>NC_073695.1:4216515-4858598 GCF_029784165.1 Wyeomyia smithii | reverse complement strand
AGTTTGACGAGTTCTCGCGGGCGATGCTGCGTCATCATAACGAGTATCGTCGCAAGCACGGAGCTCCAGATTTAGTGTAAGTGCTATAAAATCTGTGCATTGGAAATGAACCCACTTTTTTATCGATACTTTTTTTTAGCTTGCATAAGGAATTGCTTCGAGATGCTCAACAATGGGCGGAGATTTTGGCACGGGATGACCGATTCACCTATCGACAAAATTCCAAGTATGGCGAAAATTTGTACTGTCTGTGGTCTTCCGATCGGCATGCCAAACCAAACCCGAAAGACGTTTGTCGTTCCTGGTACGAAGAAGTAAAGCAGTATTCTTTCAACGTGGAGCCACGTGGCGTCATTAAGGGAGGACAGTTTACACAGATGGTCTGGAAGGGAACCAAAGAGCTCGGCGTTGGTGTCGGGCAAACCCGGAGCGGTAAGGTTATTGTTGTGTGCACATATTACCCCAGGGGTAATGTGCTGGGACAGTTCGTAGCGAATGTTCAAAAGCGAAATGTTTAGGTATTTGTTTTTCAATTTCAAACACTCCCAAACAATCTTCAGGACATAAGTAAAGCCTTACACATCTCGTAGCATCCTTCACCCAGCTGGGCGATCCTCACTGATTTAGATTTATTACTTAACGTAAACCTAACCACAGTTTTTTAGATGATTGGGTACTACTTAAGCAATGGCCCTCAGGCTAAAACCTACGAGCCTTTGCATCCAATGAGCAGCAATCGAATTACCCAAAGCAACCTGAGAACAAAATGCCTTCACTTGGATGTTCGTTCCGCAGTTCCTGCGTTTCTGTCCATTATAGAAACCGTTACCGATCCACGATTAGCACGGAAACGCACCATATTAATGGAAAGCACTTTTAGCACCATAAAAAGCTAACCCAAAGTTTGTAGCGTTGCGAAAAGAGAAATAAGAGCGAGAGAGAGAGGAAGAGTAAGAGATATTTTTCTACCACGAAGCTTTGATATAAAAAAAAGTCTGCTCACACAGTTTGAAACCGATACTAGATGTTGTAATGTTTCTCTTTGTGCTCGAATTTTTTACTATTGGCTTAAAAGCAGTTCGATAATCTGACTACTAAAAGTGTACGCAATTTAGCATTTTTTACGAAAAGGACAGTTTGATAGCAAATATTTGTAAACAGCACAAATTTGATTCCAAAAACAAAATGAGTGTTAACGTTTACTATTTTAAGAAGAACAAAAATTAAATTAGATTAAATATTCATTGCCATAATATTTATGTCATCATTTAACGAAAGCAAACAATCACGCAAGTTCAAATATTAAAATTATTCTCATACGGTTCTACGTTCGCGTTTTCGGTTGCGTAGTGAATTTCACAAGTTTTAAGTCCGCAAGCAGCAATTTCAGCGTTGAACTTCAACTTTCAATATATTTCATTTTGTATCGCTGGTTTTTGATTTGGATGTTTGGTTTTCAGATTATGCTTTTTTGAATTTTTTTATGAGAATGAGGAATTTGGATTCGTTGACTACCGTAAGGCGCCCTAATTCTGCGCGGTTCTTAATTCTGCGCACTTCGTATTAAAATGTTAAAAAAATATCAATTAAAAGCAGATTTAAAAAAATGAAGTTTGGAAGTGATTTTCTATATATTAACTGTTAACTTTCTGCTTATGTTTCCTTTCTCATTTTGATACGAAGTGTTAATTTATATGCCTTTTGTATCAATTTCTATTTCTTATATTGTTATTATTATCATTGTATAAGTGTAAGAGGTTTTCAGTCACAAGGGTGGTTAATCTTGTGAGAAATATGGACAGTGTAGAAAATAACATTAAATATTTATATCTTATTTTTTTATTGAAATTCGGAAATTTGTCTTTTGGAAGTTACTGAAAAATAGAGTTCATCATTATTATAAATATTGTTACCGCAAAAGCTGAGCTCTGCGAGACACCGGTCTCCTCTTTCTTAATTCCAAAGCATTGTTTTCCTATCTGGACTTGAGAAGTCCTATTACCCAGAAAATTTTTCACAATGTGGACAACATAGCCGCTTAGACCCCATTCTACTCGTTGCTGTGAAGCCTTTGGAACCCAGGCCCTATTGTGTGCTTTCTTTATGTCTAGAGTCACAAGATGTAGATTACGTTTCTTGATGTCTCCCAGTATTTGATTTAGTGCTGCGAAATAAGTGTTGGTTTCACGTCCCGACCTAAAGGCAAGCTGTCGGGGAACTAGTGCTTGAATTTGGTCGAGATGTTTAATAAGCCTTCGGCTCCATGGGTTTGCACAGGCAGGATATGAGAGAGAAGTGTAGATGGCCGGATGACTCAATGAATACTGTTTTCTATTTAGGTGTTGGTACAACGATAATGTTTGTATTAAAAAACCTGAATTAATCCACCTAGTGGTGCAGAAACCTTTGTTATACTAACTATTACTTTATACATATTAGGCCAGTCAACAAATCGTATACCAACGTAAGTCCAATTACAATTGTGAATGAAATGAATTTAAAAGATAGTTTTCAGAACGTTAACCAAAGACGATCATTGAATTAAAGCTTGACGTAATTTTCGCAAATAATATGAATGTTATCACTGGAGTACATGAGTCTCATTTTTTCGGTCACAAACCAATTTTTAAATGCTGGCTAGAAGCAATTAAATTTTTTTTGAGATAATCGAACGTGGGGAAACAGTAATAGATGCTGATTTCACACTAGAACAGCAAGCATGTATGTTACACACTTAAAAAATTTCGCCGAATCTCGGCATTGTTTGTGCCGAGATTTGGACAGCCGAGTGCTCGGCAACCATCTCGGCTGAATCTCTTTTGCCGAGAATCTCGGAAAACCAATATTTGACAGATGTCATTTTATGCCGAGAATCGCGGTACACAGTTGACTGTACTCTCGGCAAATCCAGCCGAGAAGCGGCAAACCAGTCCAACGACCTTTCGGTTATATAAGCTGAATGTTCGGCACAGTAAAGAGCCGTTTTTTCAGTGGAATCCAATCGCAGAAAATAGTTTTGCTATGAATCAGGTGAGCAAAGTTCTTTCAAAAGATAAATTATAAGCTCGATGAGTTTTAGTAAGTAAAGAAATTTATTTATACTATATCTTGAATACTTATCTTTATCTTGCTCGCCAGTAGGGCATTGAGCTAAACATCTAATCTAAAATTACGTCTAATGCCTATCCCTAAAACAAATACAATATTGTATTCACACGATTTGAAACTACACTTTTTGAGTTCCAGCCACTTCCCCCCAAACTGTACTACATTTTTTTCGGCTACCGGATTGTAAACACTTGTAATTTGCACAAATTTCAGCCAAACTTGTATCCGATTCCTGTTTGCTCACCCGTAACACGCATAAATTTTCACTAAGAAAATGACAGCTGTATTGCCGAAACACGGCAACGAGTAAAATTTGTGCCGAGATACCAGTAATGTTTTTGCTGACCTCGGCATCAACAGTGTTTAACGATAAATTCGGCAAAAAATAGAGACGAGATTCGTCAAGCTTAGTTTTTTGGACGAAGTCTTGGCAAAATGATCTGACAACTGTCGGCAACCGGCATTTTTTTGCTGAAATACCGGTTGAATCCAAAGTTGCCGAGTGAATTCGGATGTTTTTTTGCCGAGCTCGAGATCCAGTTTTAAGTGTGTAGTTTAATGCGGTTCTACTTATTCGCTTTATTTTCAGAAATCGCAGGACCAAGATTTATGAATCAGCATCAAGTTTTTTTGACGAATTGAAGCAAGCTTCTACAAACCTGCTTTTGAAATAAAGTTCAGAATTATACAGGAAAAAAATATAGCTATTGATGAAAGTTGTTAATTTAATTCTATCTCAAATGCATTATCTGAAAATGAAGGCTATTCACGATCTTTGAGAATTTTGGATTTTCAGATTGTAGGCGAGAACATTATTCTTTTCGAAGGCCTAGGCTGTATGAAAAAACTCACAGGACGGTTGTGTACAAAGCCACGATCGCAAGGTTAAAGTAGAATACTTTTACACAGCTCTACTTACGGCTGTACATTAACCTACGTCTGGGAGAATCGGTTCGCGCCGCTTTTCGCGTTTAGCCTGGCAGAGGCCTAATGCGCACGGCTAACACAATAGAAAGGTGTTTTCACATTGAAAACTAGACACGGCTTTACTGGAGTAAGTGTTGGCAAATGCATCATACCGCCGCTATCATACGAAAGCGCGTCGTTTCATGTGGGGAATAATATCAAAAACGAAAAATGTCGCACGTCTAAGTACACCCGAACTGTTTTGCCGTGCCGCTTCCATTTACTTCCTTATTACATCGGCCTCAGGGAAGTACCGGCTGCACCTACCGCTGAGGCTGTTACCATACTGCTACTGGTACCCAAAACTATTAACTCTTCAGATTAAGTGTTTTATTTGTCCTCAGAAGAACAATTGTTCAATTCCATATCGGATATAATGCAATCGCATCTCTGTAATATTACCGACAGTAATATTCTTCTGAACAAAATGATCCAACTTTTCCATAAGAGGAAGTGCCGGCTGATGT
The DNA here is from genome assembly GCF_029784165.1 of Wyeomyia smithii. NCBI lineage: Eukaryota > Metazoa > Arthropoda > Insecta > Diptera > Culicidae > Wyeomyia > Wyeomyia smithii. The sequence goes on along the minus strand of NC_073695.1, from coordinate 4,854,057 downwards.
ACGGCAAAAATCTCGCCCGATCGGTCGCGTTGGCGTTCAGCCTGGCAGAGGCCTGAGACATGGTGACCAACCACAGGGCAAGTGATTTGTTTAATTTGAAGGCAGCCACAGGCGCAACCCGCTGCTATATTCTGTTACTGCAGAGTGCTGATATCTGCTGCTACTGCTGTCAACGTTGTGGACGGTCCATCCAGTTCACCATCCGACTGATGAATGTAGCTAGTTTTCCCAGAAAAACTCTTTTATAGCCGAAGGGTGCCACGAAATAGGCCACGCCTTTCTGTTCAGTTTTACCATCTTCTAAGGTTCTTCAGACGAATTATTCCACAATTCGCATGATTTTTGTACCCAGCGAATGAACACCGATGGTGCTCTCACACACGCAACGATTTTAGCCCTAACCGTATTGCGGCTTGTAACATCAAACGATTTCGTTTGCTCGCTGTTGCGTGTTGCATCATGTTGCAACTTGGCAGCCTGGCCTGGGAGACGACGAAATTCTGTTCATGCTGATTGATTGAATCGACTTCATATTAGCTCTGCACAGTCGAACTAACTGTCTTTGTGAATGCGTTCTAACAGGGCAGTTTGTTATTCAAAGTCGGTTATGCTGATCGCAGCCTCTGCGCTGCCCCTACAGCGGGGAGTTTACTAAATAAAGTAAAAATTAGACAACTACAACAGAATTTGATTGCATTCCGCACAGAATGTCCGCTTGTGTTGATGCCAGAAAATTATTAACCTTCACTGTGGAAGCTATTTCACATTTAGTAAATTAGACGAGTGTGACAGATTTGAATAGCTAGGTTCCAACACAGCTTGCGTTGTCAAAAATTACTAACTTTCAATGACTTGTTTATTTGCCTTGAAAAAGGCATTTTGATTTTCAAAATTGGATTTCCTGATGGCAATCTTCATGCTGCCCCAACACGGGGGGAATAATGGCAGTCTGGCGACACACGCTGAGAAGAACCGCGCTGCTCCTGAGACGTGGTGACCAACCACAGGGCTAGTGCTGCTGCTAAGGAAGAACGACTGCTGTAGTCGCTGTCTAGAACTATCATGAGCGACTTCGGCTGAAACAGGCTCCTATATAGGCGAAATAGCATGTTTTCAATTGCAAGGAATATGATTCTGTCGACCGTGTTTGGGAAGCAATCATATAACGACCAATCAGAGGTCGAATTTTTCGTTTTGACAAGGCTTGACTATTTTCAATAGTACAATAGTATGTATAATAAAATTACAATTATCTTCTTTTGGGAAGAATCTTAAAAGATTTTCCAATCTATTGCTACAAGAACGAAGGAAATCCATCGAATACCAACCGATTTATTAGCATTTGAAATTGGACATATTTTTCACTTTTTTCGGTTTTAGATTTTCATTTCACATCCCTATGTAGCCGAACTTCCTGAGAGAAGTATTCTACTTCAAAAATCCGGAATAAAGACTTTTTAAATCTTGCTGCGATAACGAGAAGTGGAATAACATGGATACTCTGTTTGCACTTAGTCTTAAATATACAATTTAGTATATATTTTATAAGAAGTGAGCACGGAAGCTTTGGAAGATAAGGAGCTAAGTAAGAACGCAGTTTCTTCTAAAATCTGGTTCAAATTTTCAGGAAATAGCTAAAGGGTAATTTATTTACACCAGTTAAGACGCACTACGAAGAGTGTAAAGATTATGAAAAGTTGTCGATGATTGTTGCTTTCCTTTGAGAAATAAATAGCGATACGAAAAAAGAGGGATAGAGAAGAAGAATGAGCAGTGAGAGAGAAAAATTATACAGAAAGTAAAATATCCCATGTCAAAAATATACTTTGGTCAAAACTCTACAGTTCAAGCAACCAATAAAAGATCGCACTCAGTATGATTTGCAAAGAGCTCTGGGGCTTTCATTTGAGCATGCGAACATCAAAATCGGAATAAGCGTTCTGTAAAATGAGTGTTTTTTTTTATTATTTTTCTTTTTTGGGTCGATTTTAATATACTACACATATAAACAACATATTTACACATACATACGTACAGGCACACATATACAAACATACATAAATTGTTCAATTCGTCGATCTGAGTAAATTGGTATACAACACATGGCTCTCCGTGCCATTAATTTTGCCTTAAAATTTAAATGTTTCTTATAAAAAATACTCTTTGATCAATATTTTAAAATCTAAGCCACTAATCAAAAATCCACAACATACATACATACACACACACACACACATACACACACACATACACACGAACAGACATTGCTCAGTTCGTCGAGCTGAGTCAGATGGTATATACGATTCGGCTCTCCGGATCATGGATCTATTTTGCGTTTTTCGACCGATTTTATAACCTTTGTTTAGTATAACAAAGGTAAAAATGGACATAAATTGCCAATTTTTCATGGGCCTATTTCACACGCACTAACGAAACCATGATGAGTAGAACATGGTGTAACGGTTTGACCAAACAGTAGGCGCGGGTAGAGGTAGTGTTTTTTGCTTAGCGAGGTTAGAGACGAAGTATCACTATGCAACAGGAAGAAAATTTTCCTTGTTTATTTATGTGTCCTTGCTCAATTGAAAAAGAAACTTCTGAGTTTTCAGTGTTTAAGTTGCGAGCAGCTTTCAAGAAGCACTAATATTGATAGCAAGGTATGTAGCATTGTTATATTTACAATATAAATGCATGTCAATGATATATTCAACAATGCGAAATTTTTGTTCCAGAGGCTGTTTATAAACAAACTTCTTGGCAATCAAACTTGTTTCCAATATGGCCGATTCTGCATTTGACATACCGTTACACCATGTCTCTATACATCATGAACGAAACTACCCATGTAGCATCAATCATAGTAGACCATGAGTCAGCAAAAAAAATGACAGCTCTATCAGCAGTAATTTAACCGTCATGACAGTGAAGCTCCACTCCACTCAGAAGTGGGTGCACCCAACGCAAACGGGGAACATTTTATTACTTTAGGGCAATTTTTTATTACTTATTGTGTCTAATGACTGCGCGTTATACACAAATAGAGTTCTCCAAGCGAAAACACACAAACACTATGACACGGCCCGCTTTACACTGTATATTGAAATTTGTGAGAGTGTGAATCAAACTCGGTAGTTTTTTATGCTATCTTTCAGATGACAGTTCTCACAGGTGAAAAAAAATTCTTACAGCTAACAAAAAATAAATCGTAAACATCGCACTAATACAAACGCACCTGGAGAACTCTATAGTAATAACCGAAAAGTAACAAAAATCATGACGGGCACACGCTTGTATGTGTTTCTGCAGGAGAACATACAGCCAAGCACCGCAATGCATGTATTAGCAAGACTTTACCCGCTGCATTTGTATTGATGCAACGATCAGGCTCATTTTTGTCCCCTTCATCCACACATAATGAGAATCTCACTCGTCAATCTCAAATGTCTAATTAGAAACTCTTTCGTTTCGTCCCCCAGTGTTTACTTGAAATGGAAATATGTAATACTGTCTGACCAGAGTTGCCGAAGTTGCGAATATTGTTCTGAACGGGCACGAGTTTTGTATTTTCAAACAGGTGCAAAAGAGTTTCCATGAACCAATGGAAATGTGTTTTAGATATCTTGCAGGAAAGCGAATGTTTTTGTTTTTCTCTAAGGCAGTTTACAGATCGTGATGTCATTTAAAGACGCATTTCAAGTCTTTGAAATCATCATCAACGTTTGCATACTCTATGACGGAGAAAATGCTGCTTGGCAACAACAACAACAAGAACAATATCGCACGCTAGCCTGGGGGGCTAATGCGGTCTCGATCAACTAGATTAGTTGAGAGTATTCGTTATCGATATTGTTTTCGGCACATTGTGCATGTTGTAGGATAAGTACAACGATACACCGTGCCCCAGTGCTGAGTCGAGAAAATTTCCAGCTCGAAAAGATCCTCGACCTGATCGGGAATCGAACCCGATATCGCAACCGTGTGGGAGAGCTAGCCGACCGACATCGCTAACCACAGAACCACAGAACACGAGCTGCTTGGCAGCTCTTGTCATATTCTTCCTCTACTCCGTATGCATACAACGAGCGAACTAATACACGCTCACCGGATGAATTGGAGATTGAAGAAACTTGTAACATGTGCAACATATGCGACGGTGTGTGATTTTTTTTACTTGAGATGGAAAGGAAGCAGTTTTTGACAGAAAAAAATCTTGCATGTGGTTGGAACGACCATTATTAGGTAGTCGTTATCCCGTAACACGTGCTAAATATATGACAGTATGTGTTGTTACTTGACTGGGGGAGAAATTTATTGCCTTTTAAGTAATAGGTTTGTTACCTAAAAGGCAATTTTGCGCTATTGCTTCTAAAGTAATAAGGAAAAGTTTTTCGTGTGCGTTAAAAAAACGCTACCTCGCCGCATCGGACATCGTCCGGACATCGTGTGGTTCTTTGAGGACGTCGGATACGACTGTTTCGTTTATCTACAATATCTTGGCACTGTAGAGGAAGACCGCGGGAAAAGTGACTACATCGCTGCGTGCGCTTGGCCGGAAGGTCGGTGCATCTGATCTGATCTGATAAACATGAACATACCTGTCAGGAAGCGACAGTCCCGTCCATTGGTATCGGACCTGCAGGCAATGCGGTAGCGGCTGAACAAGATAATCAAGTTGATTTGCCCGGCGAATCGCGACGTAGTGGTGGTGATGGACGACGAAACCTATCTCTTCCTGGATTTCTTTCCAGCGAGCATTCTCTTCTGGTCTGCGAACAGGCAATAGTTGCTAGGGGCCAGATCTGGAGAATACGGTGAGCGCGGAAGCAATTTGAAGCCCAATTTACTCAATTTTTCCATCATTGATACGTTGTTGTTTTTGATCGATAGTGAGCTCGGGCGGCACCCACTTTGCACACAGCTTTCACATGCCCAAATATTCATGCACGATATGTCCAACACGCTCTTTCGATATCTTCGGAGTCTCAGCGATCTTTACTCGAAGCGATCGTTGGAGGAGATGGAGCAGCTGAACGATTCGTAACTGGTTTACCGAGTTTCGTTGCGACCGTACGAGCACAGTTAATGCTGAACGATCTGGGCGCCCAAAAGAGGAAAACGTCCCAAAGTGAAATTTAGAGAGCTGGTTAATGCTGTAAGCATGAAGAAGCTCTGTGCACGATGGGTGGCGCGTTGCTCACAGCAGACCGAAAACGAATTCGTGAGACTAATTCCCTGCAGAAGTTGGCCCTATTTTTGCGTCAGCCGACCGAGTTTTTTGCGCCGATTCATAACGCAATAGGCAAAACAGTGGGTTTTATTAGGCCAAAGTGCTCCAAAGCGTCCAAAAACACAGCAATGGGCCAGAAAGGTTATGGTCTCCGTATTTTGGGATGCACATGGCATAAGATTCGTTGACTATCTTGAAAAAGACAAAATCATCAGATATGCTTCAACCTATTCATCATTATTGGACCGATTGAAATTGCCGAAAAACGACCGCATTTGAAGAAAAAAAAAGGCTTTTTCATCATCATGCGGCTGTTCATTCTCGCCCAATTGCACAAGCAAAAGCGCATAAAATCGGCTACTAAGCTATTCTGAGTCTATGAAGTCACCGGGACCGAATGGCATTCTACCAATCTTCCCGCAAAAATCGGACGGAGTCATTACGTCCGAACTCATCAACCTTTATCGAGCTAGTTTTACTCTGGGACACATCCCGGTCAGTTGACGGAACGTTAAGGTGGTGTTTATACAAAGCCGGGTAAAAAAGATAAAACATTGCCAGAGGCTTTTAGACCTATAAGTCTAACGTCAACGCTTCTTAGTTGATCTCAAGTTGTTGGGAAAAATAGCGGATAACTGCGTCCGCAGCGAGTTTCGGAAGAATTGCCCCTTGCATAAGCATCAATATGCCTATTAATAGGGCAAATCTACAGAAACCGCTTTGTACTGCCTAGTGACGAAGATCGAGAAGACGCTGAAATATAAAGAAACAGCGGTCTGCACTTTTCTTGATATTGAGGGAGTTTTCGATAACATCCTTTGCATCAATTCACAGGGCTCTACAAAATAAAGGAGTCGACAATACTAGAATGAGCTGGATTCAAGCAATGCTTTCAAGCAGGAAGATAACAGCTGAATTGGGAGATACATCTGTCACAGTTGCGGCAGTAAAAGGGTGTCCTCAGGGAGGAGTTCTCTCTCTACTGCTATGGTCACTGGTGGTAGATGCTCTTGTCACTAAGCTATCGCAGCTGGGCTACCACGTCATTGGTTATGCCGATGACGTAGTCCTTATTGTTAGGGGAAAATGTGATTCAACTCTTTCTAGTCGAATACAAACGGCTCTAAACACCACCTCCCAGTGGTGCTTAGAAGAAGAGCTGAACATCAACCCCACAAAAACAGTCATTATACCCTTCACCAAGCGAAGGGTGATTCAATCACTTCTCCAATATTGAATGGGGTAAGACTGAGTTTCAGCAATGAGAATTATTCTGGATAAAACGCTGAATTGGACTGCTCAACTAGATTACGCTATCAGGAAGGCGACTTCAACGATCTGGGCTTGCAGTAACTGTTCGGCAAGATCTGGGGGTTGAAACCACAATTAGCACTCTGGTCTTAAACCACCATTGCTCGACCACGTATAACCCAAGCAGCCCTAGTATGGTAGCCTAAGGTAAATGAAACGACAGCCCAGGCAAAACTTAACAAAGTTCAACGACTGGCCTGTCTTCCAGTTACCAGTGCCCTGCGCACAACGCCGACTACAGCCATGGAAGTCATGCTACTCTTACTGCCTCTACATCTGCATGTGAAGAAGGAGGCTGAGCTTGGTGAACTTAGGCTACGAAGAAACATAACGAAGCTCGAAGGTGACCTAACGGATCACCTAAGCATCCGCTTTGGTAAGCGGGTGGTCGTGGGTTCGAATCTTAGTAGAATGAGGCCATTTTAGTTATCAAAGGACTTTAGCTTGGGTTTATTCTAAGGCTCCCCACCACGTACCCTTCCTTCAATCTGAACTCTGCAGTACCCACGTTGACTCTCCTTTTAACAAAATTTAGCCCCTATTATAATAAAACTGGTGTGAGTAACGTATGAAAGTTCTCTCCAGGGAATTGTAATTAGACGATATTGTTAGGAGGGACAGAAGCTCGGTATAGTAGAGTAGTAAGCTTGAAACGGAAAGGTAAAAATCACACACAAGCACGGATATCAATGATAAGCGTATTACTTACTTCAATAGTGATACTGCCAATAATATGAAGTGCGGAGTACAGAAAACACTTGGGCAATAGCACAATAGATCTAACCTCTGGTCGCAGTGATGATTCCTCACAGAAAAAAAGTACATGGAAAAAGCTAGAAATAGCATCTTATTGGCAACAGGCGCAGAGTTGTAGACAAGCTAAACAGTTCATCTACCCCAACCTTGCGGTTACCAGAAGGCTACTTAGTTTAACTCATAGTGAACATAGCATTATCACGGGACTCCTCACCGGACACTGTCCCGCTCTCTATCAGTTGAAGAAAATCGGTAAAGTCCCAACCGACAATTGCCGCTTCTGCAACGCTGAACCTGAGAGCTCAGCACATTTACTCTGCTTATGCGGAGCTTTTGCTGCATCGAGGTTCAACTTCTTCGAAAACTATCTCTCAACTCCATACCAGCTATGGAGCACCAATCACAAAACGGTCACTGGTTTCATCAACCATGTTGTTCCGAATTGAGGCACAGGCTTACAACAAACCACAGGAGACAATCATTCCTGTAGCATTGGCATTTCTGCCCAATGCGCTTCAGGCATACAAAAAAAATCGGCTTCGAACTGATTCCTCAGCCACCGTATTCACCAAACCTGGCCCCCAGCGACTATTACTATTTGTTTTCTAATCTAAAGAGATGGCTCGCCGGTAAACGTTTTTTACTCAAATGAGGAGCTCATAGCTGAAGTTGTAGACGAGACCTTCCTACCGAGTACTTTTCGGACGGTATCAAAAAGTTGGAAAATCATTGGACTCGCTGTATTGACTTAAAAGGAGAGTAGGGGAGGATTGTACAGAACGCACCAATTAAGCATTTTCGCGATTTACAGCGCTTCAAATCATTTTAAAGCGACATTGAACGTGTAGAATGATTGTAGGATCTATTTATTGTATGTTTATGACGAAGTTTATTATAAAATACTCGAATTTAATGTCTTTTTTGGTAAAAATTACCATTGCCGCCAAACAAGCCCGTGACCAAAATGCACCACAGCAAAGGTTAGTATGCTCCAAAGCTCAGGGGCGGCGTCACATTATTTTCCCGAGGGGGTAGTAAGGAATGGGGAAGGTTCATGGGTGACAAAGGCGTAGCCGGGGAGGGGGGGGTGACCTTCTGATACCTGAACAAAATTTTACGAAAAGTCGACAGTGCATCAACAATAGGGTGCCAATGGAATGTTTAAGAGAAATTAGATTTTCGAATTTCGTTCAGTAGTCATGTTTCCCATTAATTTCCCATGGAAGGCAATTATATAGGCACATTTGCAAAAGTAATTCCACGCCCTTGCGAGTGGCTTTCCGAGCGTTTACCGGAACATTCGCCATGGTGGACATGCGTGTAGGCATGTCTTTGAGTTCTTTCTTCGTTATATTTATTTATTCCTCCACAATTTTCGCGTCAAGATTGTTGAGGTAGGTTCTGGTTTGTCCAGAAACTCTAGCTGGAATGCAGCTGGGGAACGTTGGGTAGGTTGGCCGTCCTGGGTACCGCATCGATTTTCAGCCGCTCCATCTCCTCCAACAAATGTTTCGAGTAGTGGGCCGACACCAGATCCGGCCAGAGCACCGCGCCTCCGCCACTACGGTATTTCTTGATAAACGACGCAACTTCCCCGTTCACGGCCTGTACGGAGCTTCTCGCTGATTGTCAGCCACAGCGGCACCTTCTTTGGGAACTTGGAGTGTAAAATGAATTTCACCTCAGATGTCACTTGCTTCGTGGGTAAAGTAAAATATGGAGTGCCCTGCCAGTCGTTGTCATCCCGGGTGAGATAGGTCTCGGCGTGAACCACCATCATCACGTCGCGATTCGCCGGAAAAATCGACTCGACCATCGAGTAACTCCGAGACCAATGGAAGGGACTTCCGCTTTCTGATGTCCATGTTCGCCAGCTACTTTTCCACTGTTTGGCCGGTTGAACCGACCTCCCGATAAAGCGTACGCAGCGATGTAGCCACTTCCCCCTCAGTTTTCCTCTTTAGCTTAATATTTCAACACTTCGCTAAAATTTCCGAGCACCTGTTAAATCACCAAACGTCCATGGCTTATTCATTTACGGGCACTGATTGTCCGATTTAAAAAAAGTTGATTGAAAAATAATCAAAATCCAAAAAAGTTGCAACTTGATTTCCGAAAAATTACCATCAATCCCTTTCGATTCCAGTACAATATATATACACAATTGGAGGGAATAAGTATCCAAATAAAATGAAACTGAAAGTAGCTGCCAACATCTGCCTTTCCGCAAGATATGTTCTCTCAGAACATAACTCCTCCAAATTGAATGATAACGATACACTTTCTTCTAAAGAAATGTGAAAATTAATCTTAGTTTGAAGTTTGTAGAACAATTGAACAATGGCAACATTAAGATAAGAGCGTTATCACACAAAAACACATTTTAAGGGGGTGCTTCACTTTAATACCTTATAAATTTGTCAGGTTGTAGCGGGGGCCTAGTGTGGTTGGTAACGTCTCCGCCAATCACGCTCGACGCCTGGGTTCGAATCCCACCGCCGTCATAGGTGTCGATGGTTGTGTGGTGGCGTGAACTCACAACCAACCCAACTGGTCTAGATTCAATCCTAGCCGACACCGGGAGATTTTCTGAGGCTTAAAATCTCTGGGATCACGCCTTCCATCGCATGAGGAAGTAAAGCCGTTGGCGCCGATCCGTTATTAAACGGGTCGTAGGTCCTGGGTGTGGAGTCGCCTCCCTGGGCGTCGGTGATTGGCCACAACAGTGGCGGAACTATACCGACGGAAAACAAGCGAGAATAAAAATATTGTCAGGTTCAGAGATAGGATTTTCCAATGATCTACAAACTTGCTCATAATAGCTAGTTCTACAATGTGTCGGAAGCAAGTTACTAAGTTCATCGAGAAATAAAAAAGGTTAATTTTTTTCATTTTGGTGTGCAACCCCCTTAATGAAAAAAAATTATCCTCAAAATAAAGTACTCATAAAGCTGAGAAACTTTCTAGAAGACATCGAAACGCTAAAACCATGCGTTTCGTCACAAACACCAATGTCCTACTATTTTTGATTTCGTCGCACTGTGCGGCGTCCCTTTTCCGTATGATTTCTGTTTCAGACGCGACAGGGTAACGATCTTTGATCGCGCACACTTCTGAACGGAGTAGCTTCACTGTTTTCGCCATTATGGTTAGAGTTTGAGTCATATTTTTTCCGCTGACTCATGGGTTACTATGATTGATGCTGCATGGGTAGTTCCGTCAGTGCGTGTAAAGGTAAACTCATGAAAAATCGGCCTTTTTTGAGCATTTTTTTCAATGCTTACGTTAGGGCTTAACAATTTTGTCTTCTCGAAAAAAGTTTCCATTCAAAATTTGAGCCTGATCGAACTTCTGAGAGGGTTTCACTTACAGTCGTGAAAGTCTTACATTTTTTAACAACCTAAAAATGCCCAAGAGCAATTTAGAGTTTTTATAGCAAATCTCTTAGAAATGCATGAAATGTCAAGAACTGATGTTGTTTCATTAAAAATTGTTTTAAAAACAAAAATTAAATTTCAGGGACACGGAAACTTTTGCCTTGGGAGACTCGAGATACATCAGAACACACAAGAGACACTCCCAGCTCGAACATTTCTTTCATCGATCAAAAAAATGTTACTTTGAGCGCTTTGAGGCTCTACTTCCCAAAGTCCGATTGCGCTCAAATTTGGCATGGGAAATTTTTACGAGAAAACAAAACTTTAGAACTATATCTCAAATGTAATTCAGAACTCTATCGTAAATGAAACAATTAAAAAAATAATCCTTTTCTCTGAATAACGTTACAACAGTACATAAGTCTGTAGATTTATAACCTCTCGCTCAACGATATCCATCAAAAAATCTGTCGCTCGCAACAGTACTTTTTTGACGTAGGACTACGTCTAACCGCACTATATTGAGATACATTCTGAGAAAACTAAAAACCAAGGTGTAACGCCGGAATGAAAGATTTCAAACGGTAATACTTGTGTAACCACATGATGGATTACAATGATCAATATGTCGTTGGATTGATAAAATGATGGACATTTTTGTGATACTTCAGTGATTATTATTACTTAATTGTTCAACAGTGAAAATTAGTGAAAACTTTCAAGATCGAATTTCCCCTACAATGAACCAATCACGTGCGCGCATGCCTGGCACAGACTTCATGAGTAGACACAAACCATGGCGCATGTAAACGTAAAATTGATTCTTGAAATGCCACGTCGTGATTGATTTTTTGTTACGCTTTCGGACATTTTAAACAACTATTCCATTTAAAATACAGCTTCGAAAAAGTATGAATATCCTTGGTTGGATGAAATTGAATTAACCATTCTTATACATTTTTCAAAAGTCTTGAAAAAGACTGTTTCTGAACTGCTTGATAAAGTTGTGTGCTGGGCTTCGGCAGATTCCTTCGCTGCAGCAAATTTGTTTACTACAAGTACTGCCCTTCCAAGCATAGTTGTCCCAGCGTGCATAAGTTTTGTGTAGAACATGGGACTACTATGATTGGAACGGCAGAGTAGCCTTTCGACAGCCCATCACTTTCATCACAACTATTTTTCTCCGTCTCCAGTGTTAGCGCTAGAATCAGTCAAATGATAAGAGTTCGTTGTCTAATCCGAACAGGAACATCCAGCGTTCCACTAGCTCCAAACAGAAATGCTGCGACCGCGACGCGCACAGGTCTAGCTCAAAATGCGAAATGACTGAACGCGCGGACGGTTCTTTTCCTTTTATACTCGCACACTGGCAACTGATAAGCTCCGCCCGGTTTAATTTTTCTTTCATTTCCTTAGCTGCATATGTTCCCGCAATCACACGCAATGAGAAATTATCTCAAGCAATCTGCGGCAGGACAAATGAATTCAATTTAAGTTTTGATTTATGACGGCTTGCCACTGCTCGTCAGAACCCCCAGAAACGATTTTAAAACACTAATAGCCATGAAATTCGATTTTGATCTTACATTACAACAGTATTGCTGCCGGTTGAAACAAGCTAGCGCACCGTTTCTGAAGCAAAACGAACCTGTTATTATTCACTGTCCATTCACTGGGCTCGAAATTCCCATCGTTGAGTAAAATTTAATTAACTTTCTTTATAAATTTAATAAAAGTCTTGAAAAAGACTGTTTGTGAACTGCGTGTTAAAGTTGTGCAAACAGGAACATCGGGAGTCCGCTAACTGCAAACAGGAATGCTGCGACCGCGACGCGCACAGGTCTAGCTCAAAATGCGAAATGACTGAACGCGCGGACGGTTCTTTTCCTTTTATACTCGCACACTGGCAACTGATAAGCTCCGCCCGGTTTAATTTTTCTTTCATTTCCTTAGCTGCATGTTTTCGCATCAGAAAATATCACTTGTAATGTCAATCACTTCCAATATCCTGTAGCACAGCTGACTCATTCATTTTTAATCTAGCTTCCAGTGAGTGAGCGTGTATATTTATCGCTATGTCGCAGTGGTTACAGGCGTTATATTTGCGGAATCACCGGAAGCGCGTCCGTGAACAAGTAGAAGAAACTAACAGTGAAACTAAAAAGCGTGAGCCTGCTATGACGGGAGCAGAGCGCATCAGGCAGTACCGTAAGAGAAGGCGAGAAGTTGAGGGCATTCCGACAGAAGCTGTTGCTGGTCCGTCGCATAGAGGAAATAGTCCTTCGCGTGATGTATTGAATCATTCACATGAACGGGCAGGTGAGCTTGACGTGATGTTCGATTTGTAATTTCTAAATTCAAACCTAAATTAATTACTAAATTATAAATCACGGAAACGAACAAATGTTTGGTGTTTTGGAAAATTGCTCCGATAGCATTACGATATGTATTATATATTAAAACTAGCAAACTTGTTTGTTGTTCAAACATATTTTTTCACATTTTCTTGGTCGTTTGCTGGACGCAGTCGAAGTCGAAGTGTTCGCAGTATTCCTTAATCTTATGCTCTCATTTTATTTCACAAACGCGGACCATGAGATCTCGGGCGAGGGCCAGAGGCAAAACAATAATTCAACAACCGAATCTTTCAAGGTCTAATCCCGCTTTAAGACTATTTGCTGTATTTTAGAAAATGTTTCCGCTATTGCGTACCTTCGCGTAAATCGTCTGCAATACTTGACTACCATGATGTGATATTAAAGTGTGAATGGAACCCCAAACGTGTTTCTGAACGAATATATTTTCTTAATGCAAATAAATTAGTGTCTTTTTTATTGAAAATGTTATTAATTCAACTCACTAAAGTGAAGAAGGTTCCGTTGTTAGTTGAATCATGTTTCGTGTTGCGATGGAGACTCACGCTCATTTTGTTCAAGTTTATTTGTTCGTAAACACTTCCGAAAGCGCGTGAATAGAGAAATCAAAAGTTTGACGAAGAATTTGAAACTGCCAGCGATGATCCATAAAAGTTTGTCATTCGTAATACACATCCTCATTATTGAATACAAAGACGAATTGAATTTGATCAAAAATATCGTACAAAGTATACAATAATATTTAATAGATGATATAGTGGGTATTATTGGTTAATAAATTTTATTTTCATTAATGCAATGAAGATATGATGATGTACGATGCTTATGAGCCGAGACAGACATTTAATTGCGCAGTCGGAGCTTAGAACTATACGGTGGTCGGTTTAATTAATGCTAATTTATTTCAAGAATGTTTTGTTGAACCTGTCAATGTATGTGCCAAATGAAAAAAGTTACCCAAAATTCCAAAGTCTATAAGATAGAATTTCAATAACATATTCATAAACAAAATGAATGAACCTAACAATCGCTATTTAAATTTTGATAGAAATTGTTCCATCTAGTTCAGAACCCAGTAGTGTTCAAGACGATGCTCTGGTTCAGCACTCAAATCAAGGTAAGTCATCAAAATAGTTCTGATAAATACACTTTAGTCAATCCGCTGACAAGGATTACATACCCGTAGATATTTTCAATCCAAATTTGGAGGGAGCTACAAGAGAGTTCAACAAAAGGTTTTTGGCATATCAGTTTGGTTTTGCATGTGGTGTTTGCAATAGATTATGGTTCGCTAACGATCTAAAACTAATCACTATGACTGAAGCTGAAGTTATGTGCAATATTGATGTTGACATAAGAGGGTTATCTGCTTGTCAAACCTGTCGAATGAGTTTAAAACGTGGCAAAATTCCTACGCTTGCTGTAGCCAATGGTTTCAGCTACCCAGATTATCCGTCGCACCCATGTCTTCCTCCTTTGGATCCAATCACTGAGCGGCTAATTTCACCGCGATTGCCATTCATGCAAATTCGACGATTACGTCATGCGGCAGGTGTGTAGTTTGTCATGTCTCTCACCTAACATTATGACATGTAAAATTCAAAATTACAGGTAGTTATGGAATCGTTGGTCAGATTATCAACATTCCAGTGGATGTTGATATGATGCTAAATGAGTTACCGCGGCAGTTGGAAGATGACAAAGCTTTCAACGTTTCGATAAAAAAACACATTATTCATAAGTCAAGTTATCTCTCTGGGTTTGTGAAAAAAGCAACCGTGAAGGCTTGGTTACAATATTTAGTTGATACTCCATTATATCGTCGGTATGGCATAAAGTTTAATGAGAGTCGGCTAGATGCCATCAATTCCGGACCTCAATCCAGCACATCGTTTCACAACAATGTAGGAGTAGAGTTGGAAATCATAGGCCATGATCAAGACATCGAACTACTCGTCGGGCAGCAACAGACACTTTTGTGGGATGAGGATAAGTGCTTAGAGATTGCCCCTGGACAGAATAAAGTACCTCTATCCATTATTTATGATGAAAACGCCGAAGAACTTTCATTCCCAGGTATTTATTTGGGGTACCCTAGAGTTTTCAACTCTGATGTGCATGTAACGCCATTCATGATGGCCACAAGCGAGCTGAGACGCCGTGACAGACGAGGCGCTAAACCCCAACACTTGTTGTACATGGCCATGAAAGTACTGCGCCTGCGTGTTTCTGATGGTCTCCAATTGACTTTCAAATGCATGGCAACGGCTAACATTACACGGGCCATGTTGAGCAATAAGGAATTTTTGGAAAACTGTGTGGAACGAAATCTATCCTTTTTGAAGTCAATACCAAACTCGGTACAGTATTGGCAACAGCGTAAACGCGACCTGTTTGCAATGATTCGCCAGCTCGGTAAGCCGACCATGTTTTTAACGTTGAGCGCCAATGAAACCAAATGGCCATATTTGTTGCGAACACTTTACAAACTATCGAACATGAGTAACGGAAACGAACTACAAGATGTTATGCAGCAACTGTCAGCACTTCAGCGGGCTACTCTTGTAAACGAGGATCCAGTAACTTGTTGCGTTTATTTTAACAAACTTATGTGATAATGCATTTACTCACATCAGCAAGGAACAGTCCGTTTGGGAAGTATCGGGTGGTGGATTTTTTCAAGCGAATAGAATTCCAACACCGCGGCAGTCCTCACGCCCATATACTTCTATGGTTAGCTCAAGACCCTTGCGAAATCGTTTCGGAGAATATGCCAGCAACAATGCAACTGATCGATGATCTGTGTTCCGTAAGCGCCAGTAGTTTGCCGGACAGTTATAACTATCAGGTACACAAACACACGTTTACCTGTTACAAACGCAACGAAAAGCAATGTCGGTTCAACATACCGTATTGGCCAATGGATAAAACAAGATTATTGCTGCCGATTGCTGCTGACGATGGTCGTCGCGATCAGCTGAGAAAACATTCCAAGAAACTCCGAGAAACATTAGAGACGAAGACGTTTGACACGCTCGAGCAATTTCTTTGTGACAATAACTGCACTTATGAATATTATTTAAGCACTATTCGTGCATCGATTAATCGTCCTACCATCTTGCTCAAACGGTCTATGACAGAGTTGTGGACAAACCCATTCAATCCATGGATTGCCAATATACTCCACTCAAACATGGATCTCCAATTCATCCCAGAAGCGTTTTCGTGTGCGGCTTACGTCGTGGAATATGTAAATAAAGCGAACAGAGGAATCAGCAGCTTGCATCGTGATCTTGTAAAGCT
The DNA here is from genome assembly GCF_029784165.1 of Wyeomyia smithii. Classification (NCBI taxonomy): domain Eukaryota; kingdom Metazoa; phylum Arthropoda; class Insecta; order Diptera; family Culicidae; genus Wyeomyia; species Wyeomyia smithii. The sequence continues at coordinate 4,837,708 of NC_073695.1, read as the reverse complement.
ACAGGAGGAGTATCCCGACCAAGACTACACGGCACTTCTCAAGAAAGTAAGCATCAAAATTTTAAATTCAATAGAAATGTCGGCGCAAGAAGCTGCCTGGTATTTACTTCGCCAGCCAATGTCAGAGGCCAGCAGAGAGGTAACAGACTTTCGAGAAGAAGAAGATTTGACTAATCAATAGATTTGTGTTACAGGTTGAGTTTATCCCGACAATGTGGCCTCACGAGCGCATAAAATCTCGTAAACGAAACAAGCAGATGGATGAGGAGAACGTCGATGATGACTCTACAGATGTTTGGACACTAAACATTGTTCAGAAGTACGAAGCTCGCGAAGCTCTAGACGATGTATGTTTAGCGGATTTCGTTGCTAATTACACACCCAGCAGAACATCCAATACATACAAACTTCGTACTCCAGCACGCATACTAAGATGGCGTGATTACAGCATGAACGAGCTGGTAGAGTATAAACGTGAAATGGTTCTGCTGTTTTTGCCTTTTAGGAACGAGTTATGTGACATTCTTGATGGAAACAAGTTTCTCGAGCTGTACGACCGTCATGAAAGTGATATCCTGAGGAAATGCAAAGCATATTCCACCGATTTGAACTTAGAAAATACCGTAGAGGCGTATCTTCGTCTCTGTGCTGAAGATGAAAACGAGCAGCAAAACATCGCCAATGATAAGCATGATGAGTTTGTTCGTACGATTGCCATGGATCCAAATGATGACGACATTGAACATTTGCCCATTGGTGCTTTATCCGCAGTTGTAAAGCAACGAACTAACGTTATGTCCAAACAAGACTATTGTGCTATGGTGCGAGTGACTAACGCTGAGCAAAGAAATTTGGTTTTGGATGTAATTGACGGTTTGCATAGTTTTGGTGATGGCAAGAAACCGCTCCAGATCTTCTTCACCGGACCAGCAGGTTGTGGAAAGACCTTCACTTTGCGCATTCTGATGGAGACGCTCAATCGCTTTAGTCAGGCGCATAACTCCCAGAGGAATGCGTACGTTGCATGCGCATCCACTGGGAAGGCAGCTGTGGCGATCAATGGAACAACCGTACATTCAGCTTTCCGGATCACCATGGCCCGAAGAAATCATGCTGGTCTTAGCTTCGAGGCACTTTAGCTGTACCGTAACGCGTTCGCTAGTGTCAACATGATCATTGTGGATGAGGTAAGCATGGTTGGTGCGGACGTGCTTAATACCATTCACACTCGTCTACAAAACATTACGGGAAATCACGATGACCCTTTCGGAGGAATGAGCATTATTTTCTGCGGAGACTTACGTCAACTACCTCCTGTCAACGCACGTCCAGTATACAAACCTAGTGCAAATTCCATGCACGGTGCGGTTTTGTGGCAGTCTCTCGGTTTCTTTCCACTGGTTGAAGTCATGCGACAAACTGATGTGCAGTTTTCAAGCATTCTCACCAAAATCGGTAACGGCGAACAACTCAGCACAGAGGAGTCTAAATTGATCGAAACTCGTTTTCGCACAGTCGAATGGTGCAAGCAAAACGTACCGAGTGTAGTTCGTCTCTTCCATCGAAATGCTGATGTAGAACGATACAATTGCGATGCGCTTAACGATCTTAGTGGAAAAGATTGTACAGCTGAAGATGCATTCACAGGGTACAACAATTCTGAGCAGTTGGCGAGTTCTCGTACCAAACTACACAAAATGAGTGTGGCAGAAACCGGATGCTTACCTTACATGATACGCCTTGTAGTGGGTATGCCATACATGATCACTACTAACATCGATGTTGATGATGGCCTCGTGAATGGTGCGATTGGAACGTTGAAACACGTGGAATACAATGAAGACGACCCACATCAGCATGCTGTCAGGCTTTGGTTGAATTTTGACAGCAGTGCAATTGGAGCGACACTGAAAATCAAATCGAGACCTGCTGTGATTTCCAAGCCTGGAATATTGCGATCAGACTGGATTCCCATTTCTAGACGGTCTGCCAATATTAAACTTAGCGGCAGCATCAAGTGCAAACGCATTCAGTTCCCTGTGGTCAGTGCAAGTGCGCTCACGATTCATAAGTCGCAAGGAGGAACGTTCAGCGAAATAGTATACGAATATGATAAGAGCCAAGATCAGCAACTTGTATACGTTGGCCTGTCCCGTGTTTCATCTCTCGATGGCCTCTACCTTACGAATTCCGGTAATGTGTTTAAATTTCATCACGCCAAAGGTAGCAAATCGCCAAAAATGTTAGAGCTACGTAGCGAGTTACAGCGTTTAGCAAACCATCGACATCAGACGCTTGGTGATCAACTCATGGATGCAATCGATGCGAGTGGACCTGCCTGCACTCTAATAAGTATAAATGTGCAAAGTATCCAGGCACACTCATTAGATATTTCCTCTGACCACATGTTGACGAAAGCAGATATTTTAGCAATGAGTGAAAGGTGGCAAGAAAACGAATCGTCTGTCGGAATCCCTGGTTATACTTGTATTGTACAATTTAAACGGCCGAACATCAGAGCGGGTGGTGTTGCAATCTACGAACGAATCAGCGCATCTACTATGGCAGTTGCCCGTACCATTGAGAAACTCAGTGAACGTTACGATGAAGAACTTGAATTGGCTGATAGTTACGGCGATGTCTGTGCTGCTGAAATATCTGTCATGGGCATTTTAACTCTGCTGGTATCGGTGTACATAACGCCTGGTAAGTGTATCGTTTATGTTAAACAACTGTTCATCATTATTTTTCTCAATAGGTACTACTCTAAAGCAGAAGAAATTTTTCATTGTGCGTATATTGATGGCCTTGGCTAGGCAGACTTCTCCATTGGTTGTCACTGGAGACTTCAATGTCGATGTATCCAAACCTGAAAGCAAAGATTTCATTGACTTTATGGAGAAGTACCTTCGGTTACACCTTGCAACTGATCCTACTCAAGCAACCACTCTTGGCGGTTCATGTCTAGACTTGATGTTCTTCCGTAACATTAACGTTGAGTGCAGGAGATACTGTGCGTATTTTTCATACCACAGGCCAATACTTTCGGTTTTGAGAGCTGAACAGGTAGTACTTTTGCATTTGATATAGCTATTCTTCTTAATTGTTCTGTAAATAACCAACCGGTGCTCATCGAATCTTTTCAGAGTGCTGTAAGTGACTAATTCGAAGGTTTAAAGAAATCGGAGTGCCGATATTATAGTCTTCATTCTCAGTCGTGTGATTTGTATTCAACGATTCTAAGGGCAGCCCTTAGAGAACTGTTTCGCTTCACTTGAAACCACTAGCGGTGACTACAAATAATAAATATCAGCAACAGGTAAGAATTGTAATTTTATATTTTAAGAAACCAATTCTCTTTTCTATTCGTAGTGCATAACTATAATCATCGGTTTGGAGGAAGAAAATAACCAAAAACGACCCTACTGGACTCCTTCTTTCAGCTACATGTAACACTCAAATGGCCCTTCTCAGAGCCACATCATAAATTTAAACGGCCCTTTTCAGAGCCACCACCGTTTTCAATGGAGAGTTATATTTTTTTAACAAGACAAGAACGAGCCAGTATTGTCATTCGCTGGGTGAGGGTAGGGAGAAGCTTTGTGCTGGATATGTCGTTGCAATGAAACCTAATGAAAATAGAGCTGTGAAGAAATTAAAATCAATGATTTGAGCATAGAAAAATCAAAGATGTGGTAATTCTAGTTTTCTTTCCTCTTGCTCACTGTGTTGTGTGTCAATGAACGATTACTCGGAGTAGTCCTACGTCAATAATGCGGTTGTGTGTCAGATATAACCTTCCACTTTTTTGGTTTTGTCCGATAGTTCCGTGTGGTTAAGTACCCACATGGATATTTTCCGAGTGGGTAGTACTACCCATACTACCCACATGAAACGCCGGCCCTGCCAAGGCTACAGGCTAATATGCCACTAGCAGTAATCAGCACGCGAAGTGAGAAGCGCTTGAAGTCTCGAAAGTAAAATCAAAAATAATGGAACATGCTCTAAATTGTCAAGCAATCTCCTGCAAGCTCTTCATAGTGCATTCTGCCCCAATTTTAATTTTGATTGTTTTTAGGTAAAAGTTGACGAAAGTTAATGATATAATTTGAAATACTCATAGTATTATAAACTCCATAAGTGTAAAGGTTAGGGGAACCATAGTTTTTTGTATTATTTACTAGTCAGTTAATCATAAAAGCTTAAATAAAATTCATGAATAATTACATGTTGGACAGAGCCACAGCCAATTGCACAGTTTTCTGAGTATTTTAGTCATTATGGCACACTTTTTTTATATGAGAACTGTAGAGAACCTGGGTTTTTATGAGAAAAGCGAAAAATTTCGTCATAAAAAGCCACATGTGTAAGTATTTCGGGGAATTAATAGCATGGACCATCTTACCCAACTGGTGCGTCTTTTACGGTTCTTCCCTATGTTGAAAAATAAAACCGACTCTGGCAGAAAAGGCCCCGTATTTAATTTTTCTGGTATTTATCAGACTGCCTAGTATTGGCTTGCCTACAGTCCTACTTCCTTATTTTCTGTCTCCTACTTCGTCTCTCAACTTTTCACGCATTCGGGCACCTTTCTTCGACGTCCGCAGTCTCCGTCCTTGTTTCATCATTGCTCAGTGACCGTTGCCACTCTCCTTCCCGGTGTCTAGGTGTGTAGGGAAGCTCCTTGGAATTAACTGCTACAGCAGAGGTAATTTATACCGGATTATAGAGCTGGATTCAAGCAATAATCCTAACGTAACATGAGGTCCAGATAGTATAATAGTGGAGGAACATTACAAAATGGACGTTGGTTGGAGGCGGGTCTCTCTTAGAAGCTACGAACATTCACTTTCCTAACTTTCCTTTGTCTAATATTTATCAGCTTTAAGCTTTTCCTAATTTTATGGAACACAATGGTCGCAATAACGCTCCGACTCTAGGGCCGTTTTTCGCATATCATCGACTTTTTGTATATGAGTGAAATTGTGTAAATAAGTGAAATCCAAAAGATGGTTGGCAGTTTATTACTGGCGTTTTCCACCGTAATATGAGTATAATAGACAATATTTCGAGCTTTGAGGCTGTGTGTCGCCCTAGCAAGAGTTGGGATCTTCCCAACAATCCATAAAAACAATCGCAGCTTTCCTATCATTTTCCGGCATCTTCAATCGAAATGAATGCCCCAAACGTTCCAACTAAAATTGATTACAACGAACACTAATTTCTAGTTCTGAAAAAAATTATACCTGACAGACACAAACCCAGAGTCAATGGTTTTGAATTACGCTCATATCCACGGAATGTTCAATCTGCTTTTCTACGAGAATTTACAACTTCTACTCCATGAGTTTGCATGTAGCTTTATGTCCTGTCATCCAGGATATCCTTGGCTTTTTTTTGAACTGACCAGCATTTAAACTATGACTCCTCTCACTTCCACCTACAGGAATTCGACGGCCTTTTAATACTAACGTTGAAATTAGATTTAGACGGATTTTTTCTCCTCGCTGTCCGGTACTCGTATAATACCATGTGGTCTCGATTCTGGCTCGGTTTCCTTGCTCATCAATCCATTGTAGGGTCTGTTTTTCGCTTCTGGCAATCTGGTTCTTCCTTGTTTTTCTTTTTCTTTCATAATCATCATTTCGTTTTTTCTTTAATTTGTGTGCCTTTAATTAAAGTACCTGCTGTGAAATGTTTTTGTTTCTATCAAATGTGTTTTTATTATGTTCTGTTAATATTTGAGATATCAGAGAAAAAAAAACATGGCTTCATGTGATATAACCAAGTTTAACGGCATTTGAATTGATCATAAGAATTCTTATATTTCTTGACTCCATTAGTAAAAAAAGAGATAAATTTTCAATTTACCTTTCATCTAGGTTGAGATTGAGTTTTGAATTTTCTTTTTGTGTTTTAGCATATCTTACAATTTTCACTTGACTTATTCAATTCTCGTATTGAAAAATTAGAACCATTAGTTGCCTCATCTGCTACTCTATTCTCATAGAACTAAGTGTAAAGTTTGCGTGTAGAAAACAGTGAATCGTTCTAAAACCAAAGCAAAAAATGAAAGAAAAAGGTTATGCCAATCACCAAAAGCGCAGACATCGTCGTCGGGTGAGATTATCTGTCTAAGATGTTTAACTTGAGTTACATTTTGTGGGAAAGCTAATTCTTGTGTGGTGTGATAACTATCTTACAAAATTAAACACGAAAATTTTGTTCTCCCTAGAATAACGTACAGAAATCCGTTTTTGGCGCATCCGAGCGCCACTTTTTCTCTTTCCTTTTATTTCTTGTATCATATTTAGTTGGTTTCTTTTGTCATTTCTAAGGCCTTTTATAGTTTCTTTGTTTCCATTAAGTTTACTTGATGTTTCATTTGTTTGATAACATTCTTAATAGTTGCTAAACACACTGCTCTAGAGTACTACTGGGGATATGGAAACAACTTGCAATCAGAGGTCTTACCACGTGGATGGGCTTCCGAATTCATCCGCGGTACACAACGGCGCAGATGAATTGTGAAAACGGCCATGCAAGTAATTAATCCTCTTTTTTATTAATTTCATAGTAAAGCGTTTACAGTATACCAAAGCGTTTGTTCTGTGTTTCATTTTTTTTTTCGATTTGAAAACGATTGAGACGATAATTAATAAACGGAAGAGATATTTTTCTTAATCGTGATTTGTTCTTATAAGATTCAATAAAATTCAATTGATTGGCTCCTAGTATTTGTCCTTAAAGCGAAACTGTACAATATTCACACAGCAACGGAGGGGAGATTTTAAACATTTTATTAAAACTATAACTACTATAAGGTAAGGATCTAACAATGAGGTGTTTTTGTTTCTTCGCATCTTTTTTTGAGTAAATAAGTAGCAAAATTTTAGTAAATAGTCAACAAATAGCAGCTTCAGGGCGTTCGAGGTTTTTGTGCTCGCCAGTCTAGATAGAGTGTCGGAATAACAAATTGAAGCTATGAAAATATATCTTTTGTCCTTCTTTTGAATGCTAACAGATGCTAATTTTTCTTTGAAGAACTACAGGATATCACGTTTGTAGTGCAACGATATTTACCTCAATATGTTAAACGGAATGCGGTTTTATAACCTCAAAAATGTTCTAACCTCGCAAGGAACGTCTCCCGCTGCCAAATCTTCAAGATTACCGATCTGCACACACTAATCAATGTTATTCCGAGGCAATCAGGCTTATCTTGCTTTGACGTGCAAAACTGTTTTCACTAGAAATTGGATAGCATGTTGTCAGTGACTACCGTGCTTTGTTTGTTTGTGCTTTTAGCATCATTCATCAACAAAAAAGCTACTTGGACCACTTGATAGAGATTTTGATCAAACAAACTGCACTGATTTTAATAGTAATCATGCGGGTTCGAGAGTTCAACAAGTTTTTACTTTGTGTAATGTTTTTTTTTCTATTTACATGATAACGGAATGTGTGCAATTGGTCGGTTGATTCTCCAGCATTTTTTGACTTAATCAATACTGTTTTTCAACTATTTCCTAAAATTTTTAACATTTTGCATTGTAGATTGATTTTAAGCAAACTGAAAAATATGCAAAATTTCGGTTAAAGAAAAAATAGTAGAAACTTACCCCAATTTTCATAGCAAAAACTCTTGTTTTAAAACATTAATCGATAAAAAAGCTGTCATAAACAATTTAGCCAAGTTTTAATCGACTTAGATAATATGGATCACAAAATTTTCCACAGTGAAAAAAAAATTGACTTGCCAAAAGTTACGCAAAGAAGAATCAATCGAACTATTTTGCGCAGCGATCCCGTCCCGTACTTATATTTCCGTCCATTGTTGTGTTTGTTAATTGTGTTGACATGTTTGGTTTGCTTCTGAGGCAATATGTACAATGTCTTCTGGTAAGATGATTCATTTCTTTTTTTCTTTCTGTTTTTGGTTCCATTAAGTCTTACTGTAAACTACGTGCTGCACTGATGTGATCAGTACCTACTATTTTTAATTACAAAATTATCCTCACTCGGATAGCAACAACAAAAATTTCTTATGTATTTACAGAATAAATAACGAATGCTGATGCTATGTCATGTTTACGTTACTTTGTTCCCAAGGTTGTGGTTTTTTCTTCTTCTATGGTTTTTACACGCGAAAATTTCGCGTGAGTGTGTCATTATTTTGTTTTGTTTCCTACAATAGACTATTACATTCATTGAATGTCACCGTTCAAACCGCTTCTCGTCGATTTTCCTCGTTTCTGTTGTGTGAATTGTGTGAGTGCAGCATACTTTCGCCTTCAGTTTGCACTACCAGCCGCTACTTGTCACTCTACTAAACGTACTAATCAGTTCAAGCGTCGATAGGTACTAGGGAAAAAACGTACTAGTTCACTTTGTATGTGTGGGTGTGTGTGTATGTAGTCAGAGTGGATATGCGCACAGGCAGGTACTTCCGCTGATCCTAGTTAGTATCTGCTGTAGCTGCTACGAGTGTGAGGCTACTTCTATATCCACTTGTTGTTTCGCACCGCCGAGCGGAGCCTGCGGCCCCACATCAAGTTATATCATACTATTGTGCCGTGAAGGTGCTGAGGCTGCTGGTTACCGCTGCTGCTGGATTCGTTTTGCATATTCGATAAATTAGACGCAGACCCACTGACCAGTCCTCCGCCGACACCTCCTCCAGCACTATTCGAACTTCCACTTCCGTTCGATGAGTCATGGATTGTGCTAAGTCCGAGCGATGATCCTCCCAAACCCATGGACGCACCCAATCCAGACGGATTCACTCCTCCACCGCTTCCGGTTGGCACGGGAACACCGATCACGGGAAGTGGCTCCTCCGGAGGTGTCACCTGTGAGAACAATAACAGTTAACAAAGTGAGAGCAGAAGCGAACCGACATTACCTCTAGTCCGATGCTGCCGTTGAGTGCGATTTTGATCGGGTTGCTGTGATTCGTCGCTTGCATCAGCGTCGCGAAGTGACTGATGCCAATCTCCTCCAGCGATGATTTCCGCCTGCCAGTGTTGCCAATGTTCGGAAGACCTTGCCGCAATGAGTTGGAGCGCCTCAACAGAATGTCACTGTCGATCTAAGGGAACAAGAAAAAAAATTCATTCTAACTTGATGCCATGGCAAAAGCAGTGACTTACCCTGAGGGAATTGCTGCGTCCCCTCAACTGTCCCATTGCATTAGGACTATCTGGAAGAGATAGAGAATTCGATTTTGTTGTGACCAGCGGGGGAGCTCGTGGCGTTACGTAACCTGACATCGGCTGAGGACCACCAATGGTATTCAGTCCGATGCCCGATCCACGCCGGGAACCGGCCGCGGCCGCCGCTAGATTGATATTCGAGCAGAATGATATGTTGGACTTGCGGCGCGAGTTGTGCCGTTCGAACGTCTTCTGGGCGGAGAATGGCGACGGTCGCACGAGGTATCTGCGAATGGGAGAAAGAATATCGGTTAGAAGTCACATTTAAGTGTTCGTAATTTTCAGCTCTTCGCATAGTGCAACTACATTTCCAAAGGAGAGCACCTTCAAACGCATTTGCGAAACTTAATCGTATGACCAAGTGGCTCGGCGATAATTTATGCTATTTTTAAATGGTTAAATACCGTGACCCAAGATTTTATTAAGACAATAAACGAAACTGAATGTCCTCGCTTCTTGTTTCTTAGTAGATTCGCTATTGCGTACCTATGTGTTAATGAAAAAAATCCCAAACAATACTTCTAGCGATATATTTCTAAAAGTTCCATAAATTTTCAAGATCAGATATTGCCTGGATTGTCCTACTATCGCGCAACGCCTTCTCTCCCACCTCAAAAGCTCTATGAAGTGAGAGAATAACAACATTCACCGCAATAGTGATGTCTAAACGTAGACAAACATTCAATTGCCTCTCTGAAATGAATTTTCTTTATCTTCTCGACTTTCGAAACTCGGAATAAATACAAATGCCGATTCAATACCGCTGAAAGAAGCAGGGTCAAAAATGTGGAAAAAATGGCTAAAAAGAATCCAGCAAGATCATTGAGGGCCATGACTCGGGAAACCGGGTATTCGGACTATTCAATATTGGCGGATAGTGGTCAAAAACCATGAATATAAGTCGTACGTGCTACACAGTGGTCAATTCATAAACTTTGTGACCAAATTTAGGTGATTGAAGAAAGCTGAAAAACTTCACAGTTGTTGTAATCTATTGTAAATATTTATTGAAGACTTGAAGGATAAAAGTAGGATAAGTTATTATTATCAAATATACACATCCCGCAGTCCAGTTTAGTGCTAATCACACTTTACGCAACCCTGATACTGCTGATAAAAATGCACCAGCGAAGTAAGCTGTCGAGAAGAAATGCTCGATGCGATATAATGAGAAATTTACACTATCAAAAGATATATTTGAGCCAGCTACGTGAATAAATGGGAAAGGACTTTTACACTTGTGGTAGCGTTGACAGATCGAACCATGTTGGAGATATAGTTGGAATATATTAAGATATTCTTTGGCAAAAGTTAAACAGTCAATTGAGTATTGCATTTTTGAAGTAGAATACTTCCCTCAGGAAGTTCGGCTACATAGGGATGTGAAATGAAAATCTAAAACCGAAAAAAGTGAAAAATATGTCCAATTTCAAATGCTAATAAATCGGTTAGTATTCGATGGATTTCCTTCGTTCTTGCAGCAATAGATTGGAAAATCTTCTAAGATTCTTCTCAAAATAAGATAATTGTAATTTTATTATTCACACTATTGTACTATTGAAAATAGTCAAGCCTTGTCAAAACGAAAAATTCGACCTCTGATTGGTCGTTATATGCTTGCTTCCCAAGCACGGTCGACAGGATCATATACCTTGCAATTGAAAACATGCTATTTGGCCTATATAAGAGCTTGTTTCAGCCGGAGCCGCTCATAATAGTTCTAGACAGCGACAACAGATTTCGTCGTCTCCCAGCTGCCAAGTTGCAACATGATGCAACACGCAACAGCGAGCAAACGAAATCGCTTGATGTTACAACCCGCAATAAGATACGGGTTAAAACCGTTGCGTGTGTGAGAGCACCATCGGTGTTTATTCGCTGGATACACTATCTACTGTCTACTGAACGCAATAATCTGCTTACATGCGACACGGGGACGGGAGCATTTTCTTCAACCAAGCTGCACAACACGACACAAAACATGTTATTTTGTTGCTTCAATGAGAGTGCTATCGGTCCGGCTCGAAAAGAAATCATTTTTGTGCATCCGTGCTACGAAACTGAGGAAAATCTTTAGAAACTGAAAAAAGAGGTGGAGCTTATCAAATGATCGCTCTGACACATATTTTTCAAGTTATATCATTTCACCACGTACGAAAAATAATTCATTCCTATTTTCATCCCTATATAAGAGCCTGTTTTAGTCGAAGCCGCTCATCATCATCAGTTAAGTTTTGACCGTTGAACAGAACAGTCGTTTTACAAACTGAGCAAAGTATACGTTGTGCACTTAGTAGATGGAGGTGGAAGAAACCTGGACGCTGCAATCCGCGGCGAATAAATCTTCCACGGGCACCAAGCCTAAGCGGTAGAAAACAGAAGCACCCGACATTAGTGACGACGAGCTGGAAGCGGAGTTATTGCGAAAAAACACCTTCAGTAAGCTGACGGAGAAATTTAAAGCCAAGAGCCAGCCGGCCCCAGTGGTGACTGCATCGGAAAACTCGTCCGGGAAGAAGAAGCAGCCTCCGTTGGTGGTTAAGAACATCGGCTTCGCGGACCTCGTCGAAAAAATGGAGCACTGCGATGCCCGACCGACATACAAAATAACCCGGTTTGGCATCAAAATTTTGTGCTCATCGGCGAAAGAATTCGACAGAGTAAAAATCTACCTGCAGGAGTCTGATTGCGAGTTCTACACACATGACAAACCAACTGAACGTCCTTATCGGGTCGTGCTCCGTGGCCTCCCACTGGCTGACCCTACCAGCATCCTGGATCGGTTGAAGAAAGAATCCAACATCACTGCCCTGGCCGCACACATCATCCGGCGTAAAGTTGAGTTTGCCGATCTGGACGAGTCGTTTTATCTGGTACACTTTGCAAAGGGGTACACCAACTTGAAGAAGCTGAGTGAAGTTAAAAGCATTGGTCACATCATCGTAAGATGGGAAGCTTACCGCAACAAACGCGCTGATGTCACACAATGCATGAACTGCCTGTACCATGGTCACGGAACCCGAAACTGTCATCTGAAGAGCCGCTGCAACAACTGTGGTGAACTGCACGCTACGGAAAAATGCAAATCTAATGCACCCGCCAAACGATGCGCCAACTGCGAAGGCGCTCACGCTGCTACGGACCGCAACTGTCCCAAGAGAGCCGAATACATCACGATTCGGCAACAAGCGACAACTTCGAATCAGCCTGGAAGAAACATAAGAAAAAGTCCGCCTGTGCCTGCTCTGAACGAGAAAAACTTCCCAAGCATCCTGCAGCCCGTCGGTGTGCCAATCCCGGTGGGCTTTCCGTCAACTTCCAACGCCTGGACAAACCAACAGAAGGATGAACGGAAAATCGAACCCCGTGTTAGAGCAGGAGTACGAAATTCACCCTCGAATCCCTCCACGGAAGGTAACAAAGATGCGCTCTACGGATTTGACGAGCTGTGGACCATCTTCAACGAGTTCTGCGATCGTATGAAGCAATGCAAGAATAAATCGGACCAAGTCCGAGTCGTTGGCTATATGGTTTGCAAATATGGGGTCAATTGAGCCTCGCTGCATCCGTATTGCCAACTGGAACGCTCGCTCTGTAAGGGCGAAAAAGATCGAACTGAGCAACTTCCTTGCTCAACAAAACATCGACGTAGGAGTTATCACCGAAACCAGGCTAAACCCAACATCCAACTTTTCGCTCCCCAACCACACCATGGTTCGGCTAGACCGCCCTAACTCCAGCAGTGGCGGTGTTGCTGTGATCGTCAAACACGGCATCCGCTACGAAATCCTCCCGCGTCCGAAGACGAGTATCATCGAAGCCATCGGTGTGAAGATCCATGCTCTCCATGGAGGCATCATGCTGTTTGCTGTCTACTATCCTCGCCAGTGTGGGGAACGCAACGGTACATCCAAGCTCTACGCAGAAGACCTCCAAAAACTCACCGATACCAGAACCGGCTTTGTGGTGGCTGGTGACCTCAACGCGCGCCATACACTGTGGCGGAACCGAAGCTGCAACAAAAATGGTGATCTGCTGGCGGAACACCTTAGCTCAGGCACGTGTACTATCCACTTTCCAGACGAACCAACCTCTCTATCCCCAGCTGGTACTACGTCGACACTGGACGTCTTCCTAACTGACCTGGCCCTGTCTAAGCCGGTCACCCACCACGAACTGAGCTCCGACCACTTTCCGGTGGTGTGCGAACTGGATCCAACACCTGCTCCGGTCCAGATGAGAAGAGACTATCATCGGGTCAACTGGGTCACATTCAGCCGACTGGTGGACACACGCCTACCTGACGACGAACCGATCCTGCCATCCGTTGAAGCCATAAACAACCAGCTGCAAATCTTCGAGGAAGCAATTCATGCCGCAGAAGAATCCTGCGACCGTTGGGTACCGGTAAGGCGCCAGTTTACCGCAATTGACGCCCAAACCTGTAGGCTAATCCAACAGCGAAACACCATCCGACGGCAATTTCAGCGTACGGGCTGCCTGCTGAAGAAACAACAAGCCGCCATCCTCAACCGAATCATCGCAGACCGGGTGGCAATAATTCGAAACGACCAGTTCGCTGCTGACATTGGTCAAATGGGTGACCATTCAAAGCCCTTCTGGAAGGTGGCAAAACTACTGAATCAGAAACCGAAAGCGATACCACCCCTGAAGGACGATCAAGGAGGCATTCTGGTGTCTCCTCCCGAGAAAGTGAATGCTATCGCCAACAAGCTCGTCTTGGCGCACAACATCGGAGACAGCATGGTAAGCCCACACGAGGACATGGTTCGACAGACTATTACCCAGCTAGAACATCAAATCCACGACATTCCGGAGGCCAGCCAGGTATCAGAGAGGGAAGTGAACGCTGCGGTTAAATGTGGCAAAAATATGAAAGCGCCAGGCAACGATGTCATCTTCAACCTGGTACTGAAGAAACTGTCCAGCAAAGCTTTCGGTTTTCTGGCGGCCATCTTCACAAGATGTTTCGAGTTGGAACACTTCCCGACCAGATGGAAAACAGGGAAAGTTATTCCCATTCTGAAGCCAGGAAAGGACCCGACTCTAACGACAAGCTACAGGCCCATCACACTGCTGTCAGCGGTGAGCAAAGTCTTCGAAAGGATCATACTTCAGCGCAAGTTGGGGCACATCGAAGAGCGTGAGGTCATCATACCGGAACAGTTCGGCTTCCGGAAAGGGTATTCCGCCGTTCAACAGCTGGTTCGAGTGGAAAACATCAACAACACTGCCATGGCACTACTAGACGTCGAAAAAGCATTCGACAATGTGTGGCACGACGGGCTGATCCACAAACTTGTCCAGTCCAGGTTCCCGCTGTACCTGATCAAAATGGTGAGGAGTTACCTAGTTAATCGGCATTTTCGAGTCCATTTCTATGGAACGGACTCGGAACAACACGGCATTCCAGCTGGAGAACCACAGGACAGCTTACTGGGCCCAATCCTCTACAGCATATTTACATCAGACGTGCCTCCACTTCCCAGTAGGTGCAAATTATCGCTGTACGCGGATGAAAGCGCGATACTGGCAAATGGACGAATGCCGAAGGACTACCGAGCCCGGCTGCAGCGTGGGGTAACTGCATACGTCGACTACCTTGCTAGCTGGAAAATTAAAGTCAATGAAGCGAAAACACAAACAATACTCTCACCACCGGAAAGTTGTCGAATAACGATCAACGGTATTACCGTCGAATGGTTCAGCAAGGCAGGCTACCTCGGTGTAACCATCGACGACAAACTGCTCTACAATGCTCACACAGACAGCCTCAGAAAAAGATGCATCGGACTGATGAAGAAATTATACCCGTTGACATGCCGTAGGTCGCGGTTGTCGCAACGAAACAAAATCGCGATCTTTGAAATGATAGTCGCTCCGGTAGTAAACTATGCCATGCCAGTATGGGATTCCTGTGCCGAGACCCATAAAAAGAAACTCCAGGTAGTCCAGAATCGTCTGCTAAGGAACATAATGAATGCCCCCTACGACATCCGAATAACAGACCTGCATCGAGCGGCCGGATGCAAGACAGTACAGGAGCGAATAGAAGACTCCTACGCCAGTTTTGTGGAGAAGGCCCTCTCCTCAGAGCACTAACTCATTCGAGGCCTGGTAAATTAGGTTATAAAATTTTAGTGTGAGTAGGATTTTCAAATTTAAATATCGATGGTTGAATCATCAAAATAATGCACATATGGAAAAAAAGCAATAACAGATATTAAAAATATTTAACGAGGAATCCGAAGTTGAAAACAAATATTGTAAATCTCTTAAAATGTTCAACATTGTACGAATCAAAAAGAATTAAATGAAGACCAAGTTTAATGTAAAAAAGTAGGAGGGTGGTATTCAAGACACGACCGCATGACGTTGACTAGCGTATTCTTATAAAAAAAAAATATTCCATTGAAGCAAATAGTAGAGGGAATTGCAACGCTTCTTTTACAAAACTTCTGTAACAAAATTTCGAGGCACCAAAAGGTGCCAGTTGCCGATTATTCTCGTTTACTGGTTAGTCCGTCCAGAATTCCAGCCATTTAAGTGTTTTGCAGTAGCCATTTACTACTAAAAGCCACCAGCATAACGGGTCAAACCGGCACGAGATGACCGGTACTATTTTGTCTTTCCTCCTTTCAGCTGCTTACACCTAGCGCTGTCGTGAAATTAACATCAACATAAACATGCATTTTTGCAAGGTTTTTTTTCCGCTAGCAACAGCAATTGTAAAACATAAAATTCAACTAACCGCTTCTATTATAAAACTGCGAGGCACCAAAAGGTGCCAGTTGCCGATTTCTTGTTTACTGGTTTCCGTCCAGAATTCCAGCCATTTTAGTATTTTGCAGTAGCCACCAGCATCACGGGTGAAACCGGCACGAGATGACCGGTACTATTTTGTTTTTCTTCCTTTTAGCTGCTAACACCGAGCGTCCGTATGTATCCGGTACGGTTTAATAATGAAACTGATGGGGTGAAATGTTCGAACGATCCGTTTTATACCAAGGCTTCGTCAGATAATTAGAAAGAAGGAGGGGCTACATAGTTGATGGAATGGTAAAGACAAATGTTTCTTAAAAGCTGCGCCGGCCGCTGTCGTAATATTAACACCAACACAAACATGCATTTTTGCAAGGTTTTTTCCGCTAGCAGCAGCATTTGGTAAAACAGAAAATTCAATTAGCCGCTTCTGTACCAAAATTTCGAGGCACCAAAAGGTGCCAGTTGCCGATTATAGTTTCCTGGTTAGTCCGTCCAGAATTCCAGCCATTTAAGTGTTTTGCAGTAGCCATTTACTACTAAAGCCACCAGCATTACGGGTGAAACCGGCACGAGTTGACCGGTACTATTTTGTCTTTCCTCCTTTCAGCTGCTATCACCTAGCGTCCGCATGTCACTGGTGCGGTTTTGGAAACAGAATGATGGGGCGCCGGCCGCTGTCGTAAAATTAACACCAACAAAAAGATGCATATTTGCAAGGTTTTTTCCGCTAGCAGCAGCATAAACATCGGAAACAGAAAGTGACAACAACAATAACAACAAAGTCAGATCGTCAGATCGATCCGTTAGTGTCGACTGTGCTTGGGAAGAGAGGTAGTGATTGGCTGCGCGGTATGATTTAGACAATCGATATTAATTACCAATTTTTCAATAGTGTATCTCAAACAATATTTTGTTTTTGTTACATAAATTTAACCGTAAAAGAATTTCTGATCGATTGATGCCAAAACCTCGAAAACCTGATTATAGATGACTGCAAAATAAGCGCTCAAAACCTGACCACTTTTCTCTGGTTTTCCCTGGTTGAATTACTAGATTTTCAAATTCAGGGGCCTAACTTCGATATAGACGTTAGTCAACGTCAAAAAAAAAATAAATTAAACGAAGCCGCTCATAATAGTTCTGAACAGCGACGACAGCAGTCCTCCCTTAGCAGCAGCGGGAGCGAGCAGTGGGTATATCAGCATCGATATTAGCAGGGTCAGCTGATGCAACGACACTCCCTTCACTAAAATGCTGTTTCAGTGTGGTAGCGGGAAGCAGCAGGCTTGCATGAAGTGAATACATCAGCCAGCAACTTTCTCGAAGGCCTCTGCCATAGTAGACGCGAAAAGCGGCGCGAACCGATTCGCTCGGCCGTAGGTTGATGTACAGCTCTACTGATGGCTCTACATTAACCTACAGCTGAGCGAATCGGTTCGCGTCGCTTTTCGCGTCTATTATGGCAGAGGCCTAATGGGAAAGTTGTATCAGTTTGTTCAGAAGAATATTATTGTCGGTAATATTACAGAGATGCGATTGCGTAAATCCGATTTTGAATTGAACAATTGTTCTTTTGAGAACAAATAACACTTATTTGAAGAGTTAGTAGCTTTTAGTACCAATAGCAGTATAGTGACAGCCTCAGCGGTAGATGCAGATGCGGCCGGTACTCCCCTGAGGCCGATGTAAAGGTAAATGGGAGCAGCACGGCGAAACAGTTCGGGTTATGCTTAGACGCGTTCGTATGATAGCGGTGGTATTAGCGGTAGATGCATTTGCCAACACTTCCTCCAGTAAAGCCGTGTCTAGTTTTCAATGTGAAAACACCTTACTCATTGTGTTGACCGTGCGCCTTAGTCCTCACTATCACGGTAACACAGAGATGTAAGATAAACACTACATCCTATGATAAATTAAACAATTGTCCTTATAAGGACAACAAATGAATTAATGAAGATTTAATTTTGAATTAGAATACTTCTCTCAGGAAGTTCGGCTACATAGGGATGTGAAATGAAAATCTAAAACTGAAAAAAGTGAGAAAAATTTCAAATGCTAATAAATCGGTTAGTTTTCGATGGATTTCCTTCGTTTTTGCAGCAATCGATTGGAAAATTTTCTAAGATTCCTACCAAATGCATGAAATTGCAATTTTATCATTCGAACTATTGTACTATTGAAAACTCTTAAGCCTTGTCAAAACACAAAATGCGACCTCTGATTGGTCGTTATACCGCGCTTTCCCAAGCACGGTCGGCAGAGTTATGGACCTGGTAAATTGGGAATGCATCATTTGGCCTATATCAAAGCTCCATCAGATAATAAACAAACATTTCATCGGATATTAAATTGAACAACTGAAATTTGAGGAACACAAATGATTATTTGAAGAGTTAATATTTTCTCGTTTTGCGCTATAATCCAAAGTTAATTATCTTCATCTACATGCATACTCTGATTATTATTACGTGTTTGCGTCGCTTAGTGTTTGGCTACGGTCATGCAGAACGCAAATAACGGCGCGATGCGATTCGGCAAGACGAAATCTGTTGAAATGCATAGCTCTACTTCGCCTTAAAAAGAGCTGTACATTTCACCACGGTGAGGCGAATCGCATCGCGCCGGCATTCGCGTTCTGCATAACCGTAGCCTTTGTTCCGTTCCCGTTTAATGATGTCGTATTAAATGTGCATATTACAATTCGGCAGCACTTCAACTTCTCATTTGCACAAAATTTAAAAATATTTAATGATTCATTCAAAATATCAGACAAAAAGAAATTACAATACTGCCAATGAACGGTCAACGTTTATTTACTAGAAAAAATGACTGACACGCAAGCGAGCAGGTTATCTTTCTTGTAAAAGTATTCTACTTCAACCTTGCGGTCGTGGCTTTGCATACAACCTTCTTGTGATTTTTTTGGATACTCGGCAAATCAAGTACGGGCTAAAATAAGAATCCTAGCAGCCCCAATCCCAGTTGTTTTAACCCCTGAAATTACCCCAATCAGGACCCCGAATTTTATCCACGAAATAGGGGTCTGGAGTTAGCTGTTACCAACAGCCGGTATTGCGTCGAGTTCGCTCTTGGTGTGTTGAAACGTACGGCCTTTAACATGCGGGGCACGATCTTCAATAAATCCAGGCAATTAATCTGCTTCGTGGACGATGTGGACCTTGCCGGAAGGACGTTACAGGCGGTTGCTAAACAGTACACAAAACTAAAACCTGAAGCAGAAAGGGTTGGATTGAAAGTGAATACGTCAAAGACCACGTAGGAGGAACCGAGCGCAATAGGGCTCGCAAAGGCAGCAGCGTAAAAATTGACGGAGACGAGTTCGAGGTGGTTGACAAAATTGTATACCTCGGATCTTTGGTAACGTCAGACAACTGCAGCAGAGAAATCTGCAGACGTATTGTAGCTGGAGGTCGTGCCTACTACAGACTTCACAAGACTTTGAGGTCTAGTAAACTTCGCCCCCGTACCAAGTGCACCATGTACAAGGCACTTGTAAGACCAGTAGTCCTCTACGGGCACGAGGCATGGACAATGCTCGAGGAGGACTCGCAAGCACTGAACGACTTGTGCTCAGGACTATCTTCGGCGGAGTATGTGAGGATGGCGTATGGAGGCGAACGATGAATCACGAGCTGGCAACGGCGAAACCAGTAGCCAGAAAATCGCGAAAGCTGGAAGGGTACAATGGGCGGGACATGTTGTAAGAATGCCGGACAACAATCCCGCAAAAATGGTGTTCGTCTCGAATCCGGCCGGTACAAGACGTAGAGGTCCACAACGAGCTAGGTGGTTAGACCTAGTGGAGCAAGATATTGGAAGTGTGGGACTCTCAAGAAACTGAAGACAAGCTGCTATTCACCGAGGACGTTGGCGTAACATTATGACGCAGGTGAAATCCTGAAAGATGCTTCACCAGGAAAGGTAAAATTCAAATATTTCCTTTTATTAGCGAAACATCCGATTCATTGATCAGCTGATATCAGAGTCGACCCTGAGATCGAGAGGGCCGCTCGCTGCCGTGCTAGCCATTTGAAAAGATGCTAGTGTTGCCCACCCCTTACCGATGCACAGTGGTCCAATTGGGCAAAAAGTGGAACTTAATTCCATAGCGTCTTTTACCTTCATCCTTGAAAGCTTGAAAGTGTGTTAAAAGTGTCTTCAGAACAATTGTTTGTATGAATGACACGCATAATCGCAAATTATCAAAAAGTATGAAGAT
Organism: Wyeomyia smithii; assembly: GCF_029784165.1. Lineage (NCBI taxonomy): Eukaryota > Metazoa > Arthropoda > Insecta > Diptera > Culicidae > Wyeomyia > Wyeomyia smithii. The sequence goes on along the minus strand of NC_073695.1, from coordinate 4,817,467 downwards.
TTTACTATACTAAAAATAAAAAAAATAACTTTTTTGTGTTAAGAGATAGAAGAATAGTTTATTCGGCAAAGTTGTAGAAGATTCAAAAATATGAAACTTTGTTGAACAAATGAAAAAAACCCCATCATTTTTTTGGTACAAAGTTATAAAGTATTTAACATGGAACTTACTTAGAAGTTAGTTTTTTGTATTTAACTTTTGTTAGTTGCATTTTACCAAAAGTATTGTTCAGAGGAATTGTTGGGGCACACAAAATAAACATTTTTGCCAAAGGTAATATATCCCCAAGACTTTTCCTTACAAAGTTATATCATATTTTAGCTTATTTTTTCGATAACTTCAAGAACGTATAGATAAAAAAGGGGCAAGTGGAATCATGATGTCAATACTTTTCCTTGAAGTTAAGCTGAAGTACTATAAACTCCTTTTGGTTCCATTTGTCCCAATCCACCCATGTTAGAGTACCGTGCTGGATCGAAACTCGTACAGTATCGAAATTCGCACACCTTGATGTTTTTCTTCAGTTTTAAGCATTATAAAAATGAAAATTCATATAATAATTACATGTAAATATACGTTGAGCTGTTGGCCTTTTGTTAAATTAAACTATGCGCCAGTAGGCCATGAAAAGAAAAATTAAAAATGAAAAATCAATTGTGTATCGGTTTCAGGTGTCATTTCGTTGTATCGTTAGAGAATTTACTAAGGAAACGTTCTTCAGATAAAAACGATTTTCAAGTGGGATATAAGTGTTTTACTCTGTGAATCTTTTTGAAATTGATGGAAAAGATAAGTTTTTGTCATTTTCGAGTTGTATATTGTCTGGTAAATAGTGTAAATAGTATTTATTCAACAAAAACTGTGCCGTACGGATTTTGATTCTTGTTAATTGCTTGAATAGAAATCCGCATAGCGTGTGTATCATGCATATATTGTTGAACTTTCTTATTGTTTTCAGCATATAATGGAAGAAAACAAGTATAAATATACGGCAAACAATTTCGAAGGAGCTGTGACTGAGGTGCGCAAGGGAAAGTCATACCGGGAAGCTTCGAGTGGCTCCGGCGTTCCGGTTACTACGAAACGCTACGAAAATTGCACTATTTCAGCTGATATATAAAATTAGAAAACCGTGTGAAACTTTAGAAACCAATTGATCCTCAAAATATATTTATTCGCAAATTTAAAGATAAATTCACTGTGCTACAGCGATTTAGAACTTCTGAAGTGACCTAGTGTAGGTTGTAGGTCTTGTTGAGTGTAACATTCGCTCATACTAGAAATTTTTCAAACAACCGCAAAATCTGAAGTTATGGTCAAAATACGATTTTTTGGACTTCAGCGCATATATAATATTTTTTAACTCGGTCATTTATCAACCGATTTTCAATATAAAAGTAGTTTTAGAAAGAGGACAAATAGAGCTTTCAAAATACATACAGGTTTGTTCTAATATTAGTGAAACATGTTGAGTTATTTGAGCTTAAATCTAATTTTTTTAGACTTTTTCATGCAATTTTTCAATTAAGTTGTCAATTTTCCGTCTATTTTTGTGAGAAGCATACCTCACATATACTATAATTTTGAAAGTTCATTCAATTCCGAACCAATAGAAAGTAGTTTTGTAAAAATCGGTTGTAATTTGGCTGAGTTATATATTTTTTAAGAAAACCAGAATTTTTAGCTTCTATCGCGCAATTATTTCACGGAGCTACACTGCCGGTAACCGCAAGTCAGTCCCATCTGTAATTTTGTCAATTTTGAGTTAGCATCGTATTTTGGCCTAGCTTTGAGTATATTTTCAGATGTACCGATAAAAAATAGTGGTTTGTTCAACAAAAGTGGAAATCAATACCAAGTCGAATTGTCACATTAGACAAAATAACCGCAAGTCATTCCCAGAAGAAAAATAACCGAAAGTCAGTCCAGATTTACAAAAAAAAAAAAACATGCATAATACAACAGTAAAATGAATGGGGAGTAAAAAGGAGTTCGATACGACCGTTTAGATGAAAATAAGTTATCTAGTAATAATTATCAATTATTGGGATTATTTTTTAGTTTGAATGGTGATGAATTTATGTGGAGCAATTTTCTGCTAATACGAATTTAAGTCAATTTTTTTTCTTGCTTCGCTTCTTCGTGGATCTATCCGCAAAATCTTGAGTATCGAAAAAACTTCCATCAGAATCCAGGGAATCGTTTCAAGAAATCTCCAAAGGTGATGCTCAAACCTCAAATGGATTTGGATCATCTTGACATTTGTTGTCGGATGAACCAACTGCAGTCCCGGCTTCAGTTTCTTTATCCGAGTCCTCACCGGATAAACTTTCATCGGTTCCGTACATCATGAAATTTTCCAACGTCGACATTTCTTAAAAGGTTCTCATGGACATACACTTCCTAACAGCGAAGGATTGACAGTTTTCCACGGCAACGAATAACAACACGTCAATACGCACTATAGTTTCAACATGGCAATGTGACTGACTTGCGGTTACTTTTCTCTTCGGTGTAGAATGTAACGGCAAGTCAGTCACACTCAAGGTTTTAATCATAAAATCAATTATATCAATGGTTTTTACAACGTAATTAGTGCGGGCTAGTATGCAAACTATATTTTAGCATGAATATTGTCAAAATAATTCATCTTAAATAAGTGATAACTGAGCGTGAATGAAATATATTTCGAAGCTGTTTTCTCGTTTTAACATTTTTACAGATGGGACTGACTTGCGGTTACCGGCAGTAAAAATGATGAAGAATGCAAGAACTTTTGATGTGACTTAGTGTGGGTTGTAGCTTTAGTCAAATGTTGCTTGCGCGTTTACTTGAAGTTTTTCAAATACCCCGAAAATTATTAGTTGTGGTCAAAACCCTGTTTTTTACCTTAGCTCACATTTTTAAGTTTAATTCAGTTTTTTTCAACTAATTTTTTATATTTTTGCTGTTTTGAAAGCGAAATCTAGAACTCTTGAAACATATAAATATGTCTAAAGAGTTTACCTATATGCGATGAATAGTTTTAAATAAAATAAGATGATTTATATTGAATAAAATAAGATAATTTTTTTTTTTAATTTTACCTATATGAGATGAATAGTTATAAAATGAATAAAACAGTTTATGTTATTTTTAAATTATTCCAAATTTATTCGCAATTTTTTACACATTTTTGTAATGAACGACCCTTAATTGCTGTAGAATTTGAAAAGTACATTTAGTGCCAAACGAAAACAGTAAGTGTTGTTTATGAAAATCTTTTATAATTTGGCTGAGATATGACTTGATGTTTTCCACCATATACTTAGATTTCATCGAATCATTTCTCAGGATAATTATAACATATTTTCATTAACAACACCTATTGTTTTCGTTTGGTACTAAAAAAAACTTTTCAAATTTTACAGCAATTGAAGCTCCATTACAATCGATCATTACAAAAATGTGTAAAAAATTGCGAATAAATTTGGAAAAATTTGAAAATATCATAAACCATCTTATTTATTTTGTAACTATTCATCACATATAGGTAAACTTTTTAGACATATTTATATGTTTCAAGAGTTCTAGATTTCGCCTTTCCAAAACAGCAAATATATAAAAAATTGGTTGAAAAAAAAACTGAATTAAACATAAAAATGTGAGCTAAGGTAAAAAACAGGGTTTTGACCATAACCAGGGTTGATATTTGTTGACACTCTCGAGTGAAAGTGAAAAACAAAGCATCCATAAACGTTACTTTTTTACAATCCTTTCAGAGTTCTCCCTTCCCGTTTTTTGCATGGAAGTGAACTGTCAAAACACCTCATTATATTTCGTGCGATGAAAGCAAGACAACAAAATCAGTTTATCAGTCAACGAAGATTGTCAAGGCATCGGTCAGTGTCAGTGAAAAAGTGTTTCGGTGAGGTTCATTTTGGTTGAGTGGACTGTTTGTTTTTCTCTTTCGCTTTGAAGGGAAGATCATTTGGTTGGATTTGTCGTCAAAATTTATTCCGTAACCGTGAACGATGCGCGCGATCTATTTCATCTGAGAATAACAGCACGTTACTAGGACGAAAATCTAGTGTATCTGAAAGAGTGCTGCGATCATTGGAAGTGAAAATTGAAAATGATTGGCTGTAATTTTCGAAGAATTTTGCTGGGGAAAATGACTTTTATCAGCACTGACCATCAGCGATGGAAGAAAATCGTTTCTAGCGATTTTTGAATACATATAAATCTCCTTTGTGATGCATTAACATCTCTGTCAGTGTGCGATATACATTTATTCTTCTCACATTTGCAAGCAGATCTATGTGTAAGACGAGTTACGAGGATTGCAAAGGAGCACCATGTATATAGTATCCCTGCTGGCGTACTCTCTTTCTCTTCCTTCGCACTATTCGCCTCTTGTCGTGACTGCTAACAACAACATCTGTATCTAAATGTGCACAGCTGAGTATATGGGGTTAGTCGCAATATGTACATATGATGAACAAAGATCATTCATGATCATTCCGCCAATGATTGAGATTTTTGTCAAAAAGAGAGTGAAAAAAAAGTGTGTTGTCTCCTACTCCCATAATGAGATTGTTTTGGTGGCAGGTTCAAGTTCCCAGTTGGTTTAGAGATCTTGTTTGTATAAAACGTGTGTCAGGATGGACAAAAAGGTAGAAAAGGTTTACATATCCGCAAAAAGTTCGGCAAGTTTTCGTAGTAGAGAATGGCGGTTTCAGATGCGGAAGGCGGAGTTCAAAATATTAAGAAATTATTTAATGAAATTGATCGCTAGTCTTTCGAAATAACCTGTATAATGATATACACTATAACTAGCATCGAAAACATTATGATTCATTAGGGTGGTTCATTTATTTGACATAGAGTGGTTTATAATATTGTGTAAAAATGAGTATAAAAAGAAAGAAATCACTTTTCACTCAATACCAATAGAAAAATTCCTGAAAATATAATATTTGCTACAACATTGTCGTTAGGGTGGCAATGTTGAATTGGAAAAAAATACCATGTAAAATGGCAAGATATTTCAAAACAAATTTACAAAATGTTTCAAAAAACTACTCTGTGCAAAAAAATATAACTCAACCAAAATTAAGATTGTGTCTCGCGGAAAATGTTGAATGCTTCCATGTCATTTACAAAATCACACACGGGAGGTGCATGGAATTTGAATAATGTTTTCTATTCCAAGTGTCTTGAAAGTACATGAAACGGTGGATACTGATGGAATTTGTTTTTTTGATTTTGTTTGAAAAATATACTCTCTAGGACACTTGTACTTGTGTATGCGAATGCTGTACCAGACAATTTATTCGTTTTATTTAGAGGCCGTCCACATACCACGTGGACAGATTTTTAACGATTTTGACCCCCCCTCCCCCCGTGGACAAATGCCCATATGAATTATGAAATTTTTGTAAGGACCGTGGACATCACACAACCCCCCCCCCCCAAGCTGTCCACGTGGTATGTGGACAGCCCCTTACCACAATAATGTCCTTCGCCAGGGATAGGGATCTCAACCAATAAGCAACACAATTGACTCGTTGTTTCTGAGTTTGCGTCGTTTTGACAGTTCAACCATACATTTTCTGACAAGTTTACATCATCAGAACGTGAACGTGCCCATTGGCTGAAACTTTGCATAGTCGTTTTCATAGGCAAAAAATGCCCTTTTGTGCTATAGGTTCAATTTTTTGAAACACAACTCATATTGAAAAGCTATTGAAAAATGCTCTTATGATGGTATTGATGATTACCAATACTTTTAGAGCCAACGCGGTTCGTTTGAGCGGTGTGACGTCTTCGGCAAAGTTGTAACTCATAGTTTTGTCTTCCAAAAAAATATAGACTGTAAAAAAATATTATTGATTTTCTAAAAACAAATTAAAAGAAAATTAAAAATTAATTATCCAAAACAGCCCATTTGAAAAAAATTGATTTTTTTTTATAAAAACTTCGAAAGATTACCTGAACAACGAAACCGGTCATGGAGGAATCAGAAAAAAAGCTATTTTTTTTCACGGGGTACATCTTTTTTGGAAGTACAAAGTTATTATTTACAACTTTGCCAGGTACACTATGACAATCAAATAAACCTTTTTGATCGTAAAAATATTCTTAATTCCTCATACAGTGCTCTATTGGAAATTAAAAATATGTCTACAGTCGAAACGGTTTGTTTGATTGACATAGTGTCTTCGGCAAAGTTGTAGATAATATTTTGTCCTTTCAAAAGAAAAATATTCCTTTTGAAAAAACGATTCAAACAATTTTTTCAAAAAACGATAACTTTTTTTTCTTAACTTCTAAATGGTCGGACTGGTTTCATTGTTTTGGCAATCTTTTGTAGGTTTTATTAAAAAATCAGATTTTTAAAAAATGAGCTCATTTGAATACATAATTGTTTTTTAATTTTTCGTCTTATTTAATTTTTCAATAAATGATTTTTTTAAATGTATTTTTTTGGAAAGACAGAATTATTATCTACAACTTTGTCGAAGACGTCACACCAATCAAACGAACCGAAGTGCTTTTTTATTTTATACTCATTTTTCACAATATTATGAATTATGATGTATTCGATGCTACTTATAGTATATATATTATTATACAGGCTATTTCGAGAGACTAGCAATCAATTTCATTAAATAAATTCTAAATGTTTTAAACTCCGCCTTCCACAATTGAAAAAACGATTAAGTCCCAGAGAGTCGATTTTTGCAATTTTTTTTTTTCAGATGACACCAATTCTCGACGTTTCATGCGTTTCTAAGTCATTTGGCATCAAAAACCATCGAAAACCGATTTTTTTTTGGCTATGAAAATACAGTAATTACCCGATTATATCAGTACCCGATTTTATCTGCCCCCGATTTTATCACCTTTTTCACCCAATTTTATCATCATGTAACATTCTATGTCCACCACCCCGAATCTCGCAATTATTTACAGGTGCCAGTTCCACTGTCAATTAAGATACAAACTTTCGTCTTTTAATGTCTGTAGACAGTATCCTCGATTAATTTTTATTTTTAAAATCATTGGTGTTGTTTCAACTACTTCATCGATTTTTTTCCCTCTCTAGTTTTGCTCAGGCCTATCGGTCCAAAAGCCAGGGATTGTGACTGTTAGATACGTTACGTACGTCATCGATTTGTTTCTGCTTCTGGGTGAATGAAGAAAAAGTACAAAAAGTCTCAATTTTCATGTGTTTTGAAATGTATTGAAGAGATATTTTGTGAAAGGGCTATCAGTAAACCACATAAACACATTTTGGGTCATTTCTGATCCCTCTTCCGTAACCTTAGAAAATAGCTGAAACTAATTTTTTGAGCTGCTTGAGATATGTATGACACTAAGAGAACAACTTCACAGCTTTATGCAAACACTAGTACCTATCCTACGAACTAGTAGTGAAATTTATGTTTTACTTATATGAGAGCCCTCCCTCTTCCAGAGGAGGGAGGGGTGTCAAGTGACCATTGACATATTTCTTACTCCTAATAACCTCACCATGTCAAATTTGGTTCCATTTGCTTGATTAGTTTTTAAGTTACGTAGAAGTTTGTGTTATATTTGTATGGGAGCCCTCCCTTTAAGAAGAGGAAGGGGTCTCGAGCTACTCTAATAACCTTTTCCGGCCTCAAAAACCCCCACATAAAAATTTTCACGCCGATTAGTACAGTAGTTCCCACGTCTATAAGGATCAGAGAAGCAGACAGACGGATAGAACTGCTTTTTCGTATGATTCGATTTCTTGTAGTAATCAAAATCGCTGATTTTACGTGTTAAATTATTGGTTTACCATCTTTTATAACAAAATAATAATAAAAAAAAATTCCCGATTTTATCACTTTCCCAATTTTATCACTCCAAACAGCATCAAGGGGGTGATATAATCGGGTGATCACTGTATTTGCATTTGACTCCTCTCCGAAATTTTCAATTTCGAGCAAACATGATAGTTACGTAACTGTCTCTACTACCCCCTCCCTCCCTCCTACGTAACAATAAGTAACGCAGTGATTCTTTGTAAAAAGTCAATCCGAAAGGAAACGATAAAAAAATAAAATATTACACGTAGGTACCCTGAAACTTATTGTTGCTTGAAAAGAATTATTGTTATGTTTACTAAAAATCTTAGTTCAATACGACTAAAAGAATTTAGTTTTAAGAGATAGGTTCAAGCATTTGAGTGTCTACTATCAATCACGCAAACTATGCCAAGCTTGCGTTTTTTAAATTTATTTATATCAGGAAGCCACCTTCTCTCTCTCTCCTCTTAGCACTACCTCTGAAATTAATATGAGGAAAATGTTCCATTCACCAAACCATAACCAAAACGAGAGGTAGATAAATTCTTCGGCATAACCGAAAGCTTAACGCAGGATAATTCGGTTAATTGAATAATAGCAAAGTTTGGTACCTATTAATTTCTGTATAACCTGCTTAAGCAGCCTTTTTTTTAAATGAATAAAACAAAAAAATATTATATAATATCATGTTTCACCCTACTCCAGCAGTTTTTCATTAATTGGTGTAGCAAACCTGCTGAAAACAATCGTTGCCCAAGTAGTCCAATAGCCTAAAATAACTCTCCCTCCCGCCGTCACCGTACCACATCATTGCTACTGCGTCACTGTGATGCGAAGGGGACAAGTCAAGTTTATTATTCTCTTTTGCTATCGTTTTTCCTCGTGCGACGAGCCACGTACGGAGAAAAAAACACAACGAGTTCCGCGGATCATTTTCTTCTAAGAGCTGTATATAGTCTAGTTATGTATTTATTATTTCCGAGTGAGCAATGCATCAACATTTTGTTGCGTACTGAGAAGATTCAAGTTTATTCATTACTTGAACACATCGCAATCTGTACAGTTTGGGACAAAACGACAATCGGGTCATAATCGTTTCGTTTCCATCGCTGCTGACCATAACTAATAATGTTTGGGGTATTTGAAAAACTTCAAGTAAACGCGCAAGCAACATTTGACTAAAGCTACAACCCACACTAAGTCACATCAAAAGTTCTTGCATTTTTTCATCATTTGGAGCACCGTGAAATAAATGTGCGATAGAAGCTTAAAATTTTGATTTTCGTTATAAAATATATAACTTAGCCAAATACCAACCGCTTTCCACAAAACTGCTTTCATTTGATTCGGAATTGAATATACTTTCGAAATTATAGTGTATTTGTGGTATGTTTCTTACAAAAATAGACGGCAAATTTAAAATAAATTGAAAAATTGCGTGAAAAAGTTTATTAAATTGAGCATGAGCATGAGCATGATTGACCGCCCGCGGTTGCTACTCCGTTATTGCCAGATCAACAAACAAAAACAGGTGACCTAAATTTTTACATTAGGCAATACCAGCGCCGGCCGCATCCGAATGCAGGTCAAAGAAGGAGTTTGTATAGGAATATGTTGACGTGATACTCGCTTTATTGGAAGCCGAGAACACCTCTGCACTTCCACGAGAAATCACTGGGATGTTGGATAAAGGGGAAGGTATACAGCAGGGTTCGTTTTGGTAAACGATGCGCTAATGTCGGGTTCTTCAGAACAAGTGCCGCGTCTACAAGTTTATTACATCCGCCACGATATTCATAATGTGATTCGAACTTATTTAGTTTGACAATTTAACACCGCAACAATAAAACGTACGCGAGGATACAGGATTTTTGACTAAACCGAGACAACTTAAAATTACCGTATATCTCCTCGTAAGGTGATGCTCTTTATACCTAAAACTATTGCGCGTTGTTGATCCATCTGAAGATAATGCGACCTCATGGAAGGTACCGACGCGGGGGTTGAAATGATATTTATCGACTCAACGAAATCTACTTCGATTTCCGATGTAATAATTTAGATGCAACGCGCGAGCAGTCTCCGACTTAACGTTGATGAAGATAAGAAAGATATGATGAAATATCTGGGTTCACTTCGCGAAATCACCACACGCCGGAAGTCCATATATCAGCAAAACTCGCCCGGGCCGAATACGCGTTTACACCGAAGCGTTACGAACAACCGCTTTAATCCTTCCGGCCGACACATACGCGCAGGAACTCGGCGTTAACGTCGATTATCTCTTAACAATGTACGCCTAATACGCCTAATAAATATGAAAATTGGCAATGTTCCATGCATCCAAAGCCTCAACAATTTAATAAAAGCAAATATACATATAAGCCTGAATATATTTTTAAATTTATTGACAAAGTGCCGAACTAGACATAAATATAACAAATTATGTAAAACAACTGGTCAAAAGCTAGAACAATCAAAAAATCAAAGCACATGATTCCTGAGAAACACATACTCCAAACTCCACAAACCACACTAACACTTTGTGGACAAAAATAAAACTTGTTACTGAAACCCTGCGGAAAAAAATACCGCGCACACAATTTCAACGATGAAATCAAAATCTCTCTGTATCTGTTTTCTCACATAAAGTAAAACTAGAAACAAACATCAAAATATCACTTTACAATACAGACAAGACAAAACGTATACTTAGCTTTCATCTTTTCATTTTCCAGTTGTTTTCATCGTTTTTGGACTTTTCTTTAAATGGAAGTACAGTGGCAACATGCATGTATGCCTTCACACACTCGTTTAATCCATACAACATTTCATTCGTTGAAAAGAGATAGCACATAAACACTGTAAACGGGGCGATGCATGGTTTTGATCTTATTGGCAAATTTCCACTTCAAGTTTAACTAGATACAAGCCAAATATAATTTGCACTATGCCAATGAATAAATTCCTAATGAGCATTCAATCACTATAAAACTATGTGGAGCAGCTGCTCGAAAAACACTCTTCTTATTGTATGTAATAACACCACACACTCCACACTTTCAAACCGTCGCCAAGACAGCGATAGAAAAAACAACAAGAAAAAATAAACACTTTGGTGAATCTAAAAAGCAACGCAATAATATTCAATTTTCACAATTAAATTCACTTTTTTCTGTGGAACTTCACACTTTTCGCACTCAGCACATTTCAATAGAACACCTGTATATATGTTTAACAATTCTTTAGGTGTAAAATAACCGAAAATCACCAAACAATGTGATGATTTCAAAGCAGGAACCAGCTGGCCAATCTTGATCACGGCCTCGCACAACCATCCGCGAACTTTTCCAAGAAAAAACAATTTTAAATTTAGAAAATAAACTCACTCCGCGATAACATCTATAACGAACATGCACAACTAAATTAAACAATTTTTCTTCCGATATAACATGCGAGCGAAAAATTTTTGCGTCCGATTTCGGTCATGGCTTGCTTCGACCGCTGCGTGAAAAAGTTTATAAAACTAGATATAAACCCAAATAGTTTAGCATGCTTTATTGATATTAGAACAAACCTGTACATATTTTAAAAGCTCTATTTGTCCTCTTTCTAAAGCTGCTTCAATATTGAAAATCGGTTGACAAATGACTGAGTTAAAAAATATTATATGCGCTGAAGTCCAAAAAACCATATTAAACCATAACTTCAGATTTTGGGGGTGTTTGGAAAATTTCTAGTATGAGCGAATGTTACACTCAACAAGACCTGCAACCTACACTAGGTCACTTCAGAAGTTCTTGCATTTTTTTTTTAATTTGTAGCACAGTGTTTTAGATAAAAGATGTTCATTTTTATACTTCTATATCTATACGGATTTTGATTTATTGTTGTATGGACTTTAATCCAGTCTATATCGCGTGTGTTCGGATTTCGATTCAAAAGTGTACGGGTTTTGATTCAGACAAAAAACTGTGTACGGATTTCGATTCAAAACATGTTCTATTTAAACATGATTTTTTCCAGTTTCGGAGTGATTTTAATCATTTTACTTGAAAATAGTGATAAAACATAAGTAGACCTATTTAGACTGTTCCGAAAATTATAAATACATCTTCTTTCTTGAATAAAACAAAAAATACAGGATTTTACGGGTCATTTTATTCTGAAATATAGATAATAAGTGTTTTCTTTCCAGTTTCAATTCAAGTTGGGATTATTTTTTGTGGGATACGCGAGTTCTCTAACTTTTCTCTTAACACTACTCATAAGCATTTGCACAGTGTGTTATCCGACCATTTTTACCACTTTAAGCCAATCTATTTTTAATTTTTCAACATTGTCCGCTGGTTTGACATATTTCCTCAGCTTTGCCTTGGTCAAAGCCCAAAAAGTTTCAATAGGGCGAATTTCAGGGCAGTTTGGAGGATTCATCTCCTTTGGGACACATGTGACATTATTTGTTTTATACCACCCTAGTGCATCCCAAAAGATTGGAGGATTGTTATGCTGCTTAACCTTTTCTGCAAACACTCTTTCACGTAAATTTTACCATTCATTGTGTCATTCGTAATGAATGGACGAGATATTTTCCCACTTTCACAAATGGCCTGCTAAACCATGACCTTCTTGCCGAATTTTTCGGTGTAAATGGCTTTCACTGGTCCAGGGACATTCTTTCCCTTCGGTGATGTATAAAATTACGGTCCTGGCAGAGTCTTATAGTCCAGTTTCATGTAGGTTTCGTCATCCATGATAACACACCCCATTTTTTTGGTCAGAAGTTTGTCATAAAGCTTCCGAGCTCTCGGTTTCACAGATTCAGCTTGTTTTGGATTTCGTTTTGGCTGCTTCTGCTTCCGACGGGTCTGCAGACCCATTCTTCCCTTGGCACGCATAACGTTACTCGCCGAGGTTCCAAGCTTTCTCGCCACATCTCGTTCTGATACTGAAGAATGCCGCTTGTAGTATTCCTTAACCTTTTTGTCCATTGTGGGATCAACAGGCCCGGGTTTTCTACCACGTCTTGGGGCATCAGTAAATGTGCACTCTTCACAATACTTCCGCAATGCGGTTTGAACTGCTCCGACACGTATACCTTCTTCTCTGGCTAATTTTCTTATAGAAAGACCACTCACGGTGCCCCATTTGTGCACAATTCGCTTTCTTTGCTCGGGAGAAAGACCAGGCATTTTCAAAATTTCGCCCTAAATGTTAGAAAAAATGACAGCATCTGTTTCTTTTGGATGTAAACAACAGGACGCAGCCAACGTTTGGTTGAATACTGCACGTTATTTGAAATGACGGTTGATCGTTAGTGTATTTATAATTATCGGAACGGTCTATAAGTAGTCATGTCAGTTTAAAGCAATATGTGATTTCTTGATTTTATATTGACCGTCGAAGATTATCATGTGCTTAGGTGTACGGATTTCGATCCAGCACGGTACTCGACTCTATTTGTAACCCGAAAACGCAACCCAATGAATCTACCTCAGAGTCGTTTAATCGAAAATTTCTTTGGGAGTTTGAGTTCCTTTGGTGCAAAACTGACTGGAGATCAACGAACTGCAAACAGTTGATTGGTAGAATCAAGAGATGCATTCGAAAAGTCAAAATGGAGGGCGTACAACGCTCTTGTTCCGACGTCATAGAAAGCTTCGTCTGAAGGCCAGTAACGGACCTTTTACAAATGCTCAATATTTTTTGTTAGTTCATAATGAGAAATAAATCAGTTTTTCTTTAAGTTCATCCACCTTTTTAAGACAGCAGTAAAAAAAATCCAAATATTTAGTTGTCACCCGTTAAAACAGGAAAGAATACTCACATGATATCACCCTCCTCCAGCTTCAAGTCGCACGACGGATTGATGATCACGTAGGACAGATTGTTCCGTTTCTCGCTCACGTCGTCATAGTCGATGCTAGGTAGATTGAGCGACTCCATGCGACTCCGGACCAGATTCGCTATCTCCGCCCGTTCGATTTGCTGCATATGATTGTCGCGCGCCTCGTCCGCCATATTGATTGAATACTGTTTTATTTTTGGGTCAGATTTCCCGACACCAAAATGAAGGTCGAGTGGAAGGTGATTTTGTTTACACACGTTCGCAAATGTATGCATACACACACACCAACAACACCCACGCATGGCCACAAGTAATCATTAGTATCAACATTTCAGGGTTGGGGGGAGAAGAAAAAACAAGAAGAAAAAGAAAGAAAATCCATTCAATTAGTCCAATTCGATTTCGAGTTCGAGATTTGAGGCGAAACACAACATCGGCAAAGGGGCGGGCAATTAGAGCTATCGTAAAAAATTCAAGGTAAGGGAAGAATCAAGGTGCGCCATTTAAAGGGTGAGCAGTTAAGCCTAAGTTTAGGTTTCGGTTAAGCTGTACACGTAACTGGGTAGCAGTTGGTTAGTTTAGGCAATCTTATAATACAGTATTCAAGTAGTACGAGTAACACAAAACGCAATCAACCAACTGAAGGAAAACAGGTGCAAATTTCGATGCGCCCCGAATGGTGGATGACGGTTTTCTGTTGTTTTTCCTGACAATTAAAGGTATTAGAGCTCTGTTGTTAGAATGAGAGCGGATATGTGTAGTGTTTTTGTAACGTTTAGAAAGCACGTAAAACAACTATCATCGTTTGATTTTTCCAGATGATACGATTGTTTCCGCTCTATAGTGTGACACCGATTACGCGTTTTTGTTGTCTGTGTGCGTGGGCAGAACTGACAGCGCTTCTACGGCCAATCAGTAAATTAGAATATAGACAAGCATAGCACTGACCGACTATTTCTAACAGAGTAGGCTACATAACAAGTGAGATAAGAGTGTTGGCGGGAAAATACTTTCAATGAGATTTTCAGACTGGCATTCAGGGCACATGTTACTTGGATGCTCGAAATAGATTTTTGTTGCTTTCAAGCCTAAATGCAAACCAATGATCGTTAACTTATCTTGCAGCTCCAAGTGGGCAGATTCCCGTCACCCAGTTTGACATACTTGGATTCAAGGTGATACTTGATAAGGCGCATTCTAGCATTCTCAATCGTGACAATTTTTGTGCTAGGTTTTCGTAGCGAACGGTTCCGAACACATTTGGTTGCACAATACTTACCCTCGCGATGATGCCTGTACTATGACTTTGACTGCGATTATCCGGAGATGCAATTGTTTTTTTTTTTTTTCGAAGGTAGCATTCGCATTGTGTGTGATTGTGATAATTGTTGGGTGAGTTATGAGTTTGTAGGTGTATGTGTGTGGCATAGGCATTTTTCTTACTGTGTTTGATTGACATCACGTGTGCTATACAGGGGAAAAATAATCTACTGAATTTTAACATGGGATGATCTCCTCATTATTTGTTTCGCCGAAACTTGAAGTCATAGTTGTAATAACAACTAAATCGCTTTTGCTGGTATATTTTAGCGAACGTATTAAATTTAGTGTAGTTCAACGAACATTAAAGAACATTGAAAAAATCTGTTTCCAAGTACATATAAGAAACATTTCTGAATAAATTCCATGGTCAAAAACCAATGTAAATGTTAACTTATATACGCGAACTGTTGCGAATCAAAGCGAGCAAAAATAATGTGCCAAATACGTGCAATAACCGATACTTGATTACAACTAGAGAATTGAGAAAGACACTTTAAATTTAAGGAATTGAAGCAAGTTGAAAAAAAATCTTTTGAAAAAACCAAACATTAACTTTGAGAAGCATGCGGGGATTGACTGTAATTTCACGTAATTGAATGTCTAATTTTATTCGGAACAATTTTTTAAGTTAATTTTAAAACAGCTTTTATGTTTCATATTTCGTCATTCTAAAAAAGTACAAAAAAAAAAACTACAAAAAATGAAAAAAGTTTAATCTCGGAGTTTGGTGGAAGTGTACGGTGCCTTTATTAAAAGTACACCCGAAATATGAAAGAAATAAGGAAAAGCTATTTTGCTTTAAGTATAGGTCGTTTTTCGATTCCAGTAAAACAATATCGATGCATTGCAGACAATTGACAGCTATCTTTTGCAAATTTGAGAAGGAAAAGAAAAAATAACACTGAGAAGAAGAAGAATGTTTCTTATTCTAAAAACAAACCAAAAAAGACATAAGAAAAAAAAATCCCAAAACTCAAAATAATTTGATAAAAGAAATACCCAAAAACATTGAGATTCGCTTTGGAAAACCAAACGTGAACACATCATTAGTAGGCAGGTTCATTTATCGCCGGATTTTTCGGAGTTTACTGCTGTGTGACACATGACCGACCGACGAGAGGCGAATTGGTTCTTGTGGGCGACACTTGAATTACCTTTCGCGTATCGACGGTGCATTTGGTGGACTGGACAGACGTTGGTGTGGATTTGCAGGTTGTGTGAACAGTGAATAGCATTTGAAAATCGTTTCTAATATATAACACAAATTGTTCGTGGGTACAGTCGGACTTCGGCTCCAAACCTACATCAGTCGGTTTAGCGAAGTCAGTCTGTACTTCGGTGAGTTTGGTGAGTTAGCGCATTTTTGTTTAGAAAAATCTCATTAACCGGTGGTGAGGTTGTGGGGTTGCACATGGTGCCGGGTTCTGGCTGGTTTGGTTGGTGGGTTTGGTTTGGTGACCGGAAAGGGGGAACATTGCCAATTACTCAAATTGAAATATTGCTGCGTGGTGTTCTGATTTTTGGTGGTGAATTCGCAAAAGGGGGGAATTTCACTGACAGGAGCATGAGAGAGAGAGAGAGGTGATCCATCAAATGTGATAAACTTACGCTCGATCCCCGGCGGCCGGTACATCCCCCGAGACAGGACGAAGACTTGCGTATGCTCGTCGGTGGCGGACGATAGGTAACGCCACGGAGGTTCGCTTCCGCGACGCCCTTGATCGGGATGCCGGATGCCGAAGTGCTGCTGGCGGTGGCCGTTGTGGTCACCACTTCCTCTTCGCACTGTTTTGCCGCGTTGCCGTCGGCGTTGTTTTGGTTGTGTGTTTTGTTTTGGATTTTTGTTAATTTTTTTTTTGTTTGATTGGTCGGTTAACAGAATGAAACGAATAAACGCACATGCGAGTACAAGCGAGCGTCATCGATTTGGTTGGGATGAATCGTAATTAGTTTTTTTGTTAGTCACAAAACATAAAAATCTTAATTGAGGTTAAGAAAAAACAGAAGCAATGCAAACATAACCAAACGAAAGGGGTCTTTGGTGGTTGGTGACTGGTGCGTGGCGTGTGATATGAAGAACTGTTTCTACTTTGATTTGAACCTGAGTCGTGATTAACCAATTTGCTACTGGCCTACAAAATGCTTCTCCTGAACAAAATCTATGAGCACTAGAACTGAAGCAAAAGTCTAGAATGTTGTCTGAAACTGAAGCAACAATTATGACGCAACTTTTTTGTTGTTTGTTGCTCAAGCTTGTACCAACTTTACGGGCAAATGGTAAACACATGAAAGCGTAACTCAGGAACTAATTTCCAAACATTTCTTTCTCTAGGCATGCACCAGCGACGGATTCAGGAAAGGGGTTACTTTGTACTATCCGAACTAAACTGAAATTGAACTTTTGATGTGTGTGCGTGACTTTTTCTCTCAACAAATAATTGAAAATGAAGAAGGTGAATTAGTGAACTACTACTCAAAACTGAACGAAACTAAAGGTGTGCCAATCCAAGGGACAAACAATCGAAACTTTCCTCAATGCTGATAACTGGTTGCTGAACAGGTCTTTAGTTCGTAATAAAATTGTAGAAAAAATAGACTCACTGTGTGCGTGTGCGATCAATTTTACCGGTCCGTGATGAGCTTACTTGTTTCTTTACTTCGCGTCAGGTTTGATTTTTATAGAATTTGTTCAAAAACCGAAAAAAGCAACTTATTGACGCAAGAACCAGAACGAAAAACGAAGGTAGCCCAAACAGAAGTACAGTTCAACACTACAGAGGGAAGAAAATCGAGTGAAAGCGGGAATCAGTTTATTTAGGATGGAGGAGGAAAAAAGAAATGACAGAAGGGGATTTCACGCAAACTCGTATACGGAGTTGGCAACACTCTCCTAGATTTCTTTGTGAAACTTTTTGGGGTTGATGACAATGGTTATTGAAGCAACATTATTTACTTGAAATCTCAAAAACTCAAAAACCTACAAACTTGAAATTGCGATTCTGGTTAAAAATAACCCAATAGAAGATAATTTTAAAACTAAGATAGCGACTTTCGTTCTATGGAACACCAGAAATGGTCAAATATCATCAATATGGATGCTTCAAAAACCGGGATGATTCCCAGAGTCTGGAAATCGATTCCAGATGACATTTAGAACTCCAAGAAGGCGACTTCCAGTGTATGGAAACAGCTTAAAATTGCTAGGTACCATCTAATACGGATATTTTCGGAACCAGGATGATGCCAAGGGGCCAGAAATGCAGTTTCCACACATTTCGTTTAAAAAAAGAGAAAAAAGAGCTACAATGCGCCTATTTAAAAACGCATATAATAGTAGAAAAATCATTTCAATCGGGAATAAATTTCCGGTAATGTATAGAATATCTTGACTACAGCGTCAACGCCAACCTCTTTCAGCAACACTGATTCGCTATTGAGGAGAACTAGGTTTAGTAAACGGCTAGGCAGTGCGTACCAGCAGTACACCCGTACTAGCTGGCATGAAATAGATCCCAGTGTGGTCCAAGGCATAATGCCATATCCCCAGTGGTGGGCACCGCTAATCGAAAATTTAGCGACGCTAATCGCTAAGCCGCTAACCGAAAAACTTAGCTCGATAATCGCTAAACGCTAAACGCTAAACCCACATTAGCGGAACTTTCGCTAATCGCTAATCGCTAACCTTTTTAATATGTAAATAGCAGTGGTGGGCACCATTCCGCTAGTTCGCTAATTAGCGACGCTAAAATTCAGTTAGCGATTTAGCGATTTCGCTAATTTCTGTGCTGGTTAGCGAATTGTTAGCGTTGCTGAAATTTTGGCCTTCGAAACGCTAATCGCTAATTCGCTAAATTTTGTAGAGAAGTGACAATAAAAATATTTAGAAAAACTGTGAATTGCTGATGGCGTACGTAAATTGATTCGAAAGATGAACATACTTTACTGCGAAAGTTACTTTTGTCAATTTTTTTACCCTAGAATGGAGTTCCAGTTATCGTACAAGCCACAGGAGCATTTTGAAGAACAAGCACAAGGTCAAGATTAAATTTTTGGCACACTAAGAACTTTGGTAAATTGCAAGGCGCTTGAAATTATGACAACTTTGGTTCTACTTTTTCTATTCAGATAATAATTGAATTTTTATGAAAACATTCCTAAGAGTATCTATTTTCAATGCAAGCTAAATAACTTTTGTTATTCTTGTTTTGTTTTGCAAATACTTAGCTTTAAAAAGAAATTGTTTGTTTAACCAAAAAAGATCAAAGTGGTCCAAATCTTACAAAAAACGAGCAATAAATATAGTGATATGACTATTTACATATTAAAAAAGTTAGCGATTAGCGATTAGCGAAAGTTCCGCTAATGTGGGTTTAGCGTTTAGCGTTTAGCGATTATCGAGCTAAGTTTTTCGGTTAGCGGCTTAGCGATTAGCGTCGCTAAATTTCCGATAAGCGGTGCCCACCACTGGTAAATAGTCATATCACTATATTTATTGCTCGTTTTTTGTAAGATTTGGACCACTTTGATCTTTTTTGGTTAAACAAACGAAAACAATTTCTTTTTAAAGCTAAGTATTTGCAAAACAAAACAAGAATAACAAAAGTTATTTAGCTTGCATTGAAAATAGATACTCTTAGGAATGTTTTCATAAAAATTCAATTATTATCTGAATCGAAAAAGTAGAACCAAAGTTGTCATAATTTCAAGCGCCTTGCAATTTACCAAAGTTCTTAGTGTGCCGAAAATTTAACCTAGACCTTGTGCTTGTTCTTCAAAATGCTCCTGTGGCTTGTACGATAACTGGAACTCCATTCTAGGGTAAAAAAATTGACAAGAGTAACTTTCGCAGTAAAGTATGCCCGCATAATCAATAACCATAAAACGTGCCTAACACCTAGTTCGGGATATAGTCCCGACTGTATGGGGTATCGTTAAACCATATGGAATATAATCCGTTTATGGTTATTGATTATGCGGGTGTTCATCTTTCGAATCGATTTACGTACGCTATCAGCAATTCACAGTTTTTCTAAATATTTCTATTGTCGCTTCTCTTCAAAATTTAGCGAATTAGCGATTAGCGTTTCGAAGGCCAAAATTTTAGCGACGCTAACAATTCGCTAACCAGCTCAGAAATTAGCAAAATCGCTAAATCGCTAACTGAATTTTAGCGTCGCTAATTAGCGAGTTAGCGAATTAGCGGAATGGTGCCCACCACTGCATATCCCTAACTCCACGTGGAACTGACTGAAATACGAGCAACCAAGGAAAGATTGGGGAACCAGTGGGAGGTTGGTCGAATGCTGACAGGGAAGCGGTAGTTGTTCTCCTTGGAGAGCAGCTTGTCTGAGAGTCTGTTTCCCAGGATAGGGGCGGCTCAAACAGCGACTGTTACGAAGTGGACGGTTGAACTATGAAATGCGGTGTCTCGCCACTACACCCAAGAAGGCAGCCCCGTCGCGAGAGTAGGCGTCGCAGCACTAGTAAAGCAGCATGATAAAATAAACATAGGGTAAACTAGCCTATAGTGGACCCCTTCCCTATAGTGAACCATCCGCCAGATTAACACAATTTATGTGAAAATTTGAGAGATTTTCAGAAAACTACCATCGGGAAACATCTTTCGCAGTCAATCTGCATCACCCATATTTATATACTCCGACAGACGTTAAAGAAAATTGAGTTGATATGACAGGTGGTCCAATATAGGTTTATATAGTAAAGGGGTCCAGTATAGATTAATTTACCCTACTACGAACAATCAAGAATTGAAAACAAACCGGAATTACCGGCAATGATCTAACGACGGAATAAGGACGACGATTAGAAGCTCAGTACAAGTAACAGTAGATCGCTTGACGCCCCGGGTGCCGACCGGATTCTGCTGGATCAGCTAGAACTTCACCAGTTCGGCATCGTTGCGCTTCAGGTGCTTTACTGGAAAGAAGAGAAGGTACGGCGAATTTATGGCCGCAGGGCACAGTTTTACCAGAGCGGCGGTACAACCAATGGGCTGGGTACCGGCTTTATAGTGCTGGGCAGGATGCAGAGTCGTGCGATCAAGTGGCAGGCGTTCAGCGACTGGTTGTGTTTGTCGAGAACAAAAGGCCGGTTATAGAACTACACCATCCTCAATGTCTACTGCCCTCACGACGGACGTCCCGATATAGAGTAAGAAACGTTTTACGCACAGTTGGGAAAACTCTACGATAGCTGCTCGCGTAGAGATATCAAGATCGTTATTGGGAACATGAACGCTCAGATCGGTAAGGAAGACATGTATAAGCCGGTGATCAGCCCGCAAGGCCTGCACACCGTAATGAACGACAACGGCCAGGGATGCATCAACTTCGCAGCTTCCCGCAGATTGGCAGTCCGAAGAACCTGCTTTCTCCAAAAAGACATCCACGAAACCACCTGAAGATCACCTAACAAACGTACAACAAACCAAATTGACAATGTTCTCATCGACGGTCCGTTTTTCTCAGACATACAAACGTGCGCACCAATTGCGGTGGGGATATTGGCATGACCACTTCGATCGAGTCTAGTGTGACGAAGTAAAAAGTTGACGATATACCTGATACGACCGGTAGTCCTCTACGGAATCGATACATCGACGCTTCTGACGGAGGGCCTCAACGCTCTTGAAGTTTTCAAACGGGAGTTGCTGCGGACTGTCTATTGTGGAGTATAGACGGACGACGGATAATGGCGACAGTGCATGAACCATGAGCTGCGTGCGCTGCTTGGAGAGAGCCCTGTTGCCCACCTGACGAAAGTCAATAGGTTGCGGTGGGCCGGTCGCGTCGTAAGGATGCCAGACGATGATCCAGTGAAATCACTTCTCTTCAGCAACCCTGTTCTGTTCAACCCTGACTAGAGGGGCGCAGCGTGCACGATAGCTCGACCAGCTCGAAAGAGACTTGCCGGTGGGGAGACGTCTGGGAAATTGGTGAAACACAGCCCAAAACCGAGCAGCATGGCAACAACTCCTTGAAACAGCACGAGCCACTACGGCTCCCATCTGATTGGTAAGGTAAGTAAGAGAGCTAGGGTGGAAAATCGATCCTGGGTGCAGTACTAGTTCTTAGCTAGGGGGAGCTGTAGCCCCCTCTAGCCCCCCCCGTAGTTGCGCCCATGGCCGTAGTAAACAGTGTGATAGCAATTCCGCAGTGTAAGCACAGACGACGTATGCAGTACGTATGGTTTCAAAGCTGGCACAGCCAAAAATCAATACGATACTTATAACTCTAGATCAGATGTCGATCGTTGCAGATTACGACAAGCCGCAAATTTCAACGTCTCTACAAAAGAGTTGAAATTGAAAAAGCAAACAAACTCAAAGTGAACGATTCTTGGGTTAAAAACATCACAGATGTTGGTATTCCCCAAGAAACGATGGTTCTTTTGGGCTATGGTCCCAAGTTCGCCTTGCCGTTGGAAAATAATCAAGAAATTCCATATTTCAAGATTATCGCGGACTTGGAATCAATTCTACAGTCCGAACGAGATGAGAGTTTGCAAATGGTTTGTCGCAATCAGTACATCAACATAATTCAAAATCATATGAACAGGCTAACGAACGGTGGTCATACATCACCACCAGACACTATCAATCGTTTTTTGATCGAAGCATTTCATGTCAGCAAAAAGTTCATCCCAGAAAATCCAGACTTATGTGTTGTAATCGCCGATAAGGGTAATAAAACAGTTATAATGAAAAGAGAAGATTATGAGTCAAAAATGAGAGCCCTTATTGACGACATCGACACATACGAAAGGATCGACGCGGATTGGACAAGCAAAATTCAAACGAAAAATAACACGCTTGTGAAATCACTATTCGGCCAAAAAATGATTGATCAACCCACCAAGAATCGGCTAACTACATACAACGCGACTTGCCCTAAAATTTATGGACTACCTAAAATTCATAAAGACGGCAATCCACTGAGGGTCATACTGTCATGCATAAACTGCCCAACATATGATCTCTCAAAATACCTTGCTAGCATTCTGCATCATTCGATAGACCACGAGAAATATAACGTACGCAACTCATAAGAGTTCTGTACGTTTATTTACAACGTCACACTTCCCCCCAACTATGTATTGGTATCGTTTGATGTGGTAAGCCTGTTCACTTGCATACCGAGAGACTTGGTGGTACAAGCGGTGAGAAATAACTGGAACATGATAGAGAAAAATACGACGATCAAAGATCAAAATGTTTTTATCAAGCTCATTGAGTTTAACATCTCGTCCAGTTATTTCACCTTCCGTGGGGCCTATTACCGGCAAAAGGAGGGGACAGCCATGGGGAATCCTTTGTCACCTGCTTTAGCTGCTCTTGTAATGACTACATTACTTGATGATGTGCTTGCGAAGATCGATGTACACATTCCATGTATTAAAAAATACGTCGACGATTTGTTCACCGCTCTCCCAGCTGACAAGATTGAATATGTGAGGAACGCTCTCAACGGGTTCGACTCACATATTCAATTCACATATGAGGTAGAAAATAACAACCGATTACCGTATTTAGATATGGTTCTTATTAGAACCAACGAACAAAAAATCGTGACCGAGTGGTATAAGAAACCTGTCGCTTCCGGGAGAATTCTTAATTTTCTCTCGATGCACCCGCTGGCACAGAAATTGAATACGGCAACCGGTTTTATTGGGAGAGTGTTCCGATTATCGACGAACAAATCGCTCACGGAAAATATGCAGATAGTACGCGCAGGGTTGATATTTGTTGACAGTCTTGAGTGAAGGTGAAAAAAAGCATCCAGAAACGTTATTTTTTTACAATCCTTTCAGAGTTCTCCCTTCCCGCTTTTTGCATAGAAGTGAACTGTCAAAACACCTCATTATATTTCATGCGATGAAAGCAACACAACAAAATCAGTTTATCAGTTAACGAAGATTGCCAAGGCATCGGTCAGTGTCAGTGAAAAAGTGTTTCGGTGAGGTTTATTTTGGTAGAGTGGACTGTTTGTTTTTCTTTTTCGCTTTGAAGTGAAGATCACTTGGTTGGATTTGTCGTCAAATTTTATTCCGTAACCGTGAACGATGCGCGCGATCTATTTCATCTGAGTATAACAGCACGTTACTAGGACGAAAATCTAGTGTATCTGAAAGAGTGCTGCGATCATTGGAAGTGAAAATTGAAAATGATTGGCTGTAATTTTTGAAGAATTTTGCTGGGGAAAATGACTTTTATCAGCACTGAGTACGCGAGCACTTGCTTACTAACAACTATCCGAGCTCACTGATAAATCGGTTAATCAACAGATTTATCAACCAAAGCACGAATAACGTTGTTGAGGAAGTAAACTCGGAACCAAAAGTATATCGATCTTTCCACCATGTTGGCGGCCTCACACCCGCACTTGCACGCAGCATTAAAAAGAACCATGAAAATATCAGTCTGAGTTTCAAATGCGTCAAAACCAACAGACTACTTTTCACGAAACTCAAAGACTCTTCTTCGCATCTTTCAAAAAGAAACGTTATATACCGTATCCCGTGTGCAGACTGCGATAGCTCATACATTGGTATGACTACACAGCAACTAAAGAACCGTCTTGCTGCGCACCGCTCTCTCATGAAACGCTACGAACAGTATAGAGATTCTAGCACTGAGAGGGAGGGAAGGGAAGATGAGTTTAAAAAGACGGCGTTGATAAAGCATGCGATAGAAGAGAATCACAGTTTCAATATAGCCAACACTAGAATTTTAACTTCGGATGACAGGATTCAAGCGTTACAGGTGTTAGAAATGTGTTACATCGCATGTGACAGATCCGCAATAAATTATAGAACGGACACGAACAACTTAAGCATCGCTTACTCCGGCACGCTGCGATCTCTCACATGTTGATGCAGACTACTACAGTCTCTAGCACTCTCTATCTCTGTCTTGCAACATTATTTCTCTCCGTTGTGACGCAACATTTCCCGACGGCTTTAATCGTGTGTGATGTGTGTTGGAAGATCAGCTGTTTACGTTTTTTAAATTTTGAAAAGTCACAAACCAATTTATATTTTGTATATTTTATATCCATAGTGTAGTGCAGTTAACCTAAAGCAATTTTACACCAATGCACCATATTTTGACGAGAACTTGTTTGTTTTGTTTGTAAGTTGTGTATGTAATAACTTAATTCGTGTGACTAATTTATGTAAATTGTAAACTGTTAATCGTAGTTGCCCTGAGGACGAGGAAATATATCCTTGATGAAACGTCGGCTTTGACATAATAAAACGTGTTTTAAAGAAACCTGTGACCGAAATTGCCATCATTGAACCCATCTAGATCAGAGGTTCACAAAAGGCGCTCCGCAAATCTTTTGCATGTGCTCTGCGGCAATCCAGATTTTTTGCTCGACGGAGCACTTTTTCAAACCAAACCTAACTATGACAGTCTTGAAATCAACTGACGATATATTTCGTGTTACTCTTGAAATTGATCGGCCTGAAATTAATGATACTTCATGAAGCAACAAATCTGATCTGTTTAACCGCAAATCCAAGCGTATATAATGTTTTCAAGCTAGTGAAATTCTGGTGATCATTTAACAACCACGTAAGCCATAATGACAAAAAATGTAAAAAGTAGGAGGGTGGTATTCAAGACACGACCGCATGACGTTGGACTACGGTATTCTTATATTCCATTAAAACAAATAATAGAGAGAATTGCAACTCTAGTATTTACTGCAATTTTATCTAACAGTGCATTTCTGGATGCTGAGACGTTAAAACGTTATGAATAATAATATATACTAAAAGAATGGATATTTTTTTTTATTTAATCGCTGTCATTTCATACATATTCGAATCAACCCTTTGTTTGCTGCACTACCAAGACAATCATTTAATTGAGCGAATTGGTAAAATTTTCCTATCTAAGCAAAAAGCAAACTTTACGAAACTATCTGAAATTGGAGCCCAGAACGATTTAACCGAAAATTTTAAATTTGAAAATTGTTTGACATTTAATCGATAAAACTCATGCTAGGTTAGTTCCAGCCCAGCATATAACTTCATGTATTTGAAAAAAAAAAAAAATGTTTGGTTCAATAACTCAATATAGCAAGAGCTCAATCACACGTTTTTCGGTAGTTGTTATCAAGGTTTGGGCGAGTGACAGGAAAATATCTTAACTTCTTCAGTTGTGATTTAGAGCATTTCTAATTGTTTTGTTATTTATAACGATAGCGACAAGTTTGTTTCTTTCTCTGTGTGCGAGAAACAAAATCAAAACCGCGCACCGAGAAACAAAAACGAAAATTTAATGAATGCTCATTGAGAAAACTTGCAACTCTTTTTACCAATAACTTATGATACTCAAAAGAACCCGTTTTGATCTAAATCAAATTTCTAGTAAATAAGTGTTGATCATTCATAGGTAGTAATTTTTCCTCGATGAATAAAGACTGGCTGAAGAAGTTAAAATCGCTGCTGTAAAATCAAATTCACAACTGTGTTCGTTAAGACGTTTTAATATTTTCAATGACAATAATAATTTCCGATAAACACCCGCTATAGTTATTCACACACATGCTATAACTATCTAAACACGCGTTAAAACTATTCATACACACGCTGTAGCTATAGCTATCCATACACACGCTATTCCTTTCCATACATCCGATACAACTATCTATACACTATACCCTATAACTAATCATTACACACGCAGCAGCTATCCACACACAAGCTATAACTATCCGTACACACGCGTAAGATATACACGCAATAGTCATAATATGCTACACATCAAATATATTAAATACCAATATAGTTCACTTACGTGAAATTATGAAGACAAATTGAAAATGACAGAAGCGTTAGTCACCTTTTCGACCGCTAGGTGCGCCACTTCTGATTTTGTTCTACACGACATGCGAAATAGAGCAACTTTTGACAATAATATTACCCTAATGGGTACACTGAAAAAAATTCACATTTTATTGTGAAGTGGACTCGGCCGAATATTTTATAATAATAAAGTTCGCCTATGCATAAGGCAATCCATGGGTAGTGTTCCACGGTTTGTACGTTTGTCGACCTCCGACAATATTTTGAGTTGTAAAATGGCGACTTCCGGTGACTGGGAAACTGCCGAAAATGACCAAATACCACCTAATATGTTTTTTTTTTAACTAGAATGACGCTCAGAGGCCAGAAATTGTCTCGAAATGCCAGTTTGAAATCCAAGATGGCGACTTCCGGTTTTTGAAAAATCAGACAAAATTTTGAATTTCGAATTTTGAATTTTGAAAAGAGGAAAATGACCAAATACCACCAATATGGATGTTTCTTTAACTAAAATGACGCTCAGAGGCCAGAAATTGTCTCTGAATACCATTTTGAAATCCAAGATGGCGACTTCCGGTTTCTGAGAAACAGCGAGATATGACCAAATACCATCCAATATGGGTATTTCCGAAATCGTGATGATGCACTGAAACCACAAATCGACCTCAGACAACATTTTGAGTAGTAAAATGGCGACTTTTGGTGACTGGAAAACTGCCGAAAATGACCCAAAAACAACCAAATATGGGTGTTTCTTTAACCAGAATGATGCTCAGAGGCCAGAAATTGTCTCCAAATGCCATTTTGAAATCCAATATGGCGACTTCCGGTTCCTAAACAACAGTGGCAAAAGACCAAATAACACTCATTATGGGTATTTCCGGGATTGTTATGATGCACTGAAGCTACGAATCGACCTCAGATAACATTATGAATTGTAAAATGACGACTTCCGGTAAATGGGAAACTGCTGAAAATAACCAAATAACACCCAATATGGGTATTTCTTCAACCGGCCGATTTCCATCCAATATGAGATGTTTCGATACCAGAATGATACACAGGAGCTAGAATCGACCACAGACAACATTTTGAATTCTAAGATGGTGACTTCCGGTTTCTGTAGAACAGCCGAAAATGACTAAATAACACCTATCATTGGTGTTTCTTAAACCAGAATGACGCTCAGGGGCCAGAAATTGTCTCCAAAAAAAATAACCTAAAGGGACCAAATACCACCCAATATGAGTGTTTCTTTAACCAGAATGATGCATGGAGCTAAAAATTGACCTCAGACACCATTTTGAATTGTAAGATGGCAACTTCTGGGAAACAGCCGAATACTACTGCATATGAATATTTCCGTAATCGAAATAATGTATAGAAGCCAAGCATTGACCCTGGACACCATAATGAATTCGAAGATGACCACTTTCAGTTTCTGGAAAACAACGAAAATAACTGAATACCACCTAACATGAGTGTTTTCGGAATAGAGGTGACGTACTAAAGGCAAAAGTCGAGGATGTTGTCATTCCGATAAAACCAATAATTTCAAACGATATAAACAAATCGCAAGAAATCAATGAATTTGGAATGTTGAAAATTATTGAATTAAACACAAAAATAGGCGGGACGAAGTTTGCCGGGTCAGCTAGTAAATACATAAATATGCTGGTTAAAGCAAAGCTGCAAGTGATGAATATGAAGATTAGAACTCGAGAGCAAAAAATTCGGAGGGATAAAAAAAAAACAAAAAATACTTTCAAAACGAAGAAAACTAAACATTAAATAATAGTTTTCGCATAACAGTTGTTATCACTAATTACGTTTGTTTTGTTGAATATCTTTTATGCATAATATAATAAAGCTTTTAAACCAATTACAACATTATATGTATCAATACTTAAATCGTTAACTTGATAGAACATTCAAGTGTTATCTAAGCTAAAAGTTGCACAACAACCATATACGACTATTGACAACCATTGTGCGGTTTCTCCTTTTATCTTTTTCACGAGGTAATTGAAATATTCATTTAATTGTACACATCGTGGCCTGATTATTGAGCTTGAGCTCGACGGCCGCACATTTCGTAGTTGCTTCCCGTGATGGATCTGAGCTAGTGAAGTTACACAGGGAACCACGTATATAGCAACTTGGGATTAGTTTACCATTTACACGTCGTGGCCTGATTATTTGAATATTTCTTCTTCGTGCCTCGATAAGCTACATGTATTATATTATCAATATTTAACTCCCGGAATGGCGTTAGTTTTACATACAAACAATATATGCACGAAATCTGCAACATATTTTTTTCTGTGAAGGTATGAAATTGAGTCAACTAAATCTAAAATTGAGTAAATTCAGTTTCGTGTGTGAGAATGTCACACGCCCACAGAAATTCAACAACAATGCACAGTGGTACAGTAAGGCAATGTAGGCGGACACGAGTCTTTCGATGCGATTTTGTGGTTTTAGAGTAAAATTTTTTTCTAAGAACTTGTTTCTTATATTTAGTCTATTTTTATGTGCAAATGAAAATTAGGGTGGTCCTGAAATCGACTAAATGAAAAAACTAACTTTTTATTTGCATAAATAAATGTATACATTCATCGGCACAGTTGTGGATCAACTAATTTTAGGCAACTTTCGGTATTTCTTCACAATATTTATACAATATTTGTTCTATCAAATGATACCAAAAAATATTATTTATGTTTGCCCTATTTTTAAAATAGAAATAGTGAAAACTCTTCATCTGTATAATATATCGACAATGTTTTTTCGTCAAAATTGGCGTATTTTTGATTAAAGTTACCGGAGAAAACTTTGTTTTTAAATTTGAATTGAAAAAATAGAGCGAAACTGTTTTTGGAAACCAAATTTCATGTCTACAAAAAAGTTTTTTTACAAAGTTACTTAGAATTAGTTGGTCTACAAGTTTGCCAAAGAATGTTTTATTTCGTTGATTTAAGGACCACCCTAATTTTCATTCGCACATGAATAGAGGACTATGTATAAGAAACAACTTTTTACAAAAACTATGGCTTTAAACCGCAAACCAAAATCGCAACGAAAAGCCTATGTCCGCCTAAATTGCCTTACTGTACCACTGTGCAATGAGTTTAGTTACCTTTTTCACCACAAGAGGGGGTGTTCCCTGTCTGTCTTCACGGGAATATATGGGAAATTCGAGAGTGAACTATATTGTTACTTTAAGATATTTGTACACATGCTAGTGTCTTACACACGCTATAGCTAGCCTTACACACGCAACAGCGCCATCCCTATCATCGCAAATGTCATAGCAATACAGATGCACATACGCTATATGTGCACACTGCACACACACCCAACGTTTTCACCCAACGATATCTGAATTGGATTACCGCTGGTGGGGTCCAACTCAGATCGAAGAAGCACCGAACTGAATGAAGAAATGCAGCTTCCCACTACCTCCGCCGCTGCTGCCTGATACCACCGCTCTGGTTCTGCTGTAGCTCAGTTTGGCCGCTGGAATCAGCCACCGCTGCTGATTATACAAGACCGGCCTGGTGGCCTTTCACTTGTTAACTGATGACTGCTATGAGACGACACAGGCTATTATATAGCCCAAAGCAAAAATCCATCCGCGAGCAAACAAGAGGCGAGCTTGTGATTGGTTGAATGTGCACGACTTTTAACACAACTTTTAACTAGTTTAGTATCGAAAACATATTTAAATTATTATATGACAATCTTGCGCAATATTTCCCCTATCAATCAAGCCATTGGTGTTTAGAATCTGTTCAGTGGTAATGATAAAAGAAGCATTTTAAAACGGTGTTGAAACACCTGTTGCAGCTACCGAAAGCGAGCTCGTCATTGGTGGAAAGCTGTGAGACTGTTTACAAAGTCAGATCGGTTGTATCCGTTAGTGTCGACTGTGCTTGTGAAGAGAGGTGGTGATTGGTTGCTCGGTATGATTTAGACAATCGATGTGATTTATCAATTTTTCAATAGTGTATCTCGAACAATAGGTTATTTTTGTTACATAAATTCAACCGTAAAAGAATTTCTGATCGGTTGATGCCAAAACCTCGAAATTCTGAAAAGAAATGACTGATGTATAAGCGCTCAAAACCTGACCACTTTTCCCTGGTTTTCCCCGGTTGAATTACTAGATTTTCAAATTCAGGTGCCTAACTTCGATATAGACGTTAGTCCAACGTCAAAAAAAGTCATTCACGTGTTGTATGTATGTTGTATGTGAAGGAAGGCATTGAAAGGAAGTCTGAGAATAAACGTGCGCAAGCCACTGGACAAATGACCTCGTCCTGTCAAGATTCAAACCTACGACTACGTGTTAGCATGTTAGCACTCTAATCACACTGTTTAGTCCTACATCACCATTTCATACAACCTCTAGGGCTGTATACCTTCTGATAGTTTCAAAGATATTTTGTAGATTTATCGGCTTAATCAGTCCGTGTATAGAAGCAAAAACGATTTTTTGTTTCTCAATCCGACAGTTTCGGTGACTTTATTTCACCACCAGTCACCGAAACTGTCGGATTAAGAAACAAAAAATCGTTTTTGCTTCTATACACGGACTGATTAAGCCGATAAATCTACAAAATTAACCGCTACAGTCGACAAACAAACAAGTTTCAAAGATATTCTTTCCTCTCTGGCTTATTGTAAATAATTTGTGAAAAGATGACAAAGAAGAAGAGGTTTAGCGTTTCAATTTCATCGACATTTTCCTAGTCCAAATATATGTGAGTTAAGTTCACAGATTTTTATCCAGAGCTTCCGCTGTCTGGAAAACGCCCTGAAATAGACAACTGCCACTTATTATGGTTATTTCTCGAATTAATATGATGCGCAAAGACTAGAAATTCATTTTACACATAATTTTTAAATTCAGGGTGTGACTGCCAGTTTTTGGGAAAGAGGCTAAAATAGCCAAATACATACTATTTAATATTGGTATTTCTGATTCTGATGCCTTTTTCAAATCCAAAATGGCGAATTCTGCTTTCAGGTAAACATAACAGTATGTATTTGCCAAACACAACCCGGAACCTTGACTTTGAAATCCAAGATGGCCACTTGGGAAGCGAGCGGCTGTATAGTGCAATTAATGTCGAGGCTAGGTATGCTCTATCTACGAGGAGAAACTATCTACGGACTGACTAGAAAAACTCATATGCCCTACCATGTCCAGTCACCACTGGAACTGATACTCTCTGTAACATTGATGTACACCATCCTCCATTAATGATGACCTTCAACAGTCCTGTTAAGGCTCAGTTTATAGGAGAGTTCAACTTTCGGCGGGAAAACGCTGATGCTATCAGTTGGGCACTGGGAGGTATTTCAATCAGTGTTGAAATTTGGATGAGGCCGTGTCTGGATTTACTGCATTGATTCAGGAATTTGTATATTCCCAAAGTTCGTGCCTATCAAAAAGACAGAAACAGTCGGTCATACAAAGCTCTGAACAGAAGTCTATATACAATATTCGTGCGCAAAACGGAACACAACCTAGGTTCGAACCTGAAATTGCTGCAGCTATGGTTACTGTCTCTAGTAACACATTTAGCGCTGAAATCTTCACATTTCCAAACGTAGAAGTTGCCGAAGTTATTGCGCGACCTAAAAAAACCTTTCTCTCTTGGACCCGATGGTATTCCAGCCGCAATTCTGGAAAAATGCTTTCCACATCAAAGTTACCACTTCAATGTCACCAATTTTCTCGCAGCTGGAAAGAATCTTCAATGTTCCGGGTATTCAAGAAAGGTGATAAACAAAATGTAGAACTTAATCGTGGAATCTTATGTTTGTGTGCTTGCTCAAAAAAATTGGAAACTATTGTCCATAATCCTCTCATGTTCAGCACAAAAAGCTTATTTCTACTGCTCAGCATGGGTTTTACCCTGGTCGATCCGTTTACACTAGCTTGCTCTACATGGACTGCTTTTTAACCCATTCCTCATGGATTACTAACTGCCGAGCCTGTCGCATGGCTCGGAAATTCAACTAGATTGGTGTGAAAGGGCTCAGTTCTTATCTAGGAAACCGTCAGATCGCCGTTAAGTTGGGAATGTCGCAATCAGCCTGGTTTAGCAACAATTCCGGTGTTCCTCAGGGCAGTATTGTTGGGTCTCTGCTCTTTTCTTTGTACATTAATAATGTGACTAAAGCTCTGGCACACGGTCATTGTACGCAAATAATAATAAAATTTTCTAAATTATTGAGAACCATGACGATTGCTGTAGACTTCAAACGATACTCGACTCGTTCATGACAGGTGCCTAATGGCTTTCCTTTACATCATAGCTATGTTATCATGGATAGCAGTGTTTTGTTGGACAACTCTACTGATCTTTAGTATGCAGGATTTTAGAAACTTCCTGTGATGTTTGTGATCCGTACTACGATATTTGGACACAGCGAAATCTTTTTATCCGGAGGATTTGTCGCAGATTGCCATGAAGGAACCCTGATCATCTGCCGCCATACGAAACCCTTTGCTTGCTGGTTGGGAGCGTCGCAAGCATATACTGGCCAGGACAGTTCATAAAATTCTCACAAGATATTATGATTGCTTTGCTATCTTGACAAAGCTTCAGCTGCAATAGACTATTTTACGAACTGACAGGTGTCTCGGATCCTGCTGATATTGATATTGCTTTTACGTGCGTTATGTCAGCGGTTCCGAGAATTTCATTCATGAATTGAGTTCAAAAAAGTCTCTTAAAATGCTCTATGGCCTCTTCTTCCACAACGTCATCAGCGATTAGGCTACAGATAAACACATACCGCACGAACTATGATACCTATTGCCCATGATATAGAGAAAGCTTTTCACAGAAGCCATTCTGTCTGGAAGCTTTCTTGGGTATGGAGGGAGCTTTTGATAGTGTTCCCTTCAATGCTACAATTGAAGCGGCACTTTGTCATGAAATACCCTCAGTTATTGTTACGTGGATACATAAGGTGCTGGAAAATCGTAATATAAACTCATCGTTAAGGCGAGCAAATATAAAAATTCAATTCGTTAAAGGATGTCCCCAGAGAGGAGTTTTGTCACCTCTACTGTGGAATCTTGTAGCAGATGGTCTGCTACGAGAACTTAAAGACACAATATAATAAAATTATAAGCACTAAAAAACTGAAAACGAAAGAAACTAGAAAGTGGTGTCATGAAATTGGGCAACATTGTTCCCTTGGTTCTGAAGTCCTTTAAACAGATTAGATAAAACACCTTGGAGTCATATCAGGTTCTAAGCTTAACTGGTCTACTCATAACGACTTTAGAATCGAAAAAAAAAAATAGTAAGACCATTTTTAGCTTAGGGAAGACTTGTAAGGTGACAGAAGGTAGAATTGAGTATAATTCAGAGGCGGATGTGCCTCATGGCGTTGTCTCGTGCATTCTCTACAACACTCTTTGCCGCCTTAGAAGCCCTTTTTGGCATAAAGCCTTTGAAAATTTCCTTCAAACAGGAAGTCTACTCATGTGCATACCAATTACAAGCAAATGGACTATGGCACCATGGTATTACAAAAACTTTGCCTAATGATTATTGAGGATATTGGGGTATTTTGAAAGACTACTATCTGATAACACAGTGCAACAATTTTTTTGCTTTGGCTTCTATGTATGATTTTTTGATGAAGTTTAATGCGAAAATAAATTTTCCGGAGTTTGAACATATTTCAACTTAAGGGGCAACGAAGGCACCATTTTGAATTTTTGAGAAACTGGAAATTTTCGATGTTTTTTCAACGCCATTTTGTTTTAAAACCAAATATCAAAATACTAAGAATTTGTGCACATATTAGCATCTTTTTACCCATATTTTGAAAAAAAAACAGATCTTAAATCGGACAAAAACTGAGCTCAAAACGGTGATTCTACGAAACCGGTTTTGGCATTGTTTTAGTGTATTTCACAAAGCAAAATAATATCGATTATTTCTGAACATAAATGGTAATTCGTCAATATCTTAAAGTGATAGTCAAATAATATCTTGTCTTGGGTAAAAAAGTCTCAGAAAACGAATGGTAGGTGTCTGATCTACGTAAAATGTCAGCAAAATGTCAATTTTGCCCCAATTCCCCTACAATACAAAAACA
Organism: Wyeomyia smithii; assembly: GCF_029784165.1. Taxonomy (NCBI): domain Eukaryota; kingdom Metazoa; phylum Arthropoda; class Insecta; order Diptera; family Culicidae; genus Wyeomyia; species Wyeomyia smithii. The sequence goes on along the minus strand of NC_073695.1, from coordinate 4,782,508 downwards.
GGTTTATCTGCTGATATTTTACGTAGGTTCTCAGATCTTTCTAATATCTTGTCTATCATGTTACAAAACGGCATCAGAAAAACAGTGGTTTGGCACGCCTAATCACACACTCTCAATACGCGTTGCGTTGCAGTAGAGAAATGAGTGCGAGAGAGAATCGTAGAGAACAACTTAGGAGATCAAGTATTTTGCTGCTATCATTAGCGATACCACTTACTGTGCAACGCACGGGCTGTTTAAATTACAGTCATACCTCGATATAAGGCAACTTTAGTTTTATTTTCGTTACGTTATATCGAGTTACGTTATATCGAAGCAAAAATAGTAGGAGGGTGGTATCCGGGATACGACCGCATAGTTGACGTAGGACTACAATATTTGATTTGAGCTCGTTTTACTTTTGGCACGGTTCGATTTTGGCACACATGTACCAAAACGAGCGATTATGTCTAAACACGTTTCTTAGTCTTCTTGATTATTTCAACCAATTTAAGCTCAACATCCTCCAAAAGAAGGGTATTTTGGTTCTTTACGTTGCCGAAGCGAATGACCGGAATAGGTAAAACGGTTTCTGGATCATGACCGGAACATGTGCCGGTAATATGTATAATGATCATGATCTGAGCAGTGCTAAGCCTCTAATTCCTCGAATAGTAATATCAAGTATCTAGGTCATCAGCCTCAATTCATCAAGCGTGTTTGGCGAAATCGAACGGGGTCTGTATTTTGATTATTTTATTTTTTTTTTTGTCACATAATAAAATTTTCCTGCAGTTACAAGTTCGTGGAAAAAATAACGATAAAAAATTACAGTTTTTTAACAAAAATGTGTATTCACAGAAAATTTTCAATGGACATGAGAAAAACAGAGTGTAGAGATCAAAAATAAACAACGCATTTTATCTGTACAATGAACCTAATTTATATACCATGATATCTGCCTCTACCGACACGTACAGAATTTTGCTGTCCCCGGTGGCGCAGCGTATTTTGCGGCACCCGAATAATCATGTTGAATTCTGATATTTGCTACTACATATTCGAAACAAGAAGAAGAAGACAATTCAAACGGCAATTTGATTGTGTTCCAGATTGCAAAACGATACCTACGCGTTAATCCAACACGCCCCACTGTGCGTCGGCAACGGCAATGTAGTCTTCACTTGGCTTGGCTGCACACTAATGAATATCGAGTTCTACTGCATTGATAGACGACGGGTGACCAGCGCTTTATTCGTACATTGCTCGGTGCAGTACTGTTGCCTGTACCAGCATGTTTTCCATCAAGACATCAGTTTTAATAACATTCTCACAGCAGAACGTAAAACTGTCTAAAAATGGAAAAAAAAATCAATATAGTCTAGGCTCATAGAAGCAAACGTTAGTTGACCTATTGGTTCGGGGAGATTCTGTCATTTTTTTTTTGCCACTGCTATACAGGATATCACAGCAAGCAGTTGGTGTCTACTCATGAAGTCTGTGCAAGGCGTGCTCGCATGTGATTGGTACATTGTTCGTAAAAATTCAACCTTGAAACTTTTATTCAATTTTCACTGTTAAACAATGAAATGATAATGATAACTAAGGAATCACAAAATTGTCCATCATTTTATCAATCCAACGACATATTGATTATTGTAATCCATCATGTGGTCCCATCAGTATTACCGTTTGAAATCTTTCATTCCAACGTTACACCTTGGTTTCAGTTTCCGCAGAATGTATCTCGATATAGTGCGGTTAGACGTAGCTCTACGTCAAAAAAAATATTTTTAAATTATGCAAGACTGTTGGTGGTTACTCACAGATACGCGAAAACCTGTTTACCATAACCTATCAGTATTTTTAAACCTTCCTTATGCCCATTTAGAAATACTATCAGAAGCAAAAAAAAATTTTTTAATTGATACAACAGGTCACTCAGAGATATGTGAAAACCTGTTTCCCATCACCTATCAGTATTTTCAAACCATTCTTATGCCCATTTAGAACAATTTTCAACAAGCAAAAAAAAATTTTTTTTAATTGATGCAAGACTGTCACAGACGCGCGAAAACCTTTTTCCCATTACCTATCAGTATTTTCAACCCTTTCTTTTACACATTTAGAGAAAATTTCAACAAGCACAAAAAATTGTTTTTTTAAATAATGCAAGACTGTAAATTGTTACTGAAGGATGTATGAAAACCTATTTCCCATAACCTATTAGTATTTTTAAACCTTCCTTTTGCCCATTTTGGACAATTTTCGCATTGGTTTCATTGGTTTCAAAACTTACTACAAACATTTTTTTGAAGCAATTTATAGCCCAAAAACAGTTGCTGTATCATTTAATTTCAATTTCAATACATTTTAAAAACGTTATATCGAGGTATAAGTTACGTTATATCGAGTTACGTTATATAGAGGTTGCCTTATATCGAGGTATGACTGTACTTGTTGTGTAGTTCAGTCAACAATCGTTTCTGAAACAATATTCGAATCAACTTTTGGAATTTCATTCAGCAGTGGATCTTAGTAGAGTAATTAGACACCTTGTGGTCCTTGGAAAAACCAATGACGACCGTATGGCACCAATAATAAGTAGGCAAGTCAAGAGATAAGACTGAGAGATGATGGACAGGAGGAAAAAATCGGTACAGAAAATTGTTTCTCTCCGGGGTTTCAGTAGAATTTAATTAATAAAATCAATCTAGCAACAGACTTGACTCCAGGCGGTCTTTATTTTCTTCGCACACGATGACATGTTGTTTCAAAAAAGAAAGCTCAATTTCGATAATTTCTGTGCATTTTTCATCGATCATATTACTGAAACTATGACTGTCTTGCTGCTTAGAATCCAAATTCAATTTCCATACAATTTTTATTCATTATTATTATTAACATAAATTAAATATCATCACCCCTCCGCCACTGTCTGGAATCAATGAAATGTCTGTCTGGAAATCGACTCCAGATGTCATTTTGAAATTCAAGATGGCTGAATATGCAGTATAGAGTATAATAAAAGATTATAGAATTTTGCAATTTTTTTATCTCCAGGAACTAGTTCTAGTTCTAAACAAAATTCTATTTTAATATTTATCTTTTTTTCGTTTACTCAGATAGGCTAATACTTCTTCCCATAGTTAACGCACTGTGAGACATCAACAATTCTGTTAAGCAAGATTTCAAGTAAGCGAAGTAGCTTAAATTACCAATGTCATCAGACCCATAGAAAGTCGCGAATAAATCTTAGAGATCGCTGCCAACGACCATATGAATTAGCACGAAGTTTCCCCCAGGGGTATTTGTTTTAGAAAGTTCGCATCTTCCAATGAGTGACTTGATTTAAGAAAAAGAGCAATCAAAATACGTTTCTATTCTACACTAGCTATTGGCTGCTCGAGAGTTAAACGGACAGAGAAACAAATTCGAAATTCGTTCGCGGGAATTGTTTTGAATGATAGTTAGTGCTAGCAGTAGCAGTTGTAGTAGTGATAGTAACAATCTCCGACAGCAAGCAGCAATTCATTCATTTCGTACGTATGTATAGAAAAAAAAAGTAAAACTACACTCGACAGTTTCGAACTAGTTGTTGGTCTGTCTGTGAGGCACTACTGCGGGGGAGGTTAGCGGACAGGAGTACGCGAGATACCTTCGGCAGCAACATGAGAATAGCACTGTTTTGACAGAAGGTACAACTTCGAAATGAAAAAATTGATTCGGTTTTCGATTACTACTAGTTTTTTTTGCTCAGTGTAAGGCGAGTGTTGCTTTGATGAATGAGCGTGATTTTCTCTTTTGAGTAGCTAGATTGTGGGTTCTGAGTGAAGCTGTCAAACGTCGATTGATGGGAAGCATGTGACAGATTGAGCTTGAAAAAAACAAAACGGAAAAAGCTTCACTTCGAAATAGAAGATATTAAAGATAAAGAGAAGAAATAGAAGGAGAGAAAAAGTGAAGAAAGAGAGGGTATAGACAAGTGACCTAAACGGAAACTTAGAAACAATAGAATCAGTAAGAAAACAAAATTGAAAAAGATGAAAGAAAGTTTTAACGTGATAAGTAAAAAGAAATTTACACAATTCACACGGCTGGTTTGTTGCCGCGGATAGAAAGAGAGAGAGAAAAAAGAAAACAAACGGAAACGCAAACGGAAGAATCTGGCAAACCGAGAGGAATGGGACTCACCGTTGGTCGCAACCGCACACAATGTTTAATGCCAAACGATCCGAAGGGACGCCATTTTTCGGTGATGGGCGAACTACTCACATGTGACGCTTCCGCGCCGCTCGTCTCCTGGGTGCGGTAGATGCCGATCGGAATTTCACAGGTGGTCGAACACAGTTTCTGGTACAGCCGGCCGTACGTCCGGATCCACATGTCATCCTTTGAGATTTTCATCTGAGCAAACGAAAGCAGAGCAAAAGTTGTGCTGGTTATAAGGATCAGAACAAACGAAAATCACAGGCTGAAACACGTAAGGATTATTGCCAAAAACCAAAAAGACTTCAGCAGGAATGAACCGAACGCAAACAACAGCAGGACGTGAGACAGACAGAGTGACGCAGCCCGACTCACCGAAGTTAGGAAGCCGCTGCCTGGTGCCTGGTCGATACCCAACAGCAGTCGCACGAAGGTGATTACGTAGTCCTTGACGAAAGCCTGATACAGCAGGGTGTCGAGCATCGAAGCGCTGAAAACGTTCCCGGCGGCGAACGGCAATCGGAACATGTATGATATGTGCGAACCTCGCTCCTTCTCTCGCTGTTGGAGATCATTAAAAGTATCAACGGAATTGGAGCCTACCGGTGGTAGTAGTGCATCGAGTGCATCGTAAGTTACCTTCTCCATTTTGCTCAAGTGTAGGGCGTATTTGTCGTGCGCTCGGAACTGCATAAACCTCATGTTCGAACTCTGTGACAGCTCAGTAATGCTGCGAATGCTCGGGAAGAACCTAAAAATCACAGTATAAGAAACGAAACATTCTCACTCTGAATCCTCCTCCGGCAATCGAAAAAGTAGAAAAAGTCGCCTACTTGAACATGGTTTGCACTGCAACGATGGTATTACAATCGGCTAGTGTGTCTTCCTCGGCCGAATTGGACAGTTCCTTGTTGACTACCACAACATTCTCGGCAAGCGTGATGCCAGCACGCAGCAGATCATCCAAGCAATCGATGGAACCCAACATCCAGTAAACCTAGACAAAGAAGTGAATTAGAAGAAATAACAAGTCTAGAGGGTCTTGCATTTCGTAAGCTTCCGCTTTCAGTTACCAGTGGAAAGTAGGAGATGGCATCCAGGAAGGCTATATCCGGTCGCCGTTCCAGCAGCAGAATGATCGGATTTAGCGAGGTTTTCGAGCGGAAGTGCGCCCTCAGGGGTATGATGAAGTTGTAGATACCATTCGAGGCATAGTCAGCAGCTAGGATGATGGTTTTGTTTTGCCACTGGTATTCTTTAGCGTTTCGGTAACTACAGTGTTCGCAGACCTGTGAATAAAAAGTCACTTAACGTCGAGTTCAGTTTAAAGCTGCTTTGAATCATACTTGAGCAAGTTGTAGGCAGCAGAGTGGTTTTTTCTCCTTCAGCAGGAAGCACAGCGTCGGACTGACTCCGATGAAAGGCGAAACGGGGGGAAAACCTTTGACAATTCTGCAAAAGAAAAATCGGGTTTTGGGATTTACTCTCACTGTCAGTTGCACGTGACGATGAGAAATGTCGACCAGCTTAAGCTTAATGTTCTTACAATTTTTTTACGCTCAAAAGAAACACAACATTGCCTACCCACTAATTACTCAAAATTTCAGATCGGTGCTAGCGGATTACGCACGAATGATGCAGCAGCGGTCTATGTAAACTAATTAACACCTCCTAGCTTCTAAAAGCGTTTGTAACTATTGAACATAACTGGAACAATTATTGCGACTTAGAAAGGTCATTTCCGAACGAGTAAACCATAGTAAAAGCTATTCTATCAACAGTGTTTTCAAAAAGGAGCACAATTTAACAAACCAATTCAGGAGCAGCTAAATGCGTTGCTGATCCTGAAACCACAAATTAATAACGGTTGACTTATCTATTTTAGAGCCCAGTCCATTACTTGTGTGGTTGCATCAAAACCCTTAAATAACAGACCTCATTACAAATTATCAGAGACTAGAAGCAGAGTGTCGCGTGATCAGGCGACAATGAATCCGTACCCCATCGTATTAGATGGGTCGATAAAATAAAAAAAAATGCCCAAGAGTTCAAACTGAAAAAATGAAAGATTATAGCTCTTCAACCATTCCTGTATTTCCGTAAGCCAACGTAGAAGCGACGAACCCGGCGAGCACTTACCGTGCGGCATTTGGACGCATTTCTGTATAGAGTGCTCTAATCTATATAAGAGCAACTATTTTGAGTTTTAGGATAAACTTTTTTTCGCTTTTGTCGACCAATGTTATAGATTGTTAACAGTTCCTGTGCATTTTGTTGCCCATAGCCGTCTCGAAAGAGCGTCGAAAGGCAGCAGAGTAATTGCTCGCCGGGTTCGTCGTTTTTCCATTTACTTCCGGGAAAGCTTTATTAATTTAAAATCGTCAATATCTCAATTCTTTGTTTGTCATTCTTTTATAAAATTCATGATAAATTCATTTTAATTTTTGCATTCTCTCTTCACTATACTATACTGCCCTGTGTACTCTAGCTGGAATATCGTGTTGTTCTGAGTTCGTTTCATAGAGATGGACTCGAAAACAGCGATTTCTCAGGTAGCTTTTAACCCTTTTTGTTCAGGTCCCTGTACCGGACAAGTTTGTGGATCAGCTCGTCGTGCTACATATTGTCGAATGCTTCTTCCAAATTCATCAATGCCATGGTAGTGTTGTTGAAGAGTGATTTGTTTCGGCAGGTGATGTTTTCCTCTTGAACAAGCTGTTGATTAGCGAAACGCCCTTTCCGAACTGCTCCGGAATGATGACCTCGTGTATTTCGATGACATACGCGGGAGCATGAGCCTTTCGAAAACTTTGCTGATAGTAGTGTGATGGATCTCTAGCTTGTCGAGTGGGCTTCAGAATGGGAATACTTTTTTCTGTCTTCAATCTGGTCGGAAATTCAAACTTAAAACACTTTGTGAAACGGCCGCAAGGAACCGTAAGCTTTGGTGCAAAGTTTCTTCAGTACCAGGTTGAAGATTACATCGTTACCTGTCGTCTCCATATTTTTGCTGGCCGCAGAAAAGTCGTGAATTTGATGTTCGAACTAAGCAATAGTCTTTCGTACCATGTCCTTATGAGGACTTACCATGTAAGCTCCGACGTTGTGCACCAAGACGAGCTTGTTGGTGATTGAACTCACTGTCTCGAGGGGAAGTACCAAAAAGCCTCTTTCATCGTCCTTCAGGAGTTGTATCTTTTTTTTTTTTTTTTTTTTAAGGGGGGATTTGTTAGTAGCTTAAGTATTTATGATAAATATTAGTAAATAATGAGTATGTGTGTCCAATCACAAATGGTGACTTCTCAACACTGTTAGAAATTTGTAATTTTAATTGTTAGGATTTGTTTGCTTTCGCAATTAGGACTTATCATTCGTAGGGATTTAAACCTACTTGTCAGAAAAGGGGAAGTAAACTTACAACCAACTTAATTGCTAACTTATTGGCTATAAAGAGAGCTTATCGTAGCAATTGAGGATTGCAACGATTTTTGTCGAAAATTGTTAATAATTTTATTTGACATAGCTTCTAATGGTTCAACACCAGTAAGTCTATGTAATTCGAGTGTACCAAACCAAGGAGGACGCTTCAAAATCATTTTTAGAATTTTATTCTGAATCCTTTGGAGCGTTTTCTTCCTTGTTGAACAGCAACTTGACCAGATCGGTACAGCATAAAGCATTGCTGGTCTAAAAATTTGTTTGTAAATCAAAAGTTTGTTCTTTAAACAAAGTTTAGAATTCCTGTTAAGGAGAGGATATAAACATCTCGTATATTTGATGCACTTGGCTTGTATACTCTCAATGTGCTCTTTGAAAATAAGTTTTTTATCATAAATTAGTCCCAAGTACTTAACCTTGTCGGACCAACTTAAAATAACCCCATTCATCTTGACAACGTGATTATTGTTTGGCTTGAGGAAAGAAGCCCTAGGCTTATGCGGAAAAATTATCATTTGAGTTTTAGAAGCATTGGGAGAGATTTTCCACTTTTGCAAGTAGGAAGAAAAAATATCTAAACTTTTCTGCAATCGACTGCATATGACACGAAGACTTTTTCCTTTTACGGAAATGCTTGTGTCATCGCAGAACAATGACTTTGTGCATCCTGGAGGCAAATCAGGAAGATCTGAAGTGAATATGTTGTACAGGACTGGACCCAAGACTGAACCTTGAGGTACACCTGCTCTGACAGGAAATTTTGAATTCTGATAGACAACCTGCAGAGTTCGATCAGTAAGATAATTTTTTAAAATTTTGATTAGGAAAATTGGAAAATTAAAAGTTTGCAATTTCTCAACCAAACCTTTATGCCAAACACTGTCGAATGCTTTTTCTATGTCTAAAAGAGCAGCTCCAGTGGAATAACCTTCAGATTTGTTAGCTCGTATCATATTAGTAACTCTGAGCAATTGATGAGTTGTGGAATGCCCATGGCGAAATCCAAACTGTTCATTTGCAAAAATTGAATTTTCGTTGATGTGTGACATCATTCTGTTAAGAATAACTCTCTCAAACAGTTTACTTATTGAAGAAAGCAAACTGATTGGTCGATAACTTGAAACTTCAGCTGGGTTCTTATCCGGTTTTAAAATTGGAGTAATTTTTGCATTTTTCCATAATTTGGGAAAATATGCAATTTTGAAGCAGCAATTGAAAATTTTCACTAAAAATTCCATTGTGCTCTCAGGGAGATGTTTGATTAGTATATTAAAGATTCCATCGTCACCAGGTGCTTTCATATTTTTGAAATTTTTAATAATTGATTTAATCTCATTCAAGTTAGTTTCTATTATTTCTGCAGGTAAAAAATTCTGGGAAGAAATTAAATCAAATTGACGAGTGACTTCATTTTCAATTGGACTCACAAAATTCAAATTTAAGTTATGAACACTCTCAAACTGCTGAGCAAGTCTTTGAGGCTTTTGTTCATTGGATACAAGAAAACGTTCACCATCTTTTAAAACTGGAATAGGCTTTGAAGGTTTCTTAAGAATCTTCGACAGCTTCCAAAATGGTTTTGAATATGGTTTCAATTTTTCAACTTTAGTCTCAAAATTTTGATTTCTCAGAAGAGTAAATCTATGCTTAATCTCTTTCTGTAAATCTTTATAAATAGTTTTAAAAACAGGGTCACGAGAACGTTGATATTGACGTCTGCGGACATTTTTCAAACGAATTAGAAGTTGAAGATTTTCGTCAATTATTGATGAATCAAATTTCACTTGAGCCTTTGGAACAGAATAATTCCTGGCATCAACAATTGCACATTTTAATGCTTCCAAAGCGGAATCAATATTCACTTCGTTTTGCAAATCAAGCTCATTATTGAAATTTCTCTCAATATGAGTTTTGTAACTTTCCCAATTAGCCTTGTTATAATTAAAAACAGAGCTCATAGAGTTTAAAACTGATTCATGGGATAAAGAAAAAGTTATTGGAAGATGGTCAGAATCAAAGTCAGCATGTGTGATCAAATCACTACATACATGACTTTGATCTGTTAGCACCAAATCAATTGTTGAAGGGTTTCTTACAGAAGAAAAGCATGTAGGACTATTCGGAGACAAAATAGAATAGTATCCTGAAGAACAATCATTGAATAAAATTTTGCCATTGGAATTACTTTGAGAATTATTCCATGAACGATGTTTAGCGTTAAAATCGCCGATTATGAAAAATTTCGAACGATTTCTGGTGAGTTTTTGTAAATCACCTTTAAAATAATTTTTGTGCTCGCATGTGCATTGAAATGGTAAATATGCTGCGGCAATAAATAAAATCCCAAGTTCAGTTTGAGCTTCAATTCCCAAAGTTTCAATAACTTTCGTCTCAAGATGGGGAAGAGCACGATGTTTGATTCGGCGATGAATAACAATTGCAACTCCACCGCCGGAACCCTGAATCCTATCATATCTATGAACCACGTAATTGGGATCATATTTTAATTTTATGTTAGGTTTCAAAAATGTTTCAGTAATAATTGCAATATGCACATTATTTACTGTTAAAAAATAAAAAGCTCATTCTCATTGGCCTTCAATGAGCGAGCATTCCAATTTAATATTTTAATTGTTTTATTTAAAATCATTGCTAAATTTTAAATTAGAAACAATTTTAATAGTAAAATTTGTGCCTATTTGAATGGCTTCAAACATTGATTTTGCCTGCAACATGGCGTTCATAAGATCGAACATTGCCTGTTGCAAAAAAGAAAGTTTACCTGCCGTAATAGGCCCCAGGCAGTTGACATTAGAAAAAATATTTTCGGCAGCAATATTAGCTGGAGTAACAAGTGTACAATTATTTTCTAGCGTGTTTTGCTTACCCATATTAACGGTCATTTTCGAACAACCAACACTAGGCGGTATAATGTTCGAACTACCTGTAACCTGTGCATACGTAAACGGGTATGCAAAGGAGTAGGTTAACTATGCGTTACTGGTACGCTTGGAGAATTTTGTTTTGAAGTTGGTTTTAATTGAGAAATTGAATTTTGTTTACCTTGCCTTGCCTTAACAATTGCTAAACGGACTGGGCATTGATAAAAATTTGACATATGGTTGCCGTTACAATTCGCACAGCGAAAATTTTTACTCTCTTTCACAGGACATGTGTCCTTTTTGTGAGAAGAGTTTCCACAATTAAGACATTTTTGGTCCATGTTACAGAATTTGGAACCATGGCCATAACGTTGGCAAGTACGGCATTGGGTGATATGCTTTTCACCTCCGCCATACTTCCTATAAATTTCCCACTTTACACGCACATTATACAAAGCATGTGCTTTTTCAAAAAATTTTAAGTTGTTAACCTCATTGCGGTTAAAATGAATTAAATAATTAACAAGGGAAATTCCAGTTTTCTGACTGTTTTCGCCTCGTGATTTTTGTTTCATTAGAATTACTTGGGTAGGGGCTATGCCAAGTAATTCTGTTAAAGTAAGTTTGATCTCATCAACGGTTTGATCGTTGGTGAGACCTTTCAAGACAACCTTGAACGGCTTGGCGTTCTTGGTGTCATATGTAAAAAATTTGTGCATCTTGTCAGTTAAATACTGAACAAGACGAACACGACCCTTTACTGAGTCGGCTAATAAGCGGCATTCACCTCTACGGCCAATTTGATAGGTAACTTTAACGTCAGAAACAAACGTTGAAAGTTCCTTTTTGAATATATTAAATTCAGAAGAAATAGTTACCACAATAGGTGGAACTTTCTCATTTTTTAAAGATTTTATATTTTGTATAGTTTCATTATTAATAACTTCCATTTCACCAGCTTCTTGCTCAGGCAAAATATCAAAAGGATTGTCACTACAGACACTCGAAGTGTCAGAAAGAGATGCCTCTCTTTTCCTCCCCGCAGCGATGCGAGGTTTCTTTTTCCGTCCAGCCATTTCAGGTGATACGAAAAAAGTTAAAACAAATGTTAAATTCAAAAGTAGGTAGTCTTGAGAAAGACTGATGGGAAATAACTTTCAGGTAGTCTTTAAAAGACACACTGACAAAACACAAACTTTGAAGCTATAGGCAGTCAAAGACCAGTCCACAAGCAACCGAAAAAACGTCTGATTTTTAGAACAGTTCAAGACGCACTGATATTCATAACTTTAAAACTTTCTCTAGTGGGTGTCAGTGCCAGATCACCTCTGGGTCTAACACAGAACAGAATGGAAAGAAAAGAACTCAACTGTGCGATACAACAATCGATCAGACGATGAATGATGACTCTAATGAATCGATGATTAATGACCCGACCAGTGGTAATCCAAATCAGATTTTGTTGTTGGAGTACAGCCCGAAGCTGAACGAGACTTGGGAACATTGTAAGACCTGGAAGCCGTTGGAAAAGACCATTACATCGGAGGACTTGGAAGCCGTTTGATTACTGCCAATAGACAGTCGTGTTAGTATGAAGTGTGCTTGTATAGCGTGTGTGTATAGAGTGAAAGTGTACAGTCTGTGTGTGTATAAATAGCGTGTCCGTTGTATGGGTGTGGTAAAATCAAATTTTCACACCCATCATAGTCCTACGTCGGGCCCAAGTTCGTGTAGGAAGTACGTACCCGTGAACATTGGTTAGTTTTTTTTTCTTCATATGTTTTGGTTAGTTTTCAGTGTTTTGCAAAAAAACATTAAAAGTATCAAAATGCCAATAATGTCAAAAGTGTCAAAAAGGTCAACAATTTCAATAGTGTCAATAATATTGACAAAAATGTCAAAAGAGTCAACGCACGCTATCCTGGGGGGCTAATAGTGGTCTCGATTAACTAAATTAGTTGTGAGAATTCGTTATCGATATTGTTTTTGGCACATTTTGCATGGTGTAGGATAAGTACAACGCGTGTAGAGTGTAAGTGCCCCAGTGCTGAGTCGAGAAAATTTTGCGGCTGATCTACAGTCTTATAAGATATTATATAACACAATTGCTTGTTGAGTTGGTACTACCAAATGCTTTGTCGAGAGTGTTTTGATTATTAGTCATAAAGTCTACTATCAATCGTTCAACTCTTCATAGAATAGCCCACATGGATTTTTATATTATGCAACTGTTGAACAACGCGACTGACGCAAATTTCTCAACAGGCAACAATTATTTATGTGCTTTTGGGTAGGCAATATATGAAAATTAGGTTTTATTTTATTTGCATCCAGACACGTTTGCACGAGAAGTTGATATAATTATTCTAAAAATTGATCGCAGGCTGCATATTAATTATTGTACCTTGCAGGTGGGTATTTTCGATGCTTATAATTGACAGTGGTCCCCGTGGTTCTGTGGTTGGTGATGTCGATCGGCTAGCTCTTCCACACGGTTGTGATATCGGGTTCGATTCCCGGTCAGGTCGAGGAACTTTTCGAGCTGGAAAATTTCTCGACTCAGCATTAGGGCACGGCGTATCGTTGTACTTATCCTATAGCATGCGAAATGTGCCGAAAACAATATCGATAACGAATTCTCTCAACTAATCTAGTTGATCGAGACCGCATTAGCCCCCAGGCTAGCGTGCGATATTGTTTTCGTTTTTAATTGACAGTTTCTGAAAACGGCTAATTCAGGTATTGCATTGATTTTTGCTATTGATAGTAAACTTACGTGTACTTTATAGTACTGCGTTATGAAATACTCCTTAACAGCTTCAATTGAAAGCAAGCGATCGTCCCTAAAAGGACAGTTGAGTTGATTTTCTGCAAAGCTGAAATTCAAACGAATACTGAGCAGAATCATTTCAAATCGCCTGGAAATTCGCGAAAATTTAATCGACCATTTTAGATTTGAATGAAACTTTGCACACGTATTTGGCTTAGCAAACTGAGCATTTTTCACAGGTGCAGAGATTTTTTACACCCATGAGTTACATTCTAAAAGGGCGTATGCCTTTTGGCATAGGTTTTATTCGAAGCATTGTAGCCCAGAAACCGTTGGTTGTATAGAAAAATTGTCTGAGAATGAGTTGTAGGGAATTTAAAATGCACCATAAAAAAAATATACACTGTACAAAAAAAATTTTTTTGACCAAAAAAATTAAAAATAAACATTAAATTTCAATTTAAAAAAAAAAGAGTTGAATGTTTTTCTTATTTTTTTTTTTAAAGAAACTTGACGTTTATACGCAACTTTTAAAAAAAAGTCCAGAATGGAGAAATGAAAAATATTTTTTTTATGGTAAATTAATTTTTTTATGAAAATTCTAATTTAAACATTTTTCAAAATATTTGTATTCTGATGATTTTGAAAGATGCAGAGAGTCATTTTAAATCAAAAAGCTCTTGGTAGTTAACATTCTAAAGGCATTGGTTTTCGAGTTATTTCTAATTTAAGCTCGAAAAATTATAATTATTTGGGAAAATACACGTTTTTCTTAATTTGTCCATGGTTCTCCAGCAAAAACCATACGTTCATTGGAATGCTTGATCAAAAATATACAATTCATTCTTTGACAACAAAACGATTGGGCGAACGGTTCTCAAGAAAAGAGTTAAATGTTTTAAGTGCTATAAATATATATAAGAATCAAATATTTATTTTCGAGTTTTATTATCTGAAGAACATATTTTTTCAAGACATAGATACTTTACAGAACTAGTTTCACCTTATATTTCATATACATCATAAGTAAATGATTCGTCATCTTTTGAAAACAGCTTCGTTTGTATCTTATTTTCTGAAATCGAAACAAAAGAGTAATACTTTTGTGTGGCAGCTATTATTCTAGATTTTTTGAAAATATTGCTCCATTTTGTTACTCCTTGTTCATATTCTTCATATTATACCCAACTAGACCAATCATACAATTCTTTTGCGCTTGTAATGGGATGTTCATGTTCTTTAACTAAACTTGCATTTCTTGCCATTCGTTTTAATGTGTCACCAATTGCATCGCATGGGCCTTTACCATGAGGCAAATAATGCCACTCTGCATCGACGTTATATCTTGTTTTGAACTTGCAAAGTTTTTTCTATTTGTATATTGTGAGGCAGCTCCATCAGACATTAATATCGCTTTTTTCAACTCTATTGTTGTTTTCAAAAAACTCATTAATTTGGCAATGAACACCTGAACCGCAACAGTATCATGATGGAGTACTTCCGATATTATGATGAAGCTGGTATTCTTAAGTGTTCCAGATTCTGAATAGTAAACAACGAAGGGATGAACGGTGGCTTGACTATCATTCAAATAACTTAACGAATCACAAATTGATAAAGACGTATTAAAATGAGCTTGACTGTTCAATGTTTTTAATTTTGCAATAACGTTTTCGTTTAATTTGCGTAAGCTTGATGAGCACCGATGACCAGGAAAGGGTTTACAGCATTTAGGCTTGGTGTATTCCATTTTCACTTTATTCATCTTCACAAAATGCAAACTGTTACTAACACATCTGGAGTAGTGCAATCGTATTTATATACGAAAACAGATATTATAAGTAACCCAGTAGTTATTAGTTGCGTACTTTAAAAACAGTTAGTATTAGTAAACAAGTAGGTAGTATTGCACGACAAACATATTTTTTTATAAAACATTCGGCAAGGGGGAACGTGTAGGTAGGCTAAGTTTTAGCGCTTGAGTTATTTACCCAATCGTTTTGTTGTCAAAGAATGAATTGTATATTTTTGATCAAGCATTCCAATGAATGGAAGGTTTTTGCTGGAGAACCATGGACAAATTAGGAAAAACGTGTATTTTCCGAAACATAATTATTTTATCGAGCTTAAATTTAAAATAACTCGAAAACCAATGCGTTTAGAATGTTTACTACCAAGAGCTTTTTGATTCAAAATGACTCTCTGCATCTTTTAAAATCATCAGAATACAAATATTTTGAAAAATGTTTGAATTAGAATTTTTATAAAAAAATTGATCTACCATACAAAAATTATTTTTCATTTCTCCATCCTGGACTTTTTTTTAAAAGTTGCGTATTAATGTCGAGTTTCTTTAAAAAAAAATAAGAAAAAAATTCAACTCTTTTTTTTTCTAAATTGAAATTTAATGTTTATTTTTAATTTTTTTTTGGTCAAAAAAATTTTTTTGTTCAGTGTATATTTTTTATGGTGCATTTCTAATTCCCTACAACTCATTCTCAGACAATTTTACTATACTACCAACGGTTTCTGGGCTACAATGCTTCGAATAAAACCTATGCCAAAAGGCATACGCCCTTTTAGAATGTAACTCATGGGTGTAAATAATCGCTCCATCTGTGGAAAATGCTCAGTTTGCTGAGCCAAATACGTGTGCAAAGTTTCATTCAAATCAAAAATGGTCGATATTCGACCATCGGTGATTTGGCGCGATCTTGCTCTACTGCCTTTCTCCTCGTTTTCTCCGAAAGCAGAACAGCTTGGATATTCGGAAAAACATTTCCCAGGATAGAAGTTTGTCCAGTTTCTCGCCATTGTGAATTGCCATTTGCAGGCTGCTTCTAATTCTATTATCTCTAGCAGCATTACCCACTAATTCCAACACTACCTCAGCAAGGTACATTGCAGCCGCCAGATCGATAATTACACCTGAATACGGGTACTGGCCGTGGCATTAGCAGCCTTAGGACTGGCTGTGCGTCTTCTTCTACGCGCGAGAGTCGAGGACGACTCGCGAGACTCGCGAGAACGAATGAATAGTGATGTAAAGAAATAATTCCGTGCGATTTTCCTAAGTACTTACGGAGAGGACCAAGGCGACAAGTGGGTGGGGCCACTCACACGGTATTATGAAAGAAAATGAAAAAAAGGTTGAGCTGCGTTGCGCGTTATTTTTAGGTATCAATTTCTCAAAACTAAAAATAATACCTTTGAATTGGATTCCAAAAACGTCGGAATCGATCAAGTGGTTTCAAAGTTATGGTTTTTGTTTCAATAGTGTATATAGAAAACCCACTCTATTTTGGAACTGGTTACTCAAAATGCTTTAATTGTACTCAAATGGGCAGGAATTTTTTCTTCATGGAATATAGTTAGACTCGTGTTTTTTTTACTCTCAGTTTTGAAATAGGGTGGCCATTCAAAATGGCTCTATTCGATACATATTATTTTCAAAAACTAATAAGTAAGTTAGATTTCTCTAGAATAGTGCTACTAAGCTCTAGATTCAGTTTCCCCCCTAAATTCGATTTCTGGACCAATGTGCATTGTGTAGTAGTCAACACAGGATTTGATCTAGAGCTCAAACTAGAAAAAAGAAAGATCATACCTATTTAACAGTATTTGAAAATTTTGGAGCCCACAGCCACATCAAGTATTTAGAGATTTGAAAGAAATTCTCCCTTAGGCAACAGAGAATTTACTTCGTGGCCTTTTGCCGCATACCCGAATGGCTAGGGGCACCTTAATTCACAGAAGCTGTTAAAAGCTATAATCTTTCAATTATTTTCCAGTTCGGGCTCTAGGGTGAAACCTGTGTTGACTAACTTAGAAATCTGAACCTGTGCGCCGATCACATCATCGGCGGCGACGGCGTAAAAACAAATGCAGCGCGGCACGGTCTAACGCCCACAATGCCTTGAAAAAAAAAATCTATTTATTCTGCTTTCAAAGTTGGGTTTATTGTTTTGCAAAGCAAATGTCAAAAGTATCAAAGTGTCAATAATATCAATAATGTCAAAAGTGTGGAAAATGTCAACAATGTCACAAGTGTCAAAAATGATAGAAATATCAAATGTGTCAGAAATGGCAAGAATGTCCAAAATGGCAAAAGAGTAACAAATGTCAAATTTGTCCAAAGAGCTAAAATTATCAAAAA
Source organism: Wyeomyia smithii (assembly GCF_029784165.1). Classification (NCBI taxonomy): domain Eukaryota; kingdom Metazoa; phylum Arthropoda; class Insecta; order Diptera; family Culicidae; genus Wyeomyia; species Wyeomyia smithii. The sequence goes on along the minus strand of NC_073695.1, from coordinate 4,765,074 downwards.
AAAAAAAATATTATAAAATGGCCGTTTTGTAAAAAGTAAAAATGTCAAAAGTTTGAAGTTGTGAATAATGTTAAAAATATCGAAAATGTCAATTTTCGCTGAAACCGTCCCACTGATGATACGAGGTTTTTCAGAAAGGATATGTTTGTGTATAAATGATTAAAGGTGGTGAGAAATGAGAAAACTACTTTGGTTTAATTACATTGGGGGCCTCAAACGAGTTTTAAAAAAAGTTGAGTTTTGAGCAATTCTTGACCTTTTCATCGCTCCATTTCTCTTGGATTTTTCATTGAACCCTCTACAGAAAGCCAGCCGTTTGAAAGAGGAATGATAGAGCTTTTATTTGAAGTTTTAAATAGTAGGAGGTTGTATCCATGACACGACCGCATGACTGACGAAGAAAACGCACACTTCCCAACAAACAATTTTGTTGATTCATAGCTTGTAAAGCTGCTGTTTAACGTATTTCGGCTGAGCTACAGCTTAGTAATCTGATAGATAATACTATTGTTTGTTGGGTTTTTATTAACAAATGCTTTGTTGAGAATGTTTCATTAATGAGTCATAAAGTCTACTATTATTTGTTCAAATCAAGTAACTCTTCATTGAATAGCCCACATGGATTCTCAACACAAATGTCACGAATAAACGCTTTTGTATTGTTTAAGTGCTTCTTGGCTGGCAATTTATAAAAAATAAGTTTTAATCTGTTTGTATTCAAAATATTGATCGCAGGTTGCATATTCATTACTGTACCTTGTAGGTAGGTATTGACAATGCTTTTAATTGACTTTTTAAGGTATGGCTAATTCAATAATTGTGTTGATTTTTGCTAGTAAATTAACGTGTACTGAGTTGTAAAAACTCAATAACTCATTAATTTTCTGCAAAGCTGAGAATCAATCGAATACTGCCTTTTGCCCTGTTTTCTTCGAAGGCAGAACAGCTTGTATATTCGGAAAAACATTTCCCCGGATAGAAGCTTGTCCAGTTTCTCGTCATTGCGATTTGCCATTTCCAGGCTGTTTCTCATTCGCTTATCGCTAGAAGCATTCCCCATCAATTCCAACACTTCCTCAGTAAGGTACATTGCAGCCACCAGATCGATAAGTACTCCTGTATACGGGTACTGGCCGTGGCGTTAGAAGCCTTAGCACTGGCTGTGCGTCTTCTTCTACGCGCGAGAGTCGAGGACGACGCGCGAGACTTGCGAGGACGAATGAATATTGATGTAAAGGTATAAATCCGTGTGATTTTCCTAAGTACTTACGGAGAGAACTAAGGCGACAAGTGGGTGGGGCCACGCACACGGTCTTATGGAAGAAAGTGAAAAAAGGTTGAGTTGCGTTGCGCGTTGTTTGCGCGCAAACTGCATTAGTTTGCCGTCAACTATTCAATCGTCAACAAATTCGTTATTAGGATGGCATCGAGGACACAAGCCGGCCATGAATAAGCGATAGAGTAGCCAAGTTCAACCTCCCGTGCAGTTGTTGTTACCAGGAGAGCTAGCTGAATACGTTGGGCCCGGAGCTAAAGCTATTAGGAAATACACTACACAATAAAAAAACTGCATTTGTTTAAATGCACCTAAATGGAGCCTTGGAAACTATGTAATATTCCGTGTGGCATATTGTTAATTTGCATGCATATTTATATTCAAAGCTTTAAGTTCATGGTTAAAAACGGTTCTGTTTTGTGCTTTATTAACGGTGTAAAATTGTATATTTTTTTCACTTTATGTGCTTTCATTTGTATTAGCTGTAAATTCCATATTTCGGTACTGTGCAGCTCAAATGGAATTGTTTTGTTCCTTCTGCCAAGTATAAGTTACAATAGGACTCTCTCAAGACCACAAACACGTTCTTGCGGCAATACTGCAATTTCATGCCTTGTAAATTTTGTAATATGCAGTTCTATATTTAATTCGAGCGAAAAATAAGTGACGCCTGAAGTGGGTTTTCACTAAATGTGATCATATTTTAACTATTGAATCTAGAATTGTGTCTGAAATTTGTTTGTTGTTATTGATGCACTAAAATATAATACTGCTTTTTATCGAAATTAAGTTTCAATATGATAAAGTTTTGTGTACTTTTAAATCATGGCAGATAGTGTTCAATTGTTTTCATTTGTTTTTATGATTAACATTCTACCCTATGTTACAATAAAATTATGTAGAAACTTACCTTTTCAAAATTGAAATGATTATAATTTTACGATATACATTCATTTTATACATGTTTTTTTTCTGGGAACTGCTTGTGTAACGACAAAACTATTTTTTTAGAGTAAGATTCAGCACGTTTAGACGTAAACAGGGTCGGATTTCGAATCTTTTTTTGGAAGCATTCTTTTTTAAAAGTATCTTTTGTTCTTTGACAAAAATGAACAATTTTTATAGATAATCGCCAAACAACCCAATCTAAACAAGCATTCTGTTATCGGTAGAATAGAAAGGAACACAAAAGTTATCTGTTCATGTTGAACGTGACTCTCCGTAAGTTTCGCCAAGCATAAGTAGCAAAAGTATCTAAAAATACAAGCAGTCGACTAGCGAGTGAACATAAAACAAATGGAACAAAAAAGAAAGTAGAGATTACTACTCTACTAGCAAAGCAACGCTGGAAGTTCCACCCCTTTTTTTCCTGGTTGAGATTTGCCCAGCGAACGAACAAACAGATAAACCAAGCAATAAACAAACGAACGAAGCAGTAAAAAAATGCTGAAGAGTACCTGATCGTGGTACAGCGTTTATGGGAAGAAAAATAGATAGAAAGATGGAGAGAAAGAGACAGACAGAGCGCAAAAGAGAAAGATTTACACTTACCGGGAGCAATCGGTACGCCATGCAGGGGGTGGATGGGCAGAATCTTTGCTATCGGACGTTGAACTACAACATTTCGACTCGCCAGATGAGCTCATTGCGAGCGAAACCGTTTGCAGCAAGGACAGCTCGGCACTTCCGAGACCGCTGTGTTTTGTTTTCGTTACCGAGCGAGCGCACATACGGACGACACACACGGGGGATCGTGCAGATTAACACGGATTATCCGTTCGGGGGGTGGGGAGGGGGGTGTGTCACAGGTGCAAATATACAAACGGGGTTTCAGGGGGTTGGGGGTGATATTTTGATGTCCGTTGCATGTGTGTTTGCCGGCGGTGCAGATTGGATTGTTCAAAGAGGATCAGGGAGTCGCCGGGGAGGGACATTTACACCGGGAAGAGAGGAAAAAAAGAAAGCTTGAGCTAAAAAAAATAGCAATTCGAAGTAGGACGGCTATTTCTCTTCTTGACTAGTCTAGTTGGTTAGTTCAAGTGTATACTTGATCTTCGATTATGAGAGGGTTAATTCAACAACAAAACATTAAAACTCTCACCGAACATAACCTAGAGGAAAGATATTAATAATGCAATCGTTTCTGAAGGGTGTCAACTAGAACAGCCTCGATATTGAATGACTCAAGGGACAACTATGTATATTAAAAAAAAGTTGTACTCTTTTTTTCGTAATATTAATACCTATTGAAGCGAGTGATAGTTTTTCACAGAAAAAAGCAAACAAAGCCTAAGAAGATGTTTTATAAAAAGTTATAAATTGAATAAATATATCAATATTTAATCGAATTAGGTGCTTTGTATTAAAAATATGCAGTAAAGGAAAAGAAAAAATAAAGCAGTAAATTTTCAGGCTCATAGATTTACATTCGAGATTCATATTCAAAGAATAACCCTTTCGATAGTCTAGAAGCAAATTGTTGCTGCAATCATAAATCGCATCAAATCCTAACCACGAATGGCACACTTCAAAGCGTGCAGCGCGAATTCCACTGCAATCGAAGGATTAGAGTGCAAAGCCATGTTACAAATCACTTCAACTCCGTGTTCGGTAGCTGCAAGCAGCTGTCGTTAGTAAATAATTGATTTTCTGTCGACAGCCAGCGTGAGTTTATGGGACAGCAGTCGGAAACTAATTTGAATGACAAAATTGTGCTTCCGCTGACACAAACCGTTGGACGAAACTGCGACTTTCGACCGAGCTGCGAATGAGATGAAAATCCGGAAATTTCTAGCCAATTTAAGGTTAGAACATTTTGTCCCGCTGACACTTAATGGCGGAAGGAAACAGTGACAAACGACAGAATTTAAATTGGCCGCTAAGCAGATGGGTTGCTCTCGCCTCTCGAAACGGAGATGATGGAGTGAACAGCATTTTTTGGCAATATCCGCTTGAAAAGCTGGACGCTCTGCTGCGATTACTATCCGCACCGGCTGCTGGAGGACTCGCATAAATCATTCACCCGGATCCACTTGTCATTTGACCTTTCCGAGTTTCGATTCGAGTGGGTTAATAAATTTCGCCTCTATCTCTCGTTCTCTTGAAGGGAGCTTGATTGCAGTCACAGCCATTGAATTCAATCATTCTCCGTCGGGCTTTATTACAGGATAAGCTTCCTATGTCATCAAAGATGCACACACTCACGTAAACGAGAAAGTCGATCTCTTGGTTTGATGTTAGTTAGGAAGTCCTTCGTAAATTGCCGGGTTGATCCGCCTGAGAATTGGTCTAAAAATACTACAACTGACCATTCCCATTAATGCTGGTGAAGCTGATTTTCGATTCCATGACAGAGGCGAATTCCTAACTTCCGGTAGGGTTTAACTGTCTTCTTGTTGAAACTACTAGGTTTGACCCTGCGTGCTTTCACATACACTAAGTGCCTCAGCACCGTACCAACATCCGGCGCTTTTGTTACCTATCAGTCCCAGAAGAAATTTCCACTCCGTAGTCGTCGTCGCCGTCGTCATCATCAGCGTCACCAGACAACTTTTACGACGTCACGCAAGGATTTGTGCCTGCTTACGGTGACGAACTTGAGTGCAATCTGAAAACGCATCGAGTAATCTACTGGTGTCCCCCTTCAGTTCCGTCGCAGCTCCCGATTGCCTTTGTTTTACTTTCGCAATTAAGTGGAATGCTCATGATAATAGTAAGCTATAATGCCCAAAGCTGCTTCGTTCCACTCTGCCGCACGAAGGAACGCACAACAACCCAGGACAGTGGAAGCTAATCCGTAATGAGGCACTCTGCAGACGGAACTGAAGCAATGATAGCACTCTACTTGTACTCGGAAGAGGGGGAATATTATGACGCTAGCTGAGGGCAAATTGACACAACCATGGTTAGGATGTGCAGAAGCGGATCGATAGCGACGTTCAGTCGGTTAGTAGAAGAAAGGAAATAAAAAAAGGACCCTAGAGTGTAAATGGTTCAAAGGCAGCTGGAAAATCTTCAGTAATTCAATCTTAAAGGCATTGTAATTAGATTCGTTTAAGCTTTTCCTATGCAGACTGTTGTGTGTGCCGTGATGATGATGATGGTCCCACCTCATACCCCTACATCGGTTTGAGCTGGTCGATTTATCTAAGAAAGATATTATTCAAAGACATACAATGTAACCAGTAGGCAAACAAATAACGGACTGGTAATTAATACAGACATAGTAACCCTTCAAAAGAATACCAATAATTTGAAAATGAAAAAATAAAACGATTTTCCAATAACATCATTGATCCAAGGCTCATCCAAAACGTTTCCAACCCGAAAATTATCTGGATTTGGTTAGGAATCGAACCTAACATTTAGGAGCTTTAACTAATCAGAATTGGTTCTGGATAACGATCCAAAACTACGAGAGAGATCCTATGATACTATAGTTCTCGATAACGAGCTATACAGACCACAGGCAAACCCAAGCCTTTTCAGTTTTTTCTCCCAACCCTTTGATCTAAATCGTGAAAACAGGTAAATATTAAAAATCTTAATGAAAATATATATAATATTACAAACCAAAAAAGCAACTTATCAACCCGATATGCCTTTTGTTTCAGTTCAGGGGTTTAACCCTGATGTACTCAGTATCCAGATTGTCTATGTCAGTCTACGCGCGCGTGGCTCAAACATGTGTAGTCAACTCATTTTTTTTTAACTCTACTATTAAATATTATTAGCTATTTTCAAACAAAAATCCATCATCATCAATGAACATAATAACTTAGTGTACCAGATAAATTTGAAAAAAAAATATACTTAAATATTACAATCTTCTTTATTAATTAACAAAAAAATCGTTGAAATCTGTCTACAAAACAGATTTTATGTGTGAAATACAAAGCCTTTTAAACTCCGCCATTGTTGCTGCACGTTTCACTTGTCTGGGCATCGAATTGAAAAAGTTAATTCCCTTATACAACAGAGAGTTCTGTGATCTACTAAATAAAAAGTGTGGTGTTCTAGCGTCTTCCGCGTTTCTAGTGTTGTACCTATGAAAATCACTTCCCCTATCAATTCGATCACACAAATATCGAGGCAGCATATTATTAAAAATTTTATAAGGAACACCATTGTCAAAAAATATACTCGTTGCTTCACAGAAAGCCATTGCAACGCGTCCAGCATGAAACTCGAGGAAGTGTATCTATTACATCTTAATATTAATCGCATTACTTTATTTTGTAACCGCTGTAATCTCAATATTTGTGTATTATTTGCAAGGAATAAGATGGATGAGCAAAAGTCTATATGTGGTGAAATGATTGACTTATACAACAAAATTTTACTACTAACAGTCAATTCATTTTTTAAACGGCACAGAATACCGTATTTTTTAGCCATTTTTCTGATGACGTTGTCAATGTGAGACTTGAAAGTTAACTTGTCATCAATGATTACTCCAAGATATTTTAACTCATTCACGCGATCAATCGTCTCACCATTAATTTCAATATTTACGTCTGGTCTGGAGTTGGCCGAAGAAATAATCAAATATTTAGTTTTGCTAATGTTTAGCTTTAGTTGTTTAAAATTTAATCAATTCGCCAGATAATGTAAGTCTTGGTTTAAAAGTGTTTCAACATCATTTGGATTTTTAGCCGCAATGAACAGAACAGTGTAGTCGGCAAATAAATTTACATCACAAAACCGTTAAACTCGCTTCATGTCATTAATATAAATTATAAACAAAATGGGCCCTAAAACACTTCCTTGCGGTACACCCAGTGTATTAGCAATGGAAACTGATTCAGAATAATAAAAACGAGTCTTCTGAGTTCTAGCACACAAATAGCTTTCAAACCATTTATATGCTGTCCCTACGATACCAAAGCGCTTTAATGTTTGCAACAATAAGGGCCTAGAAATTGTTTCAAAAGCGCGTTTTAGATCCAGAAACACCGCAAAAATAGTTTCTTTAGCCTCGATTTTCTCTTTCCATTTTGCTAACACCAAATTCAATGCAGACTCACAAGAGTGTCCCTCTCGATAACCTGATTGTTCTGGGATCAGCAAATCATTACTGTTTAAATAATGCATTAGCTGGCCTTTAACAATTAGCTCCAAAATTTTCTCTAATGTGTGCAGTATATTAATGGGGCGGAACTCTTCGGCTTTATCCGTCCCAGTAATTTTGGGGATAGGAACCACAAGAGATTCCTTCCAAACTTCAGGCACGTGCCCTGTTTGTGAAGATTCGTTAACAAGGTCCAGCAGGTCGTGTCCAATTACATGAAAGCAATCTTGTATTACTTTTGCGTTGACATTGTCGATACCAGCCGATCTCTTCAAAGAGAAACAAATATCTTTCAACTCTGCAAAAGTAATAGGATGAAAACCATCAAATCTACAGTTATTATGGATCGGCTGTATTATCTCGTCAGGTTCATTGACCACATCAATACTTTGATTGATCGATTGAACACTTTCAACGAAATAACTGTTAAATTTATTTGCAATAACTCGCGCGGAGTTTTCCTCAATACCATTAAAAGTTATGGACTGTGATAATGTATTATTACTTTTCATTAATTTTTTTAAAGTTTTCCATAACTCTTTGCTGTTATTTTGATGTTGATCGATCTTCCGTTGTATATATGCACATCTAACCTTTTTCAAGGTGCGTGAATATATGTTCCGCGCCGCGGTGTACCTGTTCCAATCATCGTTATCATTACTTCTACAAAATTTTTTATAACATTTATCTCTTTTACGTTTTAAACGCACAAGATCTAAAGAGTACCAGCTGTTCGAATTTTGTAACTCAACGAATTTTTCAGAAACTAGATTCTTGGTACAGTCTTCCAACGTTTTGGTTAGAACAGCTGCTTTATTGTCCAAATCTCCAGTTATTGGATGAAAATTCAAACTTCTTGAAACAAGCTGAGACATTGCTTGTTTCGAATAACTATTCCAGCACTTTATTTTTACTTTATCCTCTCGGTTTTGATCGTTTTCAATTGAAATACAAATTGTCTCATGGTCTGTTATTTTATAATCGGCCTCTGTGATAGAATTAACATTATCAAAATTGGAGAACACATGATCAATCAAGGTACGAGAGTGTCTGGAAATTCTTGTAAATTGAAAAACTCTTTGTCTTAGATTGAAAAAACCGACTAATTGCTACAATTGATTTGAGTTCGATTCACCAAGCCAATCAATATTGAAATCACCAGCAATTACGTTTAATTGATTCAAATCAACAAAATTTTCCCACCAGTTATCTAAAGTTTCCAAAAAACGCTGGTCACTCGAACTGGGGGAATGGTAGACTATTCCAAAATTTCCCATCGTCATGCCTCTCTGAACTGATATTCCCAGGAACCAATTGTTTTCGACAGATTCGTTTGATAGAATGTTGAACTTGACTGATTCCTTGGCGTAAATAGCAACCCCACCAGTATGTCTGGAATGTGAAAGGCAAAAAGCAACTTTATAACCCGGAATACTATATTGATCAAATGCATCAGCTTCCACTATGTGAGTTTCAGCCAGCAATACTAACATTGGTCGTTTTTTTTTCCACAAGATGCCGAAAAGCAACATAATTCGTGGATAAACCAGCAATATTAAGATAAACTATTTCTAATTTCCTCTCACATTCCATTTTCTTCAGCTGCTATTTACTTGACAACATGTTGCTTTTTCTTTTTTCAAACAGTCTCCGAAAAACTGGACACTGCGAACTTGATGCTGGATGTTTCGCGTCCAAATTCATTTTTAACTCATTATTATGTTTTAAACAATTTACGCATTTATAATCAGTAGAAGCGCATTCCGATGTTTTGTGCTTTTCACTGCATTTGGAGCATGTCTCAGGATTAACACACTCTGTGCTTTTATGACCAAATTCGCCACATTTAAAGCAACGCAATACATTTATGGCCTCTCGTACAAAACACTTGTCCCACCCAATGCTTACTTTTCCAGCATTCATTAGGCAGTCTAGTAAGTAAGTGTCTTGATCAACTTCGATTATCACGTTAAACTTGTTATATTTGAAGCGTGAATTTTCATACTCGGCAATAACCTTTACTTCTTTAAAGCCGATGCTATCATTCTGACTTTTTAACAAGTCTATGAATTCATCGGAGAAATATCGATCACTCATTCCCACAATCTTCAACTTAGGCTTCGCGATTGTGGGAATAACAGCATTATATCGTTCACCCAGGTTGCTTTCAATGTCTTTTTTAACAACCTCAACATTATCCCTTACTGCACACTCTGCAATTATCGAGCCATTCTTACCGTTTCTAAAGTTCCTGATTTTGTGGATTTTTGGATCTAAAGTTTTTTTCAAAAAACATCTAGTATCTTCACTAGATTGAGAAGTCTCGACCGGTTTGATCACAATGACGGGCCGAGCCTTACGGTTTTCCTTTTTCTGTAATTTATTTGATATACTCCCAGCCGAACTCGCTAAAACATTCGCGTATGTTGGTAAACTTTCCGAAAAAACCTCGTCATCACGTACTAGTAACATCTTTTACTGGGGTTAGAGTCCGATTTAGAGTGAACCGTTCTCTCATTTCGACTCCTTTTTCTATTTATTGGACTATTATTTCTATCGCGATCGGTATTTAAGACTATTTGGTTTTTGAAATCATCCAGCTTTCTGGCAACACTGGTCTCAATGTTTACTAGACTCTCACGAAGAGAATCGCTGACAGATTTCAAAATAGTCTCGATCAGCGATGGAAACGAAACGATTATGACCCGATTGTCGTTTTGTCCCAAACTGTACAGATTGCGATGTGTTCAAGTAATGAATAAACTTGAATCCTCTCAGTACGTAACAAAATGTTGATGCATTGCTCACTCGGAAATAATAAATACATAACTAGACTATATACAGCTCTTAGAAGAGAATGATCCGCGGAACTCGTTGTGTTTTTTTCTCCGTACGTGGCTCGTCGCACGAGGAAAAACGATAGCAAAAGAGAATAATAAACTTGACTTGTCCCCTTCGCATCACAGTGACGCAGTAGCAATGATGTGATACGGTGACGGCGGGAGGGAGAGTTATTTTAGGCTATCGGACTACTTGGGCAACGATTGTTTTCAGCAGGTTTGCTACACCAATTAATGAAAAACTGCTGGAGTAGTGTGAAACATGATATTATATAATATTTTTTTGTTTTATTCATTTAAAAAAAAGGCTGCTTAAGCAGGTAATACAGAAATTAATAGGTACCAAACTTTGCTATTATTCAATTAACCGAATTATCCTGCGTTAAGCTTACGGTTATGCCGAAAAAATTATCTACCTCTCGTTTTGGTTATGGTTTGGTGAATGGAACATTTTCCTCATATTAATTTCAGAGGTAGTGCTAAGAGGAGAGAGAGATAAAAAAAAGGCAAGCTTGGCATAGTTTGCGTGATTGATAGTAGACACTCAAATGCTTGAACCTATCTCTTAAAACTAAATTCTTTTTAGTCGTATTGAACTAAGATTTTTAGTAAACATAACAATAATTCTTTTCAAGCAACAATAAGTTTCAGGGTACCTACGTGTAATATTTTATTTTTTTTACCGTTTTCTTTCGGATTGACTTTTTACAAAGAATCACTGCGTTACTTATTGTTACGTAGGTGGGAGGGAGGGAGGGGGGGGGGGGGGTAGTAGAGACAGTTACGTAACTATCATGTTTGCTCGAAATTGAAAATTTCGGAGAGGAGTCAGACTGATTAGTGGTAAGTAATTTTAGGGGGGGGGGGAGTCATGTCGAACGCTACCTATCGTTACATAGGAGGGGGGGGGGGTCTGAAATCTAGATTTTCAGCGTTACGTAATTTGTAATATAACACGTCGATGTTGCACCATCATGTTTCATATCAGAGCAATTACATCACAAAACCGGGCAATCAATTTAGTCGACCATTGCAAATACAGTGATCACCCGATTATATCACCCCCTTGATGATGTTTGGAGTGATAAAATAGGGAAAGTGATAAAATCGGGAATTTTTTTTTATTATTATTTTGTTATAAAAGATGGTAAACCAATAATTTAACACGTAAAATCAGCGATTTTGATTACTACAAGAAATCAAATCATATGAAAAAGCAGTTCTATCCGTCTGTCTGCATCTCTGATCCTTATAGACGTGGGAACTACTGTACTAATCGGCGTGAAAATTTTTATGTAGGGGTTTTTGAGGCCGGAAAAGGTTATTAGAGTAGCTCGAGACCCCTTCCTCTTCTTAAAGGGAGGGCTTCCATACAAATATAACACAAACTTCTACGTAACTTAAAAACTAATCAAGCAAATGGAACCAAATTTGACATGGTGAGGTTATTAGGAGTAAGAATTATGTCAATGGTCACTTGACACCCCTCCCTCCTCTGGAAGAGGGAGGGCTCTCATATAAGTAAAACATAAATTTCACTACTAGTTCGTAGGATAGGTACTAGTGTTTGCATAAAGCTGTGAAGTTGTTCTCTTAGTGTCATACATATCTCAAGCAGCTCAAAAAATTAATTTTAGCTATTTTCTAAGGTTACGGAAGAGGGATCAGAAATGACCCAAAATGTGTTTATGTGGTTTACTGATAGCCCTTTCACAAAATATCTCTTCAATACATTTCAAAACACATGAAAATTGAGACTTTTTGTACTTTTTCTTCATTCACCCAGAAGCAGAAACAAATCGATGACGTACGTAACGTATCTAACAGTCACAATCCCTGGCTTTTTGGACCGATAGGCCTGAGCAAAAATAGAGAGGGAAAAAAATCGATGAAGTAGTTGAAACAACACCAATGATTTTAAAAATAAAAATTAATCGAGGATACTGTCTACAGACATTAAAAGACGAAAGTTTGTATCTTAAATGACAGTGGAACTGGCACTTGTAAATAATTGCGAGATTCGGGGTGGTGGACATAGAATGTTACATGATGATAAAATTGGGTGAAAAAGGTGACAAAATCGGGGGCAGATGAAATCGGGTACTGATATAATCGGGTGATTACTGTATTTTCATAGCCAAAAAAAAAAAACGGTTTTCGATGGTTTTTGATGCCAAATGACTTAGAAACGCATGAAACGTCGAGAATTGGTGTCATCTGAAAAAAAAAAAATGCAAAAATCGACTCTCTGGGACTTAATCGTTTTTTCAATTGTGGAAGGCGGAGTTTAAAACATTTAGAATTTATTTAATGAAATTGATTGCTAGTCTCTCGAAATAGCCTGTATAATGATATATACTATAAGTAGCATCGAATACATCATAATTCATAATATTGTGAAAAATGAGTATAAAATAAAAAAGCACTTCGGTTCGTTTGATTGGTGTGACGTCTTCGACAAAGTTGTAGATAATAATTCTGTCTTTCCAAAAAAATACATTTAAAAAAATCATTTATTGAAAAATAAAATAAGACGAAAAATTAAAAAACAATTATGTATTCAAATGAGCTCATTTTTTAAAAATCTGATTTTTTAATAAAACCTACAAAAGATTGCCAAAACAATGAAACCAGTCCGACCATTTAGAAGTTAAGAAAAAAAAGTTATCGTTTTTTGAAAAAAAATTTTTTTTTTTTGAAAAAACAAATTGTTTGAATCGTTTTTTCAAAAGGAATATTTTTCTTTTGAAGGGACAAAATATTATCTACAACTTTGCCGAAGACACCATGTCAATCAAACAAACCGTTTCGTCTGTAGACATATTTTTAATTGCCAATAGAGCACTGTATGAGGAATTAAGGATATTTTTACGATCAAAAAGGTTTATTTGATTGTCATAGTGTACCTGCCAAAGTTGTAAATAATTACTTTGTACTTCCAAAAAAGATGTACCCCGTGAAAAAAATAGCTTTTTTTCTGATTCCTCCATGACCGGTTTCGTTGTTCAGGTAATCTTTCGAAGTTTTTATAAAAAAAATCGATTTTTTTCAAATGGGCTGTTTTGGATAATTAATTTTTAATTTTCTTTTAATTTGTTTTTAAAAAATCAATAATATGTTTAACAGTATATTTTTTTTTGGAAGACAAAACTATAAGTTACAACTTTACCGAAGACGTCACACCGCTCAAACGAACCGTGTTGGCTCTAAAAGTATTGGTAATCATCAATACCATCATAATAGCATTTTTCAATAGCTGAGTTGTGTTTCAAAATATTGAACCTATAGCACAAAAGGGCATTTTTTGCCTATGAAAACGATTATGCAAAGTTTCAGCCAATGGGCACGTTCACGTTCTGATGATGTAAACTTGTCAGAAAATGTATGGTTGAACTGTCAAAACGACGCAAACTCAGAAACAACGAGTCAATTGTGTTGCTTATTGATTGAGATCCCTATCCCTGGCGAAGGACATTATTGTGGTAAGGGGCTGTCCACATACCACGTGGACAGCTTGGGGGGGGGGGAGGGGTTGTGTGATGTCCACGGTCCTTACAAAAATTTTATAATTCATATGGGCATTTGTCCACGGGGGGAGGGGGGGGGGGAGTCAAAATCGTTCAAAATCTGTCCACGTGGTATGAGGACGGCCCCTAAATAAAACGAATTAATTGTCTGGTACAGCATTCGCATAAACAAGTACAAGTGTCCTAGAGAGTATATTGTTCAAACAAAATCAAAAAAACATATTCCATCAGTATCCACCGTTTCATGTACTTTCAAGACACTTGGAATAGAAAACATTATTCAAATTCCATGCACCTCCCGTGTGTGATTTTGTAAATGACATGGAAGCATTCAACATTTTCCGCGAGACACAATCTCAATTTTGGTTGAGTTATATTTTTTTGCACAGAGTAGTTTTTTGAAACATTTTGTAAATTTGTTTTGAAATATCTTGCCATTTTACATGGTATTTTTTTCCAATTCAACATTGCCACCCTAACGACAATGATGTAGCAAATATTATATTTTCAGGAATTTTTTTATTGGTATTGAGTGAAAAGTGATTTTTTTCTTTTTATACTCATTTTTACACAATATTATAAACAACTCTATGTCAAATAAATGAACCACCCTAATGAAACATAATGTTTTCGATGCTAGTTATAGTGTATATCCTTATACAGGTTATTTCGAAAGACTAGCGATCAATTTAATTAAATAATTTCTTAATATTTTGAACTCCGCCTTCCGCATCTGAAACCGCCATTCTCTACTGCGAAAACTTGCCGAACTTTTTGCGGATATGTTAACCTTTTCTACCTTTTTGTCCATCCTGACACACGTTTTATACAAACAAGATCTCTAAACCAACTGGGAACTTGAACCTGCCACCAAAACAATCTCATTATGGGAGTAGGAGACAACACACTTTTTTTTCACTCTCTTTTTGACAAAAATCTCAATCATTGGCGGAATGATCATGAATGATCTTTGTTCATCATATGTACATATTGCGACTAACCCCATATACTCAGCTGTGCACATTTAGATACAGATGTTGTTGTTAGCAGTCACGACAAGAGGCGAATAGTGCGAAGGAAGAGAAAGAGAGTACGCCAGCAGGGATACTATATACATGGTGCTCCTTTGTAATCCTCGTAACTCGTCTTACACATAGACCTGCTTGCAAATGTGAGAAGAGTAAATGTATATCGCACACTGACAGAGATGTTAATGCATCACAAAGGAGATTTATATGTATTCAAAAATCGCTAGAAACGATTTTCTTCCATCGCTGGTCTCGATCGCGTTAGAAACAGCAACATTTATCTGGGTTTCAATTTTGTTTTGATTATTTGTGAGCGACTGAGAGACAGATGATAAGGCATCTCTCATCTTTGTCAACTCACTCAAAACATCATCTTTCCCACCGTCATCACAGGCTGATAAACACGAAACACATTTAAACACAATATTATCATTATCATTAACGACTTTCGCTGCTATTTTCGTAAGGGGCGTGCAAACTCTGTGGAACTGAGATTTGCATTTACCAACGCAAACAACCGGATCGTCGCTAATGCGAATGATATTACCACATTTGCCACGATCCATCTTCCCGCTGCAAACAAGCCGAAGCTGCTGCAGACCAATACGCTGGACTCGTCCAGCAACAACGGAGGGTAAAGGCAAATGAACAATGAAAAAACACAACAATGAAATTTCAATCAGCAGCCGTAGCGTCTATATAACATAGATGCGTTGGTCGGCGCTGGTATAAAATAAATCGATAAAAAACAGAATAAATTAAAAGCATTCAAAGACACTTCTACTTATCCGTTGAGATATCCAATTATGCCGTCGGATCACTAGCACTAGATCACCAAAAGCACTTGATTTCACACAAAAAAATTGCTTTTAAATCAGCAAACTAGTGGTACACAAGCAACCATGCTCACCGTCATCATGATGTTATTGCAGACGTGAGATGAAACTTGACGGCTTTAATAAGCTTGTACGCACCTAATGGAATTGTAAGATAAACTTTAACGATGAGAAAGTATCCGGTTTTGCAGGTATGCTTCTGGGTTTCATACAGAAATACACTTTATAACTATCGTTTTCAAAATTCTTTACAAAATCGGTGCTCAAATTGTAATATATTAGAAATTGTAACTGAAGAATTGCTAAGTCGCTTGTTAAAATATTCCGTAAATAGAATACGTCAACTGCAACTGTAACTCTGAGAACGGTGAGATACAACAACAACCATACTGATTAATCAGATTCGAGATTTTCGGAAATCTTTTCTATCAATTTCAGCTTGTTTTAGTTTTTGCCAAGTTTAAGCATAGTCATATTTTTTTCTAAGTTATAAATAATTTTGTCATTCTTGAGCTTCTTAACTTTTTTGAAATTTTTGTCATTTTTGAAATTTTTGGGGTATTTGACATTTTTGAAATTGTTGACATTTCCAACATTTTTGACATTTTTTATTTTTTTATCATTTTTAACATTTATGAAATTTTTAATATTCATGGCATTTCCGACAGTTTGAACATAATTGACATTTTGAACATTTTTATTGGTTGGTACATGTGTCACTTGAGACCCCATTGTGGTCATTCACCTCTATTCAGCAACTCCTATCCCAACCTCCATGAGGTGACGACCGGGATACGAGAAACCTTAGCGGAGATCGGGTAACCAACCTCCGGTGGAAACTATTGTCGTATGCTGACTGGGAAAGGAGATCGTACGCGGCTGTATCCTCATGTTAGGGGCGGCGTGCTGCAGCGTCTGACCCGGAGCGGGCGGGTGAATTACGAAACGCGGTGCACGTGCAGTTATCTTGGCTAGAAAGCTGCAAAAGGTGAATGTGGAGGTTGCTGCCATACAGGAGGTGAGGTGGTCGAAAACGGGAGAACGCGAATAGCAGAAATCCCGATAGAGGCCGTCGACTTCGAGGTAGGACCCGCATTTGTTGGATGTTTGCTGTCGACGAGGAGGCCCGCGAAATAGGTGTTAGGGGAGATTGGAGGATAGCAGCCCAAGGCCGAGTAACATGGCGACCTATTCTGGTTTCGGCATTGGATCGATAATCGGTCTGTCGCCGTAAAAGTAAAGTGAAGTAACATTTTTACTCTTTTCGACTCTGTTTATATTTTTTGGTCAGTATTTTGGAGATTTTCAGTTTACGGCTGGTTCGTCTCAGGTACAAAAAATTACATTTTTTTTATTCGTTTTCCGTCGGTCTAGGTCCGCCACTGTTGTGCCAATCACCGACGCCCGGGGAGGCGACTCAACCCAGGACCCTAACTTACGACTCGTTGATTAACGGACCGGCACCAACGGCCTCACTTCCCCATGCGATGGAAGGCGTGATCACTTTTTTGCCTCAGAAGTAGATCATGCCATCCAACAACTATCGACACCTGTGTTGGCGTTGAGATTCCAACCCAGGCCACCAGCGTGGTTGGTGGAGATGTTACCAACTACGCTACGATATATCGATTCGTATAACCCGCAGTCTTCGAGATATTAAATGGCGGAGGTTTTTGCTATTGGGTCGTTGTTGAGTGCTTCTTTAACGACTGGTTCGCCATGGTCCCTCGAACTCTGGACAGGCGCAAAAAATGTGCTCCTTGTTTTTGTGATATTGCGAAATCGCCAGAGCCGAGCGAGACTAGCCTACTGGCAGCCTTTATTCCGGGAATTCCACAATACTCTTTTATCCGAATGAAGACGCAGTTCAGATTGGCGTGTTGTTGTGTTGCCTGTACTGGTCGGGTTTGATGTTTTTCAAACCCGTACCAAACTCGAACCCGAATATTTTTTTCGGTTGAAACCTGATCCTGAAACTTTTTTTGTATCAAACCCGAATCTGAAAATTTTATTTTGTAAAACTATAGCTGCAGTGAAAATTATGGCTGACTGCTGACCGAGAAGAATTTGTCTTCTAGATTTTCATGGATGCCTAAACCAGTTTTTCGTATGCTTAAAGCAACCGTCCATGTGTCTGTGTGATCCACTTTCGCCATTCTTATCCATTTCGGGTTTCGGTTCGTTCATGGTGAATGTTTCAGACTGGAATCTGTATGCAATGGCGTAAAGGACCAGCCTCTGTCTCCGATCCAATGCACCGGTTTGGCCTCTCCGCGAATAGGCGGACTTCTCTATTGTTTGACGCTTACTTTTCCGCGTAGCTCGTAGCTTTTTGAGTTATAGCGAAATTTACTAATATTTCTAACGGAAGCGTATCCAACTCTGCGTGCACGGTGGCAGGTTTAGAGCACGGCCGGGTACACGCTTTTGGGGGTGCAGAATGAACCAAAAAAAATCAGTCAAAATTTTTGGTGTTGTCGACGACGCGCTGAAGTAGCAACCGAACTGCAGTGAAAGCTATCCAAGATAACTTTGGTGGCATCGTTGAAGCTTTACAACTGCCTTGTGATCACACGGGAAGCTTCTGCGAAAAACTGCGAAACTGCCGAAAAACGCATCAACTTGTACAACTTGTACAGCTTCTTGAATGTTACAGGAAAAAGTAGAGCTCTGCTTCATCTTTAATTGTTGGATGTGGGCGAACCAACTTAAAGTAAAGTCAAGTGTGAGACCCAAGAAAGCACATTCTCGAACTTCTTCGACTTTTTGTCCTTGAGTTTCAAGCGGTGAATGAGGAATGATCCGTCTCCATGGCGAGTGCATAAACATATACTTTGTTTTCCGCAAGTTTAGGGACAGCATATTATATCTGAAGTAATCGTGCAAAAGAAAGAGGTCTTTTTCCATCTGCCTTTCAACAGCTGGCCTTTGAGTATCTTTGTAGAAGATCGATGAATCGTCAGCAAACAAACAGAGACTACCTTCCAGCATAAGGTTGCAGATATCGCTAATGAACAAAAGAAACAAAATCGGGCCAAGGTTGCTACCCTGCGGTATACCGGTTCTAATGAACCGTACTTCACTGCATCGATTGACCAATGTAACAAACTGCAGGCGATCAGCTAGATAACTCTCAATAAGAGATTTTGAAACTCCTCTGAAACCAAGAATATCAAGTTCGAAGTGCATGATTTATTGTATCGAACGCCTTTTCCAGGTCAATGAAACCCTCTTCCGCTAGTATTTTGTGATCAAGAGAGTCATATATATCCTCCAGTGAGTCGCATGTGGCGCTTAACTCACTTGATCCTTTTCTGAATCCATATTGGCGAGGAAAGATCAAGTTGTAGCGGGTGACGTATGAAATTATCCGCGTAACTAGTAAATTTTTTAAGATCTTGTCGAGAACAAATAAACAAGATATGGGTCTTTACTTACTCAGTTCTTTTGGGTCACCGCCTATAAAACAGGCGTCACAGGGTGCCAATCACTTATATGGAAAAAATTAACCAGAAAATTGAAAAAAAAACTCTACACAAAACACCCTGTGCTACATTGTAGCTAGATCGGACTTAAAACGGGGTGATGCAAAGCGATTGAAGTTTGACTTTGAGATGAGAAAAACCACCAAAATCGTGAAAACCAAAATCGCCACCCCACTTTAAGTCCGCTTGAGCTTAAATTTTGCACAGGATGTTTTTTCGAGTTGGCAAAATTGTTGAATGTGGACAAATCAATCATCAAAGCAAAGCCTTGGTGCTACATTCCGATTCGGAATTTGACCTTCTGTTTATTTATACACAGACTTCGCAACCGACTGTTCAATGTACAGGACAATTGCGGGGCTAGCGCTACGATCCTACTGACACTAACAGTCTCTCCCGAGCCGAGTAACCTTAGCGGAGATCGGGTAACCAACCCCGGTGGAAACTATGGTCGTATGCTGACTGGGAAGGGGGAACGTACGCGGCTGTTTTGTTTTTGTAAGGAGCGGCGTACAACAGCGTCTGATCCGGAGCGGGCGGCTGAATCATAAAACGCGGTGTCTCGCCAGCTATATCAAGGACAGCAGCCCCGTCGCGAGACTAGGTATCGCAGCCCTAGTAAGGCAGCATACTGAATATTAAATACTACGAACAATCCAGATGTAAATACGGAACGGAATAATCGACATGGACCTAGGCGTACGAAAAAGGACAACGATTATTGGAAACTCGGTACTTGGACTGTAAGGACTCTACTCGAACCGACACGCGCAAGTATCCTGGCTAGAGAGCTGCGGAAGGTGAATGTGGAGGTTGCAGCTATCCAAGAGGTGCGGTGGCCGAAATCGGGAGAACGCGAATTCCGGGCAGTAGATCCTATTGCGGATACTTCATTTAAGTACCACATCTACTATAACGGCGGCGTGAAAGCAGAAAGAGGAGTCGGTTTCGTGCTAATTGGAAAACAGATGAAGCGTGTCGTTAGACGGAGGTCGGTCAATGACCGTATATGCGTGTTGAGAACTAAGGGCAAATTCTTCAACTACAGCCTAATAAATGTGAACGCACCGACCAACGAGAAACCCGATGGCGAAAAGGAGGAGTTCTATGAGCTCTTGGAAAAGACATACAATGAGTGCCTAGGACACGATATAAAGATTGTCATCGGAGATGCAAATGCACAGGTCGGGCAGGAAGACTTCTTCGGCCCCGTAACTGGTAGGAAAAGCTTCCAGTCTACTACAAACGACAATGGCCTGAGGCTTGTTAATTTCGCTGCAGCTAGGGGGATGGCTATCTGTATCACTTATTTTGCACGCCGGAACATACGTAAGCACACCTGGGTGCACCCGAATGGAGAGCTTTGCTCTCAAATTGACTACGTTCTGATTGATGGACGGCACTTTTCAGACGTTACAGACGTGAGGTCGTTTAGAGGACCGAGCGTTGACTCGGATCACTATCTCGTAGTAGCCAAAATCCGCGCCCGGCTGTCCAACGTGTTAAAATCCAAGGCAACGAGGAGGATGTAGTTGAACATCCAGCGGCTATCAACTGAAGGAGTGGCTGCAGAGTACTCGCAGAAGGTTGATGAACGGATTAAGGAGAGAGAGTTGAAGGGAACCTGAATGAAAAGTGGAGGCACATCCACAGTTCGATCAGCACTACAGCGCGAGAAGTGTTGGGTACAACTGGGGCAGCTGCGTCCAATGAGTGGATTGACGCTGAGTGCCAGCGAGTGACCGAGGAGAAGAACCGCGCCCGGGGGCACATGATGGCCACGGCTGTGACTCGTCAGAGCATGGGTAAATATCGAGATGCTAGATCCGCTGAAAAGGGACTCCATCGCCGGAGAAAACGACAGCATTGGGAGCGTATTCCTGCGGAGGCAAAAGGTTGCTTCTCCAGGCACGATGCGAGGAGCTTCTACAAGAAGGTCAACGGAATCAGGAATCGAAACGTGTCAGCCCCTGTCATGTGCAACGATAGGGAGGGGAACCTGATAACCGATAAAACAGAGGTGGCCAGGCGTTGGAAGGAACACTTCAGTGTGCTGTTGAACGGTGAGGGAAACAGTGGAGTCGAAAGGAGCAGGATGACTATTAAGAATGATGGTCAAGCTGTGGATCCACCACCCATGGACGAGGTAAAGAAAGCAGTGAAAGAGCTGAGAAACTGCAAGGCAGCCGGGAAGGACGGCATTCCCGCCGAACTCTTCAAAGTCGGGAGTGAACAGCTGTATCGTGCCATCCATCGGATCATGCTGAGAGTGTGGTCTGATGAAGAATTTCCCTCGGACTGATTGGAGGGTCTCATATGCCCGATCATCGCCGGGACTGTAGCAATTATCGGGGCATAACTCTTCTCAATACCGTGCACAAAATTCTCTCCCGCATCCTGTTCCACAGACTGAGGCCGTTGCAGGAGACCATTGTTGGCGAGTACCAATGCGGTTTTCGAGGGGGACGCTCCACGACGGACCAAATGTTGACCTTGCGACAAATCCTCGATAAATTTCGAGAATTCAACTTGCAGACGCACCATCTGTTCATAAACATCAGGGCAGCGTACGATTCAGTTAAGAGAAATGAGTTATGGCAGATTATGATCGAACATGGCTTCCCAACAAAGCTGATTAGGCTGATACGTGCCACCCTTGAAGGTTCTACATCAAGCGTCAGGATAGCCGGTGAGATATCGGACTCTTTCGTGACGTTAGATGGCTGAAGCAGGGTGACGGGCTGTCGAACTTATTGTTCAACATCGCATTGGAAGGTGCTATATGGAGGGCTGTCGTGCAGAGAAGCGGCACCATCATTACGAAGTCGCACATGCTTCTAGGTTTTGCGGATGATATCGACATTATTGGTATTAATCGTAGAGCAGTGGAAGAGGCCTTCGGACCTCTCAGGAGAGTAGCTGCGAGATTAGGGCTTGTCATAAACTCTGCCAAAACGAAATATATGGTGGCTGGCAGAGTGCTTGGTAGTCTGTCGGAGGTTGGTGCTGCGGTGGTGCTAGATGGGGAAACATTTGAAGTAGTCGACGAATTTATTTACCTGGGAACATTAGTGACATGTGACAATGAGGTTAGCCGTGAGATAAAGAGGCGGCTAGCAGCCGCAAACAGGGCCTTTTACGGATTACGTAACCAGCTAAGGTCCCGCAGTCTGCAAATCCGTACTGAACTTGCACTCTATAAAACACTGATTCTTCCGGTGGCTCTGTACGGCCATGAATCATGGACGCTGAGAGGGGCTGATCGACGAGCTCTTGGTGTTTTTTAGCGATTTTAGGATTTTGCGTTCAAAATAGAAAATGGTGTTTGGCGCAGAAGCATGAACCATGAAGTGTACCTGGCATACAAATCGGCGGATATAGTCAAGCGGATAAAACACGGCAGGCTTCAGTGGGCTGGACATGCAACGAGAATGCCGGATGAGCGTCAAGCGAAGGCTATATTTAGCAGGAATCCCGATAGAGGTCGTCGACTTCGGGGTAGACCCCGCACTCGTTGGATGTGTGCTGTCGACGAGGATAGCAGCCCAAGACCGAAGGACATGGCGACGTATTCTGGATTCGGCACTGGATCGATAATCGGTCTGTCGCCTTAAAAGTAAAAGTAAAGTAAGTTTTTAAAGTGATCCTAGAGCTTCCTAGTTTTTTTCGAAACTGCTTCTGCGGGATCGACTAAAAAAGAAATGATCTTTTGATCGAAAGGTTGTTCAAGGTGGCCACCAGGTGGTTCACCGAACGATCCGGAACTGGCGTAAAATGTCAATTTTTAAAAGTGTTCCCTAAGCTTCCTGTTTTTTTTTTTCGAGACCAATTCAAGAAGAAAAATGGTCTTTTAACAAAATATGGTCCAAGATGGCCACCACGTGAACCACCGGTACTACCATAAAAGAGATAAATTTTTAAGAACAGTCCCACTTTTTTTCTAAACCACTCCCAGACGAAAATAAATGATCTCATGACAGAATGTTACTCTAATTTACCATCAGATAGCCCTCCGAAAGATCCGGAGTTACCGTAAACAAGATTAATTTTGAGAAACAAGTCCTAGTCCCATCTGGATACGGAGTATATTTTTCCAAGGCTGTATCATATTTTCAGTTCACTCATTTGTCTGCTTTAATGAATAGGTCCTAGTATTTTCCGTGACTTTTTTTTTCGAAACTATCATTATTTTTCCCATAGAACAAAAGTGGTACATGTTTTTCCATTGAAGTTTGTGTAAGTTTCTCAACCAGAACTTGTTATGCTTTCATGTACCGTCTTTTGAAACCTTTCCAGCAATGATTTAGTGCAGTTATGTTGGGAAAAAATTGTTGAAAATAATCTCCTGAAAAATTTACCTAATGGCACATGTACCACTTTTGCTCTCAACGGCTCAAATGTGAATGTAGCTAAAAAACGAGTCTAGCGTCGACTTACAAAAAGGTGCTGACTTCAAACAAGTCGGCCAGACAACGATCGTGAAAGCTGTACGTGAAGATACTGATGAAGTTTCATTGCGTGGCACAGGATGATAAAACTTACGTCAAGGCAGACTGTAAACAGCTTCCTGGACAGTAAGATTTCCAGACACATTAAGCTGTGAAAGTTTGCAAAGAAATAACTCGTTTGGCAGGCCTTCTGTTCCTGTGGTTTGAAGAGCAACATTTTTATCGCGAAATGTTCCGCCAACCAGCAAATTGTGCCTGAATGTGTGACTGAAAAAAGGTCTGCGCCTTTCCTCAAGCAACACAGTTATATCGTTCTGTTTTGGCTGGACTTGGCATCTTGACATTACGGAAAAGGGATATGGAGTGGTATGCCGGGAACAACGTCTAAGTCGTGCTAAAGGACATGAACCCTTCCAGCACCAAAGCTCCGCCCTATAGAAAAACACGGGACTATCGTTAAGCGAAACCTCAAGAAAGCACGAAAGACAGCTGTCAACGAGATGAATTCAAGACTAGTTGGCGTTCTGCAGTGAACAACGAGAGAAGTCAAGAGAAAAACCCGGCAATTTGCATTCGCCAAAAAGGAAGCTTAAGTCAATATTTTTTCTTTGTTCTGAACGAATTGAACTTGTCAAAAAAACATGATTTAATTTTTTAATAAAACCGATTTACACACAATGCTGTTTGACCAATTTTTTAAAGTGACACCCTTCACTGGATGTCTTTTAGTACTCATCCAGTTTATACGGGACAAGTTTTTTCATAGAAAATTCCTCAGTTAGTCACTAAATTTCCACGACCAAAGCGTACTCGCCACTTTTGAGGCAAAACTGGTCCGCAGCAAGCTTAGCGGTCGGTTACAAAACGGCGAATCGAGGAAATACAACGCTTTTGACACTTTTGTCGGATTAGTATCACTTCAACCAATAATCCAGGTCACCAGAACCGGTACAGTCGAATTGATCAGTCGGAATATCAACCGAATTCCAACACAGAATATCTACTCTTCTCGAAATATTAGCCTATCGTTCAACGACCGGCGCACCAATGGTAAAACCAAAAATGTTAACGTTTTGGAGTTTTTATACTTTTGTCACTTTTGATATGTTTTGCAGTTTTAGCATGGTTTACATTAATGATATTTTCGTCATTTTTACACATTTGATATACTTGATATTTTTCACATTTTTGAACAATCAATTTTTAGGACAAAAATTTTACCATTTTTTCAATATTTGTAATCGTTTTGACATATTTTTTTGCATTTTTGGCGTTTTATATTTTAGTCAGTATTTTTTCCCTTATTTTCAGTGGTCCCAGTCAGAGTTTTAGGTTCGTTGTAACAACAAATTTGATAGTATATCGTGTCAAAAAACCATTATTGCATTGCATTAGGCATCAATTTGTAAAATTGCTACACGACATAATGTTGCCAACCAATCTGGCATCTAATTGGCGTCGGGTCGGTAAAAGTGCTAATTATTTGTGTTATCAATTTGTTATCCACACGAGAGGTTAACATGAAATGTTAGGTATTTTTATCGACTCAAAATCTGAATCTAGAAAAATATAGAACTCTCTTCACACCATTCTTAATCAAACAAATAAAACCAACAGAAAAAATCCAGCGATTCACACTTACGCGATCTTCTCCGAGGGCGACCTCCACGGGACGTCATCGTCCAGCTCGTCGTCGCTCTCGTTGTCCTCCCCGTCGATCCCGTCCTCACCGGATATGCTGAACGAGGACGACGTGAACATGTCCGGCACCGGCAGAATCGATGGTCTACGGCTTCCTGCGGAATGAAGTAAAGGTGCGTTTGCAGGTGGGAAGCAGCAGCAAAAAGTGAACATTATTGCATTCTCCTACCTCTTCGCTGGTTCAGAATGTCCGGGCTGAGCAGGTTGGGATTGTTGTTGGTCGGAATTTCCAGATGGTTGGCCGTCGTGATGGCCGGTGGACCCAGCGTGGACGCAGTCGTAGTGGTGGCCAGTGTGCTGGCCTCCTTGAGGTTCGATTTCGAGTCCGACAAGGTGATGGCGTTCGAGGCGGAATTGGGTGCACTCTCGGTGTAGGTGGCTGCAAGTAGAGGCACGATTGATTTATGCTTGATTAGAGACGAAGATCCGCAGCAAAGTGGCCTTGCTTTGATATCGAATAAGTTGTATTGGTTATTCGGTGTCTAAAATTCTACGAAAGGTTCTGTGTCGTGGATGATGAAATTATATGGATTTGTGTGCTCCTAGCTAGGAATCATTCGATTATAGAGTGCGATTTTTTGTGCTTAGTGTTTGGTTTTTCTACAATGGCTAATTACCGGAGAATATAGAGAAAATTAACGCAAACGTTTCGTAAAGTGTACCGTGCATTCCGATTGTAAATTCAATGACTTCCCGTGAATATCCGTGTTTAATCAAACGAAGATAACAAACGCAAATCTGAAACCGCAGAGTATCAGCTACAGAAATCTACACGCTCCTATAGAACACGCTTGATCAATTATTCGATAACTTGCTCCACTATTTCTGTGTTCCCGGGCAGACGACGGTCATTGTTTCGTGTCCTTGGCCAGAGCAGACAGGTTGTGATTAATGTGGAAAGACACGGGAACGGGCCCGGGCATGCACGCGAGAATCCCAAGTTTGCGACTGAGTAAATGTTTGCGATTATTCTCCATTTAGTGCTCCGGCTTGCTTGCATGCGGTGGAGATTTTGGAACTGGCAGTAAATAGAATATTCAATTAAGTTCACTTTAGCCCGGCCTGATAAATTGTTCGTCAAATTAATGAATTAGCGAGTGGATGCGACCGAGTTTTAGCCAAGGTTTCCTAACTGTTACTGTGTTAGGTAGTAGAGAAAATAATTAACGAAAAACTGAACCGTGGGCTGCTGCTGCCTTGATGACTTTTTAATCGCGTGATTATTTTATTGTCCTGTGACAACCAGTTGAGTGAGCACGCCAACGTGTGTCGCTGGATATGTTGAATGATTTTTTAATGTAGTCAACGAAAGCGGGGCTACATGACAAATAGTACTATATATTGGTATGCGAGGAACGTGACATATTTTCTCTGCAACGATTTTTCGGAAATACCTTAAACATTGGATAAATCGGCTATTAAAAACACTTTTTTAAATGTAATTTGGAGTATTTACCGACAGAATTTCAGGGATTTCGGTATTAGAGGAATTTCGAATTACAAAACTAAAAGAATTCTATATCAGTCTCAAACTCATAAGTTGAAGTTACAAATCATTTTCTTAAAATATAAATTTTTCAAATAACGTTCGAAAAAACTTTATAACAATTGTACAGCTCCCAATTAATAAAACACAGTTTTAATTAAGTCAATTAGTTTCTGCTTACAAATTAAATCCAACCGATTCTCTCTTGGGACAGAGGTTGTCGAAAACTGCCGCTCAGATTCGTTGGAAATAAATTATCGTACAATCTGGAAAATCAACACGATAGCACCGGCAATGGGTTGTACATCGTTAAAACAGCAACAACAAAAAAACACTCGAAATAAAAAGTGACTGACAAGTTCCATTAACTGTTGGTTCCACTTTTTTGTTGCTTCCTGCTAAAATAATCGTATATGTGAAGCGGAGTCAGTGTCCTGCAAATGACATGCTATCTAGCAACGGGACCGGAAATGATGTACTCTTTACTCTAACTAGACTATTACACTACTCTACAGAGAAGAAAGGATGTGTGTGTGTGTGTTTTTTTTTTCATCAACAAAGTGGGCGTCAGACAGTACACATGGTTTGGATTTCAACTCTGATCCACAGCAGGGCATTTGCTAGTTATCAACTAGTAATCTAATAAGGTTGTATATAGTTGACGAGAATCTAGTTTCAACAGAAATGGCAAAGCTTTTATGCTTGTTTCGGTATGAAAACAAATTACTTGGATGCGCGCTTAATCAAATCAAATACAAACTGTTCTACTTGTTTATATCAACAATTTTTTTTAAATAGAAGGAGTATGGAAAAAGATTTAAAGATTAGATAATTGAAATGTAATTTTTAAAAGGGGGAAATTGAGAAGCTAAATAGTAGAGTTCGTCATTGCTAGCAATCGTGCTATCATATCTGATTTGATAACTGCACGACTCAATCAACGACAAACGCTAGCAAAAAGGGAGCAGAACTGATTTAGTAGACAGACAGACAGACTGACATATTGAATAGGAAAATTGGAGAAAATTTGGCATGCAGAACCTTAGTTAGGCGGATATGGAGTGGAGCTTGGGGCACACTCACGCACGGCTAGTGTGGTGACATCACTGTCCAGCACAATGCACGCGGGGGGTTTGCTAATCCTCCGCGGTGACCCGGGACTGTCTGAGTTGACTGAGCACAGACTTGGACTGTGAGGTACTCGTACACAGACGGAAGGCACTGGGGCCATTTGCGGATTATTGCTAGCGGTCGTACTGTTGTTGTTGTTGTTGTTGTTATGCGTTGATTCTGATGGGAACAACGGAAACGATTGATACGGGTTGTGAGTTATGAGTTGAGCATTTGTTATGAAGTATAGATGTTTGGTGATGTGCGGTGTTGGATTATGTGAGATTTTGTGGCATAATAAAAATTGATTTGAGGAGTTATTAGGAGATCCGTTTCACAGCCCATGGAGAGACACGTTTGAAATAAAAGAAAGTAAAATTATTAAATGAGAGACTAACTGTTGGCATAAGAGAACTTTCTGAAGACTCTTGACTAGACTCTTGACTCTTATTTTTCGACATTTTTATCTTTTGACTTTAAACTATTTCGACTGTCGATTGATTCTCGACTTTTTGACTCTTGAATCTTTATACCCTTAACTCTTTTTAGTCTTGACTTTTTTGACTCTTGACTCTTGACTCTTGACTCTTGACTCTTGACTCTTGACTCTTGACTCTTGACTCTTGACTCTTGACTCTTGACTCTTGACTCTTGACTCTTGACTCTTGACTCTTGACTCTTGACTCTTGACTCTTGACTCTTGACTCTTGACTCTTGACTCTTGACTCTTGACTCTTGACTCTTGACTCTTGACTCTTGACTCTTGACTCTTGACTCTTGACTCTTGACTCTTGACTCTTGACTCTTGACTCTTGACTCTTGACTCTTGACTCTTGACTCTTGACTCTTGACTCTTGACTCTTGACTCTTGACTCTTGACTCTTGACTCTTGACTCTTGACTGTTGACTCTTGACTCTTGACTCTTGACTCTTTACTCTTTACTCTTTACTTTTTACTCTTTACTCTTTACTCTTTACTCTTTACTCTTTACTCTTTACTCTTTACTCTTGACTCTTTACTCTTTACTCTTTACTCTTTACTCTTTACTCTTTACTCTTTACTCTTTACTCATTACTCTTTACTCTTTACTCTTTACTCTTTACTCTTTACTCTTTACTCTTTACTCTTTACTCTTTACTCTTTACTCTTTACTCTTTACTCTTTACTTTTTACTCTTTACTCTTTACTCATTCCTGTTTACTCTTTACTCTTTACTCTTTACTCTTGACTCTTGACTCTTGACTCTTGACTCTTGACTCTTGACTCTTGACTCTTGACTCTTGACTCTTGACTCTTGACTCTTGACTCTTGACTCTTGACTCTTGACTCTTGACTCTTGACTCTTGACTCTTGACTCTTGACTCTTGACTCTTGACTCTTGACTCTTGACTCTTGACTCTTGACTCTTGACTCTTGACTCTTGACTCTTGACTCTTGACTCTTGACTCTTGACTCTTGACTCTTGACTCTTGACTCTTGACTCTTGACTCTTGACTCTTGACTCTTGACTCTTGACTCTTGACTCTTGACTCTTGACCCTTGACTCTTGACTCTTGACTCTTGACTCTTGACTCTTGACTCTCGACTCTTGACTCTTGACTCTTGACTCTTGACTCTTGACCCTTGACTCTTGACTCTTGACTCTTAACTCTTGACTCTTGACTCTTGACTCTTGACTCTTGACTCTTAACTCTTGACTCTTGACTCTTGACTCTTGACTCTTAACTCTTGACTCTTGACTCTTGACTCTTGACTCTTTACTCCTTACTCTTTACTCTTTACTCTTTACTCTTTACTCTTTACTCTTTACTTTTTACTCTTTACTCTTTACTCTCTACTCTTTACTGTTTATTTTTACTATTAAATTTAAACTTGAAACTTGAAACTTGAAACTTGAAACTTGAAACTTGAAACTTGAAACTTGAAACTTGAAACTTTAAACTTGAAACTTGAAACTTTAAACTTTAAACTTTAAACTTTAAACTTTAAACTTTAATTTTTGAACTTTAAACTTTAAACTTTAAACTTTAAACTTCAAACTTTAAACTTTAAACATTAAACTTTAAACTTTAAACTTTAAACTTTAAACTTTAAACTTTAAACTTTAAACTTTAAACTTTAAACTTTAAACTTTAAACTTTAAACTTTAAACTTTAAACTTTAAACTTTAAACTTTAAACTTTAAACTTTAAACTTTAAACTTTAAACTTTAAACTTTAAACTTTAAACTTTAAACTTTAAACTTTAAACTTTAAACTTTAAACTTTAAACTTTAAACTTTAAACTTTAAACTTAAAACTTTAAACTTTAAACTTTAAACTTTAAACTTTAAACTTTAAACTTTAAACTTTAAACTTTAAACTTTAAACTTTAAACTTTAAACTTTAAACTTTAAACTTTAAACTTTAAACTTTAAACTTTAAACTTTAAACTTTAAACTTTAAACTTTAAACTTTAAACTTTAAACTTTAAACTTTAAACTTTAAACTTTAAACTTTAAACTTTAAACTTTAAACTTTAAACTTTAAACTTTAAACTTTAAACTTTAAACTTTAAACTTTAAACTTTAAACTTTAAACTTTAAACTTTAAACTTTAAACTTTAAACTTTAAACTTTAAACTTTAAACTTTAAACTTTAAACTTTAAACTTTAAACTTTAAACTTTAAACTTTAAACTTTAAACTTTAAACTTTAAACTTTAAACTTTAAACTTTAAACTTTAAACTTTAAACTTTAAACTTTAAACTTTAAACTTTAAACTTTTAACTTTAAACTTTAAACTTTAAACTTTAAACTTTAAACTTTAAACTTTTAACTTTTAACTTTTAACTTTTAACTTTCAACTGTTAACTTATAACCCTTGAATTTTTACTTTTTACTTTTAACTTTTTACTTTTCACATTTTACTTTTTACTTTTTACTTTTTACTTTTTACTTTTTACTTTTTACTTTTTACTTTTTACTTTTTACTTTTTACTTTTTACTTTTTACTTTTTACTTTTTACTTTTTACTTTTTACTTTTTAATTTTTACTTTTTACCTTTTAATTTTTACTTTTTACTTTTTACTTTTTACTTTTTACTTTTTACTTTTTACTTTTTACTTTTTACTTTTTACTTTTTACTTTTTACTTTTTACTTTTTACTTTTTACTTTTTACTTTTTACTTTTTACTTTTTACTTTTTACTTTTTACTTTTTACTTTTTACTTTTTACTTTTTACTTTTTACTTTTTACTTTTTACTTTTTACTTTTTACTTTTTACTTTTTACTTTTTACTTTTTACTTTTTACTTTTTACTTTTTACTTTTTACTTTTTACTTTTTACTTTTTACTTTTTACTTTTTACTTTTTACTTTTTACTTTTTACTTTTTACTTTTTACTTTTTACTTTTTACTTTTTACTTTTTACTTTTTACTTTTTACTTTTTACTTTTTACTTTTTACTTTTTACTTTTTACTTTTTACTTTTTACTTTTTACTTTTTACTTTTTACTTTTTACTTTTTACTTTTTACTTTTTACTTTTTACTTTTTACTTTTTACTTTTTACTTTTTACTTTTTACTTCTTACTTTTTACTTTTTACTTTTTACTTCTTACTTTTAACTTTTTACTTTTTACTTTTTACTTTTTACTTTTTACTTTTTACTTTTTACTTTTTACTTTTTACTTTTTACTTTTTACTTTTTACTTTTTACTTTTTACTTTTTACTTTTTACTTTTTACTTTTTACTTTTTACTTTTTACTTTTTACTTTTTACTTTTTACTTTTTACTTTTTACTTTTTACTTTTTACTTTTTACTTTTTACTTTTTACTTTTTACTTCTTACTTTTTATTTGTTACTTTTTACTTTTTACTTTTTACTTTTTACTTTTTACTCTTTACTTTTTACATTTTACGTTTCACTTTTTACTTTTTACTTTTTCTTTTTCTTTTTATTTTTTTACTTTTGACTGTTTTTCACTCTTTACTTTTTTTTCTCAAATTTTCACTCCCTGCATATTAATGTTGGCTTTTTGCTTCTTACTTTTTAAATTTTACTTATTTTTACTCTTCACTTTTTTTCTTTTATTTTTCAATTTTTGCTTTATACTTTTATCTTTCTGTTTTTTATTTTTTACATTTTACTTTTAACTTATTATTTTTTAAACTTTTACTCTTTTTTTTATTTTTCTATGTTTTACTCTTATTTGTAAACTCTTAACGTTTTCCCTTTTTCTCGTTTTTTCGCTCTTTACAGTTTCCTTTTTATCATTTACTGTTTTTGTTTTTACATATTACTTTGTACTCTTTTCAATTAACTCTCCACATTTTACCTTGTTTGCTTTTTGATTTTTACTTTTAACTCTTTGCTTTTTACTCCTTGGTTTTATCTATTTACTTCTTGCTTCTTAGTTTTTTCTTTTTTATTTTTTTCTCTTTCTATACTTCTCATTTTTATGTTTACCTTTTACTTTTTACATTTTACTTTTACTTTGCACTCTTAACTACTTACTACTAACTTTTTTTCTTTACTTTTTGCTCTTTCCTTTTTATATTTTACTCTACTTTTTGCTTCTTTATTTTTTACCCTTCACATTTTACTCTTTTCTTTTTACTCCTTACTTTTTACTCTTAATTTTTTACTTTTTATTTTGTGAAATTACTCTTTGCTTTTTCTCTTCATTTTTTACTTTAAATTTTTTTTGTTAAGTTTTAATTCTTTACTTTCTACTCTTTACTTTTCACTTTTTATCGTTTACTCTTCACTTCATGCTCTTAACCTATTACTTTTCACTCTTTGCTATTTACTCCTCTCTTTTCACATTTTCAATGTAATATTTTGTTCCATCAAATCGTGTTTCTAGTTCTGTGATTGGTAAAACAATCAAAAAGTCTGTTATTCTTCCAAACAGTGTTTGTTGAACTTGTTATTAGAATAACAGAAAAACAGAAGAACAAATAAATTGAATCGAAAGGAACATTGAACTTTTCTGTTAAAACAAAAGTTTAAAGGCAAGTTATTCAAAATTCCCAACTTAACCTAAACAGGTGCAGGAGGTAGGTACAAGTCGGAAACAAGAAGTTTTATGTTACTCCAAAAGCACATCCATCACGGCTACAGTCAAAAAGTACAGGAAAGTAGAGAAAGTACACGCACACACACACATACATATGTAATCGATTCAGCAGTGAGCCGAATACGGACGGGAAAGAAACTTTGTCAGGCTATGAAAAACAAGGGAAGGTAAAACACATCGGAGGGCAAACTGTTCAGCTGCTGCCGAAGCTGAGTGTTAGTGACGTTTTCAAAGTTTACGGTGACGGTGTTGGTGAGGAGTTACTAGTTTTGTTTCTGCCTAACAATGAATCGTTGTCTCGAAGGGAAGGATGGTGAAATGTGCAAAGTTTTGAACAGTCGGGTCCGCAGCCTCTCGAGTGTAATTGTTTCGGTGTCAGTTTTTCCGCTATTCGGTTATTCAATCCAACTGTGAACAACATGGAACAACAGGTAACTGATATCGGATGTGATTGATTTTTGGATTCATTGAACCCTTTTCTGCTCTGTCTAGCATTTTGACCTGTGTTGAAAAAGTTTGACAGCAGTGACGTATGATACTCACCCTCCTTCGGAGGCTGGTCGGGGCTTTGATTTTGGTTCTGGTTCACCACGAAGGCCGAGTTTTCCTCCTTGGTGATGCTCATATAGTAGCATGTGTCGTCCTTTTTCATGATATGTCGGGGACCGGGATTCAGCAGAATGGTGTCCTCGTAGAACTCCGGTAGTTCAGCCGGTCTAACACCAACTAAGGCCACGCCGTATCTGGGGACAAGTGACCAAGGTTCAGTTTGCGAATGTGTTCACCGTTATTACTTACTTCCTATGCGAATGAAAACTAGCGTACGTAAAGCTTTTTCCCTCATACTCTCCGAAGAATCGGCTGTCGCCTAGCACGATGTGGTAGATTTCGTTGCCCGAGCATTTACCGTACAACCGGTGCCACTCCTCTGCCGACTGTTGGCCTTCCCTGAGGTAGATTGTAAAATGCAAATCTGTTAGCACGTGTGACAGATTTGTGTCTAGTAATAAGTGGGTGTTTTTTGTGTTTCCCAGGCAACACTGAAATAACACTTTTTGACTTAAACCTTACTAAACACAATTTTATTGAAAGAATGCAGCCAACTAGGACTTGGTAAAAAGGCATAAAATTCCTCCGTTGCACCGCTTGCTTTGATTAAACACGTTTACGGTGGTTCAAAATGTTTCACCCCTTGCTCCTATAACCTAGCACTTTAACTTATCAGGTGAAACAACGCACACACACAATACTTACTGTCCTCTTGACGTATGCAGCAGCAGCGTCACCAGTGTGCTCGCCCCGGGGCATGTGCAGTTGTTTGCCAGTAGTGCGTATTTGAACTCGTCCTCGCAGACGACGTGCTCGGCGAATTTGACATGTAACTTGTTCTCTGGTCTGTGATGTGTTGTTTAGGTTGTTTTTTTTTTGTTGACCGCACCAGAACGGAACGAATAGAGGGAAACAAATTAACAGCAGTTTCTCATTTAGCCATCAGGGATAGGAAGGGAAAATTGAAATTATCACACACACGCACACGGTGTACGTACCGAAATATTTGCACATACTGTGGCACGTTCGGGGCGAAATCCTTAACCGCCCACGAACGCAGGATCGTATGCTCATCGGCGGCCGTCTTGTCTGCGTAATTTCGTGCTGCCAAAATGAAGCACGCCTCCGCTTCGGCCATCCGGGCGCGGGCCAAATCACCATCCTTCAGGCAGGATCCCTATAGATAATTTGAAAAAACAAATCTTAATTTTTTTTGTTTAAAGCTCGTTACTACAACTCACCTGAATGTAGATCACCCGTTGGGCCCAGATTGGTACCTGCAGTATCATCCGCATGGTCGTGTCCAGCTCCATCGGGCTGAGCAGCACCACATAGTAGTCCTGCAGCAGCGGGTGGGCGTAGAATTCGTTCAGGAAGTCCATGATGGTGTCGGCGTGCAATGTTGTGGAGCAGACAACCACGTGTTTCTCACTCTGGGCCCGGTGCGACGAATAGCTGCCACCCAGCTTTTGCCGTTCCATCCACGTGAAG
This sequence comes from Wyeomyia smithii, assembly GCF_029784165.1. Taxonomy (NCBI): domain Eukaryota; kingdom Metazoa; phylum Arthropoda; class Insecta; order Diptera; family Culicidae; genus Wyeomyia; species Wyeomyia smithii. Next base: position 4,730,163 of record NC_073695.1, on the reverse strand, counting down.
GCAAGCTGTTCGAACTGTGGAGCGGTAGTGCAGGAGAGTGAAAGGAGGAAGATCGTGAAACTGCATGAAATGGAGCTGGCTTTTATTTAATTATAATTTGTATGAAAGGTTCTGTAGCTTTCGGGAGGGCGGAAAGTCTGGTCCCGATAATAACGATTTCCGGACGGTATGTGTGCAGGGGCGAAATTTGGTTAGGGAAGCTTTTAATATTGAATGCGGCATATGCTGGTACTGACTGTTGACTGTGAATTTCAGAACGTCAATTTCACTTTTGCGTAAGTGGAGGACAGCTACATTTCAAAGTTATTACCTTTCGTCGTCGTAATGACTGGAAATGATTTCGAAATGGCTGGACGTCTGATGCGATATCGTAATTACCGATATGTTATGACATTTTAATGATACGAACGAGAGAAAAAACATGTTTCCCAATAATCATGATCAACGATAAATGATTTTCGATTATTTGTATCAATGTCAGCATTTTCAACAGAGCCCAACTTCGCATTTCTAGCAAGCTGGTTCGTCGCATCTTTTTTGCATTTGTAGTTTTATTTTAAGCGAGCAATTTAGCTTTAAGAATTGTAGGGAAAACTCCGAAAAAATCCAAAATATTTAAGAAACCCAACATCGCTCAAGATGACATCAAGAATAGTTACCAACTTACCTGCGTCGGTAGTACGATCAGCGCCACGCAGATCATGATCACCATGTAGAGCTGCGAGGGCCAAATGTCCGGCACAAAGTCCCCGTAGCCGACGGTGGAGAACGTCACCACCACGTAGTACGTACTCTGGAAGAGATTCAGATGCCGATGGCCGGCCCGCTGGAAGTGCTGGATACCGCACACGCTGTAAAACGTAAAACCATTAGAAACGGTCCAGGTTATGGTGAAGGTGTAGGCTGGTTCAAAAGGACCGCGCTGTGAACGTGGGCAGGTAGTTGAAATCGAACCGCGAAGGCTAGGAAGATAGCCCGCATAAATTGATTACTCTAGGGATGGAAGCTAGGAGTAAATAATGCATAGAAATTATTACATTATTCGCCTCTCTAGTGGAATCTGCGATAGGGTGAGTGACCCACTCTCTTTCTTTCGTACTCGTGGAGGATATTTGCATAAATGGTGGAAAATTAAAATAAAACGTCTGCAAATGGTGCTTTGTACACAGGAAAGATGTGACCCGGATCCTATCACCGTTTCAGTCGGCTGCTGCAAATGCTGTTCTTTGTCGGCGCAAGAGCATCGATTTGCATAATCTAGAAACAACTTACATGGAAGCATAATCGATTCCACATAGGGGCTACTTTAGCACGTGTATGCAAATCGAATGCTTGTACTAGTGCATCGTGTAATTCGCCGTAACAGCCAGTTAAGCTTCTGATTAGTTCATGCATAAAATTTCATTCGAAATCGCACAATACACAATGACACAACCTTTGCCCAATTATAACAATAGGCAAACCCACGAAGAGGCTCACACACTGACACACAGGAAACAAAAGTTACCCCGGCGTGGTCGTCGACATTTGGTTTCGGAAAGTTTAATGATGGGCGTCGGAGTTCCAACCCGGCCGGAGATTAGTTTCCGCCGCCTCTGACGACGGTAAACGGATGGACGAATGTTTGCAACTTTTGACAAGCTTTGTTCCTTTGGGCGGACATTGCCATCGTGTGTTTACAGCGGCCTAATAGTGAACCAGGCCCGTGCTTTTAATGTGCCGTTCAACATTGGAACAGATAATTACCTTGTGAAAACTAAGCACAGTAAGGTTGCCGACAGGATTGTCAGCTGCTGGGAGAGGGCTGACTGTGATTTCTGCATTGCTCGGTGCAGATCGTTCTAAAAAAAAGAGAAGTTGGTGTTATTAAGCAATGTTATGGTTATAATTCTGATATGCCTACACCCAGGAAAACAAGTTTATAATTTATAACTTATGTTAGAGTGTTTGTTTAAAATTCGCTCAATGGATAAACGTTTTCCAGAACACTAATCGCGAAGAAATTCACAATTTTTCGAAGCTTTACATAGGGTATCGGCTCTATTATCGTCAGGTTTTACCTATTATCGTCCCTTTACCTATTATAATGAAGTCATACAGAACACCCAACGCAAACGGGGAATATTTTATTACTTTTGGGCAATTTTTTATTACTTTTTGTGTCTTTTTTTTTGTTCATCTATAATTTATTTGACACGGCACAAATACAATTTAATGTTTAACGGCGCCAATTATATCTGGTAGCTTACTTTCTAAAGTATCTTAATAACTAAAAGCAATTTTTTTATCCTCGCTGCCGACTACGAGCTGAAACTAAATGTAACTTAAAGCTATAATATTTTGCATTAAAAGCACTGGTTTACTGTATGATGGATTTCATTGCCATAGGTAAGCACATGTTCCGCTGCTGGGCCAAGATATTACGGGCTGGCATATTGGGTTGTCTCCCTCGGGACCTGAGAGTATCGTGCGGGTCTAGTTGCTGTTTCCGGATCCGGGGTCTTAACGTGTTCTTGTCGTTTGGTTGGATGTAGGCGGAAGGGAATAGGATTAAACTGGGGCGTGGATGGATTTCAGGAAAACGTATATAAGGGACATGTAGGATAGGTCACGGCTCGCCAAGACATCACGAACAGGAACAGCCGGCTGCCTACTTTCGGCCTGCAGGGAAGCTATTAATTTAGACCTGGCGTCACGGTGTACAGGGCATGACCAAACCACATGCTCTATGTCGTGATAACCCTCACCACAGGCACAGATACCACTTTCCCCGAGCCCAACACGACGGAGATGCGCGTCAAATCTATAGTGATTGGACATAAGCCGGGACATCACGCAAATGAAATCCCGACCTACATCAAACCCCTTGAACCACGGGTTCGTCGATACTTTGGGGATTATGGAATGTAACCACCTTCCCAATTCCCCTCTGGTTCAAGCATTTTGCCAACTGATGATCGTATTCTGACGTACAAGTGCAAAAAAATTTATTAAAAGCAATCGGTCTTTCATAAATTCCACCGTTTGTTGCGCCCACCTTAGCCAAAGGGTCCGCTTTCTCATTGCCCGGTATCGAGCAGTGAGAAGGGACCCACGCTAAGGTAATCTGATACGATTTTTCGGATAAAGCACTCAGATGTTCCCGTATTTTCCCCAGGAAATACGGAGAGTGCTTAACATCTTTCATCGATCGGAGAGCCTCAATGGAACTGAGACTGTGAATGGTCCGTGGGCATTTTTTCGATAATCCCTAGGGTGTACTGAATTGCAGCTAATTCTGCGAAGTAAACAGAAGCAGGATTGTCGAGCTTATGGGAGACGGTTAAATTGTTATTGAAAATACCGAAGCCAGTGGACCCATCAAGAAGTGATCCGTCAGTGTAGAACATATTGTCGCAGTTGATGTTTCGATATTTATTGGAAAAAATTTTGGGGATCTGCTGCACGCGTAAATGATACGGGATTCCACGAGTTTCTTCTATCATGGATGTATCGAAAAACACAGTAGAATCAGAAGTATTTGATAAGTCGATACGATTTGGAATATTCGAAGCAGGGTTAATATTTTGGGACATGTAATTGAAATACAATGTCATGAAACGGGTTTGAGAATTAAGTTCGATTAACCTTTCAAAATTTTCAATCACAGGACGGTTCAAGACCTCACATTTGATTAGAATGCGAGAAGACAGGCTCCAGAAGCGGTTTTTCAATGGTAGTACTCCAGCTAAGATCTCCAAACTCATCGTATGGGTCGACTGCATGCAACCCAAGGCGATACGCAAACAACGATATTGTATTCGCTCCAGTTTGATCAAATGTGTGTTTGCTGCGGAGCGGAAGCAGAAACACCCGTACTCAATGACAGACAATACCGTTGTTTGGTAAAGTCTTATAAGGTTGCAATGATCCTTGCAAATCGGCAGCTTTGGCTCCTGTAACAGAGATTACACTGTCGTCTGCAAGTTGTCTTATCGTGCATGAATTTGCCAGACATTCGTCGATGTCATTTACATAAAAGTTGTAAAGAAGGGGGCTTAAACATGAGCCCTGGGGAAGACCCATGTAGCTAATGCGAAAAGTTGCCAAATCGCCGTGCGTAAAATGCATGTGCTTTTTGGACAACAAATTGTGCAAAAAATTGTTCAAAATTGGAGAAAATCCATGTCGGTGAAGTTTACCCGAAAGAATGTCAATAGAAACGGAATCAAAAGCCCCCTTAATGTCCAAGAACGCAGACGCCATTTGTTCTTTGCGAGCATACGCCAGCTGAATATCTGTTGAAAGTAACGCAAGACAGTCATTTGTTCCTTTGGCACGGCGGAAGCCAAATTGAGTATCTGATAGTAGGCCATTCGATTCGACCCAATGGTCTAAACGACGGAGTATCATTTTTTCCATCAATTTCCGGATACAGGATAGCATTGCAATCGGCCTATAAGAGTTGTGATCAGAAGCTGGTTTCCCTGGTTTTTGGATGGCGATCACCTTCACTTGCCTCCAATCCTGCGGTACAATGTTTTGCTCCAGGAACTTATTGAACAAGTTCAACAAGCGCCTCTTGGCATTGCCGGGTAGATTCTTCAACAAGTTGAATTTGATTCTATCTAACCCAGGTGCGTTATTGTTACAGGACAGGAGGGCAACTGGAAATTCTGCCATCGTGAAAGGTGATTCTATCGCGTCGTGACCCGGAGACGTATCGCGAACAAAGTTTTGCGCAGGAACAGAGTCCGGACATACTTTCCTGGCAAAATCAAATATCCACCGACTTGAAGACTCCTCGCTTTCGTTGACCGTTACGCGATTCCGCATTCTTCGGGCTGTGTTCCAAAGATTGCTCATCGATGTCTCCCTCGACGTCTCGTTAACGAACCGACGCTAATATCCGCGTTTCTTTGCTTTAGCCAGGCTTTTAAGCTTGGTATTAAACTCCGAATACCGTATATAGTCGTCGGGTATACCTCCCTTCTGGAAGGCCAAAAACGCGTCGGATCTTTGCGTGTAGACATCGGAGCACTCTTGGTCCCACCACGGAGTTGGAGGCCGCTCTTTGATCGTTACGCCGGGATATTTCTTCGTTTGGGCTTGCAACGCGGCGTCGCGGATTAAGCCCGCGAGGAGGTTGTATTCTTCAAGTGGTGGGTGATGTTGAATCGACTCGACCGCTTTTGAAATCATTTCCTCGTATAACTTCCAATCGACATTCCGTGTGAGGTCATACGGAATGTCAATTGGTCGCATGCGAGTTGAACCGTTAGTAATTGAAATAAGAATAGGCAGATGGTCGCTACCGTGAGGATCGAGGATTACCTTTCATGTGCAATCCAACCGTAGCGACGTCGAACATAAGGATAGATCCAAAGCGCTTGGGCGCGTTGGAGGTTTCGGGATACGTGTCATTTCACCGTTGTTCAAAATAGTCATGTCGAAGTCATCGCAAAGGTTATAGATTAAAGAGGAGGGGTTATCATTGTAGGGGGACCCCAAGCCACACCATGAGAGTTGAAGTCTCCCAAAATCAAACGTGGCGAGGGAAGAATTTCTATTAAATCAAAGAGCAACCGTTGCCCAACCTGTGCTCTGGGAGGAATATATATTGAGGCAATACAAAGCTCTTTACCTTGTATTGTCATTTGACATGCGACAACTTCGATGCCTGGAACCGAGGGGAGGTTAATACGATAGAAAGAATAGCACTTTTTAATCCCTAAAAGTACTCCTCCATATGGGGTGTCTCGATCAAGGCGAATAATATTAAAATCATGGAAGTTGAGATATTTGAAGTAAGCCAAGTTTCACAAAGGGAAAATGCATCGCATTTGTTTCTATTTATTAAAACTTTAAATGAATCCATTTTTGGTAAAATACTTCTACAATTCCACTGTAAGACAGAGATAGAATCCTTCGTATACGCAGATGAATTAGGCATCGAAGGATACAATCGCTGCAAGGAGGGGCCATTGGGCAGTCAACTGCTTCAAAAATGATCTAACTGTTGGGAGGAATGCTGTAAGAAAAACTTTAATTGGATCGGGTACATTGAAAGTTTCAAAAATCCAGTCCACAATGTCAGAAAATTTCACTAATCCAGAGTTTGTTTCATCAACTGGGAGTGCAAAAGGAACAACTGGGGTTCTAGATGTTCCTGGCAGTGCTGGGAACTCCTTCTGCGACTTTAAATTTGCAAGCCCAGGAGGAGTTTGCTTCGGTTTTTCCGCAGCACTGTTTGGTTTGTTTGTAACTTTCATTTCATTTTGGGAAATCTTAGGACCTTTTCGGGGAAGTTTAGGAGAGGAAGTATTTTTCCTCTTTCTAGACGCCCCAGTATTGGCATAAGTTGTTCCCGCTGGTGAATCGTCAGAATCGGTTTCATCAGAGGACAACAGATCAAAGGGGTTCGATGTTATGGTAGAAGGTCACGGTCTTCTTCAGCATCTCAGCGAAAGCCTTGGAGTGACCTTGGAGATTTCGGTCACGGCCTTGTACCCCTAGGTCTTTCGAAATCTGCAGGATGTTTAACGGTTTCGATTTCGGTCCTGCTTTTGGCCGAAAGAAAACAGTAAAGCTGCCCTGAGATCCGTCCGGGTAAAGCCTTGGCGAGGGGTTGGCAGGAGGGACAGGGTCGGAGGGGTTCGGGGATGGTGGCACGGGAGGCGAGGGATCTACATCCATGGTGCTAAATCTAGCGCACTAGCGCCGACAGAACACGTACCTCTTTACTTCTCCTTTCAGCAGGGTTGGTTGTCCGAACGGTCGAAGCTGCAGCCGTTACAGCCAGCAGCACCAATACAGCAGCTCCAAACAGCCACCAGCAGCGAGCCGGGTGTGTGATCACTCAGCACAGCGACACAACTCGCTGTCAACTGTTGGCTTTTTCTTTTTCCTCCTTTGTGTTGAGATTCTCGTCCACTGCTGTAGCACAAATCACTTAGCAGCCAAATCGGCTTACGCACCAGCAAACAGCCACGATGCGATACAGTTGCACAAAGGCGGGCGACCTTGAACCTTCACTCGACCAGGCAAACAATGCCAACACTTGCTCGCGCGTCTTTTGTTTTATATTCTATCGGAGCGATCACCAAACACGTCCTATACTGATGCGTGCTCGGCACAGAATGATTTTTGTGTCTTATAACTGCGCATTATACACAAAAAGTAACAAACAAAAAGTAATAAAAATTATGACGGCCACACGCTTGTATGTGTTTTTGCAGGAGAACATACAGCCAAGCACCGCAATGCATGTGTTGGCAAGACTTCACTCGCTGCATTTGTATTGATGCAACGATCTGGTTCATTTTTGTCTCCCTTCATCCACACATAATCAGAATCTCAACCGTCAACCTCAAATGTCCAATTAGAAACACTTTCGTTTCGTCCCCCAGTGTTCACTTGAAATGGAAATATGTAATACTGTCTGACCAGAGTTGCCAAAGTTGCGAATATTGTTCTGGATGGGCACGAGTTTTGTATATTCAAATGAGTTTCCATGAACCAATGATTATGTGCTGTAAATAGCTTACAAGAAAGCGAATGTTTTTATTTTTCTCTGACGCAGTTTACAGATCGTGATGTCATTTTAAGGCGCATTTCAAGTCTTTGAAATCATCAACGTTTGCATACTCTATGACGGGGAAAATGTTGCTTGGCAGCTCTTGTCATATTTTTTCGCTACTCCGTATGCATACAACGAGCGAACTAATACACGCCCACCGGATGAAATGGAGATTGAAAAAACTTGTAACATGTGCAACTTATGCGGCGGTGTGTGATTTTTCTTGACTTGAGGTGGAAAGGGAGCATTTTCCGGCAGAAAAAACGTTGCATGTGGTTGAAACGACAATTTTTAGATAGTCGTACTCTCATAACACGTGCTAAATATATGACAGTATGTGTTGTTACTTGACTGGGGAAGAATTTTATTGCTTTTTTAGTAATGGATTTGTTACCTAAAAGGTAATTTTGCGCTATTGCTTCTAAAGTAATAAGGAAAAGTTTTGCGTGAACTAATCATTTGCAAGAAGATGCTCTGCATTATAAAAAACCATCATGCATGAAATTAACGCTCTAGGACATCATTTACCCCCCGGACGATAATAGGTAAAACCTGACGATAATAGAGCCTATATATGTTAAATATTATTGAGTTTGATATGTTAAATATTATTGAGTTTGATAAAACACATCTTAGCTGATTGCATACAAGCCTGAGAAGTGAGATATTTTGCTTGTATCCACTACCTTGCATGCAAACCGCATGCAAGGGGAAGATAAAAGAGCTTAAATATAATAAGGGAATAATCAGTAGTTCTTAGATCATGACTAGGAGCCGTGATAATACGTAAATTACTTTGAGAAATCTAAAGAGCATGTTGAAATCTTGTTATTTGTTGGAACGACAAAATTTTGTCGAGTCCAATACAAACATTTGAAACATTATCACATTAAAACGGATTTTCGAAGAAACGAATGACACTTGTACGTCATTGAAACTTGAAACTTCATGTTCATGAACTTCAAATTCGAATTGTGTTTGAGCAGAAATTAATTAAAAATGACATTGACTTTACCTGTCAGACATTTTTCAAACTAAATACTTAGGGTTGCGCTAGCTTCTATAACCAAAAACAGTGATAAATGTTAGGAAATTGAAAACTTTCGTACTTTGTGATTGTGAAGGTTTTTCCATTATCATACTTTACAGCTGATTATATCTGTTGGCGCTGCAACGTTAAACCGACCTACAACCTTCGATCGAGACTGGTATAATTGATTTCCCGCCCGATGGAAGTGCATCGCTACATATTTGGCGTAGAGGTATCAGCTCTCTTTCTTCACTAGATTGCTTATTGTAATAAATCCTATAAAAACCCAATCCCTGTCGATATTAGAAAATAGACAAAATTAAATTGTTAAAGATAACACCCGATTATTATATCTTCCGAAATCCCTTTTAAACCGTTGGCTGTTCGTTCGATCGATTGCGAAAGTTACCCGCGTTGCAACAAAAGATCTCGCAAATTCATATGGTCCTTCGAGCCGGATTGCGTAAAGTTTCGCCCAGAACCGCGTAGAAAGTGATCGCTAATGCCCGTGAGTTGGCCCCGTCGTCGCCAAATAGTGCTTCTGCCGATCGGCATAATAGTGATCCGTGAAGAGTTAGAGCTAAAGAAGAGGCTTTGGATAAAAAGTGCGCGAAATCCACCAAGATGGATCGACTTAGCCGCGAACGTAAATCGTTAAAACCCCGCCTGAAGCGCATTTCGGAAATAGTGGGAAAATCCGATCAGAAGCGGTCGACGAAATAGACTTACAAACTGAGTTAGATGCTCTGAGTGGAGTGTGGATGGCCTTTTGCGGCGTACATAAGAAAATTTAAGACTTGTGTGAAGAGGATACGACGAAGCCATGAGCCGTCAAGGAAAATTTGGAAGCTGCTATATCGGCCTGAAAACCCGATTATTAAAGCTGTTGAAAATAGTTAAAAATCGCTACCAGGCTACTCCCCCTGTGCCCTCGCAGCAAGATGTCATCAAGCAATTAGCAGATCAGCAAGCCGAATTTCCTGCAACGCATGCTGCCGTCATGCCTCCCGATGCATCTCGACTCCCGGACCTGAAGTTGCCCCAGGTGAATATTCCTACATTTAGTGGAGACTATCTCGAGTGGCACTCGTTTAAAGATCTATTTGATAGCTTGGTCGAGCAAAATCCAACGCTAAAAAATAGCCAAACCAACCTCGCGGGAGAAGCGGCTTCTTCAATTTCACACCTTAAAATCGGAGACGCGAATTATAAACCTGCTTTAGAAAAATTGGCATCCCAGTATGATAAACCTCGTGAAATAGCGAGCAAGCATATACAACGATTTCTATCGCAATCATCGCTTTCGTTTGCCTCTGCCAGCGGCTTGCGAGCATTGTATGGCGTGTCAGATGAAGTTATCCGAGCGCTCAAAGCCATGGCTAGAGAGGATCGTGATACATGGTTGCTTTGATACTGGGCGAAAAAATGGATCCCGATACCAAACAGCTATGGTGTCAAAAAATTGCCGAAATGAAGGAAGAAGAGATTACCCTAACGCGTTTTCTAAAATTTGTTGAAGCAATAAGTTTCGCTTTGCAATCACCGCATCCTATTAAGTCTAAAGCCTTCGCAGCTGTAAAACTACCCGCAAAATTTCTCACTAGAGGAGTAACTACATTTATCACCACAAACCCCACATTCTGTGAAGTCTGCTCAGCACAGTATCATCATCTGTTTCAGTGCGGCAAATTTATGCACATAAGCTATCACGAACGGCTAGAGCATGAACCCACTTTCCAGGTTTCGCTTTATCTCATCCTCAAAGGCATTTTGCAGTTTCTTTTTGGTTATCCGCTTCAGTTTTTTTCTAAAAAAAGAAAACAATAGCATACATAACGACCGTTTCTATCATTTCATGTTTGCATAACAGGTGTAAAAGCATAGATTTTCTTTAAAGTCACCGCTAGGAGGTGATTTTATCAATCTAGTCGGCACAACTTTTCCAGCCACCTCAGGGGCGTTTTTTTATGGAATCTAGCCGTCACGGCTATTCCAGCCAACACAGAGGCTTTTTTATAATTTTTTTAAGCTACCAACTCGGAGGTGCTTTCCGGAATCTAGTCATCACGACTTTTCCAGCCATCTCAGAGGCGCTTTTTTACTTTCCAGAGTCTAGCCGTAACGACTATTCCAGCCAACACAGAGGCTTTTTCATTATTTTTTTAAGCTACCAACTCGGAGGTGCTTTCCGGAATCAAGTCATCAAGACTATTTTAGCCAACTCAGGGGCTTTTTATAATTTTTACTGCACCGCCATTTTGATTTTCGTGCCACTTTTCTTTTTCTCATTTCACATTATTTGAAAGGAGACTTTGTTTCTGATTTATCTAAATTCTTACGGATTGGGAGCATTTGCGCCATTGTCGTGATTTCTCGAATTTCCTCCGTTCATAATTTCGTCGAAATTGAAGTCTTCAATACTTGCTTATGAATAAGACGAGCCTATTCTGCTCACTCTACCGCTTTGTCACAATTTTTTCGTTATTGCGAAATTAGAACTAATTGACTGCCATTTTACTTCTCTTGTAGAAAAAAATCCGCTAAAAAGGCTGCGAAATTTCTGAAGAAAGCTCTCGATTCCGAAAAAAAGCGAAGTATTTTCCTTGCTTCTAAATTAAAAAAAATGCAAAAACATAAACGCGAGCTCGAGGAATCCATTTCCCTCGGTGAAGCAGGACCAAGTTTCAGACAAAGAAACTCTACAATGTGCGTTGATGAACAAATCGGTGTCGCTGAGTCGTCACTCATGGCAACCGCAAACAATTTGTCTGTGGCGTCATTAAACATATCCGAGTGTATTCCCAGACACAAAGAAGACGAGATCGATAGAAGGACTTACGAATGCTGGAAAGAGTTACTAGACGCTTCACTACAGCTAGTTGGTATAACGGACGAAATCACCAAGATGAACATATTCAAAGTTAAAGCTGGTTATGAATTACTGGAAGTTTTGGAAGGTACCTCATCTACAGCAGACACGCCAGATGCAGCTATAGCTCCATTTTCCAATACAGAGAGCCGATTGAAAAATTATTTTGGATCTCGCGAATATAATTTAATGCAACGCCAAAAGCTGCGTTCAATGTTACAAAAACGGGTGAGTCAGATATGAACTATGTCAAACGAGTGATTACCACTGCGAAGTTATGTGACTTCGAAGACCAACAGCTGATGGAAACTGTAGCCGACGTGATTCAGTTACATGCCGTAAACCCAAAAGTCAGAGAGGCGGGACGAAAATTGTTGCGTAAAGGAGGAACGCTTATGAATTTGATCGATAAGGTACGCGCATACGAACTGGACAAAGCAAATGAAGAAATTTTTGCACTTAACCACCCACAAGTACCAACGTATGCCGAAGTTGCCGCTTCGTCTTACGGTTCGACAGGGTCAGGTAACTCACATCGTTATGTTCCATATCCCAGGACACAAGATGCTCGAGAGCTCAACCAGGGAAAGTACAACAATTGGCCAAATACAAGAGGCAAAGGCACCTTTCGTGGTCGTGGTGCGAATAAAAAAGTTGAGTCATTGGTCAACCCGTCGTGTTGGAGATGCACCAGCAGGTTCCATTTACCATCGACTTGTCACGCTATCAATAAAGTTTGCCGCAATTGTCAGAGAGTGGGACATATTGAACGGGCTTGCCATGATCTACCTGTTTCAGTTCCCACTATTCAACGAAATAAAGAAGTGGATGGCATTATTAAACAAAAAAAGATTGCTGCAGTAATCAAAGAGGAAGAGGAAATCGAAGAGAATAATAAGCTTGTGAGTGAATAAAATCCTTAATCCACTACGATGCCAAAGCGAGTTCTGCGACTTGAATTGTGTTACTAGTTCATGAATCTGTACGATATTTCTTCTTTTGAATAAATTTTGTGTTATACAAAAAACGATTTCAAAACAAACACTAAAGAGATTTTGTCTCATTTAAAAGAAACATATTCATCGCAGAAATACCTATTGGCTCGTATGAGAAATTATACTAAGTTTTTATGCTAAAACTACAAATTTTTTCAGAGTGAATCACAAGAAACTATCATTTTAAATCATTGTTGGAACGACGATTCAAAGGATGGCGTTGTCATCGGCCAAATTGCTGGCGTACGAGTTGCTTTTCTCATTGACTCCGGGGCTGAAGTTAACACGATTAGTGGAGATGTTTTCAAGTATCTCATGAGTAATGTGCAATCGGAAGAACAATTGTTCTCGGTGACTAAAGGTACAGACAAACCACTAAGGGCGTACGCAAGTCCTGGCGAAATAAACGTGGTTGCGACTTTTGTCGCCGAGCTGCATATTTCCAATGATCGTCCAAAATACTTAGAAAAGTTTTATGTCATTAAGAATGCACGACCTTTGTTGAGCAAAAACACTGCAATTCGGTACAGTGTGCTTCAGATGGGACTTAACGTACCGATCAATTATTCAACACCACAAAGTTGTGTGACGAAGTTATTTCCGGGAGAAATTCTCGCCTTGACTTCCAAAGAATTCACAAAATTCAATGTACCCGCTGTTGTATTGAGCTACGACAAAGAAAAACCACCGTCCAGAAATGTTTATACCAATATTCCTGTTACATTCAGAACGGAAACCGAACGCAGGCTAAATGAACTGTTATGTTCTGGCATTATTGAGCGGGTGACCGAATCAATGGATAAGTCGTTTTGCTCTTCTCTTTCGGTTGTCCCTAAAGGAAAAAATGACATTAGATTGGTAGTTGATCTGAGAGGACCCAACAAATCAATTATACGAACTCCATTCCGGATGCCAACCCTCGAGGAGATATTAACCGATTTACATGGTTCAACCTGGTTTTCGACTTTAGATTTGAAAATTGCATTCTTTCACGTCGAACTTGCAGAAGAGTCAAGACATCTTACGAATTTTTTTGCGGGCAACGCAACATTTCGTTTTAAAAGATTACCCTTTGGTCTTTGCAATGCACCCGACATTTTTCAGGAGATACTCCAGACGAAAATTATTGGTGGCTGTCGGGGCGTTCGAAACTATTTAGACGACATTATTGTCCATGGAAAAACAAAAATAGAGCATGATGAAAATTTACAACATGTACTTTCCCGATTACGAGAGCACCACGTGAGCATAAACGAGGAGAAATGCGTGATTAGACAACAAGCAGTTAAATTTCTTGGGTTTTCACTGGCACATGACGGTATACGAGTCGAAGAGGACAAGTTGAGGGCAATAAAGGAATTTCGTAGACCCGAAACTCAGCTTGAGGTCAAGAGCTTTCTAGGCCTCATAAACTTCATCGAAAAGTTCATTTTTAAAAGAGCGGATAAAACTGAGAAGTTGCGAGTTTTAGCTAAATCGAGTTTTTTTTACTGGACGGAGGCTGAAGAAGCAGAATTCCAATTTTTGAAGCACGAGGCTCTGGCATCAATTTCGAGATTAGGATATTTCAGTGTGTCGGATGAAACAGAATTGTATGTGGATGCCTCAGCCATTGGCTTGGGAGCAGTGCTCATACAATTTAATAAAGATAGAGTCCCAAGAATAATATCCTGCGCATCAAAGGCTTTAACCAATGTGGAAAAAAAGTACCCTCAAACACAAAGAAAAGCACTTGCCATTGTTTGGGCAGTGGAAAGATTTGCTTTCTATTTGACGAGTAGATCGTTTTCGATTAGAACAGATTCAGAAGCAAACGAATTTATTTTCGGTAAAGGACACAAAGCGAGTAAACGTGCTGTTTCCCGCGCAGAATCGTGAGCTTTGAGGCTCCAGTCTTATGACTTTACTGTTAAACGAATTCCAAGCCATTTGAATGTTGCGGATGCGTTATCTCGTTTAATAGTGAATGAAACTGATGAACCATTTGACGAAGAAGATGATAAACATTTGCTCTATGCTATCGATGGAGGCCTCATGAATATAACCTGGAATGATATCGAGCTTGCTTCCGAATCCGATGTAGAACTTGCGCAAATCAGAGCGGCTAAAGAATCTGGTATCTGGCCTGAGAACCTCCGTCAGTTCGAATCCCAAGCCAAATATTTGAAAACTCTAGGTTCAATTGTATTCAAAGACGATAGAATAGTGTTAGCCATACGACTACGTACAAGGGCTTTGGAAACGGCGCACCAGGGACATATTGGTTGTGCGGCCATGAAACGAATCATGAGAGAATATTTTTGGTGGCCGGGAATGAGCAAATGTATTGAGTCTTACGTCAAGAGTTGTAAGATTTGTCTGGTTATTTCGAAGAAAAACCCGCCAATCCCTCTGACAAGTCGGCAACTACCTGATGGTCCTTGGCAAATGCTGCAGGTTGATTTTTTGTCAATTCCTAGTTGCAGCTCCGGCGAACTACTAGTTTGTATAGACACATACTCTAGATATTTGTCGGTGATAGAAGTTAAAACGATAAATGCCAACAACACAAACATGGCTCTTTGTAAAATTTTCCATACTTGGGGCCTACCACTTTCGATTCAGAGCGACAACGGACCTCCATTTCAGGGAACGGAGTTCGTAAACTATTGGGAGGCCAAAGGAGTTAAAATATATAAGTCAATTCCACTACACCCACAGTCAAATGGCTCCGTTGAGAGACAAAATCAAGGGATTATTAAAGCTCTTGCTGCTGCTAAACAAAGTGGGAAAAACTGGAAAGAAGCACTTCAGGAATACGTACACATCCACAATACGATGAAGCCACACTCACGCCTGGGAGTAACTCCTTTCGAGCTTCTTGTAGGTTGGAAATACCGTGGAATATTTCCAAGTTTGTGGGATTCGAAAAGCATTGATGAATTGGATAGAGTTAATGTAAAAGAAAATGATGATCTAGCTAAATTGATCAGCAAGAAATACGCTGATAAGCGTAGAGGTGCAACGGAAAGTGATATTGTTCCCGGAGATAAAGTAATAATAGCTATACCAAAAACAAATAAGCTAGATCCGACCTTTTCTAAGAAAGCGTATACAGTACTTACACGGCAGGGTGCTAAGATAGTTGTGCGAAACGAGGATGGTGTTCAGTATGCACGCAACATTCAAGATGCTAAGCGAATTTCGGACTCGAGTGCAACTATTATGGTAAATACTGAGGACATGAGCAATTCATCTTCGGCAACAGAGTCAAATAACTCACATGGATCACTAGTAACTACGATTAGAGATGAATTTCAAAAGATTAAAAAGCCATACGAAAAACCGAAGAGAGCACTTACTAAACCAAACAAGTTCAAGGACATGATTTTGTATCATATATTCGAATAATTTAATAGTAATAGTCGAGTAACAGAGTAGAGGAGAAGGGAATTGTAGAGTATGAACCCGCTGAATAAAACAAATATGTTATAAAAAACATATCTATAAGAAATAATAAAAAAATAACAAGAAATAAATAAATGTGCATTTAATATATATATATTTAAAAATAAAAACGAGTACTTTGAACAATAGATCACAGCAACCTAACGGCTAGCAACAGAACTTTGTTTGCGTAACAGTAGAAGTCGAATCAGTTTTTGGAGAGCTGTTGTAGGAAGCGGATGGAAAAGTTGCACAAAGAAAAAAAAAGAGAAAAGTCAAGAAGTCAAGATGGCTGAAAGAAAAAGGATGTGTTCCGTTGGACACGACAATATTGTCTTCCAGAATCTGTCAAAATATTTGTCGTTTTTCTCAACCAGCGTAAGTAGCACGCTCATCAATCATAAGGTTCATATGTGATATAATCGCTAATTCTCGTGCAAAAAATAACTCATACACAAAGATTAAGGTAAGTTCTGTACGATTCATCAAAATATTGATGGTTGATAACTATTTTTCTGTAAAAACTAGTTATTTTCTAAGTGTTCCATAATAGGGACCGAGAGAAAATAGTTCTCTATAAATATGGATCACTCCGATTCAAATGTGATTTTCACCAATTAGAACACCCTCTCAAATGTTAATGAGCCCTAAATGGAAGCTGAACAGTGCTGAGCCTTTGAAAAATATTATTTTCAAGGCACGAGGGACAGCAAAGCTACGTAAAGCGAGAAACTGTTATGATGTACCGTATACAATGGTTCATTGCTTCCTTCGGGAGCGACAGACCTGGCCTCTCGATCTAACTTCAACCTTAAAAGCCACATAAAATGCGGGATCTTTAATACGATTTGAAATATGTTATTTCTTCAAACTACATAATTTGAATAAGGTTTATTTAATTAATTCGCTGCCAAAAGCTATTTTTATTATGGTGATCCAAAATATGATGCGAATTGTCTTATAATCAGAAACGCTCTCAAAAGTGATCCATAATTGTGTATTTGGTGAGTTATGAAATAAATATATTTTCTGAGAAATATTAACAAAACATGCAAATAAATTCTCAATGAAGTGAAAGATCACATATTTCTGTGACTGGAAACATTTAAAGATTACTTATCTATACATATAAAAATGCAGCTCTGTCTGTCTGTCTGTCTGTCTGTCTGTTCCATATAGGCTTGGTAACTACTGAATCGATCGGCGTGAAATTTTGTATATAGGGGTTTTAGGGGCCGAGAAAGGTGACTAAGGTAATTCGAGACCCCTCCCTCTTCTGGAAGGGAAGGATCCCATACAAATGAAACACAAATTCATGCACATCTCGAAAACTAACCAAGCAAATGGAACCAAATTTGGCAGGTGGATGTTTTTAGGGGTAACAAATATATCCATAATGGTTTAACACCCCTCCCTCTTTTGGAAAGGAGGGGTCCCATACAAAAGAAACACAAATTTCGCACAGCTCGAGAACCAATCCACCAAATAGAACCAAATTTGGCATGTAAATGGGAACAAATATGTTCATAAACTTTCGACACCCCTCCTTCTTCTGAAAGGAGGGGTTCCACACAAATTTCTGCACATCTCGAGAAATAATCAAGCAAATGGAACCAAATTTGTTGTGTTGAGGTTTCTGAGAGCATAAAAACTTTTGACTCCAGATGCCATTGTTAAATTTAAGATGGAAACTTCCGGTTTCTATCCGTAAAATGTCTTCAAATATCATTTTCAAATCCAAGGTAGTGACTTCCGGTTTCTGAAAAACAGCGGGATATGACCAAAAACCACCCAATATGGGTATTTGCGAAATCGTGATGATGCATTGAAACCACAAATCGACCTCAGACAACATTTTGAGTTGTGATATGGCAACTATTGGTGACTGTAAAACTGCCGCAAATGACCCAAATATAACCAAATATGGGTGTTTCTTCAACCAGAATGACCAGAAAGACCAGACCAGACCAGACCATAAATTGTCTCCAAAAACAATTTTGAAATCCAAGATGGCGACTTCCGCTCTCTGAAAAACAGCCAAAAATGGCCGAATGCTTCGATACCAGAATGATACACAGGAGCTAGAATCGACCACAGACACCCTTTTGAATTCTAAGATGGTGACTTCCGGTTTCTGGAAAACAGCCGAATATCACTAAATAATACCTATTATGGGTGTTTCTTGAACCAGAATGACGCTCAGGGGCCAGAAATTGTCTCCAAATGCCATTTTAAAATCCAGGATGGTGACTTTCGGTTTCTGAAAAATAGCCTAAAGTGACCAATTAACACCCAATATGAGTGTTTGTTTAACCAGAATGATGCATAAAGCTAAAAATTGACCTCAGGCAAAAAAAGCAAAGCCTTGATGCTACATTCCGTATCGGAATTCGACCTTCTGTTTTACTATACACAGACTTCGCAGCCGACTGTTAAGTGTACAGGACAATTGCGGAGCTAGCGCTACGATCCTACTGACACTAACAGTCTCTCCCGAGCCGGGACTCGAACATACGACGACTGGCTTGTTAGGCCAGCATCGTACCTCGAAACCAGCTGGGACCTCAGGCACCATTTTGAATTGTAATATGGCAATTTCTGGAAAACAGCCGAATACTACTACATATGAATATTTCCGTAATCGAAATGATGTATAGAAGCCAAGCATTGACCCTGGACACCATCTTGAATTCGAAGATGACCACTTTCAGTTTTTGAAAAACAACGAAAATAACTGAATACCACCCAATACGAGTATTTCCGGAGAGGTGGAGTACTGAAGACAGAAAACGAGGATGTTGTCATTCCGATAAAATCAATAATTTTAAACGATATAAACAAATCGCAAGAAATCAATGAATTTGGAATGTTGAAAATTATTAACTTATACACAAAAATAGGCGGGACGAAGTTTGCCGGGTCAGCTAGTAAACAATAAAATGGTCAGAAATGATTTTTGCATTCATACATCTTCTTAAGTGATCCATAATCGTGGGGGGACTGTAGCTCAAGTATATCGTTCAAAAATTTGCCGAAACTGTCTCAAAACACATCCCGGTATCAGCTGCAGAGCTGGTACAGGTAGAAAATGTAATTTCCCACATCACACTTTGCTGCATCCACTTTTCACTGGTCAACAAACACCAAACACGGTTGAATCACAAAACGATCAGCTACAATCCGTGCAATCATCATTTCGGCACTACATTCTGTTGGCGGCCTTGGCTCCGCAAATGTCCTCCTCGCTACCGTTGCTATAAACGTCCTAGATAAAAAAGGGCATCCTCATGCCTGTCGCACAATTTTGGATAGCGCATCGCAAGTCAACTTTATCAGTGATAGCCTCCGTAAGCAGCTTGGTCTCGACACCTCGTATGCTAATGTTGATCTGGAAGGCATCTCGTCAATGCGTGTATCTTTCATGCCACTGTGTGATTGAAACCACCAGCTCAGCCACAAAATGCCGAGTGTTTTTTGATGCTTATGCTAAAGTTTTGAATGGACTCTCTATAAATGACACTCTCATGTGTAACCTGGTAGTACTGGACTCATTGACTAACACTTTGCTCTGTTTTCGTTTGCCACCTGTCGTACTTGCTAGTGACGCGATGAAGATTTATCCTAAGGTTTGGCTGCATGAAAATGATTGTGACTTTCTCAAACTTCGATCGAAAGAAAAACCCGGTAAAGAGTACTACTTAAACACAGCAACGTTTGGCACTAAAGACACTTCTTATCCGGCCACAAAATGCGTTCAACAGCTTGGCCAACTACAATCAAGCCACGGAGTGAAACATGGCAGGTCTTTGCACCAGCTCAGTATGTTGGCGCCGCAACGTCGAACTACCCTACAACCTTCGATCGAGACTGGTATAATTGGTTTCCCGCGCGATGAAAGTGCATCGCTACATAATTGGCGTAAAGGTACCAGCTCTCTCCCTTTCTTCACTACATTGCTTATAGTAATAAATCCTATAAAAACCCAACCCCCGCCAATATTAGAATATAGCAAAAGTTAAATAGTTAAAGATAACACCCGATTATTATATCTTCCGAAATCCCTTTTAAAGTCGATCGATTACGAAAGTTACCCGTGTTGCAACCAAAGTTCTCGCAAATTTAATATCTTTAGTGGTTTTTTTCCACTCAGTTTTCTTAGTAAAGCAAAGAAGTTAATGTGTTTTTTTAAGATTTAATGCAGCAGTATTGCGTTATCCAACATACGAAATGTTTGCTAAAATAACCGTTCATTGAAATAAGAAATGAACAAACGAATAACACTTGTCGACAAAATAAAATAATGCTCAAACTGGAAGAAAAGAAAGACTATAATCTATATAATTATAGCTATTTAACTATTCCTGTGAATTGTGGTGCTCCTAGCCATTTCTTAAAAGCTTTAAAAGCTCGCACCCACTCCAACGCGAATGATAAGAACAATAACCGTGCGTCTCCTTTCACTGTTGAATCGGTGGAGACGCTAGGTTAACTAGTCGACAGCGTTCTACACTATAAAAAATGTCACGATTACTTCAAGTGTTTTTGCACTTGACTCAATTCGTCACATCACACTGCAAGTTGAAGTGATTTAGTATTGATTTCATGATTAACACTTTCCAATGAAATGATCTTGCGTTCGGATTTTAATGAATATTTTTTCTATTATCACCACTGTTTATATCAATCGAAAAACAGCTGCAATTCCAATTGACAAACGTTAAAACCATGAAGTTTTAAAGTTTAAACCATAAAGAAACATTTATTTGTAACAACAGAAAACAAAGTGATTTGCTGTTGATTTCATCGTTCTTTGCATTAATATATTTCGAAAGATTTTCATTCAACTCTAAAAATCACTTTACTTCGACGTGATTTTTATTTACAGTGTAGGAAACAACTTAAGGCGACATCCATAAATTACGTTACGCAAAAATCCAAGTTTTGGACCCCCACCCCCCGATATGTACAAAAACGTAACGCCAACCCCTACCCCCTAATGAAAATAACGTAGCGCAGTAGCAGAATTTGCCTCATGAATATGCTCGTTTTTGGAGAGTGATTTTTTGTTACGCTGATCTTACCCCCCCCCCTTCCCTATGAAACAAATCGTAACACTCAAGGATACACCCTACCCCCCCCCCCCCCTATGAGCGTTACATAATATATGGAAGCCGCCTTAGGAAGAAATCCGGATCGTAGTTGCACCTCTGTGATTGACCTGAGCTAGTAAACTTGCACAGAGAACCACATAGATAGCTTTTGGGAGGTTCTACCATCCTCAATGAACAACAATTCAATACCTCTCACTTTAGAAAGATCAATAACGGCACCGGCCACGTCCTTACGGTCGTTGGGAAAAAATAGGAAGAAGATTGTTAGTTGGACCGAGTTCACCTCTGCATCTCTACGAATGTCACATGAAGGGAATTTGTGTTAGTATGATGGGGTAGGTAAGATCAGGATTCACCGTGGTAGGCAATACGATCAAATATTTCGAAACCCCGCGCGCGACGAATAAATTTTAAAACATATAATAAATCTACAGATACAAAAGCTAAGCGCAACACTCAACGGGCTGATTTCGGCTGATTCGCAGCCACCGATTTTGTGTCCTATGAGAGTTAGCTACGCGATACGAATCTCTAGATCTCCAGCCGCCGGAAACCACTAACCACTGTACTAAAAACAAAACCTAGCTTTCTTTTTTTCTTATTTAAGAACTAATAAAATTGATTTATTTGATATTAAAGAACAATACTGAGAACAATAATTATGTTTCGCGATAACGTTGTTATAAAGCTCGATAGTAATATTCTAGTGAAAAACAAACTTCTAGAAAATTTTAATCACAAATTAAAGTGACCCAAATTTTCGATGAAATCCAGCATCCAAATTTTTCATCTTTGCTGGTAGAGTTAAAAGAAGTTCTACAATGTTGTAGCCTCATCATTTTTGCGCTACTTTGCAGAAAAATGAATTTCTTCTCTTTTTCAAAATAACCGATTTAGAGCTTTTATACTGAATCACAAGAAGAAAACTACAAAGCTAAAACTGGAGAAAAAATTAAAGATTATTGCTATTTAACCATTTTTGTGAATTTTTTATGGGACTCGTTCTCTTTTTCCTTGATGCCATGATGAATACGAAGTAAACCGTTTCATTTATTTTCCTATCGTTAATTTGATTCCCCATGCAAGAAAAAAAGTGTTTCGCACAGCCTAGCTTTCATTATAACATCGGACTTACTGTCGTAAATCATAATCATCTGACAGCTCGCTCGGGTTTGTGCCGAAGGATGTCGCGCTGTAAAGACTGTCATAAGCGACAGGAGATAAAAATTAGAATATAAAAACAACGACCCGTTTGGCATTGCATGTGTACGCAGTCGTTAGTGGTTGTCGGGCTGTGTACCGAACGTATGGGGAGCAGGGAGAGCTGTTCAATACATTGAGAGCCGAATTTGTTTGAAATTTACTGTCATGAAAAGACAGTACTTTTCACAAGCTTGGAGACCAAGGAGAACCTATATTTTGATATATTTTCATTGCCGTACCTTTTGTCAATGGAGGGGCATAGTACTTATGGTGAACCATAGAGATTAAAATAATTCATCTTCGAATTTAAAAACATGTCCCCAAAACAAATCAAACTTGGGATTTTTTGTGTCCTAACCACTTATAATTTTGTCATAGTTATTGTAATTTAAGCTTTAGTTCAATATTTTTACTTGAGAGGTCTAATAATTAACTTCAATTTGATGCTAAAAAGTTCAAAATTGGCTAAAAAAAAATCATTGTCTGAAAAAAATCGATGTTGTGGGTCACCCTATGACAGAAAGTGTAACCCTAAGGGCTAAACAAAAAGAGTTCTAATATTTTCAAATATTTCAGAATAGATTTTCGGTAAATTGGTAACAAATTCAGCCAAAATTCCAAAAATATGTGAAAACACCGTTTGATTAATTGAATATAAGTTGATCTTTTGATACTGGAGTATTTTATCAAGTTTCAGCAGTCTAAGGCAGTTGCTATGTTTTAAACTGCCACCCTTTCTTACTGTTCATCTCATTGATTTCATTACCGAACCGAAGATGGGAAAATTAATCACTTTCAAATATAGTGATAAATAGTTGCCTTCTATTGTCGTCCAGCCAATTTATACTATCGTAAATATTTTCAGAATTTACGTGGTTTATTTCACGCGGATTTTCCAGAGAAGTCGTTCGATACGCGTCTTCTAAGGGGTTTTAATTTTTTAATTGTTAAAATAAACTTAAAAAAAAGTTACTATCGGCTTTTTAATTCGCGCTTAGAAAAACGATATCACTGACTGAACAGAATAAAAGTTCATTTACTTCCAAAGTATAGCGGCTTGAGTCCTTTCGAAAAAATTCATTAATCTTAAACAAAAAATATTTGTTTAGTTGGCTTGTTTGCTGTTCAAAATCTTGGATATGTTGGTCGCAACCTTTGCGCTATTCAGACAGTGGAGAAATAATGGTGCTCTGACAACACATCACATGTGACCAACCGTGCAAGTGATTTGTTGAATCAGTAATTATCCTTTTAACTTTTTTTTTTCAGCATGTTTCTGCATGTCGGCGAATGCGTGTATAATTTTCCAATCGATTGCCGCAAGAATGAAAGAAATCAGTTGAAAACAAACCGACTGACCAGCATTTGGAAAGGGGACAAATTTTGTCCCCTTTTCCTCTATTTACACCCCTATGTAGGCTAAAGAAAAACGTAGTTTTACGTAAAAAAATTGTTTAGAACACGCCTCCATTGATTCCATTTGAAAGCTGAGAATATTCTCTACTAGATACAGCTTATATATTTCTGAATAAAAGTGAAAAAAGACTGCTCTCAAATTATTTAATTATTGGACTAAAATTGTGTAATTTCTGTTTTGTGTAGGAAGGTAAGCTTGAAATATAAGTTCAATAAATATCTGAAAGCTTGTACGCATGGCTGAGTGGACAAACTTGTTTTGTTGTTGTTGAATAATTGAACTTGTAGAAAATTAATACTTCTATGCAATAAAAAGGAGCTACACGCTTAAAAAAATCCAAACTTAGCACTTTTTCTCGAGCAAAAAGGTATTTAACCCCTTAAGGTGAAAAGAGTCCAACCTAGGGGAAAATATTTTTGCATCAAACTAACTAAAAAAATCATACATAAGAGCCCGTAAATTTTTTTGCACTGTTTAACTGACACTAATAAGTCAACTATTATTACGAACTGTGCTTGTGCCGTGCAATTTTATATCAATAGAACAAATATAAATGCTATAAATATATAAATAGGAACTGAATATGATTTCGTTGTGTATGACAGAAATGTAGTTCGATAGCCAAAAATAACTAAATTACACAACTTCTGTACACACAATTTAAAATAAGCTTGGCATATCAGCTTACAGGTATAATGGATTACTAACAATTTCACATATGTAAGCATAAAACCATTAAAGCTAGAGTAACATTATTCATTTGTTTCATCAGCACAAAGACCTCTGATTACTATCAAATGAAAATCAGCTCAAACCTGACTGGGTAACCGCCTTTTATTATTCACGAAAAACCGACATCAAAGAATAGCCTTTGTGATGTGATTTATCCAACACCCAATCTCACTAACCAACAACAATGGTGTCAGTAGCATGGAATAGTAAACGCAATGAATATTGATCGATTGATATTACCGTCTTTCAGTTTAACGACCATCTAAATCAGTTAATCGATAAATAAGCGCAACCATGAAGCTCTCCGTTGCCACCGAAAAGGTATCCTTGAAAAGTGGTTGAATACAGAAAAAAAGCACACAAAAGCCCGTTACAAATCCGACACAAAAGCGATCAAATAAAATCGGGAAAATAGCCATAACCGAACGGACGGATGGAGCGCCTGCAATCCGAACGGTTGTTGGACAAACAATGTTATCAATCGATCACATTGAAACGAGTTGCATTGGGGTTCTGTATTTTTGGTGCATTTCGGGTTCGAAGGACAAAAAGCTGGTTATTCGGTTGATCAAATCATTTTGAATGTTCCCTCCAGTGGAAATGGGTTTGAATGGTAGAAAGGACAAAAGAATACTTACGAACATATTCTCCAGCGAGCGCTTAGCCAGCCAACAGTTGAGGAATACTGGTATGAACAAATTCCTGAACGGAGGCCATAATATCTGCGGTGGTTGTGGGAGCGGGAGCGAAGCAGTAAAGGAGAAAGAAAGAAAATCACAGTACAGACACACTTCATTAATGTCTAGCTAATAATTGAACAATCAGCAGTTGAACTCAAGACGGGATAATATATAGAGAAAAAAAATACAAAGAGAAAGTGAAAGTGGACAGCGCGTCATAACCCATGCTCCTTCGAGTGTGACGCAAATCATTGTTGTTTAATTTCTCCGGTCCGGTCTGCTTCTTTGGTTGTTGCAGGTTTTGCTCCATAAGGGGTTGTACCGCCGTGGTTGGATAATGGGACCACTAGGAGGAAATCCTCTTTGGGAGCAAATAAGCAGCTTACCGTAATCGTGAATGGTATCGTTGTAACAAGTTCCAAAATGAAATGGAATGATAGAATCTGCTGCCATATATTTCCCTGGAAAAATACGAGAAGGATAATGGTTATTGTTGTTGTGCTCTGAGGTTACTAATTCGAAAGTCAAGTGTCAACAATCAGTGCTGCGAGGTGAGAAGTTTGAAGTTCAGGTTGTCGAATCAATAATGTTTGAGCCACTAAAACAATACAGCAATAAAAACAAGCAAAAACAAGACAGACCGCGTTTGAAACATGAAAAATACATTAACAGCATCGGAGAGCGACCCACTTTGGAATTTCATTCCAAGAGGGGACACATTTTATCGCCACCGATGTAGCTTTTGTCTCTTACCTTGTACCCGAGGTAGGCAATCAGCAGGGCCTCCGTGAGCGAGATGAGCGCCAGGACCAGCTGCACTGCCCACAGCTCCGTTGACCGGTTCACCCACAGAATCGCGTCCCAGTTGATGATCGGATTCTCCTGGAACTCCTCCTCCGTCAGTTTGGCTGAGTCTAGAAATTCCGTCTTGTTCGAAACCTTGCAGCCGTGGCTGGGTGAAAGGTGAAAGGGAGAAAGCGAGAAAAATTAGACGGCTAGTCATTAGGGAGCTTATACGGCAGGCCCGGTGCCGATCCGACAAGTGATAAAACTCGTAAGCCTTGCTTGCCAAGGTGTCCGAAAGAGGTGGATTAATTTATTGCTTTCACTTGGGACGCTTGATGTTGAAAAGTAAAACATACACATTTACAGCGAATTGATTACATTCACAGTGAGGCTCATTTAATCCTTTTTAATTAAGTTGACCAAGCTCGCCCCGGTAATGAAAGCAATGCAGGCCATTTGATCGATCGATGCAAGCGCTCGGTTGGACTTTTAATTACCATGCTGCAACATCAATACAGGGGAAAAAATTTTACCTCTCACATACATAGTTGATAAATGAAGTATTCTACTACAAGCAAGCGAAGAAAAGTAGTGCAAAAGCTAACGTACTAATAAATTATGCATCGAGAGCTTTTCGATAGCACCACAACTGTTTGAATTATTAATTTGATTTTACCATCGAGTTTCCGTTCGAGTCGCTGTAGAACAACACTGATTGTGGATGTGTCAAGCAGGGATCGGGAGCTACTCATTTTTTTTGCGTGCAAAGCACATGCCGTTGGGAGACTGCACACTAATTTCTAAAGAGACGAGTAGGAGCAGTTCGAATTGCGCTGTACATTCGTTCCCAAAGAGACGAGTTAGTCAGATAGCATGTCACAACACACTTTATCCGTCTCTTACCGGGGATGTCTCTTATATACTCAGGGATCGGTTGCTACTCATTTTTTTTGCGAGTAGAATACACGATGTTGGGAGACTGCACATCAATTTCCAAAGAGACGAGTAGAAGCAGTTCGGATCACATTCGTGTCGTTCAGGAGACCTCACAGAATTTACCCAAGTATAGTGCAGAAGGACGTACCGTGAATGCGGGTAATTCCACACAGCACATTTTTCCGTGCACTCAGCTTAAAAAACTGTTTTTCAAAAGTAAATTTTACTAAAACATACCTAATTTCTGTACTATTATAGCAGGCACTGCTATGCACATGGTAAAGCACACAAATTGATTGTGTTTTAGTGAAATTTTTTGTTCAAAAATATTCGTTTAAGATGAGTGCGCGGAAAAATGTGCTGCGCAGAATTACCCGCAATCACGGTAGTTCCTACCTCAGAAAATTTC
Source organism: Wyeomyia smithii (assembly GCF_029784165.1). NCBI lineage: Eukaryota > Metazoa > Arthropoda > Insecta > Diptera > Culicidae > Wyeomyia > Wyeomyia smithii. The sequence goes on along the minus strand of NC_073695.1, from coordinate 4,703,011 downwards.
TCGGGCTTTGTGCGTCTCTTTGTTGAGAGGGTGTTTCATTACAGCCAGTGATGCCACATATTCAGATTTATCTGTAGTTATAACGATTTTTTTTTTTCGACATTTTTACGCAGATATCATGCATGTGATCATACTGATTTTTTTTAATACAGATTCATAAAGATTTTTTGGTTTTTATGAGGATACGGATGGCACCTTTGAAATAAGTGAAAAACAATCCGTTCAATACACAGAGCCGGATTTAAGGGGGGGCCCAGGGGGCCCGGGCCCCCACATTTTTGGGGCCCCCACAAAACGAGAAAAAGTTCTTTTCTCTATCAAAAATGAGATTCAATCAAAAGTTCAATTTACACTAAGAAAATTTGAACAGACCATTTCAATCTGAAACTTTCCTTCAGTGTTATTTTTTCACGAGCGCCAATATCACAACCACATCCATAAGATTTCACCTTCGATTCTCTTGGAATGACACACATTAACACACCACTTGAATCGAACCAGCGCGCATGGGAGATCAAGCAGGAAAGAAGATATCCACAAGTTTTTTTTAATACATTGCTGTTGATTCCGAAAATAAGTTTACCTGTCCGAATCAGGGATACTAGATTTGCATTGCAAAATGCAGATTTTCAGAGTCCGTGTGCAGATTTTATTGACCTGCAGAAGTGTGTAGTTTTTTCCTAGGTTCTGTAGATTATTGCCAGCGTAGCCTTATATTTGCGCAGTCTTTCTCAAATTGTGTGCAAATTTTTGCTTGCGGATCGCATTTTTTTCGAATTGCGGTAGGTTTTTATTTTTCAGATATCAAGAAAAAAATTCCGGATTTCGAGCAGTTGCATACATTTATTTATTTGAGCCTAATGATCTCGAACGCAACTGGAGAAAGTTCTTTATCGAAGATGAAACTGATTGAAAATAGGTTGCGTACGACTTTGAAGAGTGAAAGGCTGTCAAACTTAGCATTGTTAAGTTGAGAGTACAATATTCTGAAGGAGCTGAATGTTGATTATTCAATCAATAAATTCTCTGCAAAAAAAAAACTCGTAAGTAAAAAATCTAGCAAATTTTTTGTAACTTTTCAATGAGAAATAAGTGTTTTTAACTCGTACGATAAAAAAACGGGTTTGTTTTATTCTGGGGCCCCCACTGTAAACTGGGCCCCGGGCCCCCACAATCGTAAATCCGGCTCTGTCAATACACATTGTTATTGTTTTGAAAGGCATACTGTTATGCTGAACAACATACAGATTTTGTAATAGGTTACAGATGACAAGATTTTCCGAGCTACAAAGTACAGATGAACATGTGGCAACACTGGTCACCGCGAATGGTTATCCTTAGGAAAGGCAGTGACTAGGCATTTCTGATCTCTTTGTTGTGATGGAAAGTCGTCATGGCGGAACAGAGCCAGAATAAAAAGCGAAAGTCCGACGTGGATTTATTTATTGTTGATGGTGAAAAAAGACTAGCTACATGCAAAATATGTGACAAATCAGTGAAATCTCTTCGCAATTTTACCTACATACGGCATTATCAAAGCCAGCATAAAGAAATATCTAAGAAAATCGGGTTGCTCACCGACAACGAGGAGAATGAAGAACAGAGCATTGCAACTGGTAACAAAAAAATTTCAGTGAAACTAAACAATAAAATGTACACCAAGTCGCTGGTGGAATTAGTTACTGTAAATGGCGTGCCTTTGAAAATGCTCGATTGTCCAGCCCTCCGAAGAATATTAGATCCGATCGAAAAAGGTTTAATGGAAAAATTTGGCCAAGGAGGGGAACATATCACATCTCAAACAATCAAGCCGATTCTCGCTAATGTTTCTCAAAGATTGAGGAACCGGATCACGAGCGAAGTGAGTGGAAGAATGATGTGTCTTAAACTGGACATCGCATCAAGGTTGCATCGGGATGTCCTCTGTATTAACGTACAGTTCGTTGACAAAAAAGTCCTCAAGATCCGAACTCTAGCGATGGTTGAGTTCAAAGATCGGCATACAGCAGAGCACATAGAAAAAGTGGTTCTTGAAACTCTGTCATCCTACAATATGAGTCTATCGCAAATATACACCAATACGACGGACAACGGATCAAACATGGTGGCAACTAGTAAGCGACTAGCGGCCAAGCAGCAAGAGTTGCTAGTATTCAATTTAATCGAGGAGGAGAACATTCAGGATCCGTAAGTATAAAATGTACAAGTCGGACTCGATCATACATAGCCTCAAATTTTTTTCACTATATATAATCGAATCAGATTTTTTTTGTTCATTTTGCATGAATGTTTTATTGTTTTTGAAAAAATAGGAAGATTTTTTTTCTGAAGTCAGAGGTAAATGCAGTCAGAAGTAGGAAAAAGTTTTCTCCTTTCGAATATTAAATTTTCAGCATGAGTTGCTACGCGTTGTCAGAGATCTCCCCGCTCTTCCTTTCTTCTCGAACGTTATATTTCATGGACGTTCGCTCACGACATTTTAGCACATATTGAAAATAAAAAAAATATAATTTTTTCCGCTGAACAAAATCGAGTCTAAAAACATATATATTCGAATCATATGTTAGAGTTTACATATAATCGAATCCGACCGGTATATGATTTTCTCACAATTGTAACAAATGAAATCTCCGCAGAAACACCACTGTTTCCGATGATAGCGACGATGATGGAGAGAAGGTCGATGATACTAATGATCATGAGTCTGGTGGTTTCGATGAATCTTATCACGAGTTCAGTGTTATGAATAAAGTGACACCAATATTCAGTGGAGTACGCTGTGCAGCTCACACTGCACAGCTGGCCGTTTCTGACACTATTAAAGAAGGGAAGCTGAGGAAGCATCTGAATTCCACTCAGGCATTCGTGAAGAAACTGAGAAAAATGCCATTCAAGAACTTGTTTAAGCTGAACAACAAAGAAATTCCAAAACTTAGCTGCAAAACGCGTTGAAATTTATGGGACGACATGACGTTATCCTTGAAATCTCAACAAGATTTCATTTGCTCGATTACCAAGAATGATAAAGAATGTACCCTAGCTAAAGAAACATGGACTTTTATTGATAGTTTTGTCGATGGTTTTAAACCCATGTCAGAACTGACGGTAACCCTTCAATCATCCCAACTCACGTTCGGCGATTTTTATTTGCTTTGGATTCGCTGCAAGTTGCTTTTGGAGAAAAAGGATAATCCACTGTCCAAGCAACTATTGATGAACATGAAAAATCGAGAACCGGCTCTCATAGACAACAAAGCATTTCTAGCAGCAATTTTTCTCGACCAACGCATAAATTACCGGAACAGTCCTTTGATTTCTGATGAACAACGCCAATGTGCCTTGGTGAGTATGAATATTGAAGCTAAAATAATGTAAAGCATGTACCTTATCTAAAACGTTAAATTGCACAGGAACACTTGAAACAAACATGGCGGATTATTCAGAGTCTTGGTCACGGCGGATCAACAAGTTTAACCGAAGGAGAGCTCATGGAAGGATTAAGTTCTAATGATGACATATTGGAAGATTTCTTTCGTTCACATGAAATTTCACAGAATAGCAACATGGACACCTGTTTGTTTGAAGAATTGTAGGATCTAAGTCGCTTACCTCGCCTTAAATTGGAAAAGGAGCAGTCTATCTTGGACTTTTGGTACGACCAAAAGCAAGGAAAACCGGATTTATATTTATTGGCATCAGTTGTTCTCTCTACACCAGCCACACAAGTTTCCGCTGAAAGGGCATTCAGCACATTGGCATTCGCTTTATCCAAGCTGAGGACCCGATTGAGCGAAAGTACATTGTCAAATATTTTGTTTATCAAACTGAACGCCGAACTATTCCATCAGCTACAGTTTTAGCAAATTATATATTGTAGATATGGTGGTGGATTTGAATTGGTTCAGATGAACTTTTTCGTTTGGTTTATCTCGTTTTTTTCTTTACCAAGTGAAATAAAAAATGAATTAATGAATCCAGCATGTTGCATCTTATTTCTTTTGATCGAAAACTCTGAATCTCACATTAAAGTGGGGGTTGTCACCTGACGTAAACATCTTGCCCGCATGTTTCCCAATTGATCCAGTCACACAGTTAGATCCCAAAGTTTTCCATTTTTTATATATGTTTGCCAGTTTTATTTAGAGTTCAAAGCACAAGTTTCAATTGCTTTTGTCTATTTTGAATTTTTTTCAGAATGAAAAACTTAGGCGTCGTATATAAATTACGTAACGCTACAACAGATTACAAGATTACAAACCCCCTCCCCCCTATGTAACGATAAGTAGCGTTCGACATTACTCCCTCCCATAACATTATGTAACGCTGGACAACCTGACCCCCCCCTCAAATTTGCAATTTTGAGCAAACATCACAGTTACGTAATGGTCTCAACTACCCCCTCCCCTCCCGCCTATGTAACAATGAGTAACGCAGACTTTACCCTCCCTTCATGCGTTACGTAATTTGTGTACGACGCCTTATGAGCTGATTGATTCCCAAAAATTCTATTAGTTGAGTAAAAGATTTATCCATGTATTTTTAAAGCTAATATCAATCAAATTGATGAAAAACATTGCAGACAAAAGCAAACAATCACAAAACGTTTAGGTTCAAAAAAATTCTGTAAATAAATAAGGCGTACCTAGGCGCAAATATATGTAATGCGATTGTGAGAGCTTTGTCATTTCTGTAGTGTATTATCCCTGTATGCGAAACTGACACTCGATTCAATCATTTATTCATAATCAATCCATTTAAAGCACAAACATATAAAACATAAACGCATAAGGTTTCACTTATATCCAGGATCCAGTTTTTTTTCCAATTTTATTTTTAGCATTCCCCCAGATTATTTTAAAATTTTAGTGGCATCCCTGATTATGCCGGCGCTATGTAAAAAATTTGTCCGTTTGCGTCTTCCTGCTGGCTCGTATAAGATTCTCATGCAGCCCTCTTTGCAAGTTTCGAACGCTTCCATTGTACATAATTACACAGAGACATCTCCGGCCCGAGACAGATGAAAGGTGCTGGGACATGCTACCTGCACTAACTCGTCTCTTTGGGAACGAATGTACAGTGCAATCCGAACTGCTCCTACTCGTCTCTTTAGAAATTAGTGTGCAGTCTCCCAACGGCATGTGCTTTGCACGCAAAAAAATGAGTAGCACCCGATCCCTGACTCTCAGATGAATAATCTCTTTCTCCTTCGTCTCTTACTCCTTCCAAATATTGGAGACGTGCACAAGAATCTGCGAGACGCACGAAGATTTTTTGCACAGCTCTGAGTAGTTAGACGATCCCTGGTGTCAAGTCAGTAGGGAAAACGGTCGATAAAACTATAAAGTTCTATGAGAAACAAACGTCCTGAGCGAACGCTGTTCCAAGTTTGTAGGTGACGCTTCATAAATGTTGATTGGTAAACTTTTTACCTAGAAATAAAATATTCATTCATACTGCACTTTATGCTGTTTTCTAATTGCCAGTTGACTGTTTTCGGTGGAAAAATGTGGCAGGTAGAATAGGACTTCTCATTTTAGCGTTTCTATATAATTTTCAACGACCTTGGCAGTATGAGGCCGAGCGTTGTCATGCAGTAGAATCACTTTTTCGTGCCTCTGGTCATATTGTGGCCTTATTTCGCGCTTAATCGTTATCAGTTAAGCACAACCTTCGGAGATTTTTGACCTTTATTTACGCGGACCGTCGTCTACATCGAAACTATCGTCCTGGAAGAGAGCTGTTCAAGAGAAAAAGGGCTATCTTTTAAGCGTGCGAAAAAGTCCAATTAATGTTTTATTGACAAGCGCTAAAAGCTATAATTTTCAATTATTCTTTTGTTTTTTGATTCTTATTCCTTTAACACACATTTAGTTTTTCCTTACTCTTCTACCACCTATCCACCGTGTTATTTCCTTCCAAAAGATAACTGTAATTGAATCGTTTTATAATTTCTGCATAACCTAACCTCTATTCTACTTTCTTACTGCCAAATGAGTATCAGCGGCTGGATCCACTTTTTCCTTTGGGCCTGATGACAACGATTTAAGCCTTAGAATTAATTAACTAAGAATTAATTATTTAGAGCGGCAATTCCGCTTCCAACACTTTACTTTTAATATTCTTTCCTTTTTATTTCGATAGCGTGTGATCGATCCTTTTGTTTTCCACTTTCGACTTTACTTATACTCCATCTTTCTATCTTCTTCTCTTTATCCATACTTCCGTTAGCCCTGTCAACGAATCGTCATCGGACCGCGGGGTCTTACAATTGTTTCGTTACCCCGTTACAGGAGCTTTTCTTAGCTATCTATATTTTGTTTGTTATTTTACATCATAATATCATCTCCTAATACTCCATTATATTCAATCAAAACTGATCAAAATCTATTATTATTGTAATACTTAGCGCACGCTTTTATTTAAGTGCACCCCACCTGTTCCTTTTACGCCTGTATTCGGACCTGAATTAAAAACGAAACTGGGGGGACGATTGCCTAATGGCAATCTCAAAACGATAGAAAATCGCGACGGACGGAGCAAACCAAAAAAGCGTGTGAACTAGGCGAGCTGCTGATTTCAAGAGAGCTTTATTAACTAGTGTGAGTAACAATGAGAGTATAATAAGTATTGTGATAAATGTGCAGGGTATCAAAAGATTCGAGTAGTTCCGATATGAGATTAGACGGTTGCATTTTGTCGGAGTTTTTCGCCGCTCACGTTCGTCCATAAGCCGCCCACCAAATTCCGGTCCGGAATTTCATTGCCTAAGCGACCAGGTACAAATTCATCACTGTCTAGTGGCACCACTCTAAGTCGTCTGATATCTCTTTGAGTCACTCCGTGGTAAGTTTTCACGGTCACAACCCTCACCAATCCATCTGGGCCAGGATGCGTCTGCACAATCCGTCCAAGCGGCCACTGTTTCGGTTTTTCATTTTCTCCAACTATGAGCACGAAATCGCCGACCTTCATATTGTTTGCTGATTGCTGCCATTTAGTGAATAACTGAAGTGACCGCACGTATTCCCTTTGCCAACGCTCACGAAATTCCTGTGCCTTCAGCTGAACGAATTGCCATCGCGTCATCGAAGTGATATGTCGTTCTAGTTGATTGATTTCAGGCGCTGTTGTCAACGGTCGACCGATTAGGAAATGCGCGGGAGTCAACGGCTGCGGATCGTTTGGGTTGTTCGAAATTGAGGCGATAGGCCGAGAGTTCATGCAGGCGGCAACCTGCGCTAGCAGAGTGGAAAGTTCTTCATATGTGTAAATGAAATTACCTGATATTTTTGACAGTAACTGTTTTGCAACCTTTATCCCGGCCTCCCACAAGCCGCCATGATGAGGGGAGCGAGGAGGTATGAAGCTCCATTCCACACCCTTGTCTGCGAGGAAATCTGCTACGGTAGTTTTGTATTCAGTAGAGTTAACCAAGGTGTTGAGTTCCCTCAGCTGCTTAGCCGCAGACCGAAAATTTGTAGCGTTGTCACTGTAGACTCGTGCCGGCAGTCCGTACCGACTGGAAAATCTGGTGAATGCAGCAAGGAATGTACCCGTGGTAAGGTCAGATACCGCCTCTAGTGCCACAGCCTTTGTGACAAAACAAACGAAAAGGGCAATGTAGCCTTTGCTGGCGCTAGTTCCCCTCGATTTGCGGCTAGTAATGTTGATTGGCCCAGCATAATCAATGCCAACTATGGCAAACGGTGGCTGCGGTTCTAAGCGATCGGCGGGAAGCTGTCCCATTTGCTGTCGTGAAGGAGGAGGTCTAACACGAGCGCAAGTAATGCACTGCCGGTAGATTTTACGGGCAGCACTCGTTCCATACGGAATCCAGAAACGCTGACGAGAAACTGCTAAGAGTGTTTGTGGTCCGCAATGAAGATTATTGATGTGCTCATCATGTAGAATTAATGAGGTTAAAATCGAATGGCGCGGAAGTAGCAGCTGATGCTTGGTGTTGTAATTCAACTTCGATAACCGGAGCCGACCGCCCACCCTGAGGAGTCCATCTGCATCTAAGTGGGGATCTAACTGGTAGATGGAGCTTCCAGTTGCAACGGTTTTACCATCCTTCAATCGTTGAATGTCATTCGAGAAATATTTGTGTTGTGTGTGTCGAACATAGATCATCAAAGCCTTATTTAACTCAGCGGCTGACAAGCGCTCGTGACCACGATGAGCGAACCGAAGAAGGCGAGCGGTGACTCGAAGAAGCATTTGTTTGTTCGGATAATAATGATTCAGCATGCCATCCAGAAATGAGTTTTCGTAGATTGTAAGAAGACTTACTGCTATAGATTTCCGCTCCCGATCGATGTGGTTTCTATGCGTCGAGTCCACCTCGTATGAAGACGAAGAATGTTCCCAGTCTGCTCCGTGCCACCAAAGCGAATTTCCTTGTAGAGTGGCAGGCAGTGCACCTCGAGATATTAGATCAGCTGGGTTGTTCTGCGTGCGTACGTGGTACCAGTTGATTGCAGGCAGTAACGTGGATATATCGGCAACACGATTCGCAACATATGTTTTCCATTTTGACGCACCACCAGCAATCCAAGCGAGCACGACTTGCGAATCACTGTATGCGCGAATTTCATGAAAATGGATCTGTAATGCCTTCGTCACGTTGTGTATAAGTCTCGCCAGAATGACCGCTGCATGTAGCTCCAAACGGGGAATGGTAGACCTGTTGTTTCCGATAGGTGCCGTTTTTGACTTGGCACAAAGCAGATGCGAAGAGTGATTGCCAGCCGCGTCGACGGAACGGACGTAAATGCAGGCTCCCATGGCCTTCTCGGAGGCGTCACTGTAGCCGTGCAGGTAGAGTTTCACTGGTTTTCGTGCATCGATCACACGCCGAGGAACCTGAAACGAATTGAGAGACGACAGATTCTGTGCAAATATAAGCCAATCATTGATCAACTCACCAGGGGGAGTTGTATCCCAGTCCACCTTCAGCTCCCACAGTTTGCGCATTACCAGTTTCGCCATGACGATAATTGGGGCAAGCAGACCCAGCGGGTCGAAGAGACTGGCGATCTGTGACAGGATGATGCGCTTTGTGGGCTGAAAGCTCTTAGAGGGTTGATACCAAAACGTGAACTCGTCGCTACACGGCTGCCAGTGGATTCCAAGGGCCTTAATTGTGTCGCTGCCGTGGAGTTCGATGGGGATTTTCACTTCGAGGTCAGCTTCTGGTACACCTTCCAAAGCGGATGAGTGGTTCGATGCCCATTTGCGGAGGTGAAAGCCTCCCATTGAAAAAATTTCGGATAATTGTTGTCGCAATTGCCGTGCCTCCTCTGGGGAATCCGCGCCGGTCAAAATATCATCGACGTAAATTCCCATTGATGCCTTCTGGAACGTATCAGGATCACTTTCAGCAATATTGCTTAACAATTGCTGGACACATTTTGTAGCTAAGTAGGACGCAGATTTGGTGCCATAGGTAACGGTGTTTAATGTGTACTCGTCGACCGGGTCCTTTTCGTTCCACCGCCACAGTATACGCTGATAGTTGCAATCTGCTGCAGCCACTTTCACCATACGATACATTTGTCGAACATCTCCTGTGAGGGCGATGGCCGGGGTGCGAAAACGTAGCAAAATGTTAACAAGCGAATCTTGTAGAACCGGTCCAGTCATTAGCACGTCGTTTAATGATTTGCCGCTAGCCGTTTTGGACGAAGCATCAAATACGACGCGACATTTTGTAGTCGAGCTGGTTTCCTTCAGTACGCAATGATGAGGAAGGTAGACGGCCCCTTTTGGGGCTGGAGTTTCAGCAAGGCTCATATGGCCAGCGTCTAAATATTCCTTCAGAAAGGCGTGGTAATTAACCTTTAATTGAGGGAATTTTTTCAACTTTCTCTCGATATGTTCGAGCCGCTTCAAAGCAATGTCACGAGATGCACCAAGGGTATTAGGATCCTCGCGAAACGGAAGTCGAACTTCAAAACGGCCAGCCTGATCACGAGTAGTGTGTTGCTCGAAGTGTGCTTCACATTTTCGTTCTTCTTCGCTGAGATGCTGGCTAGGGTTCACATAATCCTCAATCTCGAAAAACTTTTGCAGTTGTTGGGAGAGTGTTTCGTTGTGGGAAGTGATTAGGCAGGTGGGAGAGTTTTTCATTGATTTGCTATCCTCGTAACGGCCTGACACCACCCAGCCCAGCTTTGTGTTTTGCAAAATGGGGAAACGACCATCTACATCCAAGTTTATTCGCCCTGGTTCAAGCAAATCTAGGAAAGGTTGTAAGCCTAATAATAGACTTATTTTTCCCGGATGATGGAATTGCGGATCAGCTAGGTAGACTGAATCAGGAATTGGCCAGTCGCTAATATCAACAGGGCGTAATGGAAGGTCAGACGAAATTCGATCCAATACCGCGCATGGTATTGTAGAGCGATAGCTAGAACATCGCGAGGCAAAGGTGACCGATGTACCCATGCTGGAATGTGAGCTGGTTGCCGATATCCCATGAAAGTCTAAATCGATTGGTGATTTTCCTATAGCTAGTCGATCGCAAAAATCCTTCCGGATGAAACTAAGATGAGAGGCGCAGTCGAGTACCGCGCGAGCAGCATGACGACGACCGTATCGATCGAAAACATCAACTGTAGCTGTTAGTAACAGCACATTCGATCCATCGAGATGATCAGTCAGGTTAAATGACGAGATAAGCGTTTGAGGCGCTACCGGGACCGTGACGTTATTTGTTGGCGGAGTGCCATTTGGTTGAAATACTGGATGAAGAAGCGTGTGGTGCATTTGGTTGCACTTTCTGCATGACCCAGACTTACACGACTCACTGCCGTGAGACCGGAGACAATTTTGACAAAGCTTCAACCTAGGAATCATTGCGAGGCGGTCAGATGAGCTAGCATGGAGAAACTTACCGCATTGATACGGCTGATGACCGGCTTTTGAGCAAACGCCGCACGAAAATGATGGCTTATCGGTGGCCACGAGAGCGGACGAGAGTAGTTTGTGTGAGTGTCTCAGTGGTTGAGATTTAACGGGCACAGCAGTATTGGGTTCTCGAATGCACTTTCGAGTGGATTGAGATGATTGAAGAGCAGTGAATCGATTATCTATAAACTTTAACAACGCGTCGACAGTGATGTGACTCTCTTCCATGTCCATTGTTTTTTGACACCAAAGCTCTTTTGTTTGTTGGTCGAGCTTTTCGTAGATGAGATGAAGTAGCCAAATGTCTCGTCCTTCACGTTGAAGAGCAGCCAAAGCCCGAATCACTTCATCCGAAACATCGTGTAGGGAACGCAACCCGGCCGGGGACGATGATGTCAAAGCAGGTTGGCTCAAAAAGCGAGTGATGTGTAGGTTGGCAATTTCACGGGGTTTATTGTAGCGACTTTGCAATTTATCCAGTGCTTGTAGATAATTTGCATCTTCCACATTTAAGTGAGACACAAGCGTAGCTGCTTCACCAGCTAGGTGCGTCTTAAGAAAGTATAATTTTTGACTAGGTCGTAGTGACGGGTTTTTATGCACAGAACCACAGAAGAGGTCATAAAATGACTTCCATTCAAGGTAGTTTCCGCTGAAAATTGGCAGATCCATCCTTGGAAGTCGAAGGTCCGGTAGCGGTGCGCAATCTGGCGGCGCTGTAGGTGATGGTGGGAGAGACATCGGAGAGGAAGAGGCACCTGCATTTACAGATAATGCTTGTAGGAGTTGTGCCTGCTGCTGAACCAAGATGTCAATAACGCTCGCATTGCCGCCATTCTGCTGGTTGAGAGTTGTTTCGTGATCGGCTGACGCCATTCCCAACCTTCTCTGCAGTTTCACTAAACCCTTTTTAAGCGCCAAGTACTCCTCCTCAAAGGCGATTTGGTGACTCATTGCTTCCTCATAAATGGCATCAGTTTCTGCCAAGTCCAGAATTCGTTGCTGAACGGCGAGATAAGACGACCAAACGCTGTTGAGGTTATCCAATTCCATGACGACGTCCTCTGGTTCCGCGTGCTCGGCATCTTCCAGCTTTTCTAGTGCCTTTGTGACACGTTCCATCCGTGGAGCATGAGATTTTCTCGCTCTCAGGAGTTTGTCCATCTTTACCGAAAGCAAAATGGAGATCGCGATGAATGTTCCACACGGTAATCACCGAAACTAGGCGAACTTATCGAACGGTGTATAAATTTACCGACGGTTATTCACGCGACCGACAACCGGAGCCAAAATCCGGCTCGAAGGACCAATTTTTGGGGGGACGATTGCCTAATGGCAATCTCAAAACGATAGAAAATCGCGACGGACGGAGCAAACCAAAAAAGCGTGTGAACTAGGCGAGCTGCTGATTTCAAGAGAGCTTTATTAACTAGTGTGAGTAACAATGAGAGTATAATAAGTATTGTGATAAATGTGCAGGGTATCAAAAGATTCGAGTAGTTCCGATATGAGATTAGACGGTTGCATTTTGTCGGAGTTTTTCGCCGCTCACGTTCGTCCAGAAACGATGTCGTGATGAAGCAACCCCGGCTTCTGCTAGTGTCTTTTCAACACCAGGGCATCAAAAGCACCGACCTGAAAGACTTACCAATACCCGGCATTGTTCCAGACACTCCAAAGCCTCAGTCTTGTGTGTATTTGGCTGGTTTACATCCACTTGCAAGTAGCAACTTGTGATGATGCAAACAAATGGTGGCCCGGTTTTCGAAAGCAAATGACGGAAGTGAAGCGGTTGAATTAGTCTCCAACGATGCATATCTCTCCAAAATGTCTTTCGTCTCGTTCAGAATTGGAATCGATACAGGTTTGAAAATAACAGTTGGTCTGAATTATTCTGAAATGTCTGTCTACCATAGCTCATCTCAGCCGCTCCTCGATTATGTTTACTAACAAATTTCTAGCGGCCCACGGACAAAACTGGAAGCTTTTATGCTGAATGTTATGGGCTGCTTGTATAACTGCGTTATTGTGACTAAGACAACTACATTTGCTCACGGTAAGCGTGATAATAATTCTGATGGTAGTTTTTCGTCTTACGGCAGCTATGGATAACAGTCGAAGCACGAAGATCAGGGTATGTGGGATGCGTGGAGCGACATATAGCGTACGTTGATTCTGCAGTCATCTTAACACTGTTGATGAAACAAACTAATCTTAGCAATCAGCTGGAAGCATTCCAATCACAATAATCATATGAACGTTACAGCGGAACTGTTTCCTGTAACTGTTTTCCGTTACCAAGAATAAAGTTTCTGGAAGTTCTGCAAGTAGAACTAAGCCTACGATAGGATGGATCTCAAGAATTCTATGGAGGTTGAGAACTCCAATAACGAAGACTGGAAGCTCCGAACCGAAGCGCTGTTAATCCGGGAAGATTTGTGGACCTACACGATAAACTAGTTGGGCATCAAATGGTGAGTTGGAAGAAGTTGGAAGGAGCGTCAAACTTAGCTCCGGCCCTCACAAGTTCCTATCTCACGCCTCCATGAGTCATATGATACAATAGACTACCAGTTGAAACATGAACACATGGTAACCATACTACGGCGGCAGAGGAAATGCTTCGCCAACCTGAGCGCTTGTTCACCAAGAAGGTGCGGCTCAAAACAGCATCTGATGTCCTGATGTTAGGAGCGGCTGATGACCTGAAGTCAGCGTGGGACTTTAAACAGAGCTGGCACGATGGTCCTCCGGTAAGATAGGGGGTTGAGCCCAACAAATCACCCCCCAAAACACCAAACGTTGCAAATATCTAAGAAGTACATATAGGTCGGAACAATCGGCACAGACCTAGGCTCATCGCCTATGAGGGCAACGATTGAAAACTGGGTACATGGAACTGCAGATCGTTAGGCTTTCACGGCTGCGACAGGATTATATCTGATGAACGCAACTTCGAAATCGTAGCACTACAGGAACTTTGCTGATCGGGACAGAAGGTACGGAAAAGCGGACATCGAGAAGCTACCTTTTATCAGGGCTGTGGCACCACCAACGAGCTTGTAACTGGCTCAATTGTGCTGGGTAGGATGCATCAACGCGTGATCGGGTGGCAGCGATGATAACGGCCAACGATGTGTGAGTTTTGCAGCCTCTCGCGGTTCGGTAGTCAGAACTACCTTCTTCCCCCGCAAAGACATCCACAAAGCCACCTGGAGATTACCTGACTTACAGGCGGAGAACCAAATCTAATCGACGGTAAATTCTTCTCAGGCGTCATCAGTGTTCGCACCTACCGCAGTGCGGATAAAGATTCGGACCATTACCTCGTTGCAGTGTACATGCGCTCAAAACTTTCGGCGGTGCGAACCACGCGTTAAAGTCGCCCACTCGGGAGGACATTCGATCAGCCATAGGTAATACTGCTATAGAGGCGCTTAGTACTATGGCTCCGAACAGGAGAAACGACTGGTTTGACGAGGAGTGCTAACAGTTAGTGGAAGCGAAGAATGCTGCAACACCGAACGAGGGTGAACGTGTAGCGCTACCGACGCGCACGGAACAGGCATAACTCGGTCTTACGGAAGAAGAAGCACCAGGAGAAAGATCGAGATCGCGAGGCGATGGAGGAACTGTACCGTGCGAATGACATACGAAAGTTCTACGAGAAGCTGAACAGTTCCCGCAAAGGCTATGTGCCACAAGCCGACATGTGCAGGGACCTGGGCGGCAACCTTCTCACGTACAAGTGTGAGGTTATTCAAAAGTGGAAGCAGTACTACGATAAGCACCTTAATGGCGATGTAGGACGACGATGGAGTGGTAGTAGATCTCGGTGTACGCGCAGACGACGACAGAATTCCAGCCTCCAACCTCCAGGAGGTTAAAGAGGAGATCGGCCGACTGAAAAACAACAAAGCTGCTGAAGTAGACCAACTGCACAGGGAGCTGATGAAACACGGTACCGAATCACTGGCCAAAGCGCTACACAGGGTTAGTGCCAAGATTCCGGAGTAGATAGTACCGGAGGAGTAGATGGAGGGTGTCCCATCTACGAAAAGGGCGACAAATTAAATTGTTGCAGCTACCGTGCAATCACGCTGCTGGACGCCGCCTCCAAGCTACTCTCTCAAATTCTGTGCCGTCGACTATCACCGTTTGCGAGGGAATTCGTGGGCAATATCAAGCGGGATTTATGGGTGCCCACGCCACCACGGACCAAATATTCGCGGTACGACAGGTCCTACCAAAGTGCCGTGAATGTAATGTGCCCACACATCATTTGTTTATCGATTTCAAATCGGCATACGACACAATCGATCGAGATCACTTATGGCAGATTATGTACGATTACGAACGTTTGAAAACCTGACGAAGACGTAGCCTGATGAATTAAACTGGCCAAAAACGCACGAAGACTAAGTACATGAGAGGGAAAGGTTTTCCTGTGACGACTCTACAAGCGAAGACACCAGCCCACGAAGATCGAGAGATTGAACAAAGAGTTGAACATTTCAGGAAATGGGGAATGTGGCCGTTGTAGCTGAGCCAAGTTCCTACGATGAAGCGCTGGATGGACCTGAAAGAGCATACTGGAAAGCAACCTGGGAGGAGGAAATCCAATCACTTCAAGAGAATTCTACTTGGTATCACTCTCAGAAGGACGGAAGGTCGTCGGCTGTAATTGGTTGTACAAGCGAAAATTTAACAAAAACGGACAAGTTACATCTTATAAAGCAAAACTTATAAAGGTTCGTCAACTTCTTGTGAACCACGCGGATATAAAGTCGTGCTGCCTATACAGGACTCTGACGGACGATGCGTGTGTCATCGAAACGACCGCTGATGAGTGTCAAATCTCAACTAAAGGCTAATGGACTTCCAGCGACTTTTCCCCTGATAAAATAACATGCCAGAGCGACCAAGTTAGCTGATGAAAATATCGCAATCGTTCGTTCTGCTCACGATGCTGAGTCTGTTTCAGAAAATTCACAACACTTCATTAACAAGGATGTAACGTCTTGAAGAAGACGGTTATAGTTATCGGCAATAAAGAATACGCAACAATCTGCTTCCATGCGACACGGGGACGGGAACATTTTCTTCTTCCAAGCCGCGCAACACGACACAGTACATGTTATTTTGCTGCCCTAATGAGAGCTCTATCGGTCTGGAGCGACGTGCGAAGCTTCTATTAAACAATCAACACGGTAAGAAGCAGGAATTACCCTGGGCCGGTGTTGTGTAACGACAAGGACGGTAAACTGCTTACGAATAAACCGACGGTTGCTGCCAGGTGGAAGGTGCACGGCACTATTGAATGGTGAAGACCAAGAGAAGCAGAACAGGAACTGGATGAGGATGATGAGCAACGAGCAAGCTGTCGTGCCATCAACGCAGTAGGAGGTCGGAAAGGTGATTAGTATTTAGTATTGGCATTTTTTTTTTCTGAAAATTGAAGTGTCCGTGTAAATCTATTTCAACAAATAATAAGTGCGAATGAGAAAGGCTGGGTCTCATCGCTAGGTGGATTAATTTAGGTTTTTGACGTGGGACTACGTCTTTGTTTACTATACTAGGATGCATTCTGTAAAATTGGAAATGAAACTGGCAAATGTTGCGTCAGATTTCAAACGTTAATAACAGCATAACCACATGATGGATAACAATAAACAATATGCTGTTGGATAGATAAAATGTACAACAATTTTGTAATGTGCTAGTTATCACTCTAATTTCATTGCTAAGCGGTAAAATTGATAAAAAGTTTCAATGACAAATTTACGCGAACAATGTACCAGTTACATACGAGCATTCATAGCACAGACGACGTGAATGGGCACCATCCGTTCCCTGTGATATTTTCTGTATCAATATTGAAATAAAAACTGTCAGAGTCTCCCCGTCCCAATAGGTCCATTTATTTTTACTTCCATGAGCTTAGACTAATATCCCAAGTAACACACGTTGGTATAGAATAGTTGAAGTTACCTATTCCATGACATCTCTATCACCAGAAAAGCGCAAAACATGACGGCTAATAGAACAAGTACCGATAACTGTATGAAAGCGAGCCAACTCGATAGAATTAAGAGGCAAAATACATCTCGAGTACTAATACGGCAAGGCGCAAATCTGTTGCTATGACAACTGTTAACCAGCGCATGCGAAAAAATGTGTTGTGTTTGCGCAGTGCAACTAGATCGACAAAAGCCTTTATCAGTGGCAGTTTTAATTGATTATAAATTGATGACAAAAAATAATATTCAACCTTTCAAAAAGAGTAGTTTCTTTGGCTTGAATATTGAAATTGTTTTCGCAAAGTTTCAACGTTATCTGGATATAAAATCTAACAAAACTAGAAAACGATGTTAGATAAGCAATAACAAAAAACTGAAGTGATATTGGTTACACTGCAAGCGTTTTGTTTATCTTTTGATGGCGCGTTTTGACCCGCTTCAAATAAATATAGAAATCGTTCATATAATTTAAATAATAATTTGATCAAGTATTTTTAAGTTGAGTGTTAAATGCTACGACTGTTGTACTAAGAAAAAGCATTTTACAGGTACGTAATGTTGTTATTAGATGGTGTAATGTCTTACGAAAAGACCAAGTGATAGTGATTGTTATTCTTGAACTCATGTTATTAAAAACATCTCCAAAACCTGAAAAAATGAGCTTGTTCTTGAAATACGGTTGTACTACTGATGAAAAACAACCTCAAACACAATATAATAACACAAGTTTTTAATTTCGCTTGTAGTACACTTATATGACTACTTTCGTTGTTACTTATTTTCTAACATGTTTTGTGTGTTACTTGGGATGATGTCTCGAAGGTTAAATTTTTCCAAAAGGTTTAAAACAATACACATTTTTGAATAATTTCTAAACCTGCCTGCAGAACCTAATTAAAACTGATCTCTTGAAAGAAAATATGCCGGTAAAAGCAACAGTACCAGTGAAGTAAAGAGCCGCAGGTCTCTCGTCGTCTGTGATTGCAGCGGTACTCTTCTATTTGTACATTTCAGCGGTACACTTCTATTCGTACTGCAGCGGTACTATTCGTATTTACATTCGTCAAATACATGTTGTTTGCACACACAAAAATATTACAGGCATAATATCGCCAAATATAAACGATATTCTTTCGAGTGTTGTTGAATATATTTCAAAAATTGATTTCCAGGGGAGGCTGGAAATAAAAATACGTACAGTCGCTGAGCAAACACAATGATTCTGTCAGCAGACTCTGTATATTTTGTAACAAAAAATCCCCTAATTACACTGTTTAGTCCCACGTCACCATTTCATACAACCCTAGGGCTGTATACCTTGTAGTATTATGTTGTATTGCATTTTTCGTTCTAACCCATCATATTCGTATTGTTCTGTTGTATTGCGTTTTTGGGTTATCGCTGAACAAGTTTACGCGAATCTAAGAACTTTGCAAGATAATCCGAGTCGTTAGTTTTTCCGAAAAACTCCAAAAATCTATTTAGTAGTTAGTAGTAGTAGAGCCGTTTAATGAAGTGTTGCAATTTGGTGGAATAACTTTTCGCTCCTAAATGTGGTTATTTGAATAGATATGATATATATATATATATATATATATATATATATATATATATATATATATATATATATATATATATATATATATATATATATATATATATATATATATATATATATATATATATATATATATATATATATATATATATATATATATACACTACCCGTCATAAGTTTGGAATCGCTTTACTGAGTATTGCAACACCCAGTTTGAATATTGCAGCACCTGCCGAAAAGTTTAGCATCACCTGGAATAAGCGGATATCTCGTGTTTTTGACAACCTTGAAAGTTGCGGTTTTCAGCTAACTTGTTCAGAAGGTCAAAGGCTACTGTATGGTGACGAATTCGGTGTGAAATTTCACCGCTTTGTGGCGCTAGTGGGCACGCAATTCGTCGTATTTTGAGCTTAACTAATCTCACGATTCCGACCTGCTAGAAAGCTACGGTGTTCAGCAAACTTGTTCAGGATGCTAAAGGCTTCTACATGGTAGACAATTTAGTACTGAATTACACACAAGCTTACGTATTGTGTTTTTTTTTTAAGGTGGCGGGGAAATCTGCAAACAGACACCTGAGAAGAGAACTCAGGGTGTGGGGATGAGACTAGGGGAGAGATGCTGGGGTAGTTACACTCGCCCAGGCACCTACTGATCCCTGTCCCGACCCACTAAAACCCCTCCAGTCTCCAGCTCTGGTCTTCCCGGAACGACGGTTAAGTATTACGTCGGTGAGTGGCTTTTGTGCGTGATGCACCCTCTTTACTCTTATAACCTCCTAGCTAACTACCTGGAGACTGGTAATTAGCTACCACTGGCGTGTTGGTGGTTGACCCGCCACACACGTTGCAGCTCCAGAACAATCTGAGAGGCGGCCGCACAGACCGTGTTCCAGATGTCCGGGTCGTCGCACATCCTCCGGACTAGATTGTCCGGAGTAGTGCCAGGCCCGCTCACAGCCATCATGTTGCTCCTCGCTCTTACGAAACGGGGGCATACGAAGAAGACATGCTCAGCAGTCTCCTCCTCCTCCACGCACTCGGGACACATGGGGGACACCGCGTGTCCGAACCTGTGCAGATATTGCCTGAAACAACCATGGCCTGACAGGATTTGTGTCAGGTGGAAGTTCACTTCACCATGTCGTCTCCCGACCCAGCCGGATATCTCCGGTATGAGTCGGTGCGTCCATCTGCCTTTTGTGGAGTTGGACCATTCCCGCTGCCAGCGGAGCATCGAGAATGACCTTCTGGTACCTCGTATGCCCCTTGTGTCACGTTGGTCGAAACACTCTCTGTCCTCCTTGATGGCGATGCTGATAGGCATCATGCCGGACAAGACACAGATTGCATCGTATGACACCGTACGATACGCACTCGCAACTCTCAGGCACATGAGCCTGTAGGTACTTTCCAGTTTACCACGGTAACTGTTAGTACCTAGCGCTCTGGACCACACTGGCCCACCATACCTAAGTATGGACGAAACCACGCTGGCAAGAAGTCTTCGCTTGCTGCCATAAACCGCTGAGCTATTGGACATCATACGAGATAGTGCTGCAATAGCCGATGAGGCCCTCTTACAGGCATAGTCGACGTGACTCCCGAACGTGAGCTTGTCGTCCACCATAACCCCCAAGAGCTTCAGGGATCGCTTCGAGGTGATGGTGCAGTCTCCGACTTTGACCACCGCCTGTTGCTCCGATTTACGGTTGTTCACAACCGTGACCTCCGTCTTATGATGCGCGAGCTCCAGTTTCCTGGAGCGCATCGAGTGCTCGTCCTTGCGTATACAGTGCGCGGCCGTCAACTCGACCTCCTCGATAGACTTGCCGTAATCCTCCAGCGTTATGTCGTCTGCAAAGCCGACGATCACAACCCCTACAGGGAACTTGAGTTTCAACACTCCGTCATACATGACATTCCACAACACCGGGCCCAGGATAGAACCTTGCGGAACTCCTGCGGTAATTGGGACGCACTTCTGACCCTCCTCCGTGTCGTAAACAAGAACTCGACTCTGGAAATAATTTTCCAGAATCTTGTACAGCGACACCGGTACATGGATGCTCCTGAGCGCGAGCGCTATGGAGTCCCAACTGGCACTATTGAACGCATTCTTCACGTCGAGCGTGACGATTGCGCAGTAGCGTATTCCCCTTCTCTTGCGCTGGATTGCTACCTCCGCCGTCTTGATGACGGAAGAGATTGCGTCCAGCGTGGACCTGCCCTTCCGGAAGCCGAACTGGTTACTTGCCAGACCGTGTACACCCTCCGTGTACCTTACCAGTCTGTTGAGGATGATCCTCTCAAGCACCTTGCTCGCGGTGTCCAGCAGGCAGATAGGCCTATATGCTGATGGGTCCCCTGGCGGTTTCCCAGCCTTCGGCAATAAGACCAGCCTCTGCCGCTTCCACCTGTCCGGAAAGAGACAGTCATCCAGGCACCTCTGCATGACTGCCCTGAACAGCCCGGGGGCCGTTTTTATCGCGAGCCTGATCGCCAGGTTAGGGATACCAACCGGTCCCGGTGCCTTGCTCACCTTTAGGGATTTGGCGATCACAATGAGTTCCTCATTCGTAACCCTTGCCTCCTCCCCTGCCTCGACACGGCTGTCGCTCACGGATTGGATGCTCGGCAGGTTGGCCGACCATCTCTGGTCTATGTCTGAGATACTGGAACGTCGGACGTGAGACTCGACCGCCGGAGGCCAAGGACTTGGCTCATGGCGTGGAAAGAGTCCCTCGATGATACGCTCCAGCATCGCTGGTGATCGCTCTGCAGGCGCCAGCGCACCTCTAGTCTTGGCCATTACAATCCTGTAGGCGTCACCCCACGGATTTGTTTTGGCACTCGCACATAGCCTATCGAAGCAGGCCCTCTTGCTGGCCTTTATCGCAGTCTTTAGCATCGATCTTGCCGAACTGAATGTTGCGCGGCGCTCTGTCCTCTCTTCTTCGTTTCGCGCACGCTGCATCCTCCGTCTTGCACGGAGGCACGCACTGCGAAGGTCGGCTATCGTGTCCGTCCACCAGTAAACCGGTGGCTTTCCATTCCTAGGTTGGCGAGTCCTAGGCATGGTGGCGTCGCACGCCCGCGATAGCATAGCAACTAGTTGGTCAGCAGTTGGGCGGAGCCAACTGCCCCCCTCGCGCTCCCTTCTCATTGCCTCTTCGAATACCTCGGCATTGAGTGCGATGTCTTCCACCCGCGAACGGTCGGAGTGTTGGCTCTACCCGTCGCTTGCCGCCTCTCGTTGTTGTCTACACTATAACAGACCGCCTGGTGGTCGCTATTAGTGTAGCCATCGTCTACCCTCCAGTTCTTGATCAGTCCTGGGCTGGAGAACGTCACGTCGATGATCGACTCCGCACCATTTCTGCTAAATGTACTTTTGTTCCCAACGTTGGCCAGATCTAGGTTGAGCTTTGCAAAAGCCCCCAACAGGATCTGGCCCCTCTGGTTCGTGAAGCGACTTCCCCACTCAACAGCCCAAGCGTTGAAGTCGCCCGCCACCACCAACGGCGTTAGGCCCGTTAGCTCCATGGATAGGAGGTCGACCATCTGGGTGAACCTTTCGGTAGACCAACGTGGCGGAGCATAGCAACTGCAGTAGAACACTCCGTTTACCTTAGCAACTACGTACCCTTCTTCTGAGGTTGAGACAACCTCCTGAACCGGGAACTTGCTCGTCGTACATATGGCCGCCAAACTGGACTTATCCGCAACCCAGTTACCGTTTCCGGGAGGGATGCGGTAGGGATCCGATATGACAGCGATGTCCGACAACGACTCAGTGGCTGCTTGGTGTAGCAGCTGCTGAGCCGCGAAGCAATGGTTCAGGTTCAGTTGCGTCACCCTTACGCCCGTGGTTTCGCAGCCGGCTTACCGGCTGGGCACCTGGGGCCTCCCATTAAGTGTTTGGCGTCCCGTTTCCCGGAACATACCTTGCACTTGGGAGACTCCCCACAGTCCTTTGCTTTATGGCCTGCACCTCCACATCGCCTGCACAGCTGTCTCCTATCGGGCCCCTTGCAAGTCCAGGACTTATGTCCGCCCTCGAAGCACCGGAAGCAAATGTCTGGTTGCTGTAGTATGCCCAGCGGACATACAGACCAGCCGACCTTCAACTTGCCCTCTTTCAGGGCCAGGTTAGCGTCCGCCGACGGTAGTCGGAAGGTAGCTATCTGGGTCCCCGCCGGACCTTTGCGGAGGCGGATTGACTCCTTAGCCACCTCCACCCCGCACTTCGCTTTTAGGGCTTGTGCAATGTCGCACCCCTCAGTGATTTCGTCCAGGTTTTTAAGCTGGAGAGTCACTTCTGAGGTGAGTGCCCGCACTTGCACCTCCTTCCCTAGGACCTTTTCAGCTACCGTTTTGTAGGTAGCCCCCTTGTTCTTGGCGTCCTTCCGGAGCTCAAGTATCATCTCGCCAGTGCGAGATCGGCGGATACTCCGCACATCCGCCCCCAGATCCTTGAGCTGGGTTTCCCCCCTCATCTTCTTCAAGACTTCTGAGTACTTCGACCCATCCGTCTTGAGTATGAGGGCATCACCCCTTCTCCGCGCCTTTTTGACCTTTTTTGGTCCTCTGGCCGCTCCGCCATCATGTCGCGTCGCACCTTCCCGACGCTTCCTACCCTCTACGGTAGTCCAAGGGTTACCCGTAGCCTCCACCTGTGCCTTTTCCGCGGTGGACCTTGAACCGGTTGGCGTGTGTTCCCGTGGGAGTAGCACGACCAATCATTTCTTGGTGTTCCCGGGTTGTTCTTTGGTGTTTCCCCCGGGGACTGCCTCGTTCGCTTAGCGACCTGCCCCGTGGAGCAGACCGACGCGAACGAGGAGGCGTCTGTTTGCACCTCTTTAGATGCAGTCGCCCTCGCGGTCCTGGCCGCTTTCTCGGCCGCCTTCACCCGAGCTACGAGTTCTTCGTGCTCCTTTCTGGCTTCATCAATGGTGCTCCGAAGCAGGAGAAGGCTCTGCTTCAGGTCGCCAGCGATGTTTCGCCTGTTCGCCAAGAACTCGATTATGGCATCGAGTTGTTCAGACAGCGCCGCCACTCTTGGCCGCGTGTCCATACACCTTTCGACGGCCTTGACTAGCAAGGGACCGTCTACCGAGATGTCTGGTGTGGACACCGACGGATTCACCGTTTTTCCACCTCCAGACTTCGCCGCATCCGTCTCCGCCTTCTTCTGCGGAGACCGCTGGATGCCACCTCTTGCGAAGGGATTTTGTAATCCCTCCCCACTCGTCTCTTTCGTTTTGAATGTGTTCATCTTGATGTTAAATGGGTCCCCCTTCCAGCCGCTATCCTTGTCCATGGTGGAGTAGTCGCCTATGTGGTCTCATGGTGGTCTATGCCGAAGCAGTGAGGTCATGGCTAGGGTAAGCAGTCATAGCGCCTTATGGGCAACTATGACTCCACCGACCGGCGCAAGTCAGAAATAACCATCTGATCCTACTCCTGCCTGATTCCCACCAGGCAATAGACTCGGAACGTACTGGAAGGCCTGCCAGGTTTTATGGGACGGAGACCCCTGCACCGGGTGCCACCTCGCCATTTCAAGCCGTTGTCACACGACTTTACTAAGGGAGCTCGATGCAGGTGCCAGCCCGAGGATGCGGTACCATTCCGAAATCCAGCTCATATCCGTTCACTACGCTGCCAGTTGCCATAATCGGGACCTTACTGGCATCAGTCCCGATGGGCGGGTAAGTGCTTTTGGGTGTTGGGAGCGGCTCTATTCGCTCCGTCAGAGGTGCTTCCGGGTGATTGTGGCTTTTGCGAGGAGTCGACTGTCCCTGGTCCGACGCTCACCACCCCTAGGCAATCTCCCGCTGCTGGTCCAGGACTGTTCGGTACTGTCAATGGTCACACCTGTATTGTGCGCCCTCGACGATCGCCACACGTCGACCCGTGGTGGCATGCAGCTCTGCTTTTACGTATTGTGTGTGGTGATCAAATTGTCAACATTCAAATTGGTTTCACTTCGTCATGTGTAAGCAATAAGTGTGAATGTAGTGATTTTTGAGCTAAACTAAGTTCGAAACGCTCAAAACTACAGGCACACTAGCGCTGCCGGAGCAGTAAGTTCCATTGTCAGATTTTTTTTTTTGCAAATTCGAGGCGTTAACGTTTTTGGGTTTACGCCAATATCCAGAACGCATAATATTCTCGTCATGCTTCAGAAAGATTTCCTGAAAAAATTGCTAATTCTTCCCAAGCTACCCTCAAACACTTCGTGAATAATTGCAAAAAAAAAGAATAAAGCTACCCATCGTAAAGATAACTTATTCAGAACTTTAATGGATTTTTCTATAAGCCAACGAAGAAGCGATGAACCCGGCCGTACTGTAAGACACTTCACCCAGTTTATGACTGGGAGCACAAAAATTCACAGAAACGGTTAAACAGCCACTTAACCATTTCTGTGACTTTTGGTGGTCTTTTCAGAGCAACCATTTTGAGCTCTAAGGAAACATTATTTTCGTTTAAAATGAATTAAAATGAATAAATTGGGCGGTTATAAATTGCTACTAAGTAAGAAAGGATTTCTCCTATCTCTACATATGCGTTTTCGAGTTTATTATATGAGGTTCAGAAACGTTTGTCTTAGTGACTAGTTTATTACACTGGTCCACAAAAGCTTAAATTGAAATAGTGACTAATACTTTATAAATAATAATAATAATGAAACAAGTGAATCCAAAATGCTCATCTTTTTTCTGTAGACTCGGTGCAACTGAATTCCAGTATAATCCAACTTTTTCAAGTATATTTTTTGCTATATGATTCATAATTTCTTACACATGTAGAAGGAAAAGAATAAAAATTCTCAGAAAGGCCATTTGAATAAAAATCACCCTCAAGCGAAACGCAATCATTGGCAGCTTGAGCATTCGCTCCCCACAATGGAACGGTGTGATAACTATATTCCATCTAGCAATTACCGATGCACCTCTCGTATCCCCATTTCGACTCCAGTTGGGAGCGGTGGTTATATCGATCGAACAGTAGAATGCTTATGCATGCAGCAAAGATAGCGTGCGAAACTGCAATCACGTTCACACTCACTCTACCACCCCACCCCACCCCTCTACGTGTCCCTCCCCCGCGAAAGCAATCAATTAATCCATTGGACGAATCTACGGAAATGCCTCAGGCCCCGAATACTTACCAAGTCGCGAACGTTGGATCGAGGTCCGAAACTACTCGAAATATATACAAAATACAAGTTAGTAACTTGAACAGTAGGTTAGCGATACGAATCCTTAAACCTGCGGAAGAAAAAAGGAAGAAATATCCTACAATTAAGAAGTCTTTTGCGGTGAAATAAATAAAGCCATAATTGTTGACACATTCGAACAGTTTCCACAGCCTCATTTGCATGTGCCTTCGATCGCATGGTATGGGGCCGTTAGGCCTCCACTGTTCTTCACCAGTTCATTTTTCAACCGAACGACGGAAAACCTGTTGCTTGATTGAAACTGAAGTTAGCCACGCGACCGATGATAAATGTGCCTGCATGAATGGATTGTTTTTTCCTGTCTCTACGTATAGATACGTGGTGAGGGTAGATTTATTTGTTTGTTTTTCCGGTTATTTTCCAAATTGCAGCGCCCGCGCTTGGAGCAATTTGGAAAGGCAAGCATCGGTTTAAATATAGAACACGTACCTGTCAAGGGTGACAGTTTACTGGTCCTAAAATAGAATCGAGGTCGCGCATAGCAAATTGATGTGTTTTACCTAAGTGAATAATTCAACCACGAGCGAGTTTGAATGTGTCACAATGTAAGCTAAATAAAGACACAGTACTTACTTGATCTTTGAT
Organism: Wyeomyia smithii; assembly: GCF_029784165.1. Lineage (NCBI taxonomy): Eukaryota > Metazoa > Arthropoda > Insecta > Diptera > Culicidae > Wyeomyia > Wyeomyia smithii. Next base: position 4,676,689 of record NC_073695.1, on the reverse strand, counting down.
TTTTTATAAAATATAGTTGCAGTCTTTCTTTGAATGTATTTTCATTTACATAGTATTCTACCCGTACTCTGCGGAAGAGAAGAAAGGATTAAACCCTAATTAGTACTTATTGCGGTTCAGCGGTAACTGAATTAGGCTATAGTAAATTGGAAATTTCTTTTTCGTCGCCCTTGCAGCCATAGCGGAAATCCCGGTCCGACATTTATCCTCATCGCGTTGTTCGTCACCTAGAGCAGAAATCCGTTCACAATAGCTTCTCAGGCAGGACAGAGCAGGAACGAAATCAGAATGTAGGTTAAGTGAAACAGGAAACCAACTTGAGTGTGACTGTTATGCTGATGCTAATTCGTTCCCACTTTCATTGCATTATTGTAAGTTTCATTTCGTCGTTGGATCCCAATGAAAATAAAAAGAAAAGGCACTAGCACAAGGACTGCTGGTTCTGCGCAGCAAGGTTTCCATTACACGAGGAGTTATGCAAATATTCCAAGAGTAATCCTTCGATGGCATTCTTTGTTACATTCCGCCCCCAAGTTGTAAGCTGTCTCGATAAAGTTTTTACTACTTCGTAAGGCAAAAGAAGTAAATATAAACTATTGTTGCAAGCGTTTTGTTACTTTGCGATGTTTGTTGTCTCATCAATATTCATAAGGTTAATTGGTGAATAAAAAACGGACGAATGAAAGGTCGGTCGAATGGTAGCTGCTAAAAATCGATGGAAACTAGGATTTCACATAGTCTAATGTTTTGACTACATGGGTTCGCAGCTTTGTTTCATTTTCAAGCAAACTTTTGTGTTAGTTTTCATAAAAAAAAATATTTTCATATTTCTTTTTGCCATTTAACTCAGTTTTATTCAATATATTGTGTAAGACAGTTTACAACGGATTTCCTTCATTCTTTCAGCAATCGGTTGGAAAATTAGCCTTGTGACACTAACTATTGTACAATTGAATAATGTAGAGTCTTGTTAAACGCACATTTCGGCCAATCAGACCCGAAAGCAAAATGAAACTTGCAGCCACAGTCAAACTAAACAACCAATCACTACCTTTATTTTCCAGCACAGCCTATACTAAACTATACGAACGATTTGACTTTCTGAACGATTCGTTGTTGTTCATGTTGTTTTGCTAGGTCGAGCGCTTAACGATACGCTCACCGAAAATATAGCTCTCAGTAGTCACGTGTAAAAGCGAACATGCACAAATTTAGTCTTCATTGTCTATTCGATCACTGTTGCAACAGGATGATTTACTGGAATCTGGATCGACCAGTAGCAAGCAGAGCTGCGGCAAATCGTAGCACAGCAGGCGGAGATACCAAATATAATATTTTGATATGATTTTTGCTCCAATACCCGCCCATTCGATTGAAGGCTTCCATAGCGGACGACCCGGCAGAGAAAATCGGCGAACCTTCCACAGCGCTACATCTTGGATCCCTCGTCTGTGTGGGAAGCACCGTCATATAGGCATGTCTGAAGCACTACCGAGTATGTCTATACATATTAGTGGTTCTGTCCGGTTCTAGGGCGTTTGCTTTAAGCCGTTCGGGCTCTGCTAACAATTAGCAGTACATGTGCTGGTGGCGTGTGTTCACTTGTAATATGTATTGTTTACTTGCATAACATAAGAGAACTAGTATAAACTCGTGTCATCAGTAAACGGCAATCCGCAATGACGATCAATTAAACAATCTTGCCGGTGTCACTATTGTGACACACCAATGGCACTTTTTAGCGCCTCAAATTCAATCAATTGAAGTAGTTATTATTTTACCACCACTCTCCAAAACTAGTAATAAAAAGAATTATTTTTGAAACAATTTGCCTTTTTATAGCAGAATTCAGTTGTTTAACAATTTAAAATAAATGGTTTCAGGTCACTAGGAAGTGCCATTGGTGTTATCACAATAATGGCACCCAGCAAGTCTAATAATGTTCTGGTCACTGTTTGTTGCTTCGATCCTTCGGTTCGGAGAAATGATTCCACACAGTAGAGGTTTTCCCAATAACTCGAACTAAAATTTATTAACATAAATGGTACTTAACCACAAAAATTTCACACTAATTTACCTACATTTTGGTTTCTCAACAACAGACTCACGTTACAAACTACAGTCCGGCTTTCCTGTCTAAAGGCTAAACGGATTGAATTTAAACATGCTTTATTTAAGACAGAAAAACTATTTTACAAGACCACTTACGATGACACAAATTTGACGCTAACAAACAGCCTCTATGCGTTCCAGATGAAGTTCCACTTATTGACTTCTCAACTGCACGCTAACGATTCTACTGCCTATTGTTTTATTCTATCACCGGCTATCGTGCCGTTTCGTGGCTAATCTTGCGCCCCTTCGCAACTGGAGTTTGGATGGACCCCCCTTCGCAACTGGGTGTACATTCAACATACCCTCGCCCGTTAACCCTGTCACTGCTTTACTCGGCGGCAGTACTGGTTTACTCTGCTCCATCTCCACTTCCAAGACTGCCAGCCTTGACACTGGCCGAAGTTTCTCGCCTCTACTAGTCCTTACGGAAGCAGAACGAATTCTTCCATCAGTACCAGCTAGCACCTTCGTCACTATTCCTCGCTCCCAAGTATTACGCTTCTCTCCATCAGCAACAAATACTAAATCCCCGATCGCCACGTTTCTCTGGTCTACAAACCATTTTGATCGTTTGTTCAATGTCGGCAGGTACTCATGCTGTCAACGCTCCCAAAAACCGTCTGCTAGCTGTTGAGCTTTACTGTAGCTACTCCGCAGCGTCTCAGGTAACCTTTCCGGGTTCCTCGATGGCAAACATTCTACCGATGAACGGCCACGCAAGAATTGATTCGGTGTCAATGCCTCTTTATCTTCCTTAACATTAGTCGACACATAAGTGATTGGTCGAGAGTTAATTAAGTTTTCAGCTTCAATCAAAGCTGTATGCAACACCTCATCCGTCAGCTTCTGCCCGTCAATAAAGATATCCATCGCTTCCTTTACTGAGCGTACCATCCTCTCCCACGCGCCTCCCATGTGTGGCGCCGAAGGGGGGTTAAATGACCATCGAGTTTTCGCTCCAGTGAATGTGTCGGCGCATGCAATATTGATTTCTTTCAACAACTCTCTATTGGCTCCGACAAAATTCGTGCCATTGTCAGAAAAGATCTCTCTTGGGCTGCCACGCCGTTTTACAAATCTTCTAATCGCCATTTTGCACGACTCCGTTGTTAAGCTGTACGCCACCTCCAGATGCACGGCACGAACGGTTAAACACGTGAAAAGTGCAACCCATCGTTTTTCCTTCCTTCGCCCTACACTCACTTCTATCGGGCCGAAATAGTCAATTCCTACGTTCGAAAACGGATCGAGTCTTGCCGCTAAACGCTGTCCTGGTAGTGGTGCCATTCTGGGTACAGTAGGTTTCGATTTGCGAACCTTACACCACATGCACTCACGCATTACTTGATCGACTAACGCGCGTACGCATGGAATATAGTAGCGCTGCCGAAGCTCATTGACAACTGTTTCTCTACTACCATGGCCATATTGTCGATGGTAATGCATGACCAACTTTCTTGTTGCAGCGTGATTCTTTGGCAGAATAATTGGAAATCTGACATCAAATGCCACATAGTCAGCCGCTTCGGTTCGGCCTTCCATCCTCAACACATTAGCCTCATCAAAAAATGGTGACAAACGGTATATCGGGCTCGATTTCGCTAACAGTAGCTCCTGGTTTGCAGGTGAATCCTTGTTTTTCACAAGTGTTTTCATTTCGTCCGCAAATGCCTCTGCCTGCATAATTCTCCACAACAATGTCTCTGCTAGTTCATGCTCCTCCTGCCGCAAGGGTATCACAGTAGCTGGGAGAGCTGCACCCTTCGTTCGCTTGACAACGATTGGTAACACCTCGATCTCCATCTTCATCTTCCGTCGACGACAGTTGGATACAAAACGGTACATCGTTGCGACAGTTCGAACCATCACGGTCCACCGGGAAACCCGCTCAATCATCTTCTCCAACCCGCCAGGCAACGATATGTGGTGCAACAGCACACTTGCGCGAAGTTCTTCCGTGTTTTCCACCATGGAACGTTTCTGTTTTGGCCACTTTGATTCATCTTGATACAGAAATTCTGGTCCCAGGAACCATCGACTACGCGACTTTATCTCTGTTTCCTTACCCCACTTTGTAAGATCATCTGCGGGATTCTCTTTTGTTCCTACCCATCGCCACTCTTCAGGGTTTGTTAAGCTCAGGATCTTACCTATCCGGTGCGCTACGAATGGTTTAAACTTTCGTTGATCGGATTTAACCCACGACACCACAGTGTCTGAATCGCACCACAGATACCGTTTTGAAATTGAGAAGGAATGACCTTCACAAATTGTCTTCACCAAACTTGTGCCGCGAGTAGCTGCTTCTAATTCCATGCGTGGTGTAGAAAGATACTCCAATGGTGCTACTTTCGCCTTTGCCTCCACGAACGCGCAGTGAACGACCCCCGCTTGCTCAAATCTAAAATAGGCAACACATCCGTAGGCTGCCTCTCCAGCATCAGTGAAAACATGCAACTGCACCGACTTATATGCAGTCGAACTCAGTCCACCAAGATAACATTGCGGAACTTTAATCGCTTCAATTAGATAGAATAACCGCGTCCACTGTATCCACCTTTCGTAATGAGGTTTCGTGACCTTGTTGTCCCAACCTATGCCGCTACGCCACAAGTCCTGCATGAAAATTCGACCTTGTATCAGGAGCGGTGCCAAGAATTATTTCGGATCGAACATGCTCGCAATACATTTTAGCACTATCCGTTTCGTGGGCCAAGCACCCTCTTGAATATATGGCTGGAGGTCCGACCGAATCGCTGTCGAGAATATGAAATTATCGCCTTTAGGGTCCCAAAACATCCCTAAGACCCGTTCCGTCTCACTCGATTTTTTCACTTCTAGTGGCTTCAGCTCATTTCTCGACTTTCCTAGCGCCTCTAGAAACTTTTCAGAGTTACTGACCCAGTTTCGTATCTCGAAACCTCCATTCGCGTGCACTTTCCTAACTTCTTTCGCCAGCTTGACCGCCTTTGCTTCAGTTTCAGTGCTGTCGAAGTAGTCGTCAACGTAGTGTTTTCGGACGATCGCATTTGCAGCTTCCGGATACACCTCAGAATGCTCTCGCGCATTTAAATTTTTAACGTACTGGGCAGAGCACGGCGAGCAGCTTGCACCAAAGATTACAACATCCATAACGTAGATTTGTACATCTCCATCGGGGCCTGGGAACAGAAAACGCTGAGCTTGTTGATCTTCCGAACGAATCTTCACTTGGTGATACATTTCTCTGATGTCACCTCCGAACGCGATATGTTTCTCACGAAACCCATTTATCACCGTTGGCAATGAGGTTACCATATCTGGCCCTCTCAACAGGCAATCATTAAGCGAGACTCCGTGAGCTTTCGCTGCTGCGTCCCACACTAATCGTACCTTGTCTGGCTTCTTCTGATGTACCACATAGTTCAGTGGCAGATACCACTCCTTTCCCCGCGGTGTCTCTTCCAATTCGCGCTTGGTGATACGATGAGCGTAACCTTTCGTGACATACTCTTCCAGCTGCTTTTCCAAATTTTCTCGCACTCCGGGGTTACGGTTTATCCGAGCTTCCAAACTACGGAAGCGTTTCATAGCCATATCGAAGCTTTCTGGAAGACACACATCATCTCTCCTCCAGAGTAGTCCAGTTTCAAACCGTTCTCCGTTTCTCTTTGTTGTAGTTTCCAGGATTTCACGCGCTCTACGATCTTCGTTGGACTATAACCGAATTGCCGGATTTCCGACTTCCTCCAACTCATACTGTTGCTTCAAGGCTTCGTCTAGCCTTTGATCTGCTATACTGCACTTCTCACACATGCATCGATGATGACCCAGGAAGTTCACGCTACTGGAGACACTCGGTCTCGGCCCGTACACCATCCAGCCAAGATTGCAGTTCGTTACTGCTACAGGCTCACCAGAATCTCTATGTCGGGACTCCAGTGGAGCGATCAAATGAGCATTGTCGATTCCAATTAGCACTTTTGGTGCAGCTATTTTGTAACTGGGAAGTCGTATGTCCTTCAAATAATCAAACCGCTGTTTCAGCTCTTTGGCATCTACCTGTTGTACTGGTAAATCCAATCTTGACACAGTACGAACTTCCGACAAGTCATAGCGATATGGTGAATCTTTGGCTGAAATTTCTAATTTCACCTTTTTCGACTGATTCTCCGTACGTTGCACAACATTCGTCCAGCACATCTGCAGGGGTTCCACTGGTCCATCAGCTCCCAACAATTCGACCACTTCACTATCTACCATAGTTATGGATGATCCTTCGTCGATCAAAGCGAGAACGTCAACCGCCTTCCTACCGTGGTGCAGCGTTACTGGAGCCATTCTGAACAGTACTGCACGACCCTTCTCCCGATGACTGTTACACTGCGCTCGGATTTGCGCAGCACTTCCACTCGAATGTAGCAAAGTGTTATGCTGCTCAAGACAACCATCTTCGTTACAGCGCATTCTAATTCGACAAGATCTCTGTACGTGGTCGTACAGACAAAGTGGACACAGGTTCAATCGCTTTACAGTTTTCCACCGCTCTTCAACGCTCTGCTTCAAGAATTCCTGACAGCTTCTTCCATAGTGCCCCGGTTTCTGACAGACTGAACAGTTATATTCTCGTTGTCGCTGCTGATTTGACGACTTTTGCTCTAACCCTTTTTTAGCTTCCTTTTGGTTTCGCTGACTCTCTTGGTTTCCCACATCTGTGGCGTGAACGAAGGCCTTCAACTTCGGCTTCTCTTGCCCTTTCACCTTTCCATCTAAATCAGTCTTTTCAAATGTTGCCTCCAACGCCTTTTCCACGAGACCTTCCATAAACGCCCCAAACGTCTCCAAATCCACCGTTTTAGCGCGGCGCTTATAGTCTACCCACTCCATGGCATAATACGTTGGCAGTTTTTGAACTAGACTCTGCATTAGAATCGGATTATTAAGATGGTCAACTAATCCAGCCACTTTAAGGTGCTGACTAAATTCTTCAACAGCACTACCGAATTCAATTACGCTCTCCAAACTCTCCGAGCTTGGTCCATCTAGCTGTTGAATCTGCTTAGCCAACCTAGTCGACAAAATTTCCGGGCTGCCGAATCTTTTCCGTAGCTTCTCTATAATCAATGGGACGTTCTCTGGCAAAAGTAGGCGATTTCGAACAGTCTCCAACGCTCTACCCCTCAAGGCTTCTTGCAACCGAACCAGGTTCTCAGCATTGGTAAATCCACATGACTGATTTGCATGCTCGTAGGCACTAATAAATACCGGCCACTCTTCGGCTGCACCGTAAAACTTGGGCAAGGTTCTTGGAAACACTTGTCGAGACGCTATTTGAAGCCGAGTTGGTCCATCCGCATTAATTTCATCACCAGAGTCTTTCTCGCCCATCGAAGACTCCAGGTTATCATCGTCTTTTTCAAATGACGGACGTCCATTCTTCGAGAAACGTTTCGAACTTTTCATCGTGTGTTTCTTGCTTGCTGATGTCGAACTCTGTTCATCCAGAAGTTTTAGAAATCGGTCATACTGATCCTGATTGCTGTCCTCGGTATGTTGTTTCCGTGGAACAATTTTACCCGCATTTGAATTCCTTGTAGATCGCTTCTCTGGCAGCACCGTCCCGAGACTGCATATCGATCCATCTACATCTTCACCTGCTGTGTCCGAATCATCTTCGGCAATCTGGTTGATCGTCTTTTCTAACTGCTCCCTTTTTTCCAGCGCTTCCTTCCGCCTAACAATCCGCTTTCGCTGCAGCTCTAGAATTTTAAGTTGATTTTCCTCTTCGAGCTCATCTAACTTATTCTTTTTCTCCTCCAACTCAAGCATTCTTCTCAACGCGCAAACGTGTGTCGCAGTAGATTTCTTTGACGGTACACTGACACTTTTTTGAAGCCGACGCCCACGCAAATCATTCAATTCTACGCGCGGTGGTTGACTTTGACTATTTTGCAACTTCTCTATCAAACCAGTTAATGCTTTTACCCTATCGTCTACCTTTTCGTGTATTTCACGTCGAGGTTCATTATCATTCGAAATTTGCTCATCCTGCTCTGATTCGCTACAGTCACTATTATCCTGTGCTCTTTCTCTACTAATGCGACGAGATTTTGACGCTTTTTCCTTACTTGCTATTTCACCGACCTCTTTATTAGTACCACCTTCGGCCGGCTGATGTTCGATCACTACCGGGTGAATTTTTGTCTTTCCTGGTGCGCCCAATGACTGACGGGCTGAGCTATCCTCTCCGATGCACGTCGTACAGAACCAGACTTCCTCCGCAATAGAATCATCGACACCGGCGCATCCGAAATGGTACCATTCCTCACATCTTTCGCACTGAACACTGCCGTCGCATTGCTCATTACCGTCACAGCACGGGTACTTGTAGGTTGTTTCCATAATCAAAGTAAATTTCGAGAATGTTGCTTCGACCCTTCGGTTCGGAGAAATGATTCCACACAGTAGAGGTTTTCCCAATAACTCGAACTAAAATTTATTAACATAAATGGTACTTAACCACAAAAATTTCACACTAATTTACCTCATTTAGTTTCTCAACAACAAGCGAGAGTAGTAGGGCATACACTGTCATTTTCTTTCTTTTTCTGACAAAAAATCATATTCATGAGTCAAATGAATAAGGATATAACCAGTTCTGATCCCTCTGTGTAACAGAGACGAAAAGAAGAAAGCAAAGAGAATGCACCAGCACCGACACTTTGTTATTCGCATACTGACGACGATTTCAACGCATCTTAGGCTTGTTTTATGTGTATTCATTAATCACTATAGGTGATTTTTTTCCTTCGCTGCCTACAAACAGTGTGCAGCGCAGTTGGTCCCCTTTTTTACATTCTTCCATTCCATCATTTACGCGTCGTCGCCTAGATATGGCGTTAGTCTTCACCCTAGGTATTTGAGACAATCACACGGGTTTTATATCGAACAGGTAGCAGTTTTGGTCATCGTCACATCACTATTTCGTTCAATTGAGCTTGGATGTTACAATGTCTGGTCCTGGCGAATCAGAGTCCCGTTCATCTCGTGCTAGGTTTCATTCCCTAGTAGGTCGAATTCATCGTCTGCTGCGTAATTGAAATCATGTGCTTTAGTGCTGGACTATCTGGTGGGTGTAATGGAGTACCTTTCTGTAGAAAAGAAATGGCGGGAAACGCTGCTAGAGATAATAAAACAAAAACTATCCAGCAACATCTGCAATTGGCAATACGCAATGACGAATAATTGAACAAGCTTTTATTCGGCGTCACTACTACCTAGGGAGGTGTTCTGCTCTCGAAGAAAATGAAAAAGAAGGCATAATCCAATTGATTATCAGCTTTGTAAAAACTTTACTCCTAACGAAAACTTAAAATTTGAAAAAAAAAATATTTTTACCGACCATGATGCAGTATCATCCACGCTGTTTTATTTTGAACCAACCTCCAACATTATTTTCGAATAACTCCAAGTCAATTGAACAACTAATCTAATTTCTCATGGCCAGTTCACATTCCATCCCAACAGTTATTTTGGGAATGTCTGATTGGTCAAGGATAATGTCGAGGTTGGGGTATTATAAGATTCAGCACGAAAGAAGGGTGAATGAGAGCAAATTCCTAATTTCTTTCCTTGTAACCGAAATCTCAGACCATTGCGTGATGTGGTTTATTCTCGCGCTGATAAGGGTAACGCCGTGATGCTTATGTGCAAGAAAGATTATGAAGCAAAGGTTCTGGACATGATAAAATCTGGTCCATACGACGAAAACAAATTCAAAAATGGCAAACCCAAAGACCCTCTCGAAACCTTGATCTAGGAGGCACAGCCAACAGTAGCCTATTTGATAGGTGAAACCAAACTTAGGAGATGTTCCGAACTCGAGAGTGGTTCCATTATATTGCCTCCCGAAGATCCACAAAAATCCGGTAGCAATGCGGCCCATCTCCTCCAATATTTTCACACAGACGAAGAAAATGACAACATGGTTAAAGGACATGGTTAAAGTTTAAGGACTTGGAGGTACGACGAGGTGAAATATTGGGGTCGTTTGATGTTACTTCACTGTTTCCAAACGTTCCTGTTATTTACGCCCTCTGCAGTTTACGTCGACACTTGAAACGCTACCGTGTACCACCAAACAATATCGAAGCCTACCTTACCGTGGCAGAGGTTTACATGAATCAGAACTTCTTTACGTTCAGTGGTAAGTTCTATAAGCAAACCTTCGGACTGAGCATGGGTGATAAACTTCAACCGCTTTTTGCTGATATGTTCATGAGCGGTTTTGAAGTGGATCTGGAAAAAAAGAGACTGTTCCCTCGTGTTTTGTGGAGGTATGTTGACGATATTTTTGCCACTGCGAAAGAACGGTATCTACCACAAATACTGTAGAACGAGGTAAATAGAAACAAAACTTCCGACCTTGAAATATGATATTATAAGTGTTTGATAATATTTAAAAACTATGCGGATTTTTTTTTTTTGAATAGTTCAATAGTAAACAAGTCCTGCAAACCTATTTATGAGTTAGTAGCGCTACTGTCGGTTTGTTTAAAAAATTACGCAATGGAGGCTTAAGTTCTAAGCGTTTACGAGTACCATTAAACTTTGCCTGTGGAAGTCATTTTGTCCCACTTGCAACTTGTTCGTGTGCTGTACCTGGTCGGTAGTTAAGCATTTTAACTTTGTACAGTGAATTTAAGGATTACCTTAAGGTATTCATTACCCTTTTACGTGTGTTTCACGGAAAACTTCTGGTTTGCCGATTTACGGGGTGAATAGAAATAACGCCATAGCGAATATTGTTTTGCACAAAATAAGTGGATTTGTAAAATGCAATCATGTGAAATGATGCTCAAAACATACTTGGTACATTCTCAGCCTATTATGGTCAGGAATTTCAAACCAAAAAGCTGTTGAGATTTTACGCAGAAAAAACTGTCCCTTTGTCAAGCGGTCACGAAAAATGGAATCAACTACTTTGTGATCAATCAGAATACACTTAGAACCCAATCGAGCAGACAACAAAGCTAGTCTAACCTAAAACGTGTCGAAAATCTGATTTATTGTCTGCACGATGCTCGAAATCGACCGACAAAAACATTAACAACCCGAGAGAAATGGACCAAGGTTCCAGTTCTACCAGGACAAGAGTTCATGGATGACGTGTCCCAGACGGAATACAGGAAGATCCTAAACCGGTGGAAATACTTGAACAAACCTCGAATCCTTTCGTTTCCAATAAAGACTCTAAAAGAATATATTCATTCATAAGATAATAAACATGAAGAAAAAAAACGAACATTTTCACTATTTTAACACTTTATAACGTTTTTTGTCCCATTGTGTGTAAATGTGTCACTACCTTCACATTTGAAGGTTTGGGAATCAATGTTCATCGGTACTGCTGAAAGGCCATTGACCAACAAAGATGACGCTCCAATAACGTTTTCCCTATTCCAACTGACGAGACAGAAGATAATGTGATATGATGATGACTTACGTCAAGACGGACTTCCGGCAGTTTCTGGGGCTGCTGTTCAGCACAAGTTTGATGTTTCGCAGGAAGAAAGGAAGCAGAAATTTTCAAAGTTTGCCAGAAATACCTGATTCAGCCAGCGATTTGCTTCGTGCCTCTAATCAAATTATGTCCTGGAGTGATGCGAAGCCAACGAGGTCACTGTCGTTCCCAAGAACATGGATATTTCACGACCCCTACCTCGCAAAAAAGGGAGGATAATGTGAAGACAAATTCTAATTGTAACTTAGAATATCTCTTACATACTTGATATGACATTAAACAGATTTCAAATAAATTAATCTAACGTCGAGGTAAACCTATTTTAGTATTGTAGGGGAATTGGGGCAAAATTGACATATTGCTGACATTTTACGTGATAATTCAGAATGATACCGCTGTTGTACATTAATGTGAAATGTGTTCAACCTCGGGGGAATTTGTTTTTTCGTCAAAATTCATGACAAAATCATACATAGAATCAAGACTTCAACTACTATTTGTATTAATGCAACGTATCCAGCGTACATATCCAGAACCTTTCTTTAGCGTCCCAGCCTCAAATGTCTAATTGGAAACGCTTGTGTTTTGTTCGCAAGCTTACCTCAGGCCGACGGTATACTGGAAGCGAAGTGTTTTCATATCCATCTTCCATTATTGATAAATTTTGATTGTCACGTGGGAAAATAGCGTTCCGCACTGTTTCGCTTTCATTATACCTTCTCACTATTTACTACGCGAAAAGGTATTAATTTGCAACGAAAAAGGTAAATTTCTTGTTATTACACTTTAAGCAACAAATAAAAATTATGCGAGTCAAAAAACATAATCAGTCATACTGAAATAAAACAGTAACGAATAAAAAGTTTACAAACGATCATTGCACAAAAATTTCCGTATCTTAAAACCAGTATTAGCATACTCATTCTGTGTAACAAAGAGGCTCATATAATTTGCACACAACACCGAAGCATGTAAAAAAAACCTAAATTAATCCGCCTAGCGGTCAGACTCAGCCTTTCTCATTCAAACTTATTATTTGTAAAAATAGATTTACATGAATGCTTAAATCCAATAAATGTTTATCCACTCTTTGGGTTCTAAAATATTGATGTTGTAATTAAAGTATAAAATATGAAATTTGACGTAATGTTAGTACTTAAGAAATAGCGAAATGAAAGCAATGACTCTTAATTTCGAACAATTTAATCACGAGCGATACCGGGAACGTTCAAATAGTACGATACCACATTTGAGTCATGTTGAGGCCATATATATTGATCAAAGCAGGTATAGTGTTGAATAGTCTTTGAATTTCTTTTCTTTCTAAAACTTTTAAACAGCATATCAAATTGTTATGAAGTTTGTTATTTGTAAGTTTGAGAGATGACTCGGTTGTATGACACTAGTTATGTTCAAATAAGTCGTGTAATACTTGAGATAATAGACTTTCGTTGTTTTACAAATTAAAACATAACATGAAACCACGTGTTCAATCATAATTCATCAGTTAACCCTTAACTAGCCCGTTCATCTGATATCAATATTGTTCAAATTGGTTGTGTAGTTTCTAAGATAATGAAGTTTCGTGATTTTCACGTTTCGATACATTACAGACGAAGTTACAGTCCGATTACTGCAAAATTCAATAGGGTGTTATGAGGTAGGTAGACCTTTTATTTAATTCTGTGGAAATCGGGTCAACCATCTCTGAGAAATATGAGTGAGTCCAAGTAAGTTGTCTTGGAATATGTTTTTTTTCATAGCTGGATTTCACATTTTTAAACATAACAGGCAAAGTAATAATCCGTTTGTAAAAAAAAATCATTAGGGTCTTATGGGGCAACAAGACCTTTCATATGACACTAATTTCATAAAAATCGGGCCAGCCATCTCTGAGAAACATGAGTGGGATTAAATAGTCTCCAGAACACGTTTCTTTCCATAACTTCTGAACCACATGTTCAATCTTCATAAAATTCAAAAGTTAGGGGTTTTTAAGGTAGCCCGTTCATTTGAAATTAATTTTAATCAAATCAGATGTGTGGTTTCTGAGATATTGATGTTTCGTGATTTTTACACTTTGATACATAACCTCTAAACTAGAAATCAGATTACAATAAAATCAATAGGGTCTTATGGGGCAACTAGACCTTTCATTTGCAATTAATTCCATTGAAATCTGTTCGGTCAGACCATCTCTGAGAATAGTGAGTGCGAAAAAAGGTGCACATACACACGTACACACCCACACACAAACATATACCCCTATACATGCTTATATGCAGAAAATGCTCGATTTGTCTAACTGAGTCGAGTAGTATATGACATTCGGCCATTTGGATCACTTTTCTACCTTTTAATTAGCCAGTGATCGTTAGGAGGAAGTCAATATGTTTACTTTCATTATGTGATTTCACATTTTCATGAACAACGGACAAAGTTACAGTCCGATTGCAATGAAATTCAATAGCAACCTATTGAACCAACTAGACCATTCATTTGACACTAATTTTGTGAAAATCGGTTCAGCCATCTCTGAGAAAAATGAGTGAGTTTAAACAACCTCAGGATAACTTTTCTTTACATAACTTTTGAACCATATGTTTAATCATTACGAAATTCAAAAATTTAGGGTTCTGGAGACAGCCCGATCATTTGAAACCAATTTTATTAAAATCGGTTGTGTGGTTTCTGAGATATTGATGTTTCGTGATTTTTACATTTTGATACATAACCTCTAAACTAAAAATCCGATTACAATGAAATTCAATAGCATCCTATGGCGCAACTAGACCTTTTATTTGCAATTAATTTTAGTAAAATCGGTCCAGCCATCTCTAAGAAAAGTGAGTGAGAAAAAAAAGTTGCACATACATACACACACACACACACATACACACATACATACATACATACAGAAAATGCTCAGTTTGTCGAAAGGGGTCGAGTGGTATATGACATTCGGCCATTGGGACCACTTTTATACCTTTGGTTTTTCCAGTGATTGCTATACCTTTCTAGGAGAAAGGCCAAAAATAAGATTTTTGAAAAATAAGCTTTTTCATATTAGTTTTAATGTTTCTCTTACATTTAAAATAAATGAATTTTTTTAGTGTTTTCTATCGGAAAGATAAAATTACTATCTAAAACTTTGCCGAAGACGTCATACTGATCAAAACACTTTTGGCTCTGAAAATTTTTGTAATCACTAAACGGTGTTAAAAAAATCAATAATACTGGTCGACAAAAGCGAAAAAAAGTTTCCCTAAAGCTCAAAATGGTTGCCCTTTAAAGGTGTTACAACTTTTCAACCATTCCTGTGAATTTTGCTGCTTTTAGAGAATACAGAAATGCATCAAAAGGCCGCCGAGTAATTGCTTATCGGATGCGTCGCTTCTACGTTTGCTTAGGGAAAAACTCAGACAAGTCTTTGAAAAAGTTATCTTTGCTAGGGACACCAAAACTCACAGGAATGGTTGAAAACCTACCTACCATCTCTCATGTTTTCCAGTTTGAGCTCTATGACAAAACTTGGCTTTTGAATAATGAAAGTGCTATGAAAGAATGATTACTATTTTAAACATAGTTTCATTCAAACCAAAAGAATCAGTTCAGAAGTTTATTAAATTATTATTTACAAAGATATTTCAAGTGTGAACTTTTAATCATTTGTATCTATCGCGCTTTTATTACCTGCAATATAATTAATATAAATGGATAGGTATATCCTTCAAGATTATAGTTTTCCATTTTTGATATTCTCGTCATGGTCGGTTTTTCGATACCCGTGCCACCATCCCCGAATCCCCGAAGCATTGGACCACACTGGCCCAGCATACCACGCTAGCAAGAAGTTTCCGCTTGCTACAGTACACCGGAGAGCTATTCGACATCATTCTAGTTAATGCTGCAATAGCAGTTGAGGCCTTCTTCATAGTTAACATAGTAAACGTGGCTCTTGCAGGTGAGTTTGTCTTCATCCATAATCCCCAAAAGTTTCAAAGATAGCTTGGAGGCAATGGTGCAGTCTTCGACTCTGACCGCTATGATTCAGTACTCCGTCGTACAGGATATACCATGACACCGGGCCCAGGATGAAACCTGCGGTAATTGAGACGCACTTCTGACCCTCCTCTGAGTTGTAGACTAATCGATTCCCGACACTGGTACACGGATACTCCCGAGCGCTAGCGCTATTGAACGCATTTATCACATCGAACGTGATAAATAACGATAAATTGCGCAATAACGGATGCCCTTTCTCCTACGCTGGAGTGTTATCTCAGCCGTCTTGGTGACAGAAAGAATAGCATCCAGAGTGGACTTACCCTCCCGGAAACCGAACTGGTTGCTTGTCAGATTGTTTACACCCTCCGTGCACTTAACCAGTCTGTTGAGGAAAATCCTCCCAAGCACCTTAGTTACAGTGTTCAGCAGACAGATAGGCCCTAGCGGTTTCCCAGCCTTCGGCAGCAAGACCATTCTTTGCCGTTTCGAAGAGGAATCCTGGCACCTCTGCATGACTGCCCGGAACAACCCGGGAGCCGCTTTTATTGCCTTTTTTATTGCCACAATTAAGAATTCCTTCCGGTCCCGGTGCCTTACTCACCTTTAATGAGTCGGCTATCACGTTCCTCGTTCATAACCCTTACCTTCTCCTTAACCTCGACCCGGCTGTCATTCGGCAGGTTGGCCGACCATCCCTGGTCTATATCTGAGATACTGTAATCTCGGACGTGAGACTCGATTACTGGAGGCCAAGGACTTAGCTCGTGGCGAGGAAAGCCGGTCGGAGTGTTGGCTCTACCCTTCTACCTCCTTACGTTGTTGTCTACACTATAGCAAACCGACTGATGGTCGCTTTTGGTGTAGTAATCATTCCTGGGCTGGAGAACGTCGCATCGATGATCGACTCCGTACCATTTCTACTGCATGTACATTTGGTCGCATCATTGGCCAGATCTAGGTTGAGTTTTGCCAAAGCTTCCACAAGATCTGACCCCTCTGGTTTTTAGAGCAACTTCTCCGTTCAACAGCCCAAGCGTTTAAGTCACCCGCCACCATCAACGGCGTTAGGCCCGTTAGATCCATAGATAACAAGTCGATCATCTGGGTGAACTTTTTTAACGACTCAGAATCTGTATAGTATAGCAGCTACTGAGCCACGAGACCACAAGCCGTTGTCACACGTCTTCACTAAGAGAATTCAGATAATTTAATCACCAGATTAATTGTGCATTTCGTATGGTTTCGTATAAAGCCCCAACCCAACCCAGCGTAAAGGGTCTCAAAAACCAATTTCATTCCCCATGTGAATGCAAATCATCGTGTGAAACAACTTCATTGCAGTTTCTTCACAACTGCTCCCGTTGTTACAAGTATCTGGACTTGAGTGATGGATTTCGGAGAACAAGAAATGAACGTGTTGTCTCTTCAAGCAATTGATAACGAATGAACAAATTTTTCTCTTTATTGGAATTAAATATTATATTACGTTTCTTAGGAAACGTTGCTTTAGTAAATATTGATGTTGGTTCAGGGTCGGACTCAACACTCCTCCTCAACATCAGATGGTTTAACTCCAATTAAAATACACATTTGTTGAAGCTTAACTGCTCCTAACGGTTTGGTAATAATATCTGCCTCCATTTGTTCTGTGGGACAGTACTGAATGTTCGCAACGCCAGTATCTACTAAATCTTTCACAAAACAATATTTTGTATCTTTATGCTTTGATCTTCGTGAATTCCTGTCACCGATAGTCAGTGCAATACAGCTTTGATTATCTTCGTGAATTAATATTGGTAGATCTAGTGTTTCTCCTACATCGTTCATTAATTCAAGTAACCATTGCAACTCTTGCAAACATTCTGCTAATGCTACGTATTCTGCTTCAGTACTGGATAATGCAACCGAAGTTTGTTTTCTACATGACCATCCAATAAGCCCGCCGCCAAACTTGAACAGAAAACCAGTATTCGATTTCCGATTTTTTACTTCACCGGCCCAGTCAGCGTCCACAAAACCTTCTAATATTTGTTTCGTGTCGTTGTTACCCAAATGCAGTTCATGATCTATAGTGCCTTTCAAATAGCGTAACACTTTCTTTGCTTCAATCCAGTCCGCATTGGTTGGGTTTGATACTCGGCGTCCAAGAATAGATGTCGCTATAGCTATATCAGGACGGGTGTTAACAGCGATGTACAACAAAGCCCCAATTAAGCTCTGGAAAGATTCTCGATCCTGAAGACTTTCACCATTCTCCTCCTATTGTTGTAAAAATCTTGTTGCCATTGGAACTTTTGAGGGTTTGCATTGTTCCAATCCAAATCGCACAAGAACTTTCTGTATGTAGTTTCGTTGGTTGAGAATATATACATTATTTTCCAACCGAACATGTATTCCAAGGAAATATTTCAGATTTCCCAACTCAGATAGCTTGAACTTGCGGCTTAGAACTTCGGCGAAAAGCGTATACTCCTTGAGACTAGTGCAAACAACAACAATGTCATCAACGTAAATGAGCACGAACATTTTCAGTCCCTTTGATCGTCGAATATATAAACAGGAATCTGCACTGGAACGTTTGAATCCATTTTCCTGGAGTGCTGAATCGATTCGTTCATTCCAAACTCTAGCCGCTTGCTTTAAACCGTAAAGGCTTCGTTTCAATCGACAAACAGCATTTGGATCCGTACTAGTGTACCCTGGCGGTTGCTTCATGTAAATCTCCTCCTGAAGCTTGCCGTACAGGTAGGCTGTCTTGATGTCTATGTGCCTCACCTGCATATTTCGTTGACTTGCCAAAATAAGAACGGTACGGAAAGTAGTTTGCTTGACTACAGGGGCAAATACTTGATCATAATCGGCTCCAAACTTCTGAGAAAAACCCTGCGCTACCAATCTTGCTTTGAATCGTACAACTTTTCCAGACTCGTCTTCTTTCCGTTTATAAATCCATTTGCACTCTATTTCCTTTCGACCGGGAGGAAGTTGGATTAGCTCCCATGTTTCATTTTCACGAAGAGATGCTATTTCTTCTTGCATAGCCACCTTCCATTTATCACTATCTGCACTGACCAAAGCCTCAGCAAATGTTTTTGGATCAGTAGATGGACTTGCTGCAATACCAATCATTAGCCTTTCCGGTGCTACGCCAAAATTTGCACGACTCGACCGACGCACATTTTCATCAGCAATCGCTTCGTTTTCACTGTCGGAATAAAACTCGTGTGGGGAATCTTCATTTTCTTGCTTTTCGGCTGAAGAAACTGTAACTTCAGTAAGTACTGCAATTTCACCAGATTCGTCAGGATTTCTTCCAACCTTTTTATCTTCATTCCTTCCAGCCTCTTTACCTTCATTCATGGTTTCCAAAAATTTGACATCTCTGCTTATCACAATCTGTCCAGTTTTAATATCCAGCCATCTATAGGCTTTGCTCTCGGAAGAATAACCAACGAAAGTCATTTTAACGGCTTTTGCATCAAACTTCTTTCGCTTCTGAGTAGGTGTCCAAACATAGGCGCTGCAACCGAACACCTTCAAGTGCTTCAAATCTGGCTTTTTTCCAAACAATAATTGAAATGGTGTAGTTTCTATCGCTGTTGTAGGTAGTCGATTCTGAATGAATGTCGCTGTGTTGACTGCTTCCGCCCAAAACCGTTGTGGCATTCGTGCATCTAGTAGCATGCAAAGAGCCATCTCTTTTAAAGATCTATTCTTTCGCTCAGCCACACCGTTTTGTTGTGGTGCATAACCGGCGGTGTACTCAGCCTTAATTCCTTCTTCCTTGTAGAACTTCTGAAGACTGCTTGAAGTATACTCGCCTCCTCTGTCTGACCGAATAATCTTAGGCGTCTTTCCGAACTGAGTTTGAACTAACCGTACGTATTCACGGACTTTATCTGCTACCTCGGACTTGTTCTTGAGAAAATACACTATCGTATACCGACTATGGTCATCTATCATCGTCATATAGTACCTGCAACCTCCAGGTGTTAGCGTCATTGGACCAGCTACATCAGAGTGGACCAGATCGAATACATTGACAGATTTCTTTGTCGCTGCAACCGGAAACGAAGGACTAGCCATTTTTCCTTCAACACAACACTCGCAGGTTTGAAGAACACCACAGTTTCTCATTTACATACCTGAAACCAAGCTCTTGCGCTCAATAGTTCCAATAACATCTGGGTCTCTGTGTCCAAATCTTCTATGCCAAATGTGTTGACAATCCTCATTATGACGCTTCTGTTCTACCATCAATAATTGCTGCTTTTTTCCATACAAGTTCAACCGACAAAGACCGCCAACTCTGTCCGCCTCCGCTATTATTTTACCATTAAACACCAGCCTACAATGATCAGCATCGAACTTCGTACAAACACCTTTCTTTGCCAATTTCGTAACTGAAACAAGATTGCCTTCTAGCTCTGGAGCATAAATAACGTCCGTCAAAGTTATAGTGATTTTTTCTCCAGCATTGTCACAACATTCGATCAAACAGTCACCAATTCCTTTGGTACAAAGAGGTTTCCCGTCAGCTGTTGAAATCACTGGACAAATACTTGTATCCAATCGAACAAATGACTTAATATTGTTAGCCAAATGTGATGTCGCATCTGAATCAATCACCCATGCATTCGAAACCGTTTCACCGTGTCGGACCATAAACGTAAACGACTCTTTTTGGCCGTTTTCGCGCACTATTTTAGCTTTTTATTTCAGCTTTTTCTTTTCACTAACACTTTTCTCTGCTGACATCGCCTTGCAGTTCTTCTTCCGATGACCCTGCTTTCCGCAGTTGTAGCACACAATTGCCTTGTGTTGATTGTAGCCAATTTTTAATACCTGCTCTTCCGATCCGTTCTGCTGCTTCCGATGCTTATCCGCCAAGTCTATGAGTTCAACTTTCACCATATCAAGCGTCAGTTCGTCTTCATTCCTAGCTTCCAATGCAGTCGTGAGTGGGTCGAACGAATCTGGCAGTCCTCTTAAAATCAGCGCAACTTTAAGACATTCCTTCATCTCGAAACCGGAGTTCTCCAATCGAGCATAGTGCTTCTCAATTTCAGCGAGATACACATCCATGTTTTCGCCAACTTTATTGTTTTGATTCGTGATTTGCTTCAACAACGTTACCTTTTGGCCTAGAGACGTTTTATTGTGTTTCTCCTTAAGCGCCATCCATGTCGTTTTCGCTGTCGTTTTTCCTCTAATTACACCAAACTGACTTTCATCCAGCATGAGCTGAATTGTAGCTAGCGCCGGTTCGTCGCCATCCTTCCAGGCATCTGTTAACGGTGCTGGTGGAATTCCTGGATCAACGTACTTCCATGTTTGTTCCCGCCGCAGTAGGGCCTGGACCGAGAAGGACCAAGTGGGATAGTTGCCATTGTTCAACTTCGCTATTCTTGCCAATTCCATTCTCGAGAGTATTCCAAAAAACAGCTTCGCTTCAAGATTTTCAAATTTTACTTTAATCTTTCTCGCGTAATACACTGGGTACCATAACCTGTTACAAGTATCTGGACTTGAGTGATGGATTTCGGAGAACAAGAAATGAACGTGTTGTCTCTTCAAGCAACTGATAACGAATGAACAAATTTTTCTCTTTATTGGAATTAAATATTATATTACGTTTCTTAGGAAACGTTGCTTTAGTAACTATTGATGTTGGTTCAGGGTCGGACTCAACACCCGTTTCATTTATGCATCGGTATCGTTTTTTTTGCTATTGAATGAGACTGCCAAAAGTGCATATCTCAAATAATAGAGAGATTGCCGTTAGCTGAACGGATCATTTGTATGCCTTGAATACCTCTGCAAAATCTGTACCATGATAAATCCGGCGCCGGTTTTACCTTCAATGAATACATTCATTATACAACTCTCTCTTCGAGGAGCTTTTCCAAATGATTTCTCACTACGTTTTTCTCGAACGACATGTTATCTAAGTCTAAGTATCTAAGCCCTATATGAAAAAAAAAAAAACATCTTGACACCCGTTTTAACATGTTACACTCCACTCCAGTAGAGGTGAGATTTTCGGTACGGTACGGTAGCTGCTGCGTACCATAAATTGGATGAATTACGATAATCCAAGAGCTTGAAGCATCAACCGGCAAAATGGGACTGGCTGTGCGATGTTCACATAAAGGCAGGATTTTGTGAAATACGTTGTTTCATCTTCGTTCCCGGCCTTCACAGCGGCGGTCTTTAGACTAGCAGTAATGTTAGCGTTTTTACGCGCTGCGTAAATCCTCTGATTGAATATTTAATAAACGAGTGCGGGTTGGATTTTTTTTTCACGGTTCGATACTATCTACCAAAGCGGTAGCACATTTACGCTTATTGGTTTATCGCATAAATCGATTTCGTATAAATAGAGTGATAAATTTTAGCTGAAAATTGTATCTTCTTTATGGAATCATTAATTGCGTTACCAAATCGCCCGTGCGCAACGACGTAAAACACTGAGCTTAAAAATATAACTTGGAAGGTCTACTGCAGTGCTCTCCCAGGACCTATAAGTAAAAACTTTTAAAATCAGTTGTTGGCTACGTGATGAACGTTCAACGCCGTACGGGAAAACACTCAGTCCTACACTTGACTCATTTCTCCGGAGGAAAACCAGTGCACTGTGGATGTTGGAAACGGGAAACTTTTCTTTCCTTGCCAGAGATTGCATACATATTCGCATTCGCAATCAAAGTGAATAAATTGTTTTGGCTGCTCCAGATTGGGAGGAAGCTCTCGAGCACGTAACAGAAATCGTTCCCGGTATGTCAATAAGGGAATGGCACACTTTCCTCCGACGTATGATTTCCCACTTGTGATGTAACGTGTCCTGACGTCATCCTTGTTGCTTCCGTTGGCAAGCAGAAGTTGGCTCATCTCTTCAGATACATCCAGCTAATTTTAGTCGGATGTGTGATATCAGCAATGGAGAGAAGAGAATTGGGGGAGCTTAAGCAGACAATTGTTAAGGAATATAAACGATGAAGGTACTTCAGTTTGACGGAGTTTCACGAAACTTTTGAGTGAGACAGAAGAGTTAAATTAATGATAGTGCGTAGCATTTAGATTTAATTTATGGTGCCTCCTTGATGAAAAAAATCACAGGAAGGTTGTGTGCAAAGCCACGACCGCAAGGTTGAAGTAGAATACTTCTACAAGAAAGATAACCCGGCTGCTTGCGTGTCAGTCATTTTTCCTAGTAAATAAATGTTGACCGCTCATTGGCAGTATTGAAAATTCTGTGCAAACGAAGTTGAAGTACTACTCAATTTCAGTTTGCACATATAAATACGACCTCACTGAACAGGAAAAGTACAAACTCTTTGCGGCGCAAACAAGTTTCAACAGTCAGAGTTATATGTACATGTGAATTCAAATTAAGACGATTAACTTTTGGTTAAAGCTCAGAACAAGAAAATATTAAATCTTCAATTCATTTGTTTCGTTGTCCTAAAAATGGTTCGATTTCTCCTACCTCTAGTAGAAGGCCCTTCTCCAGCGTCCCAACCAGAGGTTGGACACGTGTTACCTCTGGCTGCTTTTAAATTGACCTCCGTACTGATACTTGGTTTCTTCGATGCACTTCCCCCATGCTGGTCCTTCGCGCGTTTCCGAGCATCACGCTTGTATTTGGCGTTCATATATTTAGACATAGCACTGAATACACTTTCGATGGATTTCTCAATAAATGCAATAAATGCACTCGTAGTCTCTTACCCGAGAATAATAAAACACTTCCAAGAAATGTTGCACTACTGCCCATAATTCAAAAATTGGCTAATATGCCGTAGGCATCAAATCGAGAAAAACGCCTTTGAAAGTTTTTTATCGGTACAACATATTTTGACTGCTCATGACAACTTTTTTATTGAGTATGTCACCCTTCATATATGCTGGACCCTTGCCGTTGAGTTGAAACAGAGAAATCTGTAGAAAAATTCCATCCGCCACATATTTTTAACACAGTAGCCGTTTTTTTTTTTCAATTATAAACGAAAGGTCAGTTGACAAAACGGTGTGCAATTCGGCTAATATCCATACGATGTGAATTATATCGTACTCGTTGGTGATGCAAATGGTTTTAAATTCAATAAAACAACACGGAAGCACAAGTGAGGATGAAAAGGACGACGAGACAATTGTTACGTGCGGCAATATAATAATATAACGAAAATATTATTATTCATGGTAATCTCACAATCCACTTTCCTATTTTTTCTCATCAAATCCAAAATGAAATCTGAATCTTATCTTTATTAATAATACTCCTAATCAAAGAGCTAATTATCATTTTTTTAAATGTAAAGGTTTATGACAGAAGGAAACAGTCACACGTTTTGATCATTGGGTTTCGCAGTACAACAAATAAATTCTTGTAGCATCAAATATTCTTCTTGAAAAAGTCAAATTTGATGCAATGGCCTTACGATCGCTCACCTGTCGCCAGTAACCACCAAGCTACAACACACTTTCGAAAGTTAGAAGAAACACAGTTCAGTAATAATACACTGGTTCGTGAACATGCCACAGGTTCAAATTGGATATTAGATCTTAGCCAAATTCTCAATTATTCTGGATATAAGCCAAAATTGTTTCACGTTTGCTGCCTTCCCAAATGCATTTTTTGACAATCGGCTTCCGTAGGGACCTTGTTTAGGGTCGAGAAACTGTTTTCTCGATTTTGGTAAAAATGGCATATTAGCCAATTTTTGAATTATGGGCAGGACTAGTAAAAAGACAATTTCCACGTGTTGTAACGTGCTGGAGCACGAAATCTATGTCTGTGATAGGGAACCTTCACGTTCACGAGGCATGACTGGAGAAACGCGTCTAATAATGCGGTAAAATTTTTAATGTCTTTTTGTGCAAATTATTGTACTCAGACAAAAACCTGTTTTGAATTGGATGAATTTTTAGTGAATAAACGTTAACCGTTTGTTATTCAAAGTTGGTCATGCTGATCGCAGCCTTTGCGCTGCCCCTACAGTGGGGGGATTACTAAATAAAGTAAAAATTGAACAACTACAACAGAATTTGATTGCATCCCGCACAGAATGTCTGCTTGTGTTGATGCCAGAAAATTATTACCCTTCAATTATTTTATTATTTGCCTTGAAAAAAGCATTTTGCGGTTCAAAATCGGTTGCTAATCACAACCTTTGAGCTGCCCTAACATTGGGGGAATTAAGATACACGGACAACATGCACTGTGGAAGCTATTTCACATTCAGTAAATTAGACGGGTGCGACAAATTTAAATTGCTAGGATGCAACACAGAATATTTGCTTGCGTTGAAAAAAATTATTAACTTTTTTTTTTTTTTTTTAACAAAATTGGATTTCCTGATGGCAATCTTCATGCTGCCCCAACACGGGGGGAATAATGGCTGTCTGGCGACACACGCTGAGAAAAACCGCGCTGCTCCTGAGACGTGGTGACCAACCACAGGGCTAGTGCTGCTGCTAAGGAAGGACGACTGGTGTTGTCGCTGTCTAGAACTATTATGAGCGGCTCCGGCTGAAACAGGCTCTTATATAGGGATGAAAATAGGAATGAATTATTTTTCGTAGGTGGTGGAATGACAACAACTTGAAAAGTATGTGTGACTTCATTCCGGCTCAGAGCGATCATTTGATAAGCTCCACCTCTTTTTTCAGTTTCTAAAGTTTTTCCTCAGTTTCGTAGCACGGATGCACAAAAATGATTTCTTGTCGAGCCGGACCGATAGCACTCTCATTGAAGCAACAAAATAACATGTTTTGTGTCGTGTTGCGCAGCTTCGTTGAAGAAAATGTTCCCGTTCCCGTGTCGCATGTAAGCAGATTATTGCGTTCAGTAGACAGTAGATAGTGTATCCAGCGAATAAACACCGATGGTGCTCTCACACACGCAACGGCTTTAACCCGTATCTTATTGCGGTTTGTAACATCAAGCGATTTCGTTTGCTCGCTGTTGCGTGTTGCATCATGTTGCAACTTGGCAGCTGGGAGACGACGAAGTTCTGTTTATACTGATTGATTGAATCGACTTCATATTAGCTCTGCATAGTCGAACTAACTGCTTTTGTGAATGCGTTCTAACAGGGCAATTTATTATTCAATGTCGGTTATGCTGATCGCAGCCTTTGCGCTGCCCCTACAGTGGGGAGTTTACTAAATAAAGTGAAAATTAGACAACTACAACAGAATTTGATTGCATCCCGCACAGAATGTCTGCTTGTGTTGATGCCAGAAAATTATTAACCTTCAATTATTTTTTTATTTGCCTTGAAAAAAGCATGTTGCGGTTCAAAATCGGTTGCTAATTCCAACCTTTGAGCTGCCCTAACATTGGTGGAATTAAGATACACGAATAACATGCACTGTGGAAGCTATTTCACATTCAGTAAATTAGACGGGTGCGACAAATTTGAATTGCTAGGATGCAACACAGAATGCTTGCTTGCGTTGACAAAAACTATTAACTTTCAATGACTTGTTTATTTGCCTTGAAAAAGGCATTTTGATTTCCGAAATTGGATTTCCTGATGGCAATCTTCATGCTGCCCCAACACGGGGGGAATTATGGCTGTCTGGCGACACACGCTGAGAAAAACCGCGCTGCTCCTGAGACGTGGTGACCAACCACAGGGCTAGTGCTGCTGCTAAGGAAGGACGACTGCTGTTGTCGCTGTCTAGAACTACTATGAGCGGATCCGGCTGAAATTGGCTCTTATATAGGGCAAATAGCATGTTTTCTATTGCAAGGTATATGATCCTGTCGACCCTGCTTGGGAAGCAAGCATATAACGACCAATCAGAGGTCGAATTTTTCGTTTTGACAATGCTTGACTATTTTCAATAGTACAATAGTGTGAATAATAAAATTACAATTATCTTATTTTGGGAAGAATCTTAGAAGATTTTCCAATCTATTGCTGCAAGAACGAAGGAAATCCATCGAATACTAACCGATTTATTAGCATTTGAGATTGGACATATTTTTAACTTTTTTCGGTTTTAGATTTTCATTTCACATCCCTATGTAGCCGAACTTCCTGAGAGAAGTATTCTACTTCAAAATCCGCTAGTGAAAATAGCCATAAAATCACGACCAAGTTTAATGGAAGCTCGAGGGAAGAATAAGTGTCTTTCCCTGTTTTTCTCACTGTTTCAACAACAAATGAACAGACTTGAGGGCACCTGGAGCTGGCAAAATGAAAAGCAACAAACATGTTTACACTTCGTTGTTGTCTGGTGGTACCGGAAATACCCACCTTCATTTATTTATGTTATGCACGAATTACAAGTTCCACAAAAGCACGCTACAGGCAGAAATAGCTAGCTGTTGTAAACAATAAATCGCATAATTACGTCTGAGATGCCAAGAACGAATGGTTGAAGCCACATTACATTCATTTCAACTTTTTTAACATTCTACTAATGATGCTAGGAGCAATTTTAATTAGCATTATGGGAGAGGTAGCGCAGACAATTGTTTGATTCTCAGCTTATGATTTATATTTTATGATTGACTAATTTTGATTTGCATGATGAAAATCATCAGACCGTAAAAAGTAATTATTTTGCACTCAATCGGTGTGATTAGGGTCAAATAGATTATTAAAATTGAACAAACACGAGCGTGACATTATCATTCCCGTCGATGCGCGAAATTAGAAATCACAAGTGTGGCTTTCGATTGAAACAATTGCAATTATAAATGCAAACATTTAACAAAGCAGAATTCAATAAAGTTTCAGGATTAATGAAGCTGATTCCTACAGCAGGTGGAAAACCCACTACGTTTTACTGCCCTAAATCCATTCTTAATCTAATTTGTTCCACTCCTTCCCCTTCATTGTTGACTGCACTTCGTATTCAACAACAATTGCAGGCAACCGAACCGACAGTAAATAACGAGCGAGCCCTGAAGATCTATGTGCACAAAAAAAAAAGCAAAAATTTGCACACAGCATCAGTTGTGTTCGCTAGTGATGAGTGGACGAGAAAGCCAGCACATCCATCGGGTGACCGACATCTGACGAGCACATTTGCCCAGTCCAGTCAGAAAGGCCACAGCCGGAGGCAAACACTGTCAAGGGACGTATTGATGTGGAACTACCGTTCACAACAAGCTGAAAAGTGAGGTTATGTACTGTGCTGCTGCTGGGGGGAAAATGTTTTAGAGCAAGAATAATGTCACATTAAAAATTCAATGCTTTGATGAAATGTGACTGTTTTATTGCAGTTTATTTATTTCGTAAACATTCCCTTGTCGATACGAGGTTGTTTTTGTCTCAAATTCCATCGAACAATCGACCACTCGAATCTAATTTTGTTTTGAATTTCTTCAATTCTGATGTAAAAAAACACTCATGCTACAAATCCCACACGTTTCCTTCAGGCCCAACCTTAGGCATATCGGAGTGTTAAGAAAACAAGTCAATATGATTAACATCCGACTTTTAGCTGTGTCTTTGATCTTCGACCTGTAATCAGAGAAATTGCTTCAATACGATGCTGTATGGTAAATGCTCTGAGCGAATAAATGCTAATCCTAGCTGGTGCTAGAGAGCTGATTATAGCTCCGAACATTTTCCACAGTTTGTTATACTGAGTGATTCATAAGTCATCAAAGCAATTTTTTTATTGATATTACCCTGCGAGTACGTGCGTATACCCGCGTAAATATCGAAACATTAAAACAAATGAGACGAAAGGTAATTAGAAACGAGCAAGTACAGATTCTCGTGGATTGAACGCCAGATTATACAAAAGATAATACAGTTTTGGAATTTCGCAAATTCAGAGCAGAAGCGTTAATTGACTCCTCCTAATCATTCGAGCAAGAAAGATTCTCGCAGATTCTGAAGCCAAAACATGTTTCCTGTGTTCAAAAGTGGAAATAGGCGAAATAGAAGGAAATATCGGAGCATTGTCAGTCTTTCTGCCTCATTTAAATTGTTTAAAATTGTGGTTAGCTCGGGAATCCTTTCTTGCAAGAAAAACTACATTTCACGGATTTATGCCGGGACATTCGGTTACTACTCTTGGCTTTCACATCAACTGGCATATCGCATATGGAGAAAAAAAAACCGAGACCGACGCTATATACAGTCAGGTTTTTTTACGTGTTTTTCTTACGCGGGTGCTTTCTTCAATAACTCAAAAATGGAACAAGATATCGACCTCATTCCAATCATATTTTCCGCTTTAGGACACAAGTAATCGTATATCAGTTTTCAAAAAACATCACTATTTTTGATGTTAATACTGAAAATTTATAATACTGCATTTAGGCCTTTTGACTGCCTATTATCATATTCAGTCGAAGTTCAAACGTTTTGAGACAGTTTTCTACGTTATATTTTCAACTCAATTTAGTATTTTTTACGCGGTTTCATATAAACTTGGAACACATCCCCTGCGTAAAAAAAATCTGACTGTGCTCTTCCTCCCATCCTCCCATTTGTTTGACACTTCTGGAATACCACAAGGCAGTATTATGGGACCACTTCGTTTTTTTGCTCTATTACAACGATGTGGCATTGCTGGATGTAAGCTGGTATTTGGCTGTGCGGTCCGTTGATGATTGTCGTGATCTTCAGACACTGCAGAAACTGGCTCATAGTCGGTATTACGGTATTACGGAAACCTATAAGATTGATGGCAACGTAATCAGAAGAGTGGATTAAGTAAATAACCTCGGTGTTTCACTAAGCTCAATTTAATTCCTAACCGCTCTTTTATCATTTCTAAATCAACTCGACTTCATTGATGAATTAAGACATGAATTTGAGGATTGTTGTGCTTCGCAACGGTCACTTCGATCCGCTGGATTGCTACAACCCCGCGTGCATCGCTCAATGTTCGGTTATAATGAACCTGTCACTGTATGTGTTCGAGCACTCTCCTTCAGTTGAAGAGATCTTTGAATTCAGCGTACCGTCACACAAATTCCTTCAAACAGTGTCAAATATTTTCTAATTGACTATTGCGCATTTTACCTCTCAATAGACTCACAGTGAAATAATTTTGTCGCACCAAAATAAGATCACACTGCTCTCTCACTGATATTGCAAGTGCAGCAGAAGGAGCAGTGGCAGGAAAGCATTGAATATAGCCTTGACGATTCGTTTTCCTGCATTTTGCTGGTCTATGAGCAAAAGTGTTGAGGGCAGTGGACATTGTTTTGTTTTGTTTTGTTTTTTTCGTCAG
The DNA here is from genome assembly GCF_029784165.1 of Wyeomyia smithii. Taxonomy (NCBI): domain Eukaryota; kingdom Metazoa; phylum Arthropoda; class Insecta; order Diptera; family Culicidae; genus Wyeomyia; species Wyeomyia smithii. The sequence continues at coordinate 4,646,850 of NC_073695.1, read as the reverse complement.
TTGAAAGTGACTGTGGTGTAACAACTATGAGTGGGCGAATATTTTTGTCGTCTATGAATAAAAGGCAGAAAGTCTAAGTAGCAATGAAATAGACAATATACAGTTTAATAATAAGATTTATGTTTTATGAATTGACTCTAATTAACCCAATGTAAAACTTGTTGAATTCAATGTTAGTTCGTAATGTTTGTAGTTTCATTATTGACAAATTGTAAAAAACTTGATGTGCATTCTCAAAAAGATTGTGTGATCTCGGCCCTTGCTAACAACGATAGGCTCTATAGCTCTCGACATCTTTTCGGATGCTTTCTTTCTGTCTTGAATCGTGAAGACGAGTAGAAATGCGTGACGATAGATCAAATTGAAACGTAAAGTGAAAAGTGAGGTTATGTAAAGTGGATAAAATTCTAGATTAGCCAAAAATAAATATAGGAAGTACATGTGGGTGACTAAATTTAAAAAAGGGTGGTGAGCTAGGAGAATTGTCCTGAAAAGTTATAAAATGTGTATAGGGTCAGAATTCGTGAAAAAAATCACTAAGAGTTTCACTCGGGAAGTTAATTTTCCAGTTTTTACTGAATTTGAATAAGTTTTCAAGTAGTTATTGTCATTTGAAATTTAGGTCAAAATTGTTTTAAAACAGACATAGCTTTGAAAATATTGAATCGAATTTGAAGAAATTTTCACAGCAGATGCATCTTAAGTTGTAGCTTACGAAAATATTTTTTTTGAAAAAAAAATATTTTTTCAATAGTAACTATTCAAAACAATATGTTGAAAATCTATGTTCTAGGGCACTGAAAAGTCTGAAAAATTTCACGAGTATTTTTGACAAAATTTCGAAACTTCGCTGAAAATTTCGCGATGGTGTTATTTTTGGATCAGAAGATATGGGCCTTCAAATTTGGTGCCGCAACGCATTTTCGAGCGAGAAATACTTCTAAACCCAGTTTTCGTCAGTTCTCATACCAAAAACTGCACCATAATGACTAAAAGTAATAGCACGGACGATCTTACCCCGCTGATGCGTTCTGTACGGTTGTCTCCTAACTAAATTTTGCATTATTTTTTAGTAAAATGTGTAGGTAGGCTTGCGAGTTGTTAGGGGCATAAAGTATACTGTTTTCATCATTAAGATGGGTATATTTTGACTGTTTTGCGACTCAAAATCATTTCTATCAATCTAATTTTACTAACCTTACAGAATTTTTGCATATAACTGAAACTGGGATTGTCAATAGTAGTACTGCTCACTCGCTTCTCGCTTATCAACTATCTACTGAAACCACTTTGGATTGCCTAGTGACGAAGATCGAGAAGTCACTGAAATATTGAGAGGTACACTTTTCTTGATATTCTGGGAGCTTTCGATAACACGTCCTTTACATCAATATACACTGCTCTACAAAATGAAGAAGTCAACAATAATATGAGTCGGATCCAAGCAATGCATTGTGAGATACGTCTGTCACTGTGGAGGTAGCTATGGTCTTACAACAGCATTGTTCAAATGGTGTCCTAAGCTGAATGAAACAACTATGGAAGCCATGCTCAATTTACCAATTCTACATCTCCATGTGAAGACGGAGGCAGAGCTTGGCGCCCTAAGACTGCGTAAAAATACAACGATGCTCGAAAGTGACCTAACGGGATGGATGCGCAGCCTAACATGGACGTTCCATATATGATGATTGACACAAATTGCTCAATGTGAAACAATGGAGGGCTGAGTCTTCCATTGGGCACCATCCGATTCTACACGGATGGCTGAAAAATCGGGTCTCAGACTGGATCAGGGATCTATGGACCAGGAATAAAGTTCACTTTCGCTTTGGGAAAGTGGCCAACCGTCTTTAAAGCAGAGGTGTACGCAATATATATCTATGTGTCTTAAGCGCTACTATGTACAGACATGCGAAAAAGTGAATCTTTTGAGACAGTCAGGCCGCACTGCTGGCTTTAAAGTCTGCCCGTGTGTTCACAGACTAGTCTGGGAGTGCATTGCAACACTCAGGGAACTTTCTTGTCTCAACAAAGTTATACTGCTTTGGGTATCCGGACATTGTAGAATCGATAGAAATGAGCATGCCGACAGCTTAGCCAGACAAGGATCTGCTCAGTATTTCATCGGACCGGAACCGTCTCTGGGTACCTCCATATCCGACATTAGAGGCGAACTAAGTACATGGTTTAAACTAGAAATAGCATCTCATTGGCAACGTGCGCAGAGTCGTAGACAAGCTAAACAGTTTATCTACTCAAACCTTGCGGATACCAAAAGGCTACTTAGTTTAACTCGTTCTGAACTACGAATCATCACGGGACTCCTCACCGGATACTGTCCCTCTCTCTATCATTTAAAGAAAATCGGCAATGTCCCAACCGACAGTTGCCGCTTCTGCAACGCTGAACCGGAGAGCTCAGCACATTTGCGCTGCTTTTGCGGAGCTCTTGCTTCACCGAGCTTCAACTTCTCCGATTGTTACCTCTCAACTCCATGCCAGGTATGGAGCACCAATCTCAAAACGGTCACTGCTTTCATCAACCATGTTGTTTCGATTTGGAACACATGCCTACAACCAACTAGCTCAACTCCATCAATGAATTCGAGCATCCTGTTATCTGTGTATCACAAAAAAATCATTCCTGTCGCAGTGGCACTTCTACCCAATGTCCTTCAGGCATACAAAAAAAATCCCCACTGTAAGCGGTCTCAGCATGATTCTCAGCAGCGTGCCTTTTTGCAGTAGTAAGTGGCTTTGCGACCTAACTGCTTACAACAAACAGGCGTACAGGCGAACCCTGCCCACAGAACGAAGCTCGGTAGTGCGGATCCGGCGAATGTTACCCAGAAGGAATCCGAAGGAAGGGATTGCTTCTTCCCTTCTTCGATGGATACTGAATGCAATTGCTTGCAATCCAGTATCTTTACATTAAGCATCATGAGGTTCTTGAAACAGCCCATCCCATAACGTAAAATGTTATCGACAGTGAGATTCCCCTCGGTAACCACACGCGATACTCTCTCGTGAAGAAATCGTAGCTAGCAATTGCCTTTGCGTTTGCTTCAAGCTATTCACGACAACTCGCAGTTTGTTCGGCCCCACTGTAGCGGTCATAGTATTTCAAGAATTTGTTTAGAATTAATTTATAATCGATCAACACAATTGTGTTGCGCCAAGATGTAGACAACCGTAGTTTGTCGTATCTGTCGCAACACCCTAGCGCACGCGTCTCTCCCTGAATGTGCATCTCTAGATTAAGCGGTTGAGAAAACCCGAAGTTGTTTCCATATAGAATTGCTAAAAATGGTTGGAGAGGGACAGATAGGGCCTAATGACGGCAGCCAAAATGAAACAACCAGCATAATTGTAGATTTCCGAATATTCCCGACGAGATTTGCGGGAAATAACGTACTTCCTGTAAATTCGTTCGAAATCACCTTCCCTGATCTGAGGACTAATAATGATCGTTCATTTCGTCCGAGATCGTTAAGCAATTCGAAAGTGTCGCGTTAAAAGTCTGTTGTCCGCGTTTTCTAATTATTTTTATGTTAAGTAAGTTTCGTGACGTAATTTATTAGTTACTTGTCTTAATTCCTTGTTCTTCAATTTACAATAGGCTCGTTACAAAGTGAAGTCTAATTGATTTGTTTAGTTCGAATAGTGCGTTAAAAATTGTGTGCAAAGTAGAAAGGTAAATGTGCTCAAAGTTCAAAGCCATTGACCCCGACCATATGCTAATGACCCCGTTTGTACAGCCACAAGGCTGCGCACTCTCACCCACAGCCGAACGAGCGAGAGCAGGACAGCGTAAGACGCAACGCGTGCCGTTTTTCCCCAGGACGAATTTTTTCCCGGCAGCCGTTTCATCGCGCGGGACATTTGCAGATCGCACTTCATCTGCCCACGTGACCAGCATCGGATAGACAAAAGTCATCCGGTGAGGCTAGTGGCCGTTTCCGGTCGAGGGATCCCGGAAAGCGGCACTATGCAGTGAATCATTTTCATCATTCAAATCGGCGTGTGCCGATCGACCGCGTTGGCCTAATGTGATCGCCAACAGCAGCAGTTTAACCGGCCAACGACCAACATCAGCATCAGCAGCAGCACACAGCAATCTATTGGTGAGTCGTTCCAATTTACTCTCGAGAGCGGTGGGCGCGTCCATGCAGGACCCCACAATTTAATTGTGATATCCCGATCATCGACCATTAGTCGCACTGGCCGGTATCGAAACTGCGCCCATGATTTTTGCAGTTGCGTGGAGGCCGAAATAGCGTGCACGCGTTTCAGAATTTTTGATCGCCCCACTCAACAAATCTAACAACAAAGCACATGGGTCAATGAGCACTAGAGATAGGGAGAGAGAAAACGCACACAATAGGAGCTTAGTCTAGACGATAAGTTACACACATACAATGAAAATTATAATATAAAAGCATGCTTGCTAGATTTAAATACAAACCTGTTCTTCAATAATAATATATGGAGTTTGTTTCATGCAGATAGTGTTGTAGTTTTGTTAATGTAATACTCCCGCAAGGTTTAGGTCCGGTTCTAGTGTTTCACGTCATTTTGGTTCGTTTTCCGTTGTGATAGTTTCGTCTTCCGCGTGGCGAGATTCGAATGATCGGTAAAGCTTTTCTTCCAGACTGCGTACGATATCTGGTGGTAAATAGCGGCATTACCCGTGATGAGAAATTATAGTGCGGGTGGTTTCTCACCGCAAACTCTCTGAGAGAATAGATGGTGTTGAAGATCTCTGCTGGGGGATAAAAGAGTGTGGACCCGTTTTTGGTGACCGAATTTTGTGTAGCCATCTGGTCCGATCCTGATTACTTTTTTTTTGGTATATTCTTTGGAACGACCCTTTAGGGGAGTCTCAACCGGGCAAAACTAATCTAGGTGGGCAGTCTCCGTTTCGGAGTGGCGCTTAAGCTGCCCGCAAGCTAGGGATCGACCAGGGCCGGCTACACCACCTTCATAATCTCGGTTAGGTCTTTACCAATTCGAATAATATACAATGGCTTATTTTCGGGCCAGAAAAAGCAACGTAGGGACGATTGGCGGGATCTGGGTGATCAAAACCGAAACCAGTCTGAGTCGTGCCTGCAAGCGCGACACCACAAGCTGACAGCTGACTCTTCTGCGCGAGATGAGACATTCCTTTAAGTCTCAAAAATAACGGCTGCACAGCAGTGCGTGTAGTAGATAGAGATGAACAATAGAATAAGTCGGCAGTGGAATGTGATACGATAAAGATTCTGGAACTGTACCACCTTTCCAGTAGGTCAATTGGTCAAAACACCATGCCGGGGACAAGGAGATTGAGGGTGCATTTCCCATCTGAATGCGGTATATTTTTTGAAGGCTGTATCATGTTTTCAGTTCGCTTATTTTTCGCTTTCCCAGCTGCACACACTGTCTGCCTTTAATGACAGTTTGTAATTCGAAAATTGGAAGTTAGAAGTTGGAAGCTTGAAGGCTGAAAGTTGAAAGTTGAAAATTGAAAATCTAAAATCGGAAGTCAAAATACAAACATCTTTGATAGTCTACAACCAAATCAAAATCCGTATTTAAAATCTCGAATGGTTGAGAGTCAAAGCTTGCCAAATGACAAAAAAAAAACAAAAAACAATGACTTATAGGCCGAAAAAACAGGTTTTCTGGTAAAACCCCAGTCATAATCAATTGAATGTCAAAGATCAAGTTTCAAACGTAGAAACGTAAATATGAAAAACCGCAATTTCAATGCAGCAAACCGACACTTGTAACCTGAGTGGTTGCAAATTCAGCATTGAGAGGGAAATTATTGGGATTTTGTGAACCGCTGGACTAGCGTGTACCCAACATGACAATCTCTCACAACTCCGTGCTGAATATCGTTCACGTAAATTTGTTTGATTTTGTTTGTGAACGAGTGCTATAGTTTGCTCGCCGGTTAGAGTTAGTGGGAATCGCGAGCTGCAGGAGCAGCTTGAAAGAAGCACCGTATGCTGCTCTTGGGTTTTTTGGAATCACCACCAACGGAAGACAGAAGAAAGCGCAATATTTTTTAAAATTAATTTTGATAGTTTTTTTTTCCCTTCAAATTACCAGCAAAGGTAGTTTGACGCCCTATAAGTAACAGTTTGCCGGGCAATTCAAGTATACAACTTATTGACACAGGCTAAAAGCCAAAAAATACAAAGTACAAGAGTGTGAATAATATAAGAAAGCGGACAATTTACAAATGCTTAGAAACCTTGAAAAAAAAAAGAAACAAAATATACAGATAATTAACGAAATGACACAAACGCAAAAAATATACATAAAAAATTAAAAAAATACACCAAGAAAATACACATGGAAGTTAAAAGTCGAAAATAATAAAATGTTGAATACCAAAGATTGTGAAAAATCGTTAATCTAATAAAAAAGGAAATTCGAAAATCTCATGTTTGTAATTGAATATTTAAGACCAAAATCTGAAATCGAACAAAAAATTCAAATGAAATTCGGAAATCGAAAAAAAAAATTGAATTCGAATATCGAAAATCAGAATTATAAAAAGTCGAATTTGGAGATTCGAAATCCAAAATAGAAAGTGTCGAGTATCATGATTCGTAGGTAAAAGTAATGAACGATAGTTGGAAGATTGAAAAGGGAAGGTTGAGAGATGAAAGTTGAAAGTTTAAAATTGAAAGTAAAAAGTTGATAGTTGAAATTGAAAATCGCAAACTGAAACGAAAGAGTAGTAAATTTTGGAGCTTCGACACGCAAAACTTTTCCTTATTACTTTAGAAGCAATAGCGCAAAATTGCCTTTTGGGTAACAAACCTATTACTTTAAAGGCAATAAAATTCTTCCCCAGTCAAGTAACAACACATACTGACATAAATTTAGCACGTGTTACGGGAGTACGACTATCTAATAATGGTCGTTTCAACCACATGCAAGATTTTTTCTGTCGAAAACTGCTTACTTTCCATCTCAAGCAAAAAAAAAATCACACACCGTCGCATATGTTGCACATGTTACAAGTTTCTTCAATCTCCAATTCATCCGGTGTGCGTGTATTAGTTCGCATACGGAGAAGAGAAAAAATATGACAAGAGCTGCCAATCAGCATTTTTCCCGTCATAGAGTATACAAACGTTGATGATTTCAAAGACTTGAAATGCGTCTTTGAATGACATCACGATCTGTAAACTGCGTTAGAGAAAAACAAAAACATTCGCTTTCCTGCAAGATATCTAAAACACATACTCATTGGTTCATGGAAACTCATTTGCACCTGTTTGAAAATACAATACTCGTGCCTATCCATACAATATTCGCAACTTCGGTAACTCTGGTCAGACAGTATTACATATTTCCATTTCATGTAAACACTGGGGGACGAAACGAAAGTGTTTCTAATTAGACATTTGAGGTTGACGGGTGAGATTCCCATTATGTGTGGATGAAGGGAAGCAAAAATGAATCTGATCGTTGCATCAATACAAATGCAGCGAGTGAAGTCTTGCTAACACATGCATTGCGGTGGGTGCTTGGCTGTATGTTCTCCTCCAGAAACACATACAAGCGTGTGGCCGTCATAATTTTTATTACTTTTTGTTTGTTCCTATTTGTGTATAATGCGCAGTCATAAGACACAATAAGTAATAAAAAATTGCCCTAAAGTAATAAAATGTTCCCCGTTTGCGTTGGGTGTAGTAAAGTCGAAAGAGCGTAAATGTAAAGGTCTAAATACAATTGATACGTTGCGGCTGCGTTTGCGGCAATTTGACAGCTAGCCCATACATTTTCTATCAAATTAACGTCATCACAACGCAAACGAATCCATTGTGCTTGGGCCTAAAGTCGTAAACCGTTAGTCGAAAATCGAAAATCTAAAATTTAAAGACTACATCGGAAACCAAAAGTCGAAAATGAAGAGGGAGAGAGAGTCAGGAGAAGTCGAAAGTTAAAAAAACGTGAATTAAAGGACTAGGCTCGAAAGGCAAAAGTCGAAAGTAGAAAGTACAAAATAAATACAACCTCAGGTTAACGACCTTCTCAGATTTGGCTCAAACTTTAGGAAACTTTTTGTATAAGTCACTATGTAGAAATACCAACCCTTGCCTCATGAAACCCTCCCTTCTTTAAACAAGCGCAATTTTTCTTAAAAAGGCCTCCTTTTCGAGACACAGCTTTTAATATTTAAAGTCAAATTTTGTCTGGTTCGAAAAAAACTCTCTTGTCTAGATTTTCTATATCTATGGATATTTCATATCAATGGACATTCCAAAAATTGCATTTTGAAGAACATTGTCCAAACAATCCAGAAATATGTATCAATTTTGTGCTACAGTGTTGTCAGAAATGATATTTTTGAATTCGAAAAATAAAATAACTTTTTTCGGCAAACAGGAACTGCTCCATTATTCATCTCATTAAGCCGATATTCACGAAGAATGCACGGATTAAACACCAAATTTTCCTGGAATCATTAAACAAATAAACAAAATACGTATACGTGCTCTTATGGAATCGTTCAGCATTGTATATTTAGTAAACTTAGCTCGATTTATCCTGAATTTTGTGAAACAAACCATTTTTCACAACGCATTCATATCCATCTCAAAACTTGAATCACTGCCAAATTATTCATCTCACGTCGCCCCCATATTCATAATACTGTTAATCATGAATCAATCACATTATCATGAATGAACGTAGCCGCAGCCCGTCGTAGTAGGTTACCAATATATACGCCGTAGTTGTTTACGTGCAAAATTGGTAACCTAGGTAACCAGTGCAGTGCTGTCGCAGTGAAAACAGATGAAAATACATACAGTGGAAATTTAGGAATTGTAGAAAATCATCTCATATATTTCTGCCAATTCAAGCTTGTTTTTGGAAATTCGAGGTGAACATTTCAAAGATTACAGTGTTCTTAGTGTAGTGAGTGATTTTGTTAAGTGATTTAAATAAAATTGGTCCGCTAGCGATGAAAAAACTTTGGTTGGCTGCTGAACGAGTCCCGTTGTAGCTGTATAGAACAATGCGCGGATTTTGTTTTCTGAGGTAGGTGATTGAATGAAATGAGTTTCCGAGTACAGATGCCCGACTATAATATCAAATTTAGAGCTTTTAAGTGAGTTTTTGAAGATTCTACTTTATGAGAAATGTAAAGTGAACTATGAAGAATCCATTGGAGCAGTTCCCCTATATTCTTATTTCAAATTTAATAATTTCATTGTGTTTCTGTGGAAATATTACTTGAAAAACCCTTATCACTCCGAGAGGTTATGAGCGAAATTTACCTTACTTGAGCCAAATTTACTCTGATAAAAGCAAATTCAAAGCATAATTGTAGGGCAACTCTAAAGCGCCATTGCGTGTTAAATTAGTCTTGAGCCAATTTGTATGCGGAAATTGTTCGTGTGTAAATCTCTCCCTGTTGAAACCACTAGATAAGCCAGTAATAGGTCACGCCTTATTAACATTTTTCTCTTTCCAAGCAGCAATCCTTCCGTATCAATTTCTGCCAAGTGGATAAACCCAATTAACGGTGCATATGCTGCTAGGCTGAAAGCGCCTACTGCGTGTTGATTGTCGGGTGGCTTAAGGTTCGTCCTAGTAAGCTTCTAAGTGTGCAGTGATGACCGCTCCTTGACACGTACGTCAATCATGCGACGAGCCACTTCACGGGAGGTGAAGCCAACAAAAGGGACGCAAAAAAGCAACCCCAGTCCAATCACACGGGCAATTCATCACGAAGAAGGAGATCATAACAAGGTCTGTTGGTTCGTGGTGTTTAAGCATGACAGTCGTACAACAACGGATAAGCTGACGTGACGGCAGGGAGGCAATCCGATACAAATTGGTTTGCTATGATGGATGAACACCGTTTTGCCAGGGCTTTGGCGAAAGTCAGTCTGGAATCCCGCCGCCAAAGTAGGCTTGGTTGTATTATTAACCGTGGTTGGCCACTTGTGGAGGTACGCTGTCACGAGAGGATGATAAACGATGGTCGAGTTTAATGGCAAAGCAAGAGTTGTGCGCGGGTAAAATTTGTATTGAAACGGTTTATCCCGAAAACAAACAATAATAATTGTTTGGTTACGTTAGGTACAAGTAGAAAAAGTTGTTAAAATGTTTGGCAAAATTGAAGGTTAAATTCTAAAAACACTTCCATTGACGTTGGCAACCAGAAATAGGTTGCAAGCAGCGGAATTTCCCATGATGAAGTGGTGCCAAAAAAATATGTTGTGGCTTGGGATAGACCGCCTACTGTGAAAACGACGACGAACAACAACGCAATCTTAAAAACATGGAAAAGCTTAATACCCACAAGAACTGTCTATTTTCGCTGTTTGTCATTAGCTAGAACACATAGAGTGCACAACCGTTCCAATGGTGGCAATCAGCAGCTGACGAGAACAGGTTACTTATACACCCATCTGTGGTTATTAATAGCATTTTTGTTACTCTTCAAACCACGTGTAGTTGGAACCTCATCCTTGTTTCCCGTGGCATTATCTGGCCAAGCACCGAGAAACGTCATCCATTGTTTTGAAGTAGAATACTTCTCTCAGGAAGTTCGGCTACATAGGGATGTGAAATGAAAATCTAAAATCGAAAAAAGTGAAAAATATGTCCAATTTCAAATGCAAATAAATCGGTTAGTATTCGATGGATTTCCTTCGTTCTTGCAGCAATAGATTGGAAAATCTTCTAAGATTCTTCCAAAAATAAGATAATTGTAATTTTATTATTCACACTATTGTACTATTGAAACACACACTATTGTACAAGCCTTGTCAAAACGAAAAATTCGACCTCTGATTGGTCGTTATATGCTTGCTTCCCAAGTACGGTCGACAGGATCATATACTCTGCAATTGAAAACATGCTATTTGGCCTATATAAGAGCCTGTTTCAGCCGGAGCCGCTCATCATCATTCATCGTTCTCTGCTAGAGTGTTGAGCAGTATAGTCGATATAATTTTGCGCTGCTTAGTACGTTCGTTCTCCGTATTCCATTTTGCAAGTTTCTTTTCGCGTTGGATTTTCCGTCGAGTACCTTGGAGTATCTTCTGGATCTCGCCAAGAGTACTCCCATGGCTGGCAACAAGCCGCTCTTTCCTGTTCCATTTGAGGATATATCCGACAGTGGCTGCGCGGAGCAGTCGACCGATGGTTTCCACCAAGTGAAAATGAAGAAGAAGACAATGGACAGCCAAAATTCATCTGCTGCAGAAACGTCCACCGGTTCGAAACACAAACGCAAGCAGGCCGTGCCCCTCGGTTCGTCGGACCCAGAAACGAATCGGCTGCTGCAAAATAACAAGTTTGCACTGCTGCCAGTAGAAAATGGTAACAGCGAACCCATCGCTAAAAAAGAGCGGGTCCCCCCGCTATTCACCCCCCTCCGGGATATGCTGAAGCTACAAGCGGAGCTTGCCAATTTATCGCTGGAACCTTTCTACAAAAAATGTAGCAAAGGTACCAAAATCCTGTGCTTCAACACGGAGGAGTACAACAAAGTGAGTGATCTTCTAGCCACGCACCAGGTGCCCTACTACACGCATGACAACCCAGCAACGAAGCCACTGAAAGTGGTACTGCGTGGTTTGCCTGCTTTGGCCGCATCGACAGTGAAAGCCGAGCTAGAGCAGGTTGGCCTTAAAGTGGAAGCGGTTTTTCTGATGAATCGCCGATCCCAAACCGTCAAGGACGACCACTTCCGAGATGAGCTGTTCTTGGTACACTTCACTAAGAGAAGCACGTCTATCGGTACGCTGCGTAATATCAAACATCTGTTCCACACCATCATCCAGTGGGAACCGTATCGTCCTCAACACCGTGACGTAACCCAGTGTACCATCTGTTTGTGGTTCGGCCATGGTACACGAAACTGCAGAATGATCCCGCGCTGCGACAAGTGTGCTGGGGAGCATCGCTCTTCGACCTGCCTTCAACCTGATGACTCCGAGCCTAAATGCGCCAACTGTGACCAAAACCATCGTGCCACCAGCCGTAGCTGCCCGAAGCGTGCGGAATTTATTCGCATTCGTAAGGCAGCGCCAACAGCCAACCAGAACGGACGTCATCGGAAGCCTCCTCCGGCTCATACACCAGATCAGTTTCCAGCGATCCGGACCAGACATGTGGTCCCCGTGTTGGAGCCGCTTCCGCTCCCGAATAACAGCCAACCGAATCGTAGCACCCCCGCTGCGAAATTTTCTGCGCAGCCCCGTCTCGCCGCCGCTGCTGCTCTCTCGAACCAAGGACCCACCCCGCCTCCCGGATTTTCATACGCTGGCCTTACCTCTGGGACGTTTGCTGGTTCTACTGAAGATGACCCTCCACTATCAACAGAGGAACTAGTCAAAATCATCTCCGCTGCATTCGAAATCCAGCGTAAATACAAAACCCGCAGCCAGCAGCTTGCTGCAATCGTCGCCCTAATCTCCAACAATGGACCATAAGCCCTTTGTTATTGCGAATTGGAATGCTTGTTCCCTTAGGAACAAACACGTTGAGCTTCTCGATTTCCTTGGCGAGAAGGAGGTCGATATTGCCGTCATTACGGAGACTCATCTGAAACCGGAAATTAACATCTTTCTTCCGGGCATCCAGCTGGTACGACTAGACAGGATCAGTGCAGGGGGCAGAGGAGTTGCTATTGCTGTGAGGAGCAACGTCAAGCGTCGCCTGCTGCCGAGTTTCCAACTTAAGACTATCGAAGCCATCGGGGTCGAAGTTGAAACCTCGCTCGGCCCAATCATCATCATCGCAGCGTACTGTCCCAAGCAAACCACCACCCGAGACGGTACTGCTGCTAAACTACGAAACGATCTGGCCAAGCTGACTCGGCGGCGAGCGAAGTACATCATTGCTGGAGACCTGAACGCTAGGCACGAAGTGTGGGGCAACCGAAGACGAAACCGGAACGGCATCATCCTGGCGGAAGACCTTGAGACCGGGCACTACAACATCTTGGCACCGGAGTGCCCTTCCAGAATCTCCCGGACCGGGGTTCACTCTGTTCTGGACATATTCCTGTCCAACATAACAATCTTCGAGGTTCCAGTGGTGTTCGAGGAGCTCTCGTCGGACCACTATCCGGTGGTGCTTACCTTGGGTGCCACTGCAGAGACGAGATTACCATCGCGCCGACTGGGTCCGGTTCAGCGTATCGTCGACTAAACCCCATCACCGACCACCCCTTGAACACTCCAGCGGAGATCGACCAGGCATTGGACACCCTCCAACGTGCGATTGCCGTCGCACGTGTCTCGGCGGTCCCCGTACAGCAAACTCAGGTGAGTACCGCCCTCCATATTGACAGCACCACTAAACACATCATAAGGTTGCGCAACATCTATCGGCGCCAGTACCAACGAACTGGTGACCGATCCAAGAAGACCATGAGCAACCGACTGACCAAGGTTATCCAGGAACGCATTCAAGATCTACGGAACCGCGAGTTTGGCCAAAAGCTCCGCCAGATTCCACCAAACTCAAACTCGAGCTGGCTGTTTCTGAGGGAGTTTCCATGGTCGACAATTCGAACAGTTTGGTCCCAGAGGAAGCACGAGTGACGGCGGATGAGCTCATCGATCTAGCGAGGGGATCTAGGAATATGGAGGCCCCCGGGTTTGATAACACATTTAACCTCGAGCTCAAGCACTTGAGCCACGGCTCATTTGCTTTTGTAGCACGTGTTTTCAACCGGTGCTGGGAGCTTGGCTACTTCCCTTCAATGTGGAAGATAGCTAAAGTCATCCCAGTACTGAAGCCGGGGAAAGATCCTTCTATTCCTAAGAGCTATCGTCCAATCAGCCTACTCTCTGCCCTCTCCAAGCTGTTTGAAAAGTCGATCCAGAGCCGCCTGCTTTCATTCACCGATGAGAATGGTGTCCTTCCTGAGGAACAGTTTGGTTTCCACAAGGGCAGGTCCACCATCCATCAGCTCAATCGAGTTACGAACATCATCCAGCGGAACAAGTCGGTGTCCAAGACGACAGCAATGGCGCTTTTGGACATTGAAAAGGATTTTGACAATGTGTGGCATGATGGCCTGGTGTACAAGCTACATCGACACAATTTTCCGATATATTTGATAAAGATCATCAAAAGTTATCTCTCGGACAGAGCTTTTCGGGTTTCCTTGCACAATGTGTGCTCAGAGCAACTCAACATCGATGCAGGAGTGCCCCAAGGTAGTATCTTGGGACCGCTCCTGTATAACATTTACACCTCGGATATCCCACCTCTCCCGGGGGGTGGAGTGTTGTCCCAATTCGCGGATGATACCTCGATCATGTATAAGGGTCGCATCATCCGCGCTCTGACACGCAAGCTGCAAGAAGGCCTGGATGCTCTGAATGAGTACTACACCAGCTGGGAAATTGTGGTCAATGTGGCTAAGACCCAGGTCATTTTGTTTCCACATTCGAGATCGCCCAGGCTTGTTCCTGCTGACGATTGCAGGATACGGTTCGGTGGCTCCCTCATAGAGTGGTCCAACGTGGTTGTTTATCTTGGTCTGTCTCTGGACAGTCATTTGATTTTTCGGGCACATGTCGATAAGACTGTGAACAAATGTAGCATCCTCATCAGGGCATTATACCCCCTGATTTGTAGGACATCGACATTGTGCCGGAGGAATAAGATGGCTGTCTACAGACAGATTATTTACCCCACGTTGGAGTACGCAATACCAGTTTGGAAGGGCTGTGCCCAGACACACAGGCTGAGGCTCCAGCGCGTGCAAAACAAAATTTTGAAGATGATATTGAACCTACCCCCCTGGACGCGAACAAGCGAGGTACATGAGCTTGCAAACCTGGATACCTTGGCAGAGCAATTCGACCGCTACTGTATGAGATATGGAGGGAGGTGCTCCACTTCAGAACATGCGATTATTCGCGAGTTATAGTTTTTAAGTTTGTACATAGTAGGATTAAGTAGTAATAAGTAGGTAGGTTATTTAAAAATTCTTAAATTAAAAAAAACACGATGTAAAACATCACAAAAATTACCAAAATCCAATCAATAAGCAACAATTATTAAAAAAAAGAGAAAATCAAAACTAAAGATGAAGTGCTTAGACAGCAAAACACTTACACTGTTAAACGGGGACGGGACACGAGGCATATGGACGCTAGGCATATGGATGTTAGGCATAGTATGCTAGGCATACAGACGCGAGGCATAATGGATGTGAGGCATAATGGATACGAGGCATACTGCCAAAAGGCATAATGGACGCAAGGCCGAATGGACGCGAGGCCGAATGGACGCGAGGTCGAATGGACGCGAGGCCGAATGGACGCGAGGTCGAATGGACGCGAGGCCGAATGAACGCGAGGCCGAATTCGATTTTGTACGATCGCATGAAATCCAATTATGTAGTTCAGGTGTTAATATATTCCTAAAGAGTTTAAATTGGGTATAATACTTTTGTTGAAATCATGCGGCGAAGACGGATAATCGAGGGCAAGGAAACGAGGCGGCACTAAGCCGCCGTGGTTTCCGCAGTCCGAGCCGGCCGCCGACCCGCCGTCGGAAGCGGCGGCCTCTCGCACTCAAACGACTGATCCACTGGTTTGCTAGGCATAGCATAGCATATTTGATCGCCCGTGTGTTGCCCGCGATTGACCAGAATCAGCTGAAATTGCACAAAGTTTGCACAAAGTTTGCCACTGGTTTGCTAGGTCTACTCAAACAGAGTTTTCTTCCCTTAGTTAAGTCCGAACGAGCGGTAACGAGTAAGGACAGCATTCGCTTGAACAGCGAGTCGGCCGAAGGCCGCGAGTATATTGCTTTTCAAATGACACTTTGAAGCGAAATACATGCTATTGAAAGAGGGCTGTGATGATGATGACGATAATAACATATTCCGCATCACTTCCCCTTGGCCTTGTGTCCATTCGGCTTCGTGTCCATTCGGCCTCGCGTCCATTCGGCCTCGCGTCCATTCGGCCTCGCGTCCGTATGCCTCGCGTCTGTATGCTTAACGGGGTGTCATCCTGTTAAACTATTGTTCCATAAAAACAACACTGAAGAAATATATTGAAATTTAGTCAAAAAAAAAAGATTCGGAGCCGCTCATAATAGTTATAGACAGCGACAACAGCAGTCGTCCTTCCTTAGCAGCAGCACTAGCCCTGTGGTTGATCACCACGTCTCAGGAGCAGCGCGGTTCTTCTCAGCGTGCCTCGCTAGACTGCCATTATTCCTCCCGTGTTGGGGCAGCATGAAGATTGCCATCGGTAAATCCAATTTTGAACATCAAAATGCTTTTTTCAAGGCAAATAAACAAGTCATTGAAAGTTATTAATTTTTGTCAACGTAAACAAGCATTCTGTGTTGCATTCTAGCAATTTAAATTTGTCTCACCCGTCTTATTTACTGAATGTGAAATAGCTTCCACAGTGCATGTTGTCCGTGTATCTTAATTCCCCCAATGTTAGGGCAGCTCAAAGGTTGTAATTAGCAACCGATTTTGAACCGCAAAATGCTTTTTTTTCAAGGCAAATAAGAAAATAATAGTAGGTTAATAATTTTCTGGCATCAACACAAGCAGACATTCTGTGCGGATGCAATCAAATTCTGTTGTAGTTGTCTAATTTTTACTTTATTTAGTAAACCCTCCACTGAAGGGGCAGCGCAAAGGTTGCGATCAGCATAACCGACATTGTATAATAAACTGCCCTGTTAGAACGCATTCACAAATGCAGTTAGTTCGACTATGCAGAGCTATTATGAAGTCGATTCAATCAATCAGCATAAACAGAATTTCATCGTCTCCCAGCTGCATGATGCAACATGATGCAACACGCAACAGCGAGCAAACGAAATCGCTTGATGTTACAAAACGCAATAAGATACGGGTTAAAACCGTTGCGTGTGTGAGAGTACCATCGGTGTTTATTCGCTGGATACAAAAATCAAATGAGAATTGTGGAATAATTTGTCTGAAGAACATTAGGGAATGGAACAACTGAACTGATAGGGCGTGGCCTATTACGTAGCACCCTTCGGCTATAAAATAGTGTTTCTGGGAAACTAGCTACATTCATTAGTCGGAAAGTGAGCTGGATGGACCGTCCACAACGTTGACAGCAGCAGCAGCAGATATCAGCACTCAGCGGTAACAGAATATATCAGCGGGTTGCGCCTATGGCTGCCTTCAAATTAAACAAATCACTTGCCCTGTGGTTGGTCATCACGTATCAGGCCTCTGCCTGAGAACGAACGCCAACGCGAGCGATCGGGCGAGATTTTTGCCGTACATCAGCCGGCACTTCCTCTAATGGAAAAGTTGGATCATTTTGTTCAGAAGAATATTACTGTCGGTAATATTACAGAGCTGCGATTGCATTATATCCGATATGGAATTGAACAATTGTTCTTTTGAGGACAAATAAAACACTTAATTTGAAGAGTTAATAGTTTTGGGTACCAGTAGCAGTATGGTAACAGCCTCAGCGGTAGGTGCCGCGGTTCTTCCATGAGGTGGATGTTATAAGGAAGTAAATGGAAGCGGCATGGCGAAACAGTTCGGGTGTGCTTAGACGCGCGTCATTTTTCGTTGTTGATATTATTCCCCACATGAAACGAAGCGTTTTCGTACGATAGCGGCGGTATTAGCGGTAGATGCATTTGCCAACATTTACTCCAGTAAAGCCGTGTCCAATTTTCAATGTGAAAACACCTTTCTATTGTGTTGGCCGGGCACATTAGGCCTCTGCCAGGCTAAACGCGAAAAGCGGCGTGAGCCGTTTCGCCCGGCCGTAGGTTAATGTGCAGCCGTAAGTAGAGCTGTGTAAAAGTATTCTACTTAAATCTCGCGGTCGTGGCTTTGCACTCAACCCTCCTGTGATTTTTTTCGGATAAGGACATGCACAGCCTGTAATCGTGATGATATAAATTGAACAACTGAACCGAGCAATGTACAATCGGCTATCAAAAATGTACCAACAAGTGACGTCCATGTTGGTACAGTTTAATATTTAAGCTGCAGCGGATTACAACTTTACAATGGTTTGTTGTTTTTTTTTTAAACTTGTATTTATAATCCGTTTCCACCGGTCCTTGTGAGTACCGACGCGGAAAGAGGTTTATTGAGGAGTGGCAGTTGATGAAAGGCTTTTTATTGGTGTGGTCTTTTGGGGAGAAAAAATATATTTGTATTGCGAAAGGTTTCTCGGTTGGAAAAATCTGTAATCGTTTTCGGAGCACAAAGAACTGACCGTTGTAAAGAATGAACTTTTCAACAATAAATTGTTGCTACAGATTTCAAACAACTGTAAAGGTTGACTTTTGATTCGATAATTACTGAAACTTTCGACATTTTTGAAGCATTTTTGACATTTTTTTCATTGTTGAAATTTCAACACTCAATTGTGAATAACTTGTTTTTTTTTCGCTACACCCTATTTGTCTCGTTAACATAATGGATTCCATTATGAGCCCAGCCGGTCGATAAGTGTATTCATGTTTGTCCGAGCCAACCCTTGTCACTTCTGTCGGAATTCCGAAAGTAGGAAGAAGAAAATGCTCAACAAGGTTCGCTGTGTTTTGTCGAAAAAAAAAAACCGACAAACGGGCAACCTGCCTACGCAATGATATTTGGCTAGTGGTTTGATGGATGATATGCGAAATATCACGGCGCCACCCTTTTCGAATTCGTGATTAAAGCTGATAGGAGAAACAATCATTCTACTTAACTTCGGTCGGATTGGATTTTGTCATTATTTCAATCAGTTTGTACCTGAAAAGAGAAGAAATAGGAAAAAAACATTAATAACGAAGCATTGTACTATTTTACACAAAACTATAAACATAATCCCATATGTACCCGCCCGAGGCTTGGCCATAGGATACAAAACTTTTTAAGTGCTTTCACGTGTTGAATCTGTTTCAATGTCACACTAATTACCCATTCATATCGTTATAAAGTTCGATATAGAAACGTTTCGGTTGTAATTTGAAAATCCGATAACTATCCAACCAAGACCAATGCAAATTTTGTCACAAGCCGAAGTTTCAGTGTCGGACGATTTCAACACTGTAGATTAAGACATGAAACCTACCAGCGTAAATTACCTCCTCTAATGGTGCTGCTACTTGTTACTTCTCTCTAGACGTCTACTAAAATGTCTCCTACGAACTGTAATTTGAATATCCTGTTCGAGCAGTGGCACCGCCGCGGCTCGCTTGTTTAACAACAAGTTGAAAAGTTGTGACAGTATCACTATATATTGTAAATGGTTGTCCTCAACCCTCCCCGGTGGTGGGGTTCGCCGCCAGTCGCGTCGGGTTCGGCCTGGTGGTAATTACGCTACGCTCGGTACCCACGGAAATAGGTCACTGGCTAATTTTCGTCTGTATCATCACAAACAAGCGAACGACGGTAGCCAACGGAGCAGTGACGTGGCAACGGCGTTGTGACAAATGAAATAGTTATGTAAATGTGCGTAACAAAACTTTGCTTGGATTTAAAAACTTTGTCCAGCTACAAATGATAGTCGCTGACTCCAAGCGTTTCGCACACACAATTTCCGAGTAAATGCCATCAACTCGCTCGAGGGTGACTTTGCGCGAAATTTGATTAATTATTGTTTCAAATTTCGGGGAGAATGATTTGCATTAGAGTGCACACAAAATTTCCCTCAATGCTGCGGTTACCGCAATTCACGCTTTTACTCTTTATTGCACGTCATATTTTTGATGTTTGGTCAGCGGGACAACGAGAAATTTATGTTTTCCATAAAAACAAGACTGTTATAGTTGAATAAATTTTGTTCTAGAAGTGAGAAATGATAATAAAAAATAAATCAAAACAATACCATTTCAATTGGTTTGAAAAATCAGCTACAATCACAAATCATAAAATACACAAATCATAAAGTAAGTCGGTGAACCACAAGAGCTGCAACTCTTTACGGTTCTGTAAAATTAAATCTGGAAAGTAATGAATTGTCGACCCACAACATCTAATAAATGGTTCACATCTCCAGTAACAGTAACATGAGAACACGTCAAGCTCTCCCCGGTTCTCTGAGATGAATGCTAGATTACTATTCCTTTTACCGTTCCTCTACAGTTACAGGGACGTGACCATAATGGAAACAACTCTTATCTTACTTACCCCTGATAATCGAAATTCCATGGAAATTGTAAGAATTTGAGTAATTATAATTGTTATTGTTAACATTATCTGACACATAGATGATCTTAATGACAAAATATCTTAGGGTTATTGCAAGGCCCCAAGTATTTTACCAAACACCTAAAATTGTCGTCTACGGAGAAGTTGCCTGAACGCTGCTACCGACATGTTGAAGCAAAATAACGCTGCTATCCCGTTGCCCGTAGTTATGATGCATTACGATGTGGCAAAAAATAAAAATGCTGAACAATATCGGGCCCTTATTTTATTGAATGAAATCTCACCACTTGTGTCGCTGGAGTTCGAGACAGTCGATGGTATTCTGTAGAACACTGGTCGACAACATGAGAAAAAAAAACATTTCAAAAGCTCAAACCAGAAAAAAAATTAAAGATTATAGCTATTCAACCATTCCTATGAATTCTGGTGCCCCTAGCCATTACGAAAACGCGTCAACTTACGCGAGAGTGTCGTATAGAAATTACTCGCCGGGTTCACCGCTCTCACGTTATGTTCGCGAGGAAACTCATTTTAGTCTCTGAAAAAAAAGTGAGTGGCTAGGGACACAAAAATTTACATGAGTGGTTGAATAGCTAACCCCTTCCAGCTGGTCTCGACTCGGGAGAGACTGTTAGTGTCAGTAGGATCGTAGCGCTAGCCCCGCCATTGTCCTGTACACTTAACAGCTGGCCGCGGAGTCTGTGTATAATTAGCAGAAGGCCGAGTTCCAAATCGGAATGTAGCACCAAGGCTTTGCTTTGCTTCGGTTGAATAGCTTTAATCCTTCCTTTTTTCCGGTTTGAGCTTTTGGAATGCACCTGTATTAACCAGTGCTATTGTAAAAAGCCCAATACCACCCGCGAAAAAACATACGACAATTTTCTAGCAGTACTAACCATGCATCATTTATAAACAACGTAAAGAGCAGGGGTTCTAAATTACTGCCTTGCGGAACGCCAAAAATGGAAAAACGTGCAGATTGCAGTGATTGCAGTAACGTAGCGTTCGATCAACCATAGGCATTGTGCGGAAGCATTGCTTATGTATGTACGTGGAAACCTATTTCTAGATCCCAGTGTCTGGCAATCTATACATATAAAAATTGAGTTCTGTCTGTCTGTCTATCTGATCCATATAGACTTGGAAACTACTGAACCGATCGACATCAAAATTTGTATGTAGGGCTTTTTGGGGCCGTGGAAGGTACTTATTATAGTTTGAGACCCCTTCCTCATCCGGAAAGGAGGGCCACCATACGAATGAAACACACATTTTTGCATAACTCAAGAACTAATCGAGTAAATGAAGCCAAACTTGGCACGTTAATGTATTAAGAAGCAAGGAATATTTCTGTGACAGTTCGACACATCTCCCTGCTCCAAAAGGAAGGGCTCCCATACCAACGACAAACAAATATCTGTAAAACATGAAATTTATTTAAAACCGACCCTCTTCTGGAAGGGAGGAGTCCCATACAAAAAAAAAAAAACAAAAATTTCTGCACGAGTCAGTAACTAATCAAGCAAACGGAACCAAATTTGGCATGAGAAGATTTTCGAGGGCAGGAAAATTTCTGCAAAACTCAAGAACTAATCGAGCAAATCGAACCAAATTTGGCATATGAAGATTTTTGAGGGTGAAAATGTTTCTATGATAATTTGACACCCCTTCTAGTTTAGAAGGATTTAGGGGGCATGGAAAATAGACGGAAGTGACCAAAACCCACCAAATTTGGGTATTTCCCTAATCGTGATAATGCACAGAAGCCAAAAATCGACCTAAGACACCATTTGGAATTCTAAGATGGTGGTCTCTGGAAAACAGCCCAAAAAGACCAAAAACAACCAAAAATGGTTATTTTTGGAAACAGAATGACGCTCATAGACCATAAATGAACTCTACATGCTTTCTTGAAATGCAAGATAGCGACTTCCGGTTTTTAAAAACAGTTAAATAGGACCGAATAACACCCAATATTGGTATATCCGAAATCAGAATGACGCCCAGAACCCAGAAATTAAATTTAGTGTCATTTTGAAATTCACGATTTCCGGTGTCCGGTAAACACCCGAAAGTGACTCAATATGGTACTTTCGCAGTCATTGCGTTGCACAGATACTGAAAGACTAGACACCATTTTGATTTCTAGGATGGTGACTTCTGGTTTCTGGAAAACAGCCAAAAAGACTGAGTACCACCCAATATGTACCCATATATCCGGTATCAGACTGATGGTCAGAGGTCAGAAATTGACTCCAAACGCCATTTTGAAATCCAAGTTGACAAGTTCTTTTTCTGGATATCAGCTGAAAATGACCGAATATCATCCAATATGGGTATTTTTAGGATCGAGGTGATGTACGAAAGCTGAAAGGCAACGATGTCCATGAGGACATCCGATAAAACCAATCATTTCAAACGATTTTTATTTTGAGTTTGAACGTATCCAATGTCCGATTCGTTTTTCATTTGCAGACTGAATGACTGAATGACTGAATATTTGCAGTACATTCCGGAGTAATTTTCCATTGGGTAAGCATCGCCTCAAAATAATATTATAAATTTATAGATTCTATTATTCTTTTCAGACTTAACCATTCCTGTGAATTTTGATGCCCCTAGCCAACGCAAATGATAGCCGTGCGCCTCCTCTCACTGTTGAATCGGTGGAGACACTTGGTTATTCATTCGACAGCGTTCTAGGAAACGAGTTTAGAAGGAAATTTAAATCTAGAGCTCGAATAGTAATATTCAAACGAAAAACTTGCTTCTACAAAATTGTACAATATGACACATGTAATCACAAATCATGGTGACCCAAATGATCGATGAACTCCAGCATCTACACACTAAAAATGTATCGCCGGGTCTCAGTAATTTATTTCCGAGAACGGCACCACTGAGTTCTCGAATAAAAATAAAATGACAGCTGTCACATTTTTTCGTAAATCTCGGTTTGACCCAACTGAAATTTCGGCACAAAGTGTTACCGAGTTATCACTACCGAGAATTCGAATATTTTGTGCAGGAAATTCAGTTAGGTGAACTGAGATTTACGAGAAAATGTGACAGCTGTCATTTTATTTTTAACCGAGCACTCAGTGGTGCCGGTAGAGTTAAGAGATGTTTTACAATGTCGTAGCCTCATTAATTTTGCGCAACTCTGTTAGAGCTACTTTACTAAATCACAAGAAAACCCACCCACTCCACACGAACGATAGCCGTGCGCCTCCACTCACTGTTGAATCGGTGGAGACACTAAGTTGATCATTCGACAGTGCACTAGGGAACGAGCTTAGGGGGAAATTTTGGATCTAGAGCTCGATAGTCGAATATTCTAGAGGAAAACTTTCTGCTTTGTTACACATGATGAGGCGATAATTTTTGTGTTATCACAAATAAGGGTGACGAAAATGTTCCATGGAATCTAAACATATAAAAATGCAGCTTTGTCTGTCTGTGTTCAACAAATTCGTCCCATACTAATGAAACACAAATTTCACAACTCGAGAACCATTAGAGCAAATTGAATCAAATTTGTTATGTGGAGGGTTTTGGGGGTAAGAAATGTTTCTATGATGGTTTGACATTTTCCCATACTCTGGAAGCGGGGTGGTCTTCCAGACAAATAAAACAAACATTTCAATTGATTTTTCCGGAAAACAGCCTTAAATGATCCAGATGATGCACAAGAGCCAAAAATCGAATCCGAACGCCGTTTTTAAACTTTCGGGTATTTCCGGTTCCGAACATGACCAAATACCACCCTATATGAGTGTTTCTGGAACCAGAATGACTCTTAGA
Organism: Wyeomyia smithii; assembly: GCF_029784165.1. Lineage (NCBI taxonomy): Eukaryota > Metazoa > Arthropoda > Insecta > Diptera > Culicidae > Wyeomyia > Wyeomyia smithii. Next base: position 4,622,886 of record NC_073695.1, on the reverse strand, counting down.
GACATGACAAGCCCTATTTGTATAGCATTCCTCTTGAAAGGTCCAAATGCTTTTTCCACCGTTCTACGGATAATACTAATGATGTCGATATCGTTCGCAAAACCTAGGAGCATGGAAAAATAAATCATGATGGTGCGTTGAATGTATTGGTGAAACAAAATTGGTAAGGATACTATTTTAGACTATGCAACAGAAAGCTGCAATGAATGTCTAAACGTCTGTTGGAAGGGAATGGATTTTTTTTCCAATTCTGGGAGGAAGGCCGGTAGATCTCCTTCCACTCACGGGTCGTAAGCCATCTAGAAGAGATAACTTAAACGCGTACTACTTTTTATACAATTCGGACTCGACCTGTATATAGGTTGATTGGTTCCTTGTTGGGGGTGATTCAAAGGCCAGAGGGCCACATTTGATGATAAGAACACTTCTACGAGTTTTAAAAATATCGGTTTTAACCTATTGTTAATTATATAATATTTTTCTAATTTTCAATATACCAGATTACTTTCTTCAGCAAAGTTGTGGAAAAATTTGAAAGAAAAACAATTTCTGAATAAATCGATGTCCTATCTGTGCGTTGGACACGAAAAAATGAAGATTTTTGTATATCAAAGTAAAGCAAAGCCTTGGTGCTACATTCCGATTCGGAACTCGACCTTTTGTATCATTATACACAGACTTCGCAGCCAACTGTTAAGTGTACAGGACAATGGCGGGGCTAGCGCTACGATCCTACTGACACTAACAGTCTCTCCCGAGCCGAGACTCGAACCTACGGTGACTGGCTTGTTAGGCTAGCATCGTACCTCGAGACCAGCTGGGATTTTTGTGGATCATCCCTCTTTAAAACCAGTTTTTTGTCTGCAACTTCTTCTGTGATTGTCAAAACAGTAAATTTTACGAAGTCGTGAGAGCAGCTTAGTTGAATGAATAAAACATTTTGATTTGTTTTGATCACTACCGACAAAATTATAGACAAAAAATTTACGCATTACTTAAAAATGTACCGTACGATGATTTTGAAATTTTGACCAGAGATATAGGACGTCATAACAAATTGAATGGTGTACTCAGATCCATTTTTTTTATAATAACGGTCTGTGGGAGCACCTTGTTACACTATGAATTTATACATCATCGTCAAATCTACATGAAGTAATTGAGATGATCGCAATGTAGATAGCACATGCACGGGTAAAAAAAACCAAAATGTTTTGTAATACGAGGCTGTGTTTGTCAGTCTCATACGGTAATGTACATTCAATCCGTTTCAAGTCTTGGTCTTAAAATACATAGAGGTAGAAAACCTTCTCTCATAGAGGTTATATACCTATGTGAGAATAAAAATTTTGATAATCTGTGGAATTTAGCAAGGCTTTTGAAGCCCTCGCGGTTGGATGGCACTGCTTTAGTTTTTTTGGATGCATAATAGTGAACCAGAATGTTGAACGATTGAGAAACCGATTGTACATTGTGCTTTAAGGAGTAGTCGCGTTATATGTAACATTTTTTTTGTCTAAAATGTAAAGTAAGGTTTGGGGCCGTGAAGACCGGCGAAAGTTGTTGGGAAACTATTTAAATGGTGAAACAAAATTGCTAAGGATACTATTTCAGACTATGCAACAGAAGGCTGCATCGAATCGTCTGTTGAAAGGGAAAGAAATTTTTTTCCCAATTCTGGGAGGAAGGCTGGTACATCTCCTTCAACTCACGAGTCGTATGCCATCTGAAAGAGATAACTTAGTACTAAAGTTTGGTTTCTTTCACGCGGACTTTAACGAGATTGGAACGCAGTTGTTTTTCATGCGGATTTTTTTAAATACGGCGGTTTTTTCACGCGGAACCGCGCTGATTAAAAAATTTTTACCCGGAATTAATTCACCGACAATGAAGACAATTTTGAATGCTGGTCGTGAAGCGTCTCGGGTGTTTTCCAAAGCCTCTTAGGTGGTTTACTTTACACGGATTTTTCAACTAACGCGTTTTTTTCACGCGGATTTTAGAATTAACGCGTTTTTACGCGGATTTTCGAACTAACGATTGGTTCTTATATAATATACGGTGATGGAGAAAAGCCAAACACCTAACCGCGCTGATTAAAAAATTTTTACCCGGAATTAATTCACCGACAATGAAGACAATTTTGAATGCTGGTCGTGGTGCGTCTCGGGTGTTTTCCAAAGCCTCTTAGGTGGTTTACTTTACACGGATTTTTCAACTAACGCGTTTTTTTCACGCGGATTTTAGAATTAACGCGTTTTTACGCGGATTTTCGAACTAACGATTGGTTCTTATATAATATACGGTGATGGAGAAAAGCCAAACATTGGCATAAAAACCCCATATCTTTAAAATACTTAGTTCTAACAACATACCGAATATAGGTCTAACACATTGGATCCTATTATAAATGGTAATACTATTAGAAGGAAAGTCATTATTTGTACACAACAAATAAATCGTAGTCAAGATATTAAAATATTCAACATAATTCAAACAGATGAAGGTATTCGTTGAATATTGCGCTCATCGAGTGTATAGATGAGTTTTGAAAATACTCCGACTGTCGATTCGGTTTATCTATTACAAACTGATGATGTTGTCGGAAAGAAAGTTCAGAGTCGAGATAAACACCAAGACTTCTACACGCTCCAACGTATGGCTAGCGATCGTGTAATCAAAGCGGAAGGCTTTGCAGCTCAATTTATGCTAGAACGAGATTGTTATACACTTTTCGATACTAAGGGTCATTCGATTGATATTACACCCCGCAGCAAACTCATCATCAGCTAAACTAGTCACTTCGGTAAAGAATTTAAAGTCATCCGCGTAAAGAAGCTTGTTATTCCCGGTGAGAAGGTGCATCGCATCGTTGAAAAATAAAATAAACAGGGTTGGCCCGAGATTACTGCCTTGAGGTACACCGGAGTAGTTGGTAAACTCTTGAGATAGAGATGAGCTAATTTTTACTTGTGAAGTTCTCTGTTTTCGGTACGATTCCAACCAGCCACAGAGGCGAGCAGAAAATATCAGTTGTTTAGACTACTTGCGAGTTATATCGTGGTCGATTCGATCAAAAGCAGCCTTCAAATCGCATCTACTAGATTGCCTCTGGATATCCCATCAAAACACAGAGATGTAAACTTCATGAGATTTGTGTGAACTGATCTGCCAGGTATAAATACATGTTGCTGTGTAGGAATGTATCTGTGACAGTTAAACATGATAGAATCGCAAACTATTATCTCAAGCACTTTAGAGCTAGTACGAAGGGACGTTATCCCTTGATAGCTTTCAACTAACTGCTTCTTACCCTTTTGAATACCGGGAACATATTTATAATTTTACCTATTTATAATTTTACCCGATTTTCGACGATTATCAATCAGATTTTTGTTAGTTGAAATAATTTAAATAAATAATATTGAGCTGAAAAACAATGATGTAAAACACGTTTTTTCATGATAAAACTTCAAAAAGCTGTACTACTTTTGAACAGTGTTGCTTCCAAACTGTTTTATTTCACATTAATTTATACATACAAAGGTTGCGTTTAATAAGAAATGTTCTCGGGTTTTAAATGAAACCACTAGATATGCTCTAAGTGGTATACAATAAAAGTTAGAGCCACTCTGAAGAAGAGTATTCCAGAAACCTGAATGTTTAATCGAGACAGCCTTCTTTGGGAGTAGATTTCGTTATCAATTATCTTAGCGATAAATACAGCTTGATAACCCTTTCTTCGTCGTTCCAGTGTCTCTTGGCCGAGTAGACGACAGCGATCAGGATACGGTGCAAGATTTTTGGGATCCTGCCATGGTAGATCTCATAAAAAGCTTTTCTGCACACATTCGAGGAAACATTCTCGATCAGAGGCCGTACCAACGAGCGAGAAAGCGTTTTAAGGCAGTGAGGATTTCTGAAGTCTCGAGCATTTTTTCGTGATAAATCCGGGTTGACTTGAAGCTTTCGAGATAACAGCCGAGCGGTCCAGGTAAACTTAGCATCAAAAAGAACATCAAAGTCTTCACCCCAGACTTCCTGAAATCTCGCTCGCACAAAGAAGAGACAGTGTGCTTTGCGCTACAAGTCTCGTTTCTCATTCAGTCGCTTCGTGCTGTGTGCAGCGTGCGAGCGAGAAAACTTACCATTCTTACGAGCCATGTCTCGTCGCATGGGCATTTTTATTGCGACGTACACGAAGATATCTCGTCTCTCAACTTAACGAGTGCGGTGCATGGGCGTCGCGTTCTTGAGACAGCTTGCGTGCAAATTCTCGTGAGCTCGTCTCGCGAGCTTGCCTCGCATGTTGCTTTGCACTAATGGTGCGAGAAGGAAATTGATTTTTTCGCAGAAGGAAACAGTCAGGGGATTTTATGTTTTTTTCATTTACGGTGTTATAGCAGCATGCATCAAAACACCGTTAGAATTATCAATGATATAACCTAGTTCATTTATTTATCAATTCAAAATTCTATGATTAATTCATCCGACTTTTGTTAACATGAATTAAGAACGTTTTGTTACTATACTTATTATGCTAACGGTACGAAAATGCACCGGATGCAGAGTGTTACGTTGGTTAACAGAAGTATTCCTTCCGTCGGTTTAGATGTCATTGACTATCTTATGATAGAACTCTGTTTTGTAGTTCTAAGGATAAAAAATGTGGTTTGAAATTACAACATAAGTTTTTCGGGAGTTAAAAATAGTAAAACCATTGAAATTGTTTATATTTTCTAGTACATGTTGATGTTGGATAGAATTTTCTAATTGAGTACACTAAAGTCGCTTTTTATGCGGGGGATACATGCCGCGTAAAAAACCGCGTAAATTCCGGAATCCGCGTAAAAAAAACCGCGTAAATTCTGCAATCCGAGTGAAGAGGAACCGAAATCCGCAAGAAAAAAAAAATACCGCGTAAATTCCGGAATCCACGTAAAAAAAACCGCGTTAAAGCGACCTTAGTGTATAGATATTGCAAATCAGGTTCTGAAGGTTCGTGATAATCTGATCGTAGTAATATAGTTTTGTGAATTCTTCCGATTAATACACCTTCAGAAGGGTCTGACGGCATAATCGTATGTAGGTACGGTAGGCAGCCTATACACCAGAGAGACTAGCGAACCTATACATACATTAGAGAAATGACAAGACACTCACCGTTAAGGCAACTGTCAACATCAAAACGGATAACGGCAATGCAAAATGATACAACTCGCCCGTTTTGATGTTGACAGTTGCCTTAACGGTGAGTGTCTTGTCATTTCTCTAATATACAGTTTCACTAAGGTACAGTACGGGCGTCTCGCTCAGTTCGTAAAGCGATAAGACAACGTGTGGTGCGCCGCAGTCTCTTACCGAAGAAAAAAAAGAAAAGAAACCTCTCGTCGTTTCAGCGCGTGTACAGAAAGTCTGTGTACACGAGAAAGTCTCACGAGCTGTATCAAGTATGTACAGTACGGGCGTCTCGCTCAGTTCGTAGTGCGATGAAACATCGCCTTGCGCATCGCAATCCGAACCGAAAGAGAAGTGAAAGAGCAACCTGCAAATTGCATGTGACGTGTCTCGTCTCGTCGCACATGCATGGAAATTCTACGAGCGAGAGATAGATTTCTTTCGTCGCTTGAAAAAAAAGCGCGTGCACGGGAAGTCTGCTTCACCCATTCCCGGCGGAGGGCAATCAATTTTTACCTCAAATAATGAACTTCAAACTTTTATTGCTCATTAACTATATGTACGATTGACACAAACTGTTTTGCATGTAAAAGATCAATCTGTTCTCTAACCATACTGAATAGTTTCATCGTGCGAATTTCCCAGTGTGTATTGTTAAACTTAAATCAAAGTTGGAATGTCAGGTGGTGCCATATGGCATCACCAGCCGGGAATGGGTTAAGAGCATGCCCATCGATTCGGTAACTGAAAACTATTGGACGGCTTCTTCGGTGAAAGGTCATATCCTGACATTTAGAAACACTAAGGACAAGCTTATTTCGCGACACTAATCAACAAACGTATCCAACAGCGCTTGTAAACGTTTGCAGTCATCAACAGATTGAACTACTAAATATTTATAATTTTCGATCATTTGCAGCCGGCTTCAAGCAGCAAGATGATTTCGTTAAAAAATAAATTAACAAAAAAGGTCCTAAATTGCTACCCTGAGGAACACCGGAAACATAGGTGAATTGGGACGACAAACATGAATCAATCTGCACACGAAGAGCTCTGTCGCATAAATTTGAACGTTTTAAACCGTTACACAATTCGTTCTTTGACATTAAATAGCAATTTGAATGGAGCGGGATTGGGGGAGAACCTGCATCAACATAAAACTGGCAATTAAACCAAACGTTCTACTGCATAACAATTGAAATTTATTGAAAACTGAAGCAGTTGGTGTCAAAGAACGAACTGTACAGCGGTTTAAAATGTTCAATTTGAGTTGAAAAATAATAATGTCAACCACTTCTTTTGTGAATAATAAATAATAAAGAAGAATAAAATACGCCTAAAACTGTTCTACTTTTGAACATTTTTGCTTCCATATACCGTGCTGGATCGAAACCTGACAGTATCGAAATCCGTACACCTCGATGTTTTTCTTCAGTTTTAAGCATTATAAAAATGAAAATTCATATGATAGTTACATGTACGTGTCCGTTGAGCTATTGGCCTTCTGTTAAATTAAACTATGCGTCAGTAGGCCATGAAATAAAAATATTAAAAATAAAAAATCAATCGTGTATCGGTTTCAGTTGTCATTTCGTTGTATCGTTAGAGAATTTACTAAGGAAGCGTTCTTCAGATAAAAACGTTTTTCAAGTGGGATATACGTGTATTACTCTGTGAGTCTTCTTTAAATTGATGGAATAGGTAAGTCTTTGTCATTTTCGAACTGTATATTGTCTGATAAATAGTGTAAATTGTATTTATTCAACAAAAACTGTGCCGTACGGATTTTGATCCTTGTTAATTGCTTTAATCGAAATCCGTACAGCGTGTGTATCATGCATATATTGTTGAACTTTCTTCTTGTTTTCAGCATATAATGGAAGAAAACAAGCATAAATATACGGCAAACAATTTCGAAGGAGCTGTGACTGAGGCGCGCAAGGGAAAGTCGTACCGGGAAGCTTCGAGAGGTTCCGGTGTTCCGGCTACTACAATAAGGGGTGCCGCAACGAAACGCCACGAAAATTGCACTATTTCAGCTGATATACAAAATTCGAAAACCGTGTTTAGGAACCAATTGATCCTCAAAATATATTTATTCGTAAATTTAAAAATAAATTATAAATAAACGATGTTAATTTTTGTACTTCTATATCTATACGGATTTTGATTCATTGCTGTATGGACTTTGATCCAGTCTGTATCGCGTGTGTGCGGATTTCGATTCAAAAGTGTACGGGTTTTGATTCAGACAAAAAAACTGTGTACGGATTTCGATTCAAAACATGTTTTATTTAAACATGATTTTTTCGAGTTTCGGAATGATTTTAATCATTTTACTTGAAAATAGTGATAAAATATAAGTAGACCCATAAGTAAACATGTCAGTTCAAAGCAATATGTGATTTCTTGATTTTATATTGACCGTCGAAGATTATCATGTGCTTAGGTGTACGAATTTCGATCAAGCACGGTAAAGGTAGGGAGAAATTTTTCGATTTCAAACAGAGTTAATAAAATGATAAGTTAATAAGTGATATATATTTAATTTTGAAGCCACTCTAAAGAAGAATATTCGAGAAACCTTAACGTAGAAGAGTTTTTTCATCAAAAGTGGCCGTCTATCGGCCCCTGAACTACTTCCAACAAGGAACCAATCGACTTGTGTGTAGTTGTATAGTAGACTTGTAGAGTTTTTATGCATCAATGTGTTGTTGTATTTGAATGAATAAAAAGAATTTTATGTATAAATAACCCCCTTAAAAGCTGTATTATATGTCACAGCAATTTTAATGAGATTAGATTCAACAATAAACAAACGGTCAAGTCGAACATATTTTGGTAATTTTTATATAATTCTTGTTTAAGACGGAATACATCTCTGATTCTAACATATTCCATGCAGAAAAGCACAAGCTTTCGAAATTTAAAAGAGAGAAGTGTAGGTACTTGATCGAAAATAATGGAAAATTCATTTAACTCTCGGAAAAAAATATCTTCACTAGGGGCATCAAAGTTCACAAGAATTTTTGACAGTTTGAGCATGGGAGAAACCTGTGCTTAGCAGTGTTATCCTACCTCTCGATACATTGGCTATCATAATCAGATTTTTCAGGCGTTCGAAGTTTGATAAGTTTGATCAAGACGGTAACAATTTAAATTCCGCAATATTTCAGATGAATCAAAACAAAATCATTGTGTGGCATGCGTAACGCAAGTGTAATTGGAGCTTAATGAATCCAGGCCCAACCGTCACCAAACAGTAACGCATGGCCCCACTGATCCCTCACCACGGGCGTCACAGGAAAGAGCGGCAAACAGAACCGCACACTCTTCGATTGACGCTCCTCTAGGTAAGTCGCACATTGGCGATCCTGCCAGTTTCTAAGATAAAAATGAAACCTTCCATGCATATTAACTTTAATGTTAAGCAAAGCCACGCTAATAGCAAGCGGATTGGAACAACCGCAAAGCCACGCTAACAACAAGCGGATTGGAACAACCGCGCGCCCACGCTCTAGAAAACAAAAAGGCATAAATGCGTGATTTGCTTCAAAACGACGCCATAATGGAAGCACAGCAAACGAGCCCATATCACAGTGGATTGGAACAACCACATTATAAAAAGAGCCAAAATTATGCCTAAATATTGCAGCATAACCGCTTTATGCCAATGCGTTTACCGATTGCAAAAAAAAAAAAAATAAAAACGAAGTAGGTTAAGTTGAGCTGAAGATTTTGTTAAAAAAAAAAAAACCTCCAATCGCCGCCGGCCAATGTGCAAAAAAAAAAAAAAAAACCAACCATTGAGTACGCCGTAACTAATATAAAGTTTGTTGGCAATTGCAGGTTATTTCGAAACTTCAGAAAAATATTTTGTGTAATGGCGAATCGCGGAGAGTATGTTCGATCGCGGGAAAATCACGAAGATTATCTGAGTGACAACGAACCGGAGCCAGCTGCAAGCTCTAGTGACAGTAATGGGGACATGAGCCACGATGACAGCAGTGAATATTCAGCGGACCACGACGATAATCACACCGAGGAAGACGAAAGTGAGGTCAGCGGTAGTGTTAATAACAGCCACCCCAATACGGATACTCCCAGCAGCGACGAGGAACTTCCATCAAAAATCGACGATCTTTGTAATGCAAGTAGGGAAGATAATATTATTGGACAGGAAAATAAAACTAACAGTGAAGGAAAAAACAACACTAGCGAACGGGTGAAGCAAATCGAAAAAGTTCTCGCGGATCTGACGAAGGCTGTCGCATTACTTCAAACTCCACTAACCAGTAGTCCTACTTCACCGTTAACAAGTCCCGAAACCGACCAGAGCTGGAATTTCTGCCATGAACCAACAAGAGCCCAAACAGCATACACAACCGTACGCCCGGAACACATCAAACCGTTTCCTAGCGGCATCCACCCGAATAAAATGTGGGCTGAATGGTTCGATTTCATCGAGAACTTTGAAGTTGCGGTGTCATTACATAACGCAAATGATCCAGTTTACAAGGTAAAACTGCTCTATCTGTCGCTTGGGCAAGAGTTACAGGCCATCGTCAAAGCTGTCAACCTTCGCCCAAGTCTAAATAATCCCGACTGCTACGCAATTTTTGTAAAAAACATTGAAACCCACTTACGCTCAATGACGGACACAGTTGCCGAACACAGAGCGTTCCAAAAGATGAAGCAAGGAGTAGACGAATCAACGGTGGCATTTCACGCTCGGCTTATCAGAAATGTCAAATTATGCAGTTACAGCGCCAGTGATCAGAGCAGATTCGTGCGAACCCAATTGTTGGATGGCCTAAGAAACAAGGACTTGGTTAGAGCCGCGCGCACCTATGGTTACGAAACCAACTTTATAGTACAATCAGCAACTCGTGATGAAGCATACAATGCTGAGACTATCGATACCGACATATTGCAGATTGACCAGGAATACGTAGGTGGTCGGAAAAGAATTGGCACTCAACAAGAATCTAGTTACCCGCCCACCAAGTATCGTCGAACAAATCCGGATCCCGAGAATATACCGAGACACCATTCGAACCAGTCGAAACGGATAGACAGCTCCATCCTGCAAACAAAAGGGAATCAAGCAAACATGCGAACACATGGACGCCGGTCACGTTGCCCAAGATGCAATAACGTTTTTCATCGGAACCCGCAATGCCCTGCTTTATCCAGAACGTGCGATAAATGCGGAAAACGGGGGCATTTTGCTACCGTATGTCGATCAGGGCGACTCCTACAGCAGATCGTGAAGCGCGATGAAATCGAATCCTCTGAGGAAAATCACGTCAGCGAGAACCAGGTAATGCAAAATTAATAAAACTCAAGCACAGGGGCACTTCAAATATACGCTAATCCTACTCAAAAAAAAAAAAAATATTTTGTATCTAACCTAAAATTATCTCGAACTCCACCCCCCTTTTTTTTTTTTTTAGAAAATAAACGCCCTCACTTTGGAGGATGCGATAGTCGACTGCAGCATCGGATCAGCAGAACCCATATCTTTCTTGATTGACTCGGGAGCTGATGTCAATGTAATTGGTGGCAGGGATTGGACGTTTCTGAAGCGAGCTTATGACGAAGGAATCGCAAAACTTAAAATCACGCAACAGTTTCATAAAAAGTTGCACGCCTATGCTTCAGCAAACCCAATGTCGGTTGAGCATATATTTAGGGCAACCATCGAGGTCCCAAGAACAACCAAACCATCTATAGTCGCTACATTCCACGTTGTTCCCGAAGGAAAAAGATCACTACTAGGCCGATCCACCGCACACGATTTGAAACTTCTTCAAGTTGGCAAAACCGTCAATAACTGTGAAGGCAGTCAAAATAGTGAAGACGCTTTCCCGAAGATGCCGGGGGTACAAGTCAAATTTAGCGTGGACAAGTCGATACCTCCCACCAAGAACGCGTATTATAACGTGCCAGCAGCATTCAGGGAGGCTGCCAGAACAAGGTTACACGAGATGGAAAAGCGCGGAATAATTGAAAAAGTTACAAAAGCACCCGCCTGGATAAGCGGTATGTCGGCGGTAGCAAAAGGCAAGTCCGATTTTCGGCTCGTAGTTAATATGCGAGCGCCAAATAGGGCCATAAACAGAGAATATTTTAGGTTGCCTTTGGTGGATGAAATGCGAGTCAAGCTCAATGGCGCAAAATATTTTACAGAATTGGACCTGAAGAACGCGTTTCACCATCTGGAGCTATGCGAAGAATCGCGTGATATTACAACTTTTCTTGCAGAGGACGGTATGTACCACTTCTCGCGATTAATGTTCGGGGTTAATTGCGCCCCCGAAATCTTCCAACGAGAAATGGTCCGCCTATTTGCCGATAAAAAGAACGTGATAATTTACATAGATGATATCCTTATTTTCGCCAAAACTTTTGACGAACTGCGACAAACCGTTAGCAAAGTGCTCCAAATATTACGAAACAACAACTTGACGCTAAACACGGAAAAGTGCGAATATGACAAAACCAGCATAAAGTTTCTTGGCCATCAGTTAGACGGCAACGGTTTCCATGTTGATGAAGAAAAAATCAAGAGTGTGTGCAAGTTCCGTGAACCTACTACTATTTCCGAGCTGAGAAGTTTTTTGGGGCTTGCGTCATTTATTAGTTCATACGTGGGTAACTTCGCAGAGATATCTCGACCGCTGTGGGAAACCGTAGCAAAAAAATCATGGGTCTGGGGTACGGAGCAGGAAACAGCATTCAAGCGAATTAAACAGCGTATACTTCATTGTACAATCGCCTTAGGATTTTTCTCGGAGACGGCTAAAACTATTTTATATACTGACGCTTCTCCTAGTGCGTTAGGAGCCGTGTTAGTGCAGGAAAGCACAACACGTAGCCCTCGGATAATCAGCTTCGCATCCAAAGCGCTCACTGCAACCGAACGAAAATATGCACAAAACCAACGCGAGGCCCTCAGTGCAGTATGGGGAGTCGAGCATTTCTCCTATTTCCTCCTGGGCAGACACTTCACCCTCCGCACGGATGCGCAAGGAGTAGCGTTTATACTCAACCGGTCGCGGGAAGAATCAAAGCGAGCATTAACCCGAGCAGACGGATGGGCACTCAGATTGAGTCCCTACAGCTATGACGTGGAGTATGTGCGCGGCCGAGACAACATAGCCGACTCGTCTTCTAGGCTATACGAGGGCGAAGATGAACCATACAACGACAACACCAGTCCATGGGAAATCGGAGCATTAGAAGCCAACTCAGTGGAAATTCTTACCAAGGAAGAAATTGCACAGGCCACTTCGCAGGACAAATCGCTACAAATTGTAATTACAGCGTTAGAATCCGGACATTGGTCAAACGTGGATAATGCTTACCGTAACGTACAAGATAACCTGACCGTTTGCGACGGCATAGTCGTAAAGACTGGTTGCGCTGTTATACCGTCACCACTGCGAGAAAAGGCCTTAAGGGTTGCACACGAGGGGCACCCATCGGTAGCTAAAATGAAAAGCATAACAAGACAACGAGTGTGGTGGCCAAGACTCGCATCTGATGTTCAAAAATGGGTGGACTCATGCGAAACCTGCGCAACGAATGGTAAACCGGAACGGCCCACCCCCATGCAGCGAATTTTCGCCCCAAAAGCCGTGAGGGAAACAATCGCACTCGACTTCAACGGCCCCTACGTTCTACTTGGAGGAATTTCGATACTCGTCGTTATCGACTACAGATCAAGGTTTCTGTTCGCTAAGCCAGTAAAGTCAACTAGCTTCGAAAGCACGCAAAAGGTGCTTGATGGAATATTCGAAAAGGAAGGATACCCTAAGAATATAAGGTCAGATAACGGACCTCCCTTCAACGGAAAAGAATATAGAGAGTACTGCGCGGAAAGAGGAATCACTGCAATATTTTCTACGCCACTATTCCCCCAACAAAATGGGCTGGTGGAGAGCAGCATGAAAATTATAAATAAAGCAATTTCTGCAGCTATCGCCAACAAAACAAACTACATCATTGAATTACGCGAAGCAGTTAATGCCCATAATGCTGCAGCTCACAGCATAACGCGAATTCCACCCGAGGAAATAATGCAGGGAAGAAAAATAAGGCGAGGCTTACCTTTAATTATTCACGAGAAAACACTCATCGACGATGCGCTGTTAGACGAAAGAGATCGAAAATCAAAACTAGCAGGAAAGCATAGGGAGGATACTCGTCGCGGTGCGCGGAAATGCCGTGTTAAACCCGGCGATGCCGTTATCGTCCAACGTCACTCTCGTAGCAAAGGGCAGTCGCGATTCTCCCCAACAAGATACACGGTTACAAACGAACACAACGGCGATTTGATCCTCAAGAGTGCGGATGGTCAATCAATGAAAAGGCACGTAACACAGACGAAGAAAGTGCACATTTGGCATAAAAATCACCAAACCGATGACGGGAATGTCGCAAATACTAACGGTAACACCACAAATGAAACAGCGGAAGACTGCAACCGCAGAGGAAATCGTGTGAAGAAAGCTCCAGCATATCTGAACCAATATGTACAGTCGGTCAAACAATGAGTTTTCAAATTGTCTAAAACGGAAAGATAAATTTATAATACTTATTCACGTACACACCTGTCTTCAGCGATTTATTTATCGAAGAAACTCATTTGCTTTACATTCCCTGGTTTATGCGATGCGACACAAAATAAACAAACCAAGTGTCATTGTCATATTTGTTCCGCTTTCCTTTTTGTTCCTCGGAATGTTGTACGCCAAAAAGAAAATGCGTGAAACTTGGTTTCAATATACCATCTATTTCATCAAAACTGATCGGTCGAACCGTAACCGTTTAGAATATGATGATCACTTGTGATCCCACTTCTTCAAAATCCGTAGCTTTTTCATACAGTGTGAGTCTTTACTGTTAAAGTTAAAACTTATATAAAATCTTGGCGTTAAATGGTGGCGAGTAATTTTTTTTTTTTTTTTTTAGAGAGAGGGGGGGATGTGTGGCATGCGTAACGCAAGTGTAATTGGAGCTTAATGAATCCAGGCCCAACCGTCACCAAACAGTAACGCATGGCCCCACTGATCCCTCACCACGGGCGTCACAGGAAAGAGCGGCAAACAGAACCGCACACTCTTCGATTGACGCTCCTCTAGGTAAGTCGCACAATCATCAGGGCTTAACCAATCAGAAATATAACAAGAGAAAAACTTTTAAGCCCTGAGAACAAAGCGTTACACACGACACAAAAGAAAACCCTTTTCACTTCTGAACAGAACAGTAACGAAGACCAATTGGACCGTACTCACAAAAAATAAGTTTCAATTTTAAACTCAGACTTGCATACTAGTCCGTTCCGTATGTATGAACAAGCTTGAGTAAAGACGAGTTTGCATTTTTATTTTCTTATGTTGCTATTTTACAGCTCCTCTCTCACATATATTTTTATCCATGGGACTTCTGTTCCGAACACATCGTGTCGAAAACAGTAATTCGAACAATAAATATTTTTCCAGAAGATGAATCACTTTTGGTAAAAAAGTAGCACACGTATCGACCGGCCGTCAACATTCCAACGAAAAAACCCACATCAAAAATGAAGTTCAAATCGATGCTTTACACTCACGGCTCTACACGTGGCAGGTGGGTGGAACAGCAAGACCGTCTGAGAAAGAGAACTGAGGGAAGGTCACCTGGTCGGGCTGCGGTGTTTTCCTGCGGCCTGTCTAAACGCACCACCGACCGAGAAGGGTCGAACGGGTCACACCTTCCTGGCCTGGTTGACCGCGACTTGCAACTGTCCGCTCGGCGAGCGAAAGAGTATCGATCAATTATGCATGCCAGCTGCGCAGTATCTCCGGTGTCCGTGCGTTCCGTTGCGCTCCGCTCCATCCCATATGAAGTAAATAATCTAGACAAGAAGGCATCAGGCCCTACCCTATCGGCAGTGTCGATCCGAATATCGTTTGTCATCCTTGCGGCTATATTATCGCTTTTCCGTTGTAAGTCTCGGTTAATTCCCTTCGCTCATCTAGATAGAGTGATGCCACATGGCGTGCAAATATTAGCGACTAAATTAAATGTGGTGACATGCCTAGAGTCTTTCGTACCCGCGGGTATGTCGGATCAGCCGTCAACGTATCAAGTCGAGTGAGTGGTGGAGTTAATGTCACACAAATCACAATTTATGTGTCATGAAATAAACCATCAACATGAGCTTTCGGCAGCAGGAGGGGGAAAGCCAATTTTAGTGGCGTCACTGTATTAAAAGATTCCTTCGGCCTGAAGTACCCCGGCAGATTGGTCATAAAAATCTAAATGATCAATCAATATTAATTATTTTGGGTGGCATTTAACAGACCTTGAAACGCTCGACTGAGTGAATCTTTCGCATCGCTTTAATCCGATTGAAACTTTCCGAATCAACAGCCTGCCCGTTACGGTTTCAACAACTTTTTTTTCCTAGCTCGGGATAAACGGATTCGCCGTCGGACTGGAAATCCCTAATTGACGGTTCTCTTTTTTTATCCGCATCAAATGACTGGCAAACTTCTAGACAGATTTTTCCCGAGAATGGTTTGAAGGCGTTGAAAGCCGAGGAAAATAACAGATGAAGGCCGGACTTCTTGTTCGAGTTCGAGTATAACTCAGTTCAGCTTTGCGAGGGAGAAGCAATAAAAACCGGCCAAACAATTAATTACTTCACTTTGCTCGTTAGCTGCACGCGATGAAAGTTTACGAAAAAACAAGTTCATAAAGAAAAGGTGTACTTATCACTGCGTTTGGTCAGAAAACCATGTTCTAAACTGCGATTGACGAAACCAAGTAAAAATGCCGTAATTGTTCCACCTTTCAAAAAATGTTCTCGTAACATAATCCTAGTTCAAAAAGATGCGGATGATAAATTATTTGCATGTCAAACGAAACGAATTTCTCTTCGTTCAATCAACTTCACGGCGTTTCGAATTACGTGCAAATTACCCAAGAATTTTTCTGCGAACGTTTGATTTCGTTACATTGCAAAAAATAGTGTTCTGAGTAACGTATTTTTTTACAGTTCCTTTTCCCAGAAGCAAAAAAGAACGTCGAAACACCGGTGCTGAATATTTATTACCTCGGTATTTTATCGTATGAATCCCATGAGGTCAAGCAGTTGTAGGATGAGTGGCGACTGGTTCCGGCCATAATCTCCGTACGAACTAAAACCACCTGTAAAAGCACACGTTTGCAGCACCGCACGATTTCAACGGAGATTTGAATTTTAGCGTTAAAAATTAGGGATCCGTGTTGTTCACTTCCCGCACTAAAATTGTTCTTCCATCTATCGACAGTAAGAACAAACGTTGAAACTCTTTCATCCACCACCGTCACGGCCCAGCTGGCTAATCCTTATTATTACGGCAGAACAACCATCGCTAGCCGAGGGCAAAATAGATCGCCAAAACTGTCGTTGTAGGACTTTATAAGGTACACTCTCACTACCGCCGCTAAAGTAACCACACTTCACCACCGATTCTATCAAACGCATTTTGCTGCGTTTCAGACTTTTTATTGCTTAAAAATTTCATCTGAGATCACAAAAGCTTTTTTCCCTTCAATTGGTCAAACCATAGGAGAAGCGGTTTGTTTCTGTTTCCGGTACAACCACCCACAGGTAAGTGACACCAGGAGACACCAGAGACGTAAAACCGAAACGACGAAACCGCGCGCTTGTCTCGTACTGACTGTTGTCTAGCAGTCGAATCAGAAACCCGTGTTCACACGGTAACGGTCTTGGACTAACTGGGGAGAAAAAGTGTTTTCCTTGTGCACTCGATTCACACGCGAACGGCGTTCTAGCGCAACATAGGTTTTGCCCGTTTCCCGGCGTGTCCCGACCGAGTTGGCATTTGTTGCTGGAAAGCACAGTAACGTCGTCGGTTCAAGCGTCTGCTCTCAGGGGTGTAACGATGCCACGCGACTACGGAATAGTGTGTGCGTGTGTGTACGAGCGCCAGAGAGAAAACGAACGAGAGTGATGTTTACCGCAGAAAGCTTTTCACTTTTGGCGCCAACATCTTTCGAGAGCGCAGTTTTACTGTTTTGTACTCAGGCGGTTAACGTGCAAGGTTGCCAACAATCTCGAAACTCAATACAGTCGCAACTATAAATTGAAGGATTTCTGAAAAAGCTTTTATTTAGAAAATATATATTTTTGGTTCGTTGCGATTGAAAGCAAAAACAGGTGCTCCTATAATGGAGATAGTACCAATAGTGGTCGTACTGAATTAAAGGTCGCTTTATATAAAATCTAACGATTACACTGGTCAACACAGATGTAGCCGTAAAGCTCAAACAGGAAAAATATTAAAGATTATAGCTTTTTAAACATTCCTGTGAATTCGGTGTCCCTAGCCACCAGCATTTATTCAGATACCTAAATTTATCGTAAAGATAACGTTGAAGGGACGAACCCAGTGAGCAATTACTATGCAACACTTTGACGAAAGTTGACGTGTTTTGCAACGGCTAAGGGCACCAAAATTCACATGAATAGATAAAAAACTATAATCTTTCTAGGGAAGCCATTTTGAGCTCTAGGACAGCTCATTCCGCTTTTGTCGACTAGCGTTTTCAATACACGTTATTTTATAGCAGTATGTTTACTTGGTACTTTCTATGAATCTGATGTGAAAATGACGTCTTTACATAGTTAAGCGACTCTAAAATGCTCAAAAATAGTGGTGTAATTTTCCGAAGTTCCTATAATTTTTTAAGGTAACACCAATTTTCCGCAATGTTCTTACAAGTAATACAATAATGTTATCCCACGACTTTAGAGTATGTTATGGAAACAAATCCTTTTCTCAATATAATTCAAAACATTTAAACATTTAACGTAAAATAACGCCTTACGGCAACATAGGAGAGCCTCGGTGCCCCACTGAACCGTTGTTATGAAAAAGTTGGCAATCAAATCCGAGTATGGGGATTAACCCTCTAGTGCCCAGTGCCGCCTTTAGACGGTCTCCAATTTAAGTCCAAATAAGCACTGACGAAGGCATAGTAAGTGTTAGTGTTGAAATACGTATATGCAAGTGAGAAGTTAAAAGCGATAGAATTAAATAGTGAAAGTGATAAAAAGTGTAAAGTGTAAAGAACAATACAGCTTCTAGAATATGTTCGTGGCCCTGAGATGGGTCAATTATAGTTTATACTTAGCAGGAAGAGGAAAACAATCTTCTTCAAGGTAGTGTATTTCGTATCAGTTTCAGTTTAGCTTTTGCTTCGAACACAGCGTGCGAAAGTCTGAACTTGACTGCTATGTCGTCTTTGTTGCTTGTTGGTGGATACACAGTTGACGAAAAACTAATGTATTTCGCGCATAACGTTTTTCTGTACACTTACAAACAGTACGCATCCTTTTTTAAAATTCCTTCATTCTATCACTTACGCGGCGCGTAAGTCCGTAAGTGTTTAAGACACTCAAATGGGCCTTTTTATCGAAGCAGTTTTGTTCATCATCACATCGCTGTCATTCAATCGAATTTGCAAGCTCAATGTATGGTCGTAGCAAAGTCAAAGAGAAAACAAAGTCCCGTTCATCCCGTGCTGGGCTTTGATTCACAGTAGGTCGAATTCATCGTCTACTGCGTAGTGAAAAATATGCGCGTTGGTGCTGGAGTACCAGTCGATATGTCTACTGTAATGGAGTATCATGCTGTAAAAGTATTGGAATGGGCAGAAAACGCTGCTAGAAATGATAGTAAAACGAGAATCATTCCGCGATATCTGCAGTTGGGAATACGCATTGATAATCAATTGAACGAACTTTTATCAAGCGTCGCTTTTGCCCAAGGTGATGTTCTGCCAAATATCTAGGCTATTCTGCTCCCAAAGAAAACGGGAAAGAAGGCATAATTCGATTAAGCACCAGCTGAAATATCATAGCTCTTTAACCATTCCTGTGAATTTTGGCGTTCCTAGCCATTACCGTTTTTTCAGAGACTTATACGACTCCTATATGACACTCTCATGTAAGTTGACGCGTTTTGGTTATGGTTAGGGGCACTGAAATCCATAGGTATGGTTGAATAGTTGACCAGTGTTATCCAATCCATAGAAATAAATCTCCGTGAATGTGAACATGACCATAACTTCTGAGTTACACTGGTTGACAAAAACGAAAAAAAAGTGCTAAGGGGCCATCTACATACCACGTGGATAGATTTTTAACGATTTTGACCCCCCCCCCTCCCCTTCCGTGGACAACTGCCCATATACATTCTATAAAAATTGTATGGACCGTGGACATTAGGCAACCCCCCCCCCTCCCTAAGCTGTTCACGTGGTATGTGGATGGCCCCTAAGCTCTACATAGCTGCCCTAGAAAGATTATAGCTTTTTTACCATTCCTGCGAATTTTGGTGCCACTAGACATTACCAAAACGCGTCAACTTACGGGAGAGTGAGAGAGCATAGTAATTACTCGCCGGGTTCGTCGCTTCATCGTTATGTTTACGAAAAAACTCATTTAAGTCTTTGAAAAAACGGTAATGGCTCGGAGCACCAAATTTCACAGGAATGGCTGGAAACCAATAATTTTTCTTCTTTTTTTTCTTTGTGTTGACCAGTGGTTTTGATCCAATCTTTTTAATGTCAAGTTGTGTTATATTGATCGTATATTTCAACAAATTTATGACTGTAGCTGTGCTGGAGAATTACAAGTAAGTCACAAAAAAGCGTTCCTTGATACAATACTGAAATTATCCAAAATAATATATAAAACATTATTCAATGTTGGAATTGAATAATAAAATAAACCTAAGTAGAGCTTCGTAGCTGCAAGGTTATAAAGTCCGTTTTGTAAACGTTTGGTGATAGGCTCGAATCGTAGTAGAACCAAGCCATTCGATGGCAAAAGGACTATTAAGTATAGGTTTATTTTCAGGCTCTTCCACACAAAACTTCCCTCCACACTTTTTTTCATCTGTGTGGTCGCACCAGAGACATTTGATCTATTGTGATATTGCCCAGGTGTTTTCTGTACTTCGCACTTCATATTATTAGCAGTATCGCTGTTGAAGTAAGTGATACACTTTTCATTTATATCCGTGCTTATGTGTGAGAGTTTACCCTTTCGTTTGAAGCTTACTGCTCTACTATACCGAGCCTGTACCTATCCTACCAATATCGCCAAATTACAATTCTCTGGAGTGAGACTACACCTAAAGTTCCTCTCTGGCCAGGTGATTTCTGAGAAGGACTTATTTTGTCAAGAGAAAGTAGTCTCATTGAAACTTCGTTCCTCTTACCAACACTGCGTCAAAATCACAATTCCTTGATGAGGCACTTAATGCTTCACCTCAGTTTTATTATAAGTAGGCTGCAAACAGGACCTTCTACGGATTGCGTAACCAGCTGAGGTCCCGCAGCCTGCAAACCCGTACAAAACTGGTACTTTACAATTCACAAAACACTGATTCTCCCAGTGGCTCTCTATGGCCAAGAAGCATGGACGCAGAAAGAGGTTGATCGGCGAGCTCAAAATGTTTTATTGCGTAGAACCTTGCGGTCAATCCTTGGCGGCAAACTGGAAAACGGTGTTTTGAGCAGACGCATGAACCACGATGTGTACCAGGCATACAAACGGCAGGCTACAGCGGACTGGGCATGTAGCTAGAATGCCGGAGGAACGATCAGCAAGAACTATATTTAGCAGCCATTCCGATGCAGGCTGTTGATCTCGGGGTATACCTCGCACTCGTTGGATGTGTGCTGTTGACGAGGATGTTAGAGGTGTTAGAGACCGAGTGCTTCTATTCTACCCTTGGTTATACTCAATCCTGTATATGCATATCTCTCACACACTCATATTCAAGGCTGAGATAAAAGGGAAGGATCTTAACCGACGTAACGCCTTGATATCACTATTTCACATTGTGGCCAGTTTAAAAGAGAAAGAGCAAAATACTACAACGAATTCATTAGGTGGGGCATATTGGTGATAAAAATAAAATTTGCTTGATTTGAAATTTGATGGGTAAATATTACTGTAATAATGAAGAAAAAATCAGTTGTTAGTTATGATTATTTTCTAGCTACTGCTGATACGCTTCTTAATATATCTGGGTCAAGATCACAATCTCCCGTTTTAGACAAAGTGCTTAGTGTTGTTGGTGACGAGGAAGTAGCAGCAAACTTTAGACGATATAAAGAAGGAGGCGATTGTGATTAAAACCCGTACTGGCAAATCCTTAAACCGAATCAGGATAGAGAGAAAAAAGTTTTGAAATACATCCGAAAAGATTGGACTGTTGTACCAGAAAGACACATTCGACTGGCTTGTTAATGTCATATGAAATGCAACAAAAAATATAATAATGAAACCTTCTTTTAAAAGATCTGCGTCGGATTAAACTTTGGGCCAAACAAGTTTTTGGCGAGCCACATAGGTTTCTATCCAAGAAGGTCCAGGATATGAATAATTGTATATTTTACCTTTAATGCTTTGGGATATTAACTCAACCTTGATCAAAGGTCTTTAACTCTCGGAGTAGATAAAGTCGTTTTTATTCGTTAGCAACAGTCAATGGACCTGTGAAAGTTTGCAAATCTTTGGTGATCGAGAAACACGTATGCTGACAGGTAAAATTTCTTGTCGAATGATAGCAACTGACGACCAACGAATGGACAATTTCCAAATAGCATAGCATAAACAGCTGCGCAACTTCGTAGGTGCTGTCAGCAACAATACTTTGTTTACGAGAACATATACCCTCGTTTGTGAGCAGCAACATGAAATTTGGGATCTAATCAAATGTTGCTAAGCAAAGGTCAGATGTCGCAAGAGAATTGTTACCGCCCTGGCCACGTCCTTGCAACTGTTGGGGAACGGAAAAGGAATGTTAGTCCAACATTTACTTAAAAGAACCGTAGAGAACTCTACGTGCCCTCATGAATGCTACGTAAGATGGAAAATTTTAGTAGGAAAGGGAGACCCTGCGATATATCTGTTAGATATTGCGGGTCGATAATTAATTATATTATAGGTATGAATTTTGGGAGCTACGAAGAGCTGGAGCTATTGTGATTTACCGACTGTATAGTTTAATTTGTATTTTATCAGTTGAATTTTTAGAATTTATATAGCAATTTTACTATTTGATGTTTTGTGGTTGTGGGTGAATGAATACGCAGAGTTTAGGCTCTTAATAATTTAGTTATACACATATTTTTATCCACCGGTTTGACGTAACTTTCATTAGTAGCAAATCAATCTTTAGTCAGCCAACCTAAAGGGGCTTCACCTCTTAGTTGAACATTGTCAAATAAGACCTAGACGAACAAAGTCCAATGTTTTCGGAACATAAGCCCGAAACTCTAAAAATATGTGCTAAGTGACGCATTCGTATGAACAAGACATCCCCTGTTTATTTACAAGCATTTTAGTAAATAATTAGTTTATTTTTCCTCTACCTTCAACCAAAAATACATACAAAACAGATCTGTATTATTCTACCTCTACACGTCGATGATCAAAGCAAAAAAATACAACGCCGCCTACATGTCTGTAATGTCGTTTTCGTTTTTGCGGTGTAGCTACCCCGCGGACTACACTTTGTCCTATCACTGTTTTTTTTTTTTTTTTTCAATTTCCAGACTATCCCGGACTACCCTTTTTCTGTCCCGGACAGTCCGCGAAAGAAACAGAGTGCAGTTTTGAAGACACCAGCACATTCACACGTATGTGTCCAAATCAAAAAAAAAAATGTGGCAAAATCGGTTTGCTTTGATTATCGTTCTTCGCGTGTCAAACATCAGGCAGGATTTTATTTTGTCAAAACATTTGTGAAATGGAGGAGCTTTTTAGCGTTTGGAATCATCATCGTCCGAATCCGAACAGTAGCACAAACGTGACAAAAAGACAATGGCGATAATGACCAAAACAAAAAAAAAATGACACCTACCTCTGGTATTACGCACACCATTGCAACTGCTCGAAAAGTGTTTTTTTTTTCAGCTGCAAAGTGTAGTCCGGGACGGTATAGTCCTGCCGTAAAAACGAATTCGACATAACACTTGGGTTACAATTTTGTGTTTTGTCATTCGCCACAAAAATCAGCTCGATTCAATCTGAAGGGAGTTTCCTTTTTTGGTCCCGAAGTCCGTCCTGGGGTTAGGTGGACTCGGTGAGTGATGGTCATCCAAGTTGTACTAAACGGGTGAGTCGGAGGACGGAGGAATCAAATATCCATACAAGCCCGTTACGGATGACAGTGAGTGTGAGGTATACGTACAGCACATCTCACAGAAGGTCATAAGAGAGATTTACTCAGCGGACGTAGGCCAGAAGATCTCTCGGGAAGATTCGAGTTTGCCGTTGCCTCGTCTGACAACTTCCGCCGTTAACCGCATAAAAAGCTCAGCGCACTACGATGAACCTTTCGATCTGTCAGAAACGACATAGATAGTAGAAGTGCGCGCCGGCTCGTAAGGTGGATTATTATGAAAATTTATATTATATGGTGTAACTTCAACTAAAGTATATGTCTGTTTTTACAGTTGAATAAATAGGTTAAAACTTAAGCCCACACCTGCAAAAGTGAATGTGTTGAAAACTAATAGTACGTTTAGTGAAATAGTATGAAAATTGTGATATAAACTATGGCTAAAAGTTATTCTTTGTTCAGATATTGTATAGCGTGGAAATAGGAAGAGCTACTTATTGTTAACTGTTTAAAACAGTAGAATAAGAAAAAGGTAATTGTAAAACTAAATATGCGGTACGAGTTAAGAGTGGAACAAGAGTATTGTTGATCTGAGACTAATGCAGCTGGACAGGTCCAGCTGGGCCTTTTTTATTATTGATATTTTTTCGGAGTTTTTCTCCGATACAGTCGTTCGCTGGGAAGCCCTCTAGTATTCCGTCATTTTTGGAGACTAGAAGCCGATTCCGGTTCCATCAGCCGAATAAACTGAGTGAGCTCTACCCTCTCCACTCTCTGCCTCATCATTCTGGGCCTGTACGGTTTTGGAAACGCTTCAAGGATCAAGGGGCCCGAACAGGCTAAGATAGGATCGCCGCTTACACTTAACTAAGTGGGGATCCACTGCATCCAGCTTTCAGCCTACCGTACGCTGCCAGTGAAGGTCGCTGGGTCGTGCGTGCAATCTCCCGTGAGCAATAAATCAGCGGCTTCACATAGACGCCGTTATCGTTGGCGAAGCAAGGATCGGCCATTGTCCTTCTCAGTTTCCATATTGGTCGGTGATTAGATCAACCGCCATCGCTCTAATTGGGTGCTACGGTACTTCAAAGATGCTCAGATAAAAACCCCAAACAGCAAGTAAAGCCAAAATGTAACCGCTTAGAATAAATTATGTTATAAGTTAAATTTGTATGGCAGCTTTTCACTGTAAAGCGCAGTCCATATACTCTTGTATATTACACCGTTTAATTTCGCTCATCGGACTCATAAAGGAAGTCGTCAGTCCTCGATCTGGTGAGTTTCGGCATTCGTGAGGTTTATTGTCGCTTTTGAGCAGTCCAACGTTGTTAGATTCCGCTTTGGCAGCTTCCACATTATTGATCTGCTGTGATTGAGTCGGGGAACCTCCTCACCGAAGTAAGTATTCAGGTTTGGTGGAGTAAGCTCACAGCTAATTCCCTTCAGGGTTAAGCTTTCTCCCTCCCTGTACCCTTACCTCTCTCTGAGCTGATGAGAGCTTATAACTCGAACAGAAAAAAAAAATCTGAATAAATAATATCACTTATCTCGCACGAAATTCTCCTAAGGCCGCATATTCCGATATTTCTGTTATTTGGAACACCAACACTAGTAATTTTAGTTGATTTCACCGTTTATTTTCGCGCAAAACACACTTGTTATGAAGAGATTACGGAAGAGATTAGGAGATAAAAACGCGCCCAAACAATCGGACATTTCTTCCAAATGGGGCGAAAATAGAAGCAATATATGGAAGGGTTCGAATCCCACCGCCGACATAGGTGTCGATGGTTGTGAGGTGGCGTGATCCACTCACAACCAACCCAACTGGTCTAGATTCAATCCTAGCCGACACCGGGAGATTTCCTGAGGCGAAAAACCTCTGGGATCACGCCTTCCATCGCATGAGGAAGTAAAGCCGTTGGCGCCGGTCCGTTAATAAACGGGTCGTGAGTTAGAGACCTGGGTGTGGAGTCGCCTCCCTGGGCGTCGGTGATTGGCACAACAACAGTGGCGAGAATAAAAAAAAAATATGGAAAGAGATGAATTCGTAAATGATTAAGACATTATAGACTTAAACTAAACTTAAACTATAAACTAAACAAAAAAATTGCAAATTGATTTGTTATATTACGCTTTTCTTCAATTTTTTAACGCGTTCCGGCTTTCGTTATTTGTTTTGAATTAACTCATTAAACAAATAAAAAGGAAAGAATAGAAATTGATTTTTTCGAGTCAACTTTCAATGTTCATTTTCGCATATCGAGAATATTATGACCTTTTGGCGTGGTGGTCGAGATTTCATTTTCGTTTTCACAACAGTAGTTTGTTTTGTGGAATGATTAAATTTTACTAATAGTTTGCAGAATTTGTGTCAGTTGTGTGTTTTCGTCAGAAGTAAAATGAGCCTGATAAGGCGCACTCAAATTCAAATTCAAAAAAAGCACTCACACCTAAAACGTTACAAAACATTTTATTTCGTTAATAAGTACTGGAAGTTGCTTGCCGCA
Source organism: Wyeomyia smithii (assembly GCF_029784165.1). NCBI lineage: Eukaryota > Metazoa > Arthropoda > Insecta > Diptera > Culicidae > Wyeomyia > Wyeomyia smithii. The sequence goes on along the minus strand of NC_073695.1, from coordinate 4,596,995 downwards.
GTCGATTCACGAGCTATGAATTTTTGAAGTTGATTATGTCGTAAACTACTGCATACTAATTTTACGAGTCGTAAAAACGTTGTACTGGAGTGAATAAACCTGATGATTTTTTTTCTTGTATAGATCTATCAAGTCTAGTGCAACAAGTCTAGTATAACGTTTTTACGGCTCGTAAAATTAGTATGCAACTTACTTTGTCCAAAGTAATTATATTTGTGCTTTCGGTTCCATCTAAAGAGTTATTCTGTTTCGTCAGATTCGTCACTGTCAGATAGGTATCTCTTAGACAAAATTGATTACCAAATAGGGGACTCGATTTCCTTCTACTCTATATAAGTTATAGAATGCATATAAATTACAACCAATTTTCAAAGCACAGTTAGGCAATTTCAGATCCTTGATCAAACACCAAAAAAACCTGGCAGCATGACCGGCTCGCACCGTTGCGTTTCAAAACAGAGCAACCGTCACGCGTCGTTCTCTCTCAAAGCCCGAAGCGCGCGCTCTCTCGCTCTGTGAGCGATAATCTCCCAGCCACCTTCGCTTCGGAGCTTTCGCGTTCGCTAGCTCCCCCACGAAGCTTACACTGTTTTTCATCGAGTGTAAGCTCGACGTAAAGTGACATATCGCCAGAGGCCGTATCCTGTCCGCAACTTCACAGCTGTTGGGCGGCTGTGTGTGAGTGAAATTTTAATGACGACCAGTTGCCGGTTTTCCATACCCCTCCTCGTTCCCGCTTCCACCAAGCTGGAAATGCTGCACGCTTTCTTGAGTGTTTTGTTTGCCCTTGCCCCCGACAACCCAAGCTTCCTACATACAACAGGACGAGTTTCTGCATAGAAGTGATGGTTTGATGGCTCGTTTGTTTTCTTCCCATTCGTTACGGACGGGCTGCAGGCCAACCCAGCTCGGTTCGCTTGCCATGCCCGTGTTGATTTACTGTGCTTTGTTAGTCTATTTGTAAATTATACAGCTGTATTTCATTTCTTTTCTTTTCGGTGTGTACTATTGTTGCATATTTGTGCGGAACCATGTTGCTGCTTTGTTCTTCTGTGTTACTTCTTTCGACCCTCGGTGTTGAATTGTTCGAAGCGCCTTATTGTTGTTGTGCAATCTCGCACATGTTGGTGGGGTGGGAGCGTAAAGTTGCCGTTCTTTCGAAGCAGAAAAGTGTGCGCCTTAAAGTTTACCGAAGCCATCCAACCATCCGTCACAACCGTAGCACACAGCGAAAAGTATTGTCCGGAGCACGTTCCACCGCTTTTTGAGTTGAGTTTAATGGACTTTTGTCTGGCGCGAGGGGCTTGAGCAATATTTGCTCTGGTTAGTTGTGTTTAATTGGCAAAAAAAACAGGAGGGTTGTGTGCAAAGCCACGTCCGCAAGTTTGAAGTAGAATACTTTTACAAGAAAGATAACCCGGCTGCGTGTCAGTCATTTTTTCTAGTAAATAAACGTTGACTAATCAGAATTTTGCGCTTCAACAAGGATTTACCATTTTCAATAATATAGTAAGTTGCTTGTCATGGTTGAGGCTTGACAATTCTTAAGTTTTGAGATGAAATTCTTCGGATGTCGTGCTCATGACTAAACGAAAAGATAATTCAGTACGTTCTAAGACACGGAGATAAAGTAAAATTTATAACTTTTACAAATTTAAAAATGTGAATTAACTCATTAGAAAATTTTAACTCTTCAATCAAGTTTTTATTTCATCCTGAAAAGGACAATTTGTTGTTCATTTTAGTATCGGATCAGATGCCGATCACATTTTTGCGTTATCACTGACAGTGTGAATAAAATATTCCTTGTGATAAAATAAACAGTGAGAAGCTGATTTAACACTCAAAACTAGACGGCCCACGTGTTGTCAAAATGAGTCAACTTTTCATTGAATGCATTTACTAGTGCCCATTATCGCTCAGAGACTGCATTTCACTAAAGTGCCTCACTACATCAGCCGCTATCGATGCTGAGATCCGCTGCAACTAGTTCGCTATCCATAGCCATGCCACAGTTATGGCCGCTATACGCTGCCATTGGTATTCACTGTTCCTGCATCAGCTGACCCAGCTGCTATCGTTGCTGGAATCCGCTGCAACTAGTGCGCTATCCATTGCTACGCCACAGCTGTGGCCGCTTTCCGCCATCGCTGGTATCCACTGCACTGTTAGTGCTGCTGCTAAGGGAGGACGACTGCTGTTGTCGCTGTCTAGAACTATTATGAGCGGCTTCGGCTGAAACAGGCTCTTATATAGGCCAAATAGCATGTTTTAAATTGCAAGGTATATGATTCTGTCGACCGTGCTTGGGAAGCAATCATATAACGACCAATCAGAGGTCGAATTTTTCGTTTTGACAAGGCTTGACTATTTTCAATAGTACAATAGTGTGAATAATTAAATTACAATTATCTTCTTTTGGGAAGAATCTTAGAAGATTTTCCAATCTATTACTGCAAGAATGAAGGAAATCCATCGAATACTGACCGATTTATTAACATTTGAAATTGGACATATTTTTCACTTTTTTCGGTTTTAGATTTTCATTTCACATCCCTATGTAGCCCAACTTCCTGAGAGAAGTATTCTACTTCAAAATGCTGCACACGGGACGGTGGAGAGCGAACAATGGCACGGAGTTGTTTGGTTGTTGAAATTTACAAGGTTTTTGGACCGTGATGGAAGTTTATGTGTGACAAACTAAATTTAACTATCAGTGTTGCTCACGAGGACAAACTGTAGAGTTTAATACAAAACGACAAACGATGCTCAATTGAAAATGTATGAGTATTATCGATTTGTTAATCTCGCATAGTAAATAACTAATATATTTTTCAGTTTTGTAGCTAGTCGCCTTTTATAACAACGTTTTAGTATGCTATTTATTTTTTCCTAGGTATTTTAGCCCTTCCGTCGCATAATCGTTGAATTTTAAGGGTGGAGTAAAAGGTAATACGAAATGTGGCGGTTTCGTATTATCGGTGAGAGTGACGTCAATGTTGAAATCCGTGAAAGATTCGTGCAATTTTGTGGCTAATTTGTGAGAGCTGCACGTTTCCCACTAGCCCTTGCCTTGTCATAAGTGTGTGTGTGAGTAAGTGCAAGGTGAACAAGTAAAAACGAGAGAAGTGCGAGTGCAGGATGACCCGTGCTCTTGCGTGCGGCATTTTCTCGCACTAGCATGATAGTTCAGAGAGGACGCGGGAATTAAAGGATAAGTATTAGTGTTGGTCAACCCGGTGGCATCACTGACGTTTACGTACAACATAAGTGAAGCCAGCATTAGCTGGATCACTGGATCAATTTTACATGCAATTTGACAGCTGATTCATCGAAACAAGAAAAAAAGCATTGTTCATACGTGCACACAGTGTCGGTGTTCAGCGGCAGTGTACTTACGTGTTGTTTTCGGATGATATGTTTATTACACATAACGTCGAGAGGTTTACTTGATAAAACAAAAAATAAATGCGTTGCATTGTTATAGAATGTACACAACGTTTGCTCTTGCCGATTGCGAATGGCGGTGTTTCTTGCAGGTAGCTGGCAAACGTGCGATGACTTAAAGAATACCATCTCAATGTATGTGTAAAAGAGAAAGCGTATCAATGCCTGTGTGTTTCAAATTTACAAAGCTAAGCCAAGCTATTTTTTAATATTTAAATTGATTCAAGCCGTAGAGAGCAACATATATTATGCTTTGCTCGTCACGCTTACACAGCTGTGTGAACAAACCTTCAAGAACATAAATGAGACTAGCGCCACTGTCTTTCACGGCAGCTTCAGGAAACAAGACCGATGCCACCGGGTTGGTGTTGGTGACGCTCTGCCTGTGTTTGTTGTTTGATTTGCATGGCAAAAGGGTGTTTTTTTTTTTTTTTGTTTTTCATTTTGAGCAGTTTTATGCCCTTTTTTTATGATTTTTCTAGCTTTTGAGTAAATACTGAAACACATAGACAATTTTTAATTTAATTAAGTAGAAATCTTGTCGGTTAGCACGGCAAATAAATTTTGATTGCGATTATTTTGGCATTTTGCTGAATCTAATTGGTACTCGGTCTTGTTGGATATGCATATTTGCATTTTTTGGAATTTTCTAGCTATGAATGCATGAAACTTTGCCAGTTTTGCATACTCAGTAGGTATCCTCGCTTCATTATTCAAGAAGTAAGTGGTAATCAACGCGAAATACCGTGTCCCCGCGTATGCGTCGGTAAGAGGGAATAGAGCGGTCGCACATAACTTTCCGGGGTAAACGTGTTTTCGGCCCAGGTGAGCTTTGCTCGAATATGGATTTTCGGTGTGTTGTGACTTCCGAGGTGTACCAAACCATTTATTCGCAGACTGTCCACCCGTAGGCTCTATTCCAGCACGCAGTGATTCGGAGTAGGTTCCGTTCGTTCGATAAATATCGTAAATAATTAATCGCGACAAAACATCGTAATTAATCGCCACCAAATATCGCAATTATTTGCAATTAATATCAGGATTATACGCGACTCGTCTGTCAACGCACACATCCTTTTTTTTCTTTTTCTTTCTTTTTTCGTTCGTTTCAAACGGCGATGGCCAAGCAAATAGGCCGTTTTTGAAGTTCTCTTGCTGACCGCTTGCAGTATGTGTTGAGGGCCTACATATTTACTTTTTTCTTGTTTTTGGTTAATGCATATATGGTTGCTTCGTAACATTGTGTAGTCAGCTGAGATAAATCAATGAGAGATACGTTTCGGTAGTTGCATAATGACTTCATAAACAGATTTTCGAATATTTGAGTCTGTCTGGATTAGGTTGGTCCGGTATCCTTGCGTGCACTTTATTTTTGCGGTGTTGCGTCATCAACCGGAATGGGTTCGGATCGCGTTATGATTTCCGTAAAAGATGTAATGGACTCGTACGCGCGATATTTGGTATTATGAACCCGGTATTAGAACTCAGCGCATCGTTTACCAAAACAAAATCTGCTGCAAACCTTACCCTTTTCTCCAACATCCCAGTGATTTCTCGTGGAAGTGCAGAGGTGTTCTCGGCTTCCAATAAAGCGAGTATCACGTCAACATATTCCTATACACACTCCTTCTTTGACCTGCATTCGGATGCGGCAGGCGCTGGTATTGCCTAATATAAAGATTAAGGTCACCAGTTTTTACACATTGAGGATGAATGTTAATCCCAAGCATCATCCATTGGTCTCTGTGTAATTACAGCTGATCTGGCAATAACGGAGTAGCAACCGCGGGCGGTCAATCATGCTCATGCTCATGCTCATGCTCATGCTATTTATTTTTTCCTAGGAATATCTTTATAAATAGAACTCAAACAAATATCTTAAAATCATTCTGTGCCGAACACGCATCAGTACTGGACGTGTTTGGTGATCGGTCCGATAGAGTATAAAACAAAAGACGTGTGAACAAGTGTTGGCATTGTTTGCCTGGTCGAGTGAAATAAATCCGGGTTCAAGGTCGTTCCTTTGTGCAACTGTTTCGCATCGTGACTGCCAGCTGGTGCGTAAGCCGATTTGGCTGCTGGCTGGATTGTGCTACAGCAGTGGACGAGACACAAACGAGGAAAAAGAAGAAGCCATCAGTGTCAGCAAGTCGTATCGCTGTGTGGAGTGATCTCACACCTGGCTCGCTGCTGGTGGCTGTTTGGTGCTGCTGTATTGGTGCTGCTGGCTGTAACGGCTGCTACTTCGAACGATCGGACAACCAACCTTACTGGAAGGGAGAAATAAAAAGGTACGTGTTCTTGTCAGCGCTAGTGCGCTAAACATAGCGCGATGGATGTAGATCCCTCGCCTCCCGCGCCACCATCCCCGAACCCCTCTGACCCTGACCCTTCTGTTACCCCCTCCCCTGTTCATCCTTCAGTCCCCCCTCGCCCCAGGCTTTACCCAGACGGAGCCCAGGGCAGCTATACTGTTTATTTTCGGCCAAAGGCAGGACCGAAATCGAAAAAGTTGAACCTCTTGCAGATTTCTAAAGACCTGACGAAGGAGTACAAGGGCGTGACCGAAATTTCCAAGGTCCGGCCTAACAAGCTCCGTGTCGTGGTCGGTAACCTGAAAGAGGCCAACGATATAGCTTGCTCTGAGCTCTTCACACGCGAGTATCGCGTTTACATACCCGCACGAGACGTGGAGATCGACGGTGTCATAACCGATTCGAGTCTGTCCGTCGAGTGTATACTGCAAAGTGCCAAAGGGTGCTTTAAGAACAAAACGTGTCCCGAAGTAAAGGTGCTCGACTGCAAGCAATTGCGGTCAGCATCGATCATCGGTGGCAAAACAGTATACACTCCGTCAGACTCGTTTCGAGTTACGTTCGCCGGGTCTGCACTACCAAGCCACGTCTCGATCCACCGGGTTCGTCTCCCTGTGAGGCTCTACGTGCCCCGCGTCATGAACTGCCTGAATTGCAAGCAGTTAGGCCATACAGCTGCCTACTGCTGCAATAAGGCACGTTGTGGCAAGTGTGGGGAGTCTCATGCGGAAGATTCTTGCAGTGTTAACGCTGAAAAGTGTATTCACTGCGGAGAAAATCTGCATGAGCTCTCGACATGTGCGGTGTACATGCAGCGCAGGGATAAAATAAAACGGTCTCTCAAAGAGCGTTCAAAGCGTTCCTACGCTGACATGCTGAAGAAGACCGTTACCACTTCTCCCGTTACTTCGAACCCCTTCGATCTGTTGCCCTCTGAGGAAACCGATTCTGACGATTCACCAGCGGGAGCATCTTACGCCAATCCTGGGGAGTCTAGAAAGAGGAAAAGTGTTTCCTCTCCTAAACTTCCCAGAAAAGGTCCTAAGATTTCTCAAAGTGAAATGAAGGTTACAAACAAACCAAACAGTGCTGCGGAAAAACCGAAGCAAACTCCTCCTGGGCTGGCAAATTTAAAGTCCCAGAAGGAGTTCCCAGCACTGCCAGGAACATCTAAAACCCCAGTTGCTCCTTTTACACTCCCAGTTGATGAAACAAACTCTGGATTAGTGAAATTTTCTGACATTGTGGACTGGATTTTTGAAACTTTCAATGTACCCGATCCAATTAAAATTTTTCTTACAGCATTCCTCCCAACAGTTAGATCATTTTTGAAGCAGTTGACTGCCCAATGGCCTCTCCTTGCAGCGATTGTATCCTTCGATGCCTAATTCAACTGCGTATATGAAGGATTCTATCTCTGTCTTACAGTGGAATTGTAGAAGTATTTTACCAAAAATTGATTCGTTTAAAGTTTTGATAAATAAAAACAAATGCGATGCATTTTCCCTTTGTGAAACTTGGCTTACTTCAAATATTGATCTCAACTTCCATGATTTTAATATTATTCGCCTTGATCGAGACACCCCATATGGAGGAGTACTTTTAGGGATTAAAAAGTGCTATTCTTTCTATCGTATTAACCTCCCCTCGATTCCAGGCATCGAAGTTGTCGCATGTCAAATGACAATACAAGGTAAAGAGCTTTGTATTGCCTCAATATATATTCCCCCCAGAGCACAGGTTGGGCAACGGCTGCTCTTTGATTTAATAGAACTTCTTCCCTCGCCACGTTTGATTTTGGGAGACTTCAACTCTCATGGCGTGGCTTGGGGTTCCCCATACAATGATAACCGCTCCTCTTTAATCTATAACCTTTGCGATGACTTCGACATGACTATTTTAAACAACGGTGAAATGACACGTATCCCGAAACCTCCAGCGCGCCCAAGCGCTTTGGATCTATCCTTATGTTCGACGTCGCTACGGTTGGATTGCACATGGAAGGTAATCCTCGATCCTCACGGTAGCGACCATCTGCCTATTCTTATTTCAATTACTAACGGGTCAACTCGCATGCGACCAATTGACATTCCGTATGACCTCACACGAAATGTCGATTGGAAGTTATACGAGGAAATGATTTCAAAAGCGGTCGAGTCGATTCAACATCATTCACCACTTGAAGAATACAACCTCCTCGCGGGCTTGATTCTCGACGCCGCGTTGCAAGCCCAAACGAAGAAATATCCCGGCGTAACGATCAAAGAACGGCCTCCCACTCCGTGGTGGGACCAAGAGTGCTCCGATGTCTACACGCAAAGATCCGACGCGTTTAAGGCCTACCAGACGGGAGGTATACCTGGCGACTATTTACGGTATTCGGAGCTTGATACCAAGCTTAAAAGCTTGGCTAAAGCAAAGAAACGTGGATATTGGCGTCGGTTCGTGAACGAGACGTCGAGGGAGACATCGATGAGCACTCTTTGGAACACAGCCCGAAGAATGCGGAATCGCGTAACGGTCAACGAAAGCGAGGAGTCTTCAAGTAGGTGGATATTTGATTTTGCCAGGAAAGTATGTCCGGACTCTGTTCCTGAGCAAAATATTGTTCGCGATGCGTCTCCGGGCCACGACGCGATAGAATCACCTTTTACGATGGCAGAATTTTCAGTTGCCCTCCTGTCCTGTAACAATAACGCGCCTGGATTAGATAGAATCAAATTCAACTTGTTGAAGAATCTACCCGGCAATGCCAAGAGGCGCTTGTTGAACTTGTTCAATAAGTTCCTGGAGCAAAACATTGTACCGCAGGATTGGAGGCAAGTGAAGGTGATCGCCATCCAAAAACCAGGGAAACCAGCTTCTAATCACAACTCTTATAGGCCGATTGCAATGCTATCCTGTATCCGGAAATTGATGGAAAAAATGATACTCCGTCGTTTAGACCACTGGGTCGAATCAAATGGTCTACTATCAGAAACTCAATTTGGCTTCCGCCGTGCCAAAGGGACGAATGATTGTCTTGCGTTGCTTTCAACAGATATTCAGCTGGCGTATGCTCGTAAAGAACAAATGGCGTCTGCGTTCTTGGACATTAAGGGGGCTTTTGATTCCGTTTCTATTGACATTCTTTCGGGTAAACTTCACCGACAAGGATTTTCTCCAATTTTGAACAATTTTTTGCACAACTTGTTGTCCGAAAAGCACATGCATTTTACGCATGGCGATTTGGCAACTTTTCGCATTAGCTACATGGGTCTTCCCCAGGGCTCATGTTTAAGCCCCCTTCTTTACAACTTTTATGTAAATGACATCGACGAATGTCTGGCAAATTCATGCACGATAAGACAACTTGCAGACGACAGTGTAATCTCTGTTACAGGAGCCAAAGCTGCCGATTTGCAAGGACCATTGCAAGATACCTTGGACAATTTGTCTGCTTGGGCTTTACAGCTAGGTATCGAATTCTCTCCGGAGAAGACTGAGATAGTAGTTTTTTCTAGGAAGCATGAACCTGCTCAGCTTCAAACACAATTAATGGGTAAAACGATTTCTCAGGTTTTGGTACACAAATATCTTGGTGTCTGGTTCGACTCTAAAGGCACCTGGGGTTGTCACGTGAGGTATCTGATGAAAAAATGTCAACAAAGAGTGAATTTTCTTCGTACAATAACCGGACAATGGTGGGGAGCCCATCCAGGAGACCTTATAAGGCTTTACCAAACAACGATATTGTCTGTTATTGAATACGGGTGTTTCTGCTTCCGCTCCGCAGCAAACACACATTTGATCAAACTGGAGCGAATACAATATCGTTGTTTGCGTATCGCCTTAGGTTGCATGCAGTCGACCCATACGATGAGTTTGGAGGTTTTAGCTGGAGTACTACCATTGAAAAACCGCTTCTGGAGCCTGTCTTCTCGTATTCTAATCAAATGTGAGGTCTTGAACCGTCCCGTGATTGAAAATTTTGAAAGGTTAATCGAACTTAATTCTCAAACCCGTTTTATGACATTGTATTTCAATCACATGTCCCAAAATATTAACCCTTCTTCGAATATTCCAAATCGTGTCGACTTATCAAATACTTCTGATTCTACTGTGTTTTTCGATACATCCATGATAGAAGAAACTCGTGGAATCCCGGATCATTTACGCGTGCAGCAGATCCCTAAAATTTTTTCCAATAAATATCGAAACATCAACTGCGACAATATGTACTACACTGACGGATCACTTCTTGATGGGTCCACTGGCTTCGGTATCTTCAATAACAATTTAACCGTCTCCCATAAGCTCGATAATCCTGCTTCTGTTTACGTCGCAGAATTAGCTGCAATTCAGTACACCCTAGGGATTATCGAAAAAATGCCCACGGACCATTATTTCATCTTTACGGACAGTCTCAGTTCCATTGAGGCTCTCCGATCGATGAAAGATGTTAAGCACTCTCCGTATTTCCTGGGGAAAATACGGGAACATCTGAGTGCTTTATCCGAAAAATCTACTCAGATTACCTTAGCGTGGGTCCCTTCTCACTGCTCGATACCGGGTAATGAGAAAGCGGACTCTTTGGCTAAGGTGGGCGCAACAAACGGTGATATTTATGAAAGACCAATTGCCTTTAATGAATTTTTCGCACTTGTACGTCAGAATACGATCATCAGTTGGCAAAATGCTTGGACCAGAGGGGAATTGGGAAGGTGGTTACATTCCATAATCCCCAAAGTATCGACGAACCCGTGGTTCAAGGGGTTGGATGTAGGTCGGGATTTCATTTGCGTGATGTCCCGGCTTATGTCCAATCACTATAGATTTGACGCGCTCCTCCGTCGTGTTGGGCTCGGGGAAAGTGGTATCTGTGCCTGTGGTGAAGGTTATCACGACATAGAGCATGTGGTTTGGTCATGCCCTGTACACCGTGACGCCAGGTCTAAATTAATAGCTTCCCTGCAGGCCGAGGGTAGACAGCCGGCTGTTCCTGTTCGTGATGTCTTGGCGAGCCGTGACCTATCCTACATGTCCCTTATATACGTTTTCCTGAAATCCATCCACGCCCCAGTCTAGTCCCGTTCCCCTCCGTCTACACCCAACAAAACGACAAGAACACGTTTGAACCTTAAGCACAAAACCAGCAACCAGACCCCGCACAACAGAACCAGGACCCAAGGACTACGAGCCTCTGTCCCAACTCAAGACATCGTGGCTCAGCAGAACGAATCCATACATGCCATTCGACGATTATCAGACGACCATTGAACAACAAAACACTGATTGGAAATCCCATGCTAGTTTTAAGTTAGACTTAATTTCAGCTCGTAGTCGGCAGCGAGGATAAAAAATTTGCTTTAGTTTTTAAGTCATCAGATATAATTGGCGCCGTTAAACATTAAATTGTATTTGTGCCGTGTCAAATAAATGTTATGTGAAGAAAAAAAAAAAAAAAAATATCTTAAAATAACAATATAGTTCACTCTCGAATTTCCCATATATTCCCGTGAAGACAGACAGGGAACACCCCCTCTTGTGGTGAAAAAGGTAACTAAACTCATTGCACAGTGGTACAGTAAGGCAATTTAGGCGGACATAGGCTTTTCGTTGCGATTTTGGTTTGCGGTTTAAAGCCATAGTTTTTGTAAAAAGTTGTTTCTTATACATAGTCCTCTATTCATGTGCGAATGAAAATTAGGGTGGTCCTAAAATCAACGAAATAAAACATTCTTTGGCAAACTTGTAGACCAACAAATTCTAAGTAACTTTGTAAAAAAACTTTTTTGTAGACATGAAATTTGGTTTCCAAAAACAGTCTTTTCGCTCTATTTTTTCAATTCAAATTTAAAAACAAAGTTTTCTTCGGTAACTTTAATCAAAAATACGCCAATTTTGACGAAAAAACATTGTTGATATATTATACAGATGAAGAGTTTTCACTATTTCTATTTTAAAAATAGGCCCTTTTGATATATTGATGTCTCCGTTTAGGGCAAACAAAAATAATATTTTTTGGTATCATTTGATAGAACAAATATTGTATAAATATTGTAAAGAAATACCGAAAGTTGCTTAAAATTAGTTGATCTACAACTGTGCCGATGAATGTATACATTTATTTATGCAAATAAAAAGTTAGTTTTTTCATTCAGTCGATTTCAGGACCACCCTAATTTTCATTTGCACATAAAAATAGACTAAATATAAGAAACAAGTTCTTAAAAAAAAATTTACTCTAAAACCACAAAATCGCATCGAAAAACTCGTGTCCGCCTACATTGCCTTACTGTATCACTGTGCATTGTTGTTGAATTTCTGTGAGCGTGTGACATTCTCACACACGAAACTGAATTTACTCAATTTTAGATTTAGTTGACTCAATTTCATACTTTCACAGAAAAAAATATGTTGCAAATTTCGTGCGTATATTGTTTGTATGTAAAACTAACGCCATTCCGGGAGTTGAATATTGATAATATAATAGATGTAGCTTATCGAGGCACGAAGAAGAAATATTCAAACAATCAGGCCACGATGTGTAAATGGTAAACTAATCCCAAGTTGCTATATACGTGGTTCCCTGTGTAACTTCACTAGCTCAGATCCATCACGGGAAGCAACTACGAAATGTGCGGCCGTTAAGCTCAAGCTCAATAATCAGGCCACGATGTGTACAATTAAATGAATATTTCAATTACCTCGTGAAAAAGATAAAAGGAGAAACCGCACAATGGTTGTCAATAGTCGTATATGGTTGTTGTGCAACTTTTAGCTTAGATAACACTTGAATGTTCTATCAATTTAACAATTTAAGTATGGATACATATCATGTTGTAATTGGTTTAAAAGCTTTATTGAATTATATATATAAAAGATATTCAACAAAACAAACATAATTAGTGATAACAACTGTTATGCAAAAACTATTATTTAATGTTTAGTTTTCTTCGTTTTGAAAGTATTTTTTGTTTTTTTTAATCCCTCCGAATTTTTTGCTCTCGAGTTCTAATCTTCATATTCATCACTTGCAGCTTTGCTTTAACCAGCATATTTATGTATTTACTAGCTGACCCGGCAAACTTCGTCCCGCCTATTTTTGTGTTTAATTCAATAATTTTCAACATTCCAAATTCATTGATTTCTTGCAATTTGTTTATATCGTTTGAAATTATTGGTTTTATCGGAATGACAACATCCTCGACTTTTGCCTTTAGTAAATCACCTCTATTCCGAAAACACTCATTTTGGGTGGTATTCAGTTATTTTCGTTGTTTTCCAGAAACTGAAAGTGGTCATCTTCGAATTCATTATGGTGTCCGGGGTCAATGCTTGGCTTCTATACATTATTTCGATTGCGGAAATATTCATATGCAGTAGTATTCGGCTGTTTCCCAGAAGTTGCCATCTTACAATTCAAAATGGTGTCTGAGGTCAATTTTTAGCTCCATGCATCATTCTGGTTAAAGAAACACTCATATTGGGTGGTATTTGGTCCCTTTAGGTTATTTTTTTTGGAGACAATTTCTGGCCCCTGAGCGTCATTCTGGTTTAAGAAACACCAATGATAGGTGTTATTTAGTCATTTGCGGCTGTTCTACAGAAACCGGAAGTCACCATCTTAGAATTCAAAATGTTGTCTGTGGTCGATTCTAGCTCCTGTGTATCATTCTGGTATCGAAACATCTCATATTGGATGGAAATCGGCCGGTTGAAGAAATACCCATATTGGGTGTTATTTGGTTATTTTCAGCAGTTTCCCATTTACCGGAAGTCGTCATTTTACAATTCATAATGTTATCTGAGGTCGATTTGTAGCTTCAGTGCATCATAACAATCCCGGAAATACCCACAATGAGTGTTATTTGGTCTTTTGCCACTGTTGTTTAGGAACCGGAAGTCGCCATATTGGATTTCAAAATGGCATTTGAAGACAATTTCTGGCCTCTGAGCATCATTCTGGTTAAAGAAACACCCATATTTAGTTGTTTTTGGGTCATTTTCGGCAGTTTTCCAGTCACCAAAAGTCGCCATTTTACTACTCAAAATGTTGTCTGAGGTCGATTTGTGGTTTCAGTGCATCATCACGATTTCGGAAATACCCATATTGGATGGTATTTGGTCATATCTCGCTGTTTCTCAGAAACCGGAAGTCGCCATCTTGGATTTCAAAATGGTATTCAGAGACAATTTCTGGCCTCTGAGCGTCATTCTAGTTAAAGAAACATCCATATTGGTGGTATTTGGTCATTTTCCTCTTTTTCCAATCACTGGAAGTCGCCATCTTACAATTCAAAATTTTGTCTGATTTTTCAAAAACCGGAAGTCGCAATTTTGGATTTCAAACTGGCATTTCGAGACAATTTCTGGCCTCTGAGCGTCATTCTAGTTTAAAAAAACCCATATTAGGTGGTATTTGGTCATTTTCGGCAAATTCCCAGTCACCGGAAGTCGCCATTTTACAACTCAAAATATTGTCGGAGGTCGACAAACGTACAAACCGTGGAACACCACCCATGGATTGCCTTATGCATAGGCGAACTTTATTATTATAAAATATTCGGCCGAGTCCACTTCACAATAAAATGTGAATTTTTTTTCAGTGTACCCATTAGGGTAATATTATTGTCAAAAGTTGCTCTATTTCGCATGTCGTGTAGAACAAAATCAGAAGTGGCGCACCTAGCGGTCGAAAAGGTGACTAACGCTTCTGTCATTTTCAATTTGTCTTCATAATTTCACGTAAGTGAACTATATTGGTATTTAATATATTTGACTCAAATTTGATCCTTTAAATTGGAATACGCTATCTTAGATTTCAAACAGAATTATTTCCATTTATTGCTCCATTTATCAGTTGCTGCACTATAAATTTAGCGTACACTAGTAAAGAGAAAGAAGCAGTAACTGTTTTAACTGAAATCTGTTGATATGCAGACCTAATCTATTAGTTTATAAAGAAGTCCAAGTAAGCTTTGTTTAATGAATTTTCTATAAATACCCCCAGCTCTGTTATATATCTAACTAGTTGCTAATAAACCATCACTGCGATAACAACTCGTATATCTCTACAGGTTATGGGCTCCCACAGCAGAAATAACCATAGTAACAGTTGCGTTGATTTTTAATTTTTTCGTCGAGCTCGAAGTAATTTTTTTTTTCCGGAAGTCTTATCGTAACTAAAACGTCGCGAAATATCGTTAAAATGGAGGAAGACCGTACTCAACGAGTGTACCTGTTCGGTGGGCGAAATTTTTCCAATTGGAGTTTTCGGATGGAAGCATACCTGGAAGAGGTTGGTTTGCTGCATTGTATCCAGAAATCTCTGGAAGAGGAAGATTTTTTCCCGGATAACGAGGTAGAAGTTGCAGAAGTTGTTGCGGAGAAGGAGAGAAAGCGAATTCGGCGGAAGCAAGAAGACGCCAAATGCAAGTAAATCCTGATTCACAAAATTGCAGACACTCAGTTGGAGTATATTCTAGGTGCGCGATCTCCAAAAGCCATTTGGACAACGCTGAAGCACACGTTTGAACGAAAAGGAGTTTCTGGAATTTTCTTTTTACTGAAGCAGCTGGTCGGAATCAAGTACAACGATCATTTACCAATGGAAGATCATATTTTAGCGTTCGAAAAAGTAGTTCGAGAATTGGAATCTGCGGAAATGAAATTTGCTGAGCCAGTGGTGGTATTTTTCCTCTTGCAATCAATGCCAAAGTCCTACAACCAGTTGATAACTGTATTGGAAACGTTACCAGTAGAACAGTGCTCTATGGAATTCGTCAAAACGAGGCTGCTTAATGAAGATGTCAAGCGGCAACACAGTGGTGAACAGCTGGAACCTGGTACGGCGTTTGCTGGTAAAGGTGGAAAATTCACTTTTAAATGTCACGCCTGTGGAAAACCTGGTCACAAACGAGCAAACTGTCCAGAAAACAAACCGGAACAATTTTCGGGATAGGTGACAAGGAATATTAAGTGAATACTCGAAAATTGGAAACACCAGTAGTGATAAATGTGGCAAAATCTGGAGTTTCACTAACGAGCAGCTTTGTCGGTGAAGTTAAAATGGTTGCAGCTGTTGGAAATAGGAAACTGAATTGCACTGTTCACAATGTTTTGTATGTACCTGGTTTATTCGCCAATTTATTTCCGGTAAAACAAATCGCAGAAAAAGGAATGGAAGTTGTATTCAGTCGAAATAGTGCACGCGTTATGAGAGGCTCAGAATTAGTTTGTACAGCTAGTCGTAAGGGCCGATTATATGAACTTGACGTGGAAGCTAAACGTACCAATTTGGCTATGATTGGAAAATCGGAAGAAAAAATGTCTTTGTGGCACCGACGGTATGGACATATAGGAAATGCTGGTCTGCAGAAGTTAGTTCGTTGCAACATGGTGAAGGGCATCGATATTGGAGCAGATATTTCATTGGATTCGAAAGTTTGTGAGTCTTGTATGAAAGGAAAGCAAACGCGATTGTCGTTCAAAGAAGTTGATCAACCCCGTTCTACTCGTCCTCTCGATTTGATTCACACAGATGTATGTGGTCCGTTCACGCCTGCTTCCTGGAATGGCTACAAGGTGTTTGTGAGTTTTATTGACGACTACACGCATTTTACCGCAATTTACCCACTGAAAGCAAAGAGTGATGTACTGGAAGCTTTTAGAAAGTATGCAGCAATGGCCACCGCACATTTTGGAACAAAAATTGCTAGGTTGAGAAGCGACAATGGAGGAGAATATATCAACGAAGAATTCATCGCATATTGTGAAAATGCAGGAATTACCATGGAACCGACTGTACCATATACGCCACAACAGAATGGCGTTGCAGAAAGGATGAACAGGACAATAATGGAGCGCTCGAGGGCGATGCTTGATGATGCCGGATTTAAAAGGTCCATGTTGAATGAAACTGTAATGGCTGCTGTTTATCTTACTAATCGTAGTCCATCGGCTGCACTGCAGGAGTCTGAAACACCATATGAAATGTGGTTCGGGCACAAACCAACTGTGTCAAAGCTACGAGTGTTTGGAAGTAAGGTATTCAGTCATATTCCAAAGGAAAAACGATCCAAACTTGAAGCCAAAAGTCAGATCTGCTACTTGGTTGGTTACGGAATAAATGGATATCGGCTTTGGAATCCAGCTCAGCGGAAAAAACATAATATCTCGAGACGTGATAATAGAGGAAACTAAACCAAAGGTTACTCATTGTCAAGATATGTATACAGATGATCATTTGGTAACAGATCAATTATCGTTGAACGAGAACAATCAAAATCCAGATCCTGGAAACGCCGAACAGCAGATACAAGACGCTGAAGATAAACCCGATGTTGATATGGATGAAAGTGATGTAGAAAAGCCTGTTACGATTAGACGCAGCTTGCGTGAACGTAGGCCTCCAGATCGTTTGGCGTATTTCGATACATGTGTATTTCGATACAGAAACGCGACGATTGGCTGTTATGGAAAGCTGCTATAGACGAAGAAATGTGTTCATCGGAGAAAAACAATACCTGGGATCTCGTAGATTTTCCAGCAAATAAAAGAATAGTTCCGTGTAAGTGGGTGTTCAAAATTCATTTTGTGCTGTTCAAAAATAAAACTAAAAAAATAATAAATAATTATAAATTTGGATTGGGAATTTTTTTTTTGTTGATACAAAGTGTTTACAGGATGAAATAATCAACCAATAAAGAATTCATCCTAAAAACTACTGTTTCTTGAGAAAATGAGATATTTGAATAGATGTAACATGGTCAATGCTTCGTCGCCCATACCGCAGCGGGCTTTTATTAGCAACTAGCTGAATGTTCCCGGATTTGCTCGTGTTAAAATTTCTGCTTTTTCTATAGTTTCCTATATTTTTATATATTTTTGGCCAACCTCTCATTTCAAATATTTATTTCTATTTCAGTTACAAACTTGTGCATATGCCACATTTTTCGTTTCTCCATCAGGAGCTAAAATTAATAAAATAATTATCATAATATATAATGTTGACGAACTGCACGAAGAGCATCGAACAGAATATAGAAGCATTTACCTTCGATTCCTTCGCAAAAAGTAAATGCTTGTCTGATCGTCATTTCTTTTTATTTCTTTTTTTTCTTCATTCATATACTCTTCTCAACAGTTTCAAATATTGTTTTTCTAAGAATTTTAAAGTTATTCACTAATTTGAAACCAAGTTTTGCGATGTGAATGAAAATTGAAGTATAAATCTGCATGTTATTTTTGTTGTTTTTGAGTTTCGAAATTATGTTCTTCGTAATCATATCACTAGATTCATTCATTGAAGTTTTTCAAACACTGTTAAATTTTTCCAGTGTTGTATGTGGAACTCATACCACAAGAGATCAAAATAATGGTCGCAGAGGTACAAATCTTACAAAAAATTGGACCGTAATGAAGTATAGGTACTCATAAATGCAAAAACATAATTATGCAGCGACACGTCCATACATAGATGCAGATGCAACCTGAGACGCTAAGCAAAAAATAAATTTCAAATCCAAATTAGTGTAGGTAACGTCTTCGGCAGTTTTACTTCGGCAGGTTTTTCCATAAAACTGCGGCAGAAAACCGGCCGAAGAAAACCACTGCCGGAGACGTTCGATACCCTATATCTTCGATTACTTTTCAGTTTTTAAATAGTACAGAGAGAATGACTTGCGTTTTTTCGCGGACAATCATCATTACTTCCCCAAGATATGATTTTAAGAATTTTGTGGTTGGAAAAGTAGGTTCAAAGTCCACGAGTCACCACTGGTTTGTATAAATCCGAAAAAAAAATAGAAATACCGGTTTTTTACCGGTTTTTATTTTTATGAATACCGAAATACCGGTTTTTCAAAAAGTCGGTTATACCGACCACCCTACTGAAATCCAAACTATTACCTCGACCCACAATTAACATGTAATCTTATCAAAACATAAAACATCAACTGTAAAAACAGTAACAAAGTGAAGAATCGAGGCTAACGACCCGACTGTGGGTCCAGCGGAAGTACAAAAGCTTTGCTGCTGTTCCGTTGCACGACTGGAGGCAATTAAAAAGTTTTAATTAGTCCAGCATGTATGCACCCAGGACATACACCGGTTGCAGCAGAAAGTTTCGTTAGTCACAGTTTTCACTCAATTTCGATTGATTACCAACTCCCGAGATAGTAATTGCAAAGTTTGCGCTGTTAAGCTGGTGCTGGACTTGTCTATAAATTGATTATGATCACGAGAAACAGCGCAAAACGGCACTTGGAATGAAGGAAAAAAAATTCCCTTCCGAAGGTTGCACTTCAGCGCTTCGGAAACTTTTCAACGTCGATTATGGCACCATCTGCGATTGTTATTGTGATGAAAAATATTAATTCAGCGTCCAAGTTGTTCAATTGCAGGGACATTTAGACATTAAGTTGTTTTCCCTATATTCGAAAAGTTTTCAAATCGTTTCGATACACAGAGTAGAAAATGTGCAGTTGAACATCATCAGGCTGAAACAACTGACCGCAATATCTAACCATTGTTATTCGAGTTCGCATTATAATTATATTAAATCCCGTTCCGTTCTCGTCCGTATGAGGGCAAAGCCGACCACAGTCTCACTGAATTCCAGCATGGAAAATCTAGTTAAAATATTTCAAACAGCAGCAGAATTATCTAGACAGGATGTCCTTGCAACAAAAATTTTGCCAAAGGTCAATGTGAAGTAAACTCAGACGATGGTCCGCATATTCCTGGGACAATAGATTATCTCGGAAACCACATTAGTCAGCCTCGAGTGGGGAGAAAATTTGGCGTCGCCTGGGGCACCGTCCCACTGGCAACCTTACTTGCTTGTTTCTGGTTTGTACGTTTAAGGAAATTCACTTCAAGGACATTAAATAAAGTGGCCGCTGTTTTCGGTATTCTTATTTAATTTTCTTGATGCGCCCAAAAATTTCAAAGTTTCACAACTTCATCTTGGGACCTATTATTTTTATTCCACGCGAAGAAACAAAATGTTTTTGTGTATCTACTTCCAAAAAACTTTTGTTTCGTGGCTCCCTGTTGCTGTGCTGCATTAAGAATACATTCTGTGCAGAGAAATTGTTGAAAACGGCACAAACGAAAGTCAGATGTGAACGAAAACCAAAAAAAGAGAAAAAAATAGACAAGCTCGTTAGTAAGCTTGTTAATATTTCACTTGAGAGAGGACACCGGTGCCTCGTTTGGTGCCGCCGGCTCCCGACCAAAACCAAGGTCGCGAAAAAACCTCACTCACTCGTCCCCTATACCCTCCACTGGCTGCTCTCCGTAAGAATATGTCACCCGTTGCAACCCTCGTACGACTCTTCCGCGAAACATGGGTTTATTCAATTTACTGCCTCCGGAGGAAGCGGTTCGGGTGAGTTAGCTTCATCCCCGACATGCCATGGCAGGTTGCGCTACCGTCAATCAAAGATGATGTGTGCCGCCCCCGGATGACACGCAACATTTAATCGCTCCGTTCCTTGGCGGGCAAACGAAGGAAACCTCGATGTGGAATGGGGATGCAGAGAAAGATGACAGGTGGATAGGCTCTGAAGCCTGTCGAAGGGTTATAATATTTTTACCTGTTTCCAGATGGATAGAGTTGATGACGGTCCGGGCCGACTAATAAGTTTGACGGTTCATAATAGTGTTTTGTGTCGTTGTTACAGACCGACATTGTGGAATAATTTGAAATATCATATTATGATCCCCTTTTCTTTGTGTGATAAAGATATGCTACGATAATAACCCTTTTTGATTTTTAACAACGTTGGCGAATGTAACTTGTCAGAATTGTCATGAATCTAATATTTTTTCAGAGTCTTTGAAAGTTGAAAAGTAATCATAATTTAAATAAACATTAGGAAATATATACATATTTTAATGCATTTCCAGATCTTTAGAAAATAGAATTCAATTTTGAAGCTTGAAACTTTTTTCTCTCCAACTATCATATTTCACTTTACGAAATATTTGTTTCTTGTCTTACGACTACACGTGCTTGCAAAGCAAGTAAAATGTTTACCTTTTCCTGACGGGACTAGAGCCCGCAATCTCCGATGTTTCAATCTTAGATTTTTAACTTTTAAACTTAAACTTTCTGCTCTCAACCTACAGTTCTGCCACATATTTATTTTAGATTTGTATTTTTTATTGTGGATGTAAAATTTTCGTGAAATTCGTGATCTGCAGTTTTGTTTTACTTTCTCTGTATCGATTATCCGGAGACTCGATTATCCGGAACTATTTTAAAATTTCACCATTAGGGATAGCCCTTTCAGCACATTTATTACCATTTAAGTCCTTTCTGGCATATTTGGGACATGTCCAACTTAAGTGAAACCAATCAGAGTGTCATTTTTTTCTGCTTCTTGAGAATTTACACCTTTTTTCCACAGAAATGCTTTCTGGTTACGCCACTGCATCATTCAAATAACATAACGAAAGAAAATAATTGTGGTATGTTAGTTTAAGGCAAATTTGTAAGAAAAAAATGGTGATTCGATTATCCGGAAAAGTCGACTTACCGGAGTGAAAAAAGTTTCGATGCTCTTTCTTTTTCTAATTTATCTTTCGTCTTTTTCATGTCTTGCGTTTCTTTTTCCTCGTTTTCACTTCTCCATTTTTTATTTTCTTTTTTTATTTTTCACCGTTTACCTTAATGGTTTTAACATTCCTTTTTCAACTCTTTAATTTTTTATTTTATAATTCAAATTTTCTTCTTCTTTATAATTTGTAATCCTGCGTTCTTCATTTCACACTTTCACTTTTTTTCGTTTGGTTGTTTGTTTTTCTTTCAACATTTTATTGTTTTTATTTTATTTGTTTTCCCACTTCTACATTTTTTTTTGCTTGTTTTTATTACTACAGTTGATTTTCTTTTCTTTCCATTTTTAACCTTTTTTCCAGTCGCCGTTTCGTATTCTACAAACGATAAGCTTTTTCCTTTTGCCTTTCGTTTTTAACATCTACCTCTCTGTATCCTTGATTTTGTTACTCTCTTTTTTCTCCTTTTTTCTTTCTACCTTTGCATTCAAATGTGGCCACATTTCTTTTTAGTTAATTCTTTTGTTGTTTTTTTCATCTAATTCTCTTATTCTTGACCATTCCTTTTATTTGCCTTTTTAAGTTTTCGTCATGCTTGTCATTCTCCTCAGTATGTGAAAGGAGAGGAGAAAAAATTCACCGCGCACTTCCCTTCCAGTTTGCGCCTGCGTGTAGCAAATGCTTTCATCACACTGCTTCTTTCTACACTCCAAAGTGTCTCAACCAGCTTACAGAGAGACAAACACACTTCCAGCTCACCCCACATCTGATAGAAACAAGAGGGGTGAATCACTCTACAGAGAAATTGCAGAAGTGCACAACAGTGTCCACTGGCGAGTAGTCCGGAAGGTAAAAAAAAACCTCCTCGTGTAGCTACACTGCGAAAACGAATTCCACCAGGCTGAATTCGACCGGCACGAGCGGCACGGGTAACGCAGTCTATTTTTTTCCCCAATCTCTTTTCCTCTTCTGCCATGCTCAAGAAACCAACTGTGAAACGCACCGCAGATAGCTCTGCAGTGTATTTATTGTGCGTGATGTCCACACGTGTGAGAAAGTACACCATAGTTCATTGTCTCGCAAGAGAGAGATTTTAGATTTCACCGCAGTGCGTTCAGGTAGCTCAACAGATGAAAATCGTTTGTCGCTCTCTTCTAGCATGAACCTTGATTTGCTCTTTAGTGTGACGGCAGTTGTTTCCGCAGTGCAAGATGTTCTCCTGCACTCTAGAGGTTTTCCGAGGAGAAAAGACAAGCATGGTTTTCGTTTCACGTTTCCGCATTGTTTGGGTATCATTGTTTTAACTTCTGTTTCTTTTTCCTTTTTTTTTTTTATTTTTTCCACTATATTTTTTCTTTCTTCACTTTTTTTAGTTTCGCTGTTTTGCATTTTATTCTTTCTCATATCTTACGTTGCTCTTTCCCCGTTTCTATTTTTCATTTTTTTCTTCTTTTACCCCTTTCTTTCCTTTGTCGTTTCGCATTTTGAAATTTACCGTTTAGTTTTATGCTTTCACCATTTTTTTATTTTTTTTTATTCCAATTTCCTTCTCCATTTTTCAATTTTTTTCTTCTGCCTTGGACCTGGAATTTCTTTTCTTTGTTTTTCGTGTCACCTTTCCCTCTTTCCAACTTCTTTGGTTTCTCTTAGGTTATTTCTCTTCTTTTTCGTTTTCTTCGTTTGGCCGCTTTTATCTGCATTTCTTTTGTTTTTTTCTCTTATGATTTTTCCATTCCTTTTCTCTTCCGTTGTGGGTTTTACCTTCTCGGATATTTCTGTGAGCTTTTTCCTATCTACTGTTTCATTTCCTTCTTTCAATTTCTCCAATATTTTCATTCTTACTTTTGCTTTTTTCCGTTTTCTTGTTTTGCATTCTATATTTTACCTCAGGTCTATGGGTTTCCACCATTTCTACTCATTTTTTCCACTCCCTTTTTTTAATATATGACTAGCTGACCCGGCAAACTTCGTACCGCCGCCTTGAGTTTTATGGACTGTTGTATTGCAAAAACTGAAATATCTAACTGCTGCTAAAAAAACATACCTACGATATGTTTCGGCTCCTGTTAAAATTCTACGTTTTTATTTCATTGAACATTATAAAGCACCTTTCAACCATAATCAAATCATTTCAATACATTTCTGAAATTAAACAGTCATTCTTTTAAATAGTCTGAAGGAAATTATTACATTATTTTTGCAATTATTCAAAAGCTTGGCTCAATGCAAATATAGTAATACCCTTCTGCCTGGCCAATCTCACTGGAACAGATTTTATAAAAAACTTCAGAATTCTAAATAATTCAAGCTTAAAATTCGGAATATACGAAACATGTGAAAAAGGTCAAGGCGGTCCTAGCCGCTAAATTCTATATATTCCACAATGTCGGGGTCAGGGTCACGTGATTAAGCGACATAGAGCTGACCATGTGAGAAGCATGCATACTCGGAGTTTACGTCACAAATTTTCAGTGACTGTCCTTGGGTTTTATCAATAGTCATCGCGAATGCGCGACGCACGAGAAATTGCAGACGTTTAAAATTTAGCGGCAAATCGGTAGGAGTAATCGAGATACGCGGGATTATTACGACCTCTCCTTTGTAGTTTCCTGTCAGAATTGTCGCTTCAAGGATATTTGCCATCGGGTAGTGGCAGCAATGCATCTGTTCGGTGGTAAATTTGACCTTGAATCTATAAAGTAGTAGTATTTGAAAATATTTGGTTAGCATTTTTCTCTCAATTGAGTGTTTAAGTTACTATACTTTATTTTTCTTTTGTTCAAGGCTCGTTTGAAGACTATGGAAACTAAGTGTGTAACTGACGATTCTGAGATATATGGGGTGTCGAACGTCGTGCATTTCGAGCTCGTCTTGTTCTTAACCGATCAACTTCCCTTCGGGACTCGTATATTTCCTGACTTTTTAATATTCTACCTTCAGTGTTGCGGAGCCTGACACTTTTATTGACCTGCTACTACTCGTGTCTTAACTCGCAAAACTGGAACAAAAACAACGAATTTAATTTTAATTCAACGACATGTTAAGTATTTGAACATTCCACTTACAACAACTTCATCTGAACAGAAAAAACACTTCGACCACAGCCGAAATCTGTCAAAGTCAACTGGAAGATATGCAAGAATCAGTTTGATCATGTAGATTAGGGAACATTCCTTTTATAAAACACCCTTAGCGGCATCTTCGTTAGGAAGCATTCCCACTACATGTGGAAGGAAATTAATCGAAACCAACTGAAACCAGTATGAATACTCCTCAGAATTTTTGCAAAAACACATTATTATTTTTAATCTATTATGTTTATTACGTACCGACAGTGTCTTCTTTTTCTTGAAAAACAGTCACAGTACAAATTAACAGAAACCGACGTTGAATTTAAGTGGCATCAACAGAAACCAATACGAAAATCGCATAGAACTATTTCATAAAATATTAAAAAAATGAAGGCTATCGTTTGGGTACGCCCCGGTGATGAAACCTTCTTTTCCGATCAAAGGCAACAAAAAATCGTTACTCACTAAAACTCACAGAAAACCTCTCCGAATCTCAGAAGGGCGGGAAATATCAAGGGTTGGTTTTCAACGTTTTATAACTTTTCCAGTTTATTTTCAGTATTGCCATGGCATAGTGACAATATGGTTTTGTCCTGAACAAAAATTCTCGCAAAACCTGATGGCCAACCATTTTTCGGGTTTTTTTTTTCAAACATACATGAATCAAACATACAGAAGATTCCAATATTATTTTTCTTCTACCTTCTGCATTCCGCCTTTTGTTTTGGCAGTTTATGTTTTGTTTTTAACCTTTTGTTTCTCATCTACTTTTTCGTTTTCCTTCATTAAGCTTCGATTCTGTTTTCGTATTTTGCTGTACATGTTTCAATCATTTTTCATTTCTTTTCTTATTTTTTTTTTTGTTTGGTTTCATTTTCATCTTCTTTTCTTTTCTACTATCGTTGTCTATTTCTTTTTTATTTTTGATTAGTTTTATTTCTACAATTTTTTTTCTTCCTTCTATGTTCTATTTCTTCAACCGATTTGCAAAATAAATGGTGAGCTTTTCATCTTTTGTCTTTCACGTTATTTTTTTAATTCTTTGTGTAAAAGGTGAATTTTCTTCTCTACCTTTTGGGTTTTGCCATTCTGCTTTTGCTTTTCAACATTTTTCTTTTTCTGTGTTTTTTTTTCTTTAATTATATTCTCTTATTCTCCCAAACGGTCTCGAGGTACGACGCTGGCCTAACAAACCAGTCGTCGTAGGTTCGAGTCTCGGCTCGGTAAAGACTGTTAGTGTCAGTAGGATCGTAGCGCAAGCCCCGTAATTGTCCTGTGCTGCGAAGTCTGTGTATAATAAAACAGAAGGTCGAGTTCCGAATCGGGATGTAGCACCAAGGCCTTGCTTTGCTCATATTCTCTTATTCTTTTTTTTCGTCTACTCTCTTTACTTCATTTTATTTCATTTGTTTTTTATATTTTCCTCTTTTCATTATTTTTAATTTCTTTGCTTTGTTTTTTGTTTCATCTATTTCTGTATTACTCTTCTTTTATTTTTTTTTATTTCCTATTTGTATTTTGCGAGTTGTAAGATTTTTACATTTTGACTCTCACTGCTGTTCAACTTCTTCGGGTTCCTTTCTTTTTATCTCTTTCCCCATCTTTTAAATTTTGTCGTTTTACTATATCCTATCGCCGTATTTCTTTTTCCGAACTTTTTATTATATTTTTCCTATACACTTAGGTCGCTCTTGACACGTTTTTTACGCGGGTTTTTTTTACGCTGCTTCTTTTTAGGCGGATTCCAGAGTTTACACGGTTTTTATTTACGCAGATTCCGGATTTTACGCGCTTTTTTTACGCGGCGGGTATCCCGCGGAAAAAGCGACTTTGGTGTAATTCTATTCTATTATTCTTTTTCTATTCTTCAACATTTTCGTTAAACTTATACCGGCATTTCGGTTATTTTCTCCCTATCTTCTGTTTTTGCCCTCTTTGAATTTTTACAATATTTTGATTGTTTCTTCAAGTTTTTCTCGTTTTGCTGTTTTGAACTTTGCATTTTACCTTTGGTCTTTATGCTTTCCCTATTCGCTTTTCATCTCTTGATTTTTTTTTATTCCTTTTATTTTTTCCTACCTTCTGCATTTCGCCTTTTATCTTTGGCCTTTTGTTCTCTGCCTCTTGTTTTTCATCTACTTTTTCATCTACTTTTTCATCTACATTTTCATCTACTTTTCCTTTGAATTTTCCTATATTTATCTAAGCATTTTTCATTTCTTTTCAGGTTTCTTTTTTGTTTTTTAACCTTGTACTGTTTTTCTTTAGTTTTTTCTCTTGCTTGTTTTCAAATCTCCAATTATTTTTTTTCTTCTTTACAACCTATTCCTCCTACCGTTTTGTATTTTGCAAATGGTTACCTTTTAACCTTTTTCTTTTTCCGTTTTCTCCACTTTTTTGTTTTCCTTCATCTTATGTTTCGGTGAAAATCGTAAATTTTTCTACCTACCTTTTGGATTTTGCCATTTTGTTTTTTTTTTCTTTTGGATACTTTTCTTTTTCTTTACCTTTTTTGTCTTTTTTTCTTAGTTCTATTCTTTCATTCTTTTTTCGTTCCCTTTCGTTTTTCATTTTTCGTTTCATCTTTTCTTATTTTCGATTTTCTTTCCATGTCTTCGGTTGTAATCGGTAATTGTTCTTCTAATTTTTTCTTTTTTCTTTTCTTTTTTTTTGCCATTCTACTTTTGGCCCCGCGTGTTTTGTCCTTTGCCTTCTGCCTCTTTTTTCTACCGTTTCGTTTTCTTCTATTTCAATTATCCTAATTTTCCTTCTTTTTTACCCCACCTTTTTCTGCTTTTACATTCTATTGTTTACCCTTTTTCCCGTAGCTTTTCTTATTCATTCCTCTTTTTTTTTCACCTTTTCCTTCTTTCCCGTTATTTTTGTTCATGTTTTGCATCTGTTACATTGTTCTTTTTTTCTCCAATCTTTTGCTTCCTTTTTTACCTCATTTCGTTTTGCAATTTTCCATTTTTATTTCCCACTACCTCGTGGCTTATGGCATTTTTTATCCTTTTCCTTTTACATCTGCTATGTGAGTGCGTGGCAATATTTCACAGAAGGCGCCAGTTTCTTGGGAAAAGGCTCATAGAGCCTTCGGAAATACAGGCTAGTTCTCCGCAAACAGTTTTAGGGTTTATAAGTAAAATAATACCAGATTGGAATAATGCCTTTATTTAAGATGTTGTCAACTAAAAAATGTAGTGGTAAATATCTTTCAAAAAGGTATACAGCAAAAGAGGACACACCACAATAGATCTTAATACTGGTCGCAGTGGTAATATGTCCCCAACAGAGAAAAAAAATCATTTTCCTATCGTGCGCATTTTTCTTGTTTCAATTACCCATTCTTTTCCTGCATTTTTTCTTATTTTCTGCCTTGTTTAATTTTTGCCTTTCGCTTATTATTATTTTATTTTTTTCGTTTTTTTTTTCTACCATTCGTTTTCCTATTTTATATTACTCCAACTTCCTTTTGATTCTTTTGTACCTTTTCGCCTTCTACTTTTTGCATTTTTTCAAACATAACTGATACTCCTTCATTTGGTTTTATTTTATTTCTGGAATTTTTTCTTCTTCTTTAAGCTCACACTTTTTTCATTAAAACTGATTTTAACCTGAACTGAAACTGAAGTAAATTAACCTGAAATTAAACTGCAACTAAAAATTTAAACAGAAGCTGAGCTGAAACTGTATTGAAACTTAACAAAAACTGGACTGAAACTGATGTGAAATTAAACTGTAACTGAACTAAAACTGAGATGAAATTAAACTGTAGCTGAACTGTAACTAAACCAGAACTGAATTATAACTGAACTGCAACTGCACTGTAACTAAACTGTAATTATAATTGTTATCGAAACCGAACTGAAATTAGTCTGTAACTGAGCTAAAACTGAACTGAAATTGAGCTGCAAGAACGAAAACTAAACTGAAACTCTGCTGTAATTGAGCTGCTACTGAATGAAAACTAAACTGTAACTTAGTCGCAACCCAACTAAAATTTAACTAAAACTGAGCTGAAATTAGACTGTAACAGAGCTTCAACTGAACTAAAGCTTAACTGAGCTGTAAGTGAGCTAAAACTAAACTGAAACTGAAAAGAAACTGAACTTACACTGTACTACAACTGAACTGTATCTGAACTATAACTAAAATGGAACAGAACTGAAATCAAACTGTAACTGGGCTGTAGTAGCACTGAAAATGGCCTAAAACTAACTTAATCCGAAGTGGAATAGAAATGAAATTGAAGTAAAACTAAACTGAATTTAGACTGTAACTGAGCTGTAACTGAACTAAAACTAACCTGAAAAAGAACTTAAAACTGAACTGTAACTGAAATGTAACTGAATTGTAACTGACACTGAACTAAAATTATACTGTAATTTAACTGAATTATAACTGAACTAAAGCTTAACTGAAACGGAACTGAAACTGAACTGAAACAGAACTAAAACTCAACCGAATACAAAGTGAAATTAAACGGAAATTGAACTTGAAGTAAACTGAAATTGAACTGAAACTGTACTGAAACTACACTGAAGCTGAACTGAAACAGAACTGTAACTAAACAGCTACCAAACTGATACAAACATGTTCTGAAACTGAACTACAACTAAAGTGAAATTAACCCGAAAAAGAATAACAACTGAACTGTTACTGAATTGTAACTGAGCTGAACCAGGAACTGAACTGAAATTAAACTTCAACTGAGCAGTAACTGAACTAAAACTAAACTGTAACTGAACTGAAACTAACCCAAAAAAAACTTGATTGTAACAGAAATGTAACTAAACTGTTTCTGAACTAACTTTGAACTAAAATCAGCCTGAACCTGAGCTTAAACGGAAATGAAACTGAGCTGAATTTTAACTAAAACTGAACTGAAATTTAAATGAAACTCAACTGAACTAAAACTGAATTGTAACTGAACTGAAATTAAACAGAAACTGACCTAAAAATATTGAAAATTAACTATCACTGAATTGTAATTGAAATGTAACTGAAATGTAACTGAAATGTAACTAAACTGTAACTGACACTGAACTAAAATTATACTGTAACTGAGCTAAAGGGGAACTAAAACTGAATTGAATTTTAACTTAAACTGGTCTGAAATTAAAATGAAACTAAAGTGAAACTGAGCTGTAACTGAAAACTGAAGTGAAATTTAACTGTAGCTGACAGGACACTGACAACTTTGAAACTGAACTGAAACTGGTCTACAACTGAATTAAAATAAACTGAAACCAAATTGAAATTGAAATTTCTCAACGTGTTAAAATTTCACAAAATTTAACCAGCAAAAAAATTTTGGCGAAAAACCTTTTACAGGGAATAAAAATCATGAAACTGTACTTGTCAGGTTTATGGAAATTTTCCGCCTTTTGTTTGTTTGTAACTGAACTACAACTGAACTTAAGCTGAACAAAAATTAAACTGTGACTAGCTTGCAACTGAACTGAAACTGAGCTAATGCTAGAATGAAAATGAACCGCAACTTAATAAAACAGAACATTAATCAGAAACATCAGAATAAAACCGAAAATTAACTAAATTATAACTGAAACTGAACCAAGAAAACTAACATCTAACAAGCAAATTTAACAACATTTTATCTTCGGAAACGTTTTTGATATTCGGAGAGTTTAAGGGATCAAATTCTCTGTCTGTCTGTTGCAGGGGAACTAGTACACGCAAGGTTACAGAGACCGCTTTGATAAGCAGATCGTGAGTGCGAATCTTGTTGCAGGCCATTTTCGATTATCAAAAGAACTCAAGCATAGGTTCATTCTCAGGCTACTCGTCACCACCACCTGTTTGCTTTCTCACGATGTGGTAGAGAACATTTATATGATTCTAAGATAACGTTGCTCTCACATCGACAGAACTGCGATACACATACCCATCGCTCGATTTTTATAATGAAATAACTTGTGTGAACATTACCTACGTCTCAGGGGTTGGGCGCTCTCGCATTCGATAGAATTAGTAGCGCGATACATACACTATGATGGCATCACTTATCAAGGTGAATCCTGATCCAACGTTTACACTTCCCTACTAACGAAAAAATTTCCCTTCATTGATATATCCAATCAGTCAAGCTAAGCTGAGCTAAAATTCTGTTTCTGCCTAGGCAACATCCATCAAATACGTTACGCAAAAAAATCTATTATTGGACAAAAACAATTCGAAAAGTGTATGATGGAGCATATCGTAACGGAAATAAGTTCCAAAGATATTATTCTTAATGGTGATATGAGACGTAGAAAAAGCATGAACCGATACTGAACGCAAAATTTGGTGATTTGGGTATAATGTAAGCATTTTTGGAATTGCTTGTGACATGGAAAAATAAAATGTACATAAAAACTCTCGAAATGTTTACAAACAAAAATGCAAGAAATATTCAAGCAATTTTCAAGAAAATTAACAGTGCAGGTCTTGTCTCCTTCCTTGTACCATTTTTTGTTTACAACATTTATTTGACTTTTACACAATTAGTCAAAATAAATTCAACTTACCGTGCGATTATTTCACCTGAAATAATAATTCAAGCAACACCAACACCAGACTTACCTAAAAGAGAAAAGGAAAACAAAAGTTTTAGATCAATCAAATCAATGAACTAATGACATCATTCAAGTTAAGACACTGCTGTAATCTGGAAAATCCCTAAATCGTGTCAAGTTTCCCCCCACAAAACGATTTTCCTTACCACAGCAGTTCGATCGGTTTCTGTTGGATAATAAGCATAACGATTTCTATCATCGTTCTTCGGAGCAACACGTCGCTTAAGCAGAATAACGCCGGGTCCCCTAGTAACTGACTTCATAAACATCCCGTTATAACCCATTCACAACCTTTTGTCGATGGTACAAACTTTTTCTATCTTTCTGTTGCCACCCATTGACCCGCCGTTGTTTGATGAAGAACCAAAATGTTAAAAAAAATGCGCCGTACAGGGAGGGCGTTAGCGCGTCAAGTGTCGCCGGTGGCCGAGTGCGAGAAAGTGTAGCTCAAATATTTGAACAAGACTGCGGTAATAATCGACGACAAATGGGGTTTCTTGTTCTAGCTTGCGGGCAAATACGATCCGCCTAGTGTCTCTCTTTCTCTCTCACTGGTGGGCCTGGGGCACTGGGGCACGACAAACGATCGGAACAGTTGTAAACTTGTACAATGTTTGCTGTGCATCGAACGAGCATTCGGAGGCGGAGTGTCGCCACGCCGGGGCTGACTTCGTTTATCACTCGTTCTAAGGTCGTTTGTGCGGTTTGAGTTTGTGCTCCATCACGGGGGACGACATTTACGGTTATGGGTTTTGGAGCTGATGGTCTCGGAGACAAATACAACTACAGTACTTTACTGAAAGTTTGCTTTTACGTTCAAAAATCAATGGTTTTGTCAATATTTCGTTGATGATTAGGCGTCTCCATCGTTGTGTATAATTCACGCGAACGCATGGTACTTTATTGCTCAATTAACGACTAGCCGGAATTGGCGACAATTTCCACCAATTCGTGAAATTTTATTCGTAATTTGATGTAAACTAATTAGGTCAGCGACGTATCACACACATAAATCTCAAATCAACCATTAAAAAGTAATGGTACAACCATTAAAAATTTTCTTGATAGAGTGGAACCATAAAACTTCTCAACATATTACTTCTTATCTAGGTAGTTTCGAGGGTTATCTGTAATAAATGTCACATGGAATCAAGTTTGTTACTTATAATTGCCTGCCGTACCTAAACCGTACTCAAAATAAATTATGTGACAAATTCACCAATTCGTCGCTTCAGTCGCCATTCCTTAGTTTTCATCATGGTATAAAGTAAGCTATTAATTCTTCATTCTTCATTCTTCATTAACAAGTCGGTATAAATTTTATTTGTAAATAGAACAAAATTTTAACATTTACAGGAGTAAAATATAAAAAGAGCGGAGATTTTAAAACAGGCTTAGAAATGCGATTGTCTAAGAAAGAAAATAAAAAAAAATTGACAAAATATACATCGCACAAACAAATCAAAAGTTTAAAAAACGTCAAGACTGTGAAAATACTGAAAATGTTAAATCAAAAATATCAAAAATAATAAAAATCAATTTGAATAAACTAAACAGGACCGGTTTCCCCCTTCCGCTTACCTTGGAATCTGCAGCGCGATCTCGTCCAGACTGTCGGACGGACTCATCGGGGTCTTCTCGAAGAGCCGCGACGGCCCAAGCGTCAGGTGGCTGATGCCGGAATTGCAGGATGCCCCGCGGAAGACTTTGGCGCCGCGACGCTGCCGCTGTCGCTGCTGCTGCTGCTGTTGGGCCTTTTTGCGCTTCTTGTTCGCTTCCTCGCGCTGGAGGTTGTGCAGCCGGAAGAAGAATAGCGACATACTGGTCTTTTGATGATGGTTTTGTTTTCGTTCGTATTTTTCCGGGTGGTACCATGGAAGCAAAAATTTATTTCATTTGGATCGGGAGTTTCCGGGCTGTGGTTTTTATGTAAGCGAAAAAATCTACCGTTCAAGCGCTTTCAGGTGATTATGCGGGTGAATTAGAGATATGATACAAGCTGTAAAGCATTTCACAAGCAACATGCAAAGAATTGTTTTTGTACGAAACGAAGCAGAACTTGAAAAGAACAGGACATGAAACAAATTCACAGATTGCCGCCAGCATTACGCTGCTATGTATTATTTCTTAACGGCTGTGCTTGTTAAAGCTGGAAAAAAGGTTATGAATACAATACTACCGGATTATTATCAGATTATTTTCCTGGAAGGAACGATTCATCATTTCGTGACTAGAAACAGTGCTCAATCCGCGAGGAAATATTTCCTAAACAGGGATAATTTTCACTCTAACTAAAAGCACGATAAAAATTTATTTATTGCTCCTGTGCCCAACCAAGCTAAGGTCCACTTCTCTCCCATAAATTGAAATAAACGCTCGACAATCTTGACAGCTCTGTTCAGCCGGTTTCCAGTTTCTACTGTGATTGGAGGTACCGGAAACCTTCTCCACTCGCTGCGTAATGGAGTGTTATACTCCGAATTATTTTGCCCCATTAAAATATGCTGACGTTTCGCGTGTTTTAGCCTTCAGGATTGGAGTGAAGGGAGGTCTGCTGAGCAAACTGGGTCAATTGATAGCGGGTTGTAACACGTGTGCTTCAGGGAAAAAGGTGCCAAGGACGAAGAAAGATTATTTCCGTTTCCTCCTCACAAACCCAGGCAAGAAGCGGCAGTGACAGAATAACATGTAAAAGTTAGGCTTTTCATTTTTTATTATTACTGATTCGTCTGTAAAAAGCTGTCTGTTGGATGTCGAATTTGGCTGAGCCCAAAAACGTCTCAGACTTAGGATAAAGTAAGTAACTGTTCTAGAACACAGGTTTAAGTTCACATTTTATTGTTTTGAGGATTTCAGAACGAACAAAAGTTTATTCGAAAACGCGAAATCTGTGATCTGTTCCTCTTTTTGTGGGTAGCAGAAGCGTTTGATCTATCGTACACCGAGGGAACAAAGCTCCCACCGGGTTTGTGTCTACCTTTTTTTCTGATTAAACATTGTATCGCAACTCGACACAACAAATGAACTGTTCCATTGACGAAGTGTTTATTCCGCTTCATCTGAAACGGGGCTGAACTCTACACCACCGAGGCGTGACGCCGGTTTTCCACCCGATAGGCGTCGCTCCCAGCGATGAAAAGGGTGGGTCTGGGGTTAATTTCATCATATTGTGTCAAAGCAAGCACTCCAACCGTGATTTTAAGAATCTCGCTTCGATTTACCTTCCCGGAAATGGTCGATCGTAAATTGAGCGATAATAATGTATTTTCGCTTCGTGGCACGAAAAAGCCTAATGATTGCCATCACCATCGGTAGTCGACCGAATTTCTACTCTATCGCTTTTCGCACGTCTGCTCAAAACGTCGAGAGTGTTTTATGGGGTAAAACTCGTCTCCACATGTTGTGCGACTATTTGAAAGCAATCTGCACAATTCGCTTGAACCAACCGGTGAAAAGACCGTGGAAAGCGATGATGATACTAATCTTTTGAAAAGCTTTTCTTTCTGGTTGGTCTATTCTATTTTGAAATTGGGCATGATCGCATCTCCGTTAGTTAAAGTATACTGAAAGGATTTGACAATTTCTTGCTTTTGGATTATATTTTATGTAAGCGTCTCATTTTTAGCTCAGCTCGTTGCTGTTATTGAATGACATGAACCAGAATTCGATGAATTCTAGAAACTGTGATTCTGTAACCTTTTTTAGAGCTTTGAGCTAATAACAAACTGAGCGATTAAAGCACCATCTGCTGGCGAATGGACAAGTGCCCATGCAAAATATTGTTTTAATATTTTTCAAACTCAATATTGTGAGTGTTTGATTTAATGAAATTTGCGTACACGTTTGAGAATTGATTTCACGCGCACCTTAGGGGAGGGGGGAATGTCTTTTGATGGTGGGTTGGATTTTTGAAATTCGCAAATTTTCAACATTATGAATTTTCATCGAACACTTTAATAACCCAATTTGAATTAACTTTTTTTCAAAATAATTTACATGCATTAAAACCACCAACCAACCGAAAACCGCAAAGTGGCCTTTTAACGAAAAAATTGCGCTCCTGCGATTGTGCCCAATATAATTATTGAAAATATCAGCCCAATACGTTTTGGATTAATTAGTTGCTCAATGAAACAGCAAGATTCTCAAGTTTGTCTCGCAGTGACTTGCTTTTGCTGCCTCTGCTTCTGATCCGTGCCTCATTTTCAATTGAAAAGCCGTCCAGTGATAGGGACTCTGTTAATCTTCGTTTTAAATCGAAAATCACTTGTTTTGTTTTCGAGCACTTTGTGAGTCACGTGAAAACTACTCGAATGCTCTTGTAATGGTTTCGACAGCCGAGGAGCTCGAGAAGAAAAGAAAATATTTTCAATTGAATGTAAAGCTTAGCACCATCACTACCACCTGAAGAATTTCAATTAAAATGATTTTGAGCGTAGTCCAGAGATTGTTTGTTATGCAATCGAGAGTGATCGCAAGTGGTAAGTTCGAAGCATTGGAGTAGCCTTCCGAGGAAGGCTTTATTAAAAAAGGTAGGTTGTTATGAGTGATGAATGCGGGAGAATATTAGAAAGAGAACAGGGGAGAGCAACGTGGAAGATTGAACATTTTCTTGCTATCGTTAGCGACACTGCTTACCGTGCAACGCACGTGATGTTGAAATTAGCGGTAAAATCGAGAGCAGCATTCGAATTCTTGTTATTACCAAAGAATAGACTTTTCGAATTTCCTTTAGCGGTAGGGCTCCAAAGTTTTGTCTTCTCGAAGAAAGTTGCTATCCAAAATTCTAGCTCAAACGTGCAGCAACCTCTTCCTTAGAACGAGATATAGTCACAAAATTCCATTCCTACAAACAGACACACCTTCATGCAACCTCCTGTTGCAGTATATTCTCTCGATATATCTTCGCCAGAATAAAGATGATGATGATGGTGATGATGGTGGTCCCACCTCATACCCCTACATCGGTTTGAGCTGGACGATTTATCTATATGAGATATTTTTAAAAACATGCAATGTAACCAGTTGGCAAACAAATAACGGACTGGTTATTAATTTCAGACATAGTAACCCTTCAAATGAATACCAATAATTAAAAAAAAAAAAATTGACGGATTTCCAATCCAAGGCTCATCCAGAACGTTTCCAACCCGAAAATTATCTGGACTTGATTAGGAATTGAACCTAATGTTTAAGAGCGTGCACTAATCAGAATTGGTTCTAGATTACGATCTAGAACTACGAGAGAGATCCAATGATGCTATAGTTCTCGATAACGAGCTCTACAGATCACAGGCAAACTCAAGCCTTTTCAGTTTTCGCTCCAAACCCTATTTTAAATTGTGAAAACAGATGAATTGTTAAAAAGAAAGTGAAATACTTTAGAAAATATTACAAGCCAAAAAGCAATTTGTCAACCCGATATGCTTTTTGTTTCCATTTCAGGGGTTTAAACCTGATGTACTCATATCAAGATTGTCTATGTCAGTCTCCGCGCGCGTGACTCAAACATGTGTAGCCGACTCTTTTTTTTTACTCTACTATTTAATATTAAAAAAACTAATTCCTAGTAGCAGATCACAGTCTGCCGCATCGTGTGCTGTTACCGAACCTATTCTTTTGCGATCTTTTATTGACGGTGGGAGCTCACGGGCTCCCGCCAGAGGCGAGTATTCCGTTAATTCTTTTGCGCCGCCTGTGCTGTATGGCTCGTCTTTTCAGAAAACTGTCCGTGATGCGTCCATCGTTAGTATATACTACCGGAACGTACGCGGATTGAGGACGAAAGTTGACGACATCTTTCTGGCGACCACCGACTGCAGCTTCGATGTAATTATGCTGACCGAGACGGGATTGGACGATAATATTCTTTCACCACAGTTATTCGGCAACGCTTTCAACGTTTTTCGATGCGATCGAAGTCCACTCAACAGCAACAAACGTTCTTTCGGCGGTGTTCTGATTGCTGTCGCACGGCATCACGCTAGCGTTGTGTTTGAGTCTATACACGGAAGATGTTTGGAACAGGTATGCGTAAGAGCCACTATGAATGGATTGAAGTTTTTGCTATGTGTTATATATATTCCCCCTGACAAGAGTAACGACAGTACCATTGTTGATGCACACATCGCTTCCCTACGAGATTTTTTGCGAGCAGCGCAGTCGATAGCATCATGATGGTATGTGGGGATTATAACCAACCGCGTATTGTATGGGACAACTACAATGGTGTCATTAAGCACAATGAATCCACGCAACTATCGAACGCAAGTGCTACTCTTATTGACGGTATGGATTTTTTAAACTTGAACCAAGGAAATTTAACTCGGAATCAACTTGGACGCATGCTCGATTTGGTATTTTACACCTCTGGTTGCGAAATCTTCGTTGATGAGAGTGTTGCCCCGATGCTACCCGTTGATGTACACCATCCCCCCCTGACAATTTCTACTACTAACTTGTATAATGCGATTGGCTGTTCTAGTGACACACCCGTGGGGCGGGAATTAAACTACAGAAGAATCGATTTTGAAGCTTTTAATGCTTTTATTTCAAACATTGACTGGCCAGCACTGTTGAACAGTAACGATGTGGACTTGATGGCAGCAAACTTCTGCTCAGTTGTTGGTTCATGGCTTAGAGAAAATTTACCATTTGTGAAACAGCCTTCCACTCCAGCTTGGAGTAATCACAGCTTAAGAGTTTTAAAGCGTAAACGAAACGCATGCCTGCGCAGGCTTCGCCGTTTGCGGTCTTACGAATCTAAACAAAATTTTAAACGCTCAAGTGAAGAATATCGGCGGTTAAACTCTAGTCTTTACAAATCATATGCTCTGGGAGTTCAAACAGACTTGCGCAGAAATCCGAAAAAATTTTGGAATTTCGTTAATTCAAAACGGAAAAGTCGCTCAACTCCTTCGGACGTCTATTTGGAGGAAATGGTATCCTGCTCGGACTCTGACTCTTGTGAGCTTTTTGCGAAGTTTTTCTCTTCAGTATTTGCCACGGATTGTGCCTCAAATGACGATGCTCGGCGTGCTGCGACTAATGTGCCAGCCGACCTTGTTAATCTTGACATTTTTGAAGTCACACATGACATGATTACTATCGCCGCTAAGAAACTTAAATGTTCGTACACTGTTGGTCCCGACGGAATACCGGCCGTTCTTTTGTGCCGTTGTATTGATATTCTGGCTGCTCCACTTTGCACAATTTTCACCCAATCTTTGACTCAAGGGAAGTTTCCTGAGGTATGGAAGCACTCCTATATGTTTCCGGTTTTTAAAAGTAGTGATCGACGAAATGTCAAAAACTACCGTGGAATAACTAATCTGTCAGCTGCGTCTAAATTGTTCGAGATCATTGTAAGCTCTATTGTATTGAATTGCACACGCAACTACATTTCTTCGGACCAGCATGGTTTTGTTCCTGGGCGATCTGTAACAACAAATCTGATGGATTTCACGTCGAATTGTATTTCTGAACTCGAACGAAACGTACAGGT
Source organism: Wyeomyia smithii (assembly GCF_029784165.1). Lineage (NCBI taxonomy): Eukaryota > Metazoa > Arthropoda > Insecta > Diptera > Culicidae > Wyeomyia > Wyeomyia smithii. Next base: position 4,558,531 of record NC_073695.1, on the reverse strand, counting down.
TGACGTTATTTACACTGACCTCAAAGCTGCCTTCGACCGAATTGATCATCGAATACTGCTGAACAAAATTTCCCGTCTTGGTGCTTCATCACGGTTCGTTAAATGGCTTGAATCATTCCTGTGTAATAGAATTTTGCAAGTTAAGCTTGGATCAGGTGTATCGTCTGCGTTCACGAACAAGTCTGGCGTACCACAGGGTAGTAACCTAGGACCGCTTCTTTTCATTATATTCTTCAATGACGTTGCTGATGCACTTGGGATTGGTTGCAGATTAGTTTACGCCGATGATTTAAAAATTTACTTGACGATTCGCACCATCGAGGATTGTTATCATCTACAATCACTTTTAAATACCTTTGTGACGTGGTGTAAACTAAACTCGCTAATTCTAAGTATTGCTAAATGTGAAGTGATAACCTTTCACCGCATTGAACGGCCAATACTTTTTGATTATGCTGTCGACGGAGAAGTGCTGCGCAGAGTAGATTACGTCAACGACCTTGGAGTTATACTTGACAGAAAGCTGACCTTCGATAGTCACCGTACTGCAATTATTTCGAAAGCAAGTCGGCAATTAGGATTCATCGCAAAAATTGGACGTGACTTCAAGGATCCCCATTGTCTAAAAGCTTTATACTGCTCACTTGTACGACCCCTAGTAGAAAACGTAAGTGTGGCACCAGCTTTCATGGAACCTGCACCTCGAGCGTATACAGAGACGTTTCGTCCGATTGGCCCTGAAAGAACTACCTTGGCGTGATCCTACGAATCTGCCACCCTACCCGGATCGTTTCCGCCTGCTTGGACTAGACACTCTAGAGCACCGCCACAAAGTACAACAGGCTGTATGCATTGCCAAGATTCTAAACGCTGAACTGGATTCCCCGAAATTCAACGTATGCTGAGGCCCTCTTCGATGCTTTTGAACCAATTCCATCGCACGAACTATGGTTATTATGAACCTGTTGCCTTTTGTGTGAGAACATTCACGAGTGTCGAGCATCTTTTTGATTTTGGTGTGCCTAGTCATATTTTTAAACGTAGGTTAACTAATTGTAGTTACTTTTAATGATTATCCTTTTTCATTAAGACTTTATGTCAGATGATGCACTTAGAAATAAACAAACAAACAAATAAACAAATATTATATAACTATATTCAAACAAAAAATCCATCATCATCAATGAACATAATAACTTAATGTACCAAATAAATTTAAAAAAAATATTTCAATTTTACAATCTTCTTTATAAATTTACAAAAAATCTATGCTGTCTACAAAACAGACTTTATGTGTGAAATACAAAGCTGTTTAAACTCTGCCATTGTTGCTGCACGTTTTACTTGCCTGGGCATCGAATTGAAAAAGTTTATTCCTTTGTACAACAGAGAGTTCTGTGATCTTCCAAAAAGAAAATTTGGTGTTCTGGCATCTTCCGCGTTTCTAGTGTTGTACCTGTGCAAATCTCTTCCTCTATCAATCCGGTCACACAAATATCGAGGCAACATATTATTAAAAATTTTATATAGAAACACCATTGTCAAAAAATATACTTTTTGCTTCACAGAAAGCCATCGCAATGCGTCCAGCATAAAACTCGAGGAAGTGTATCTATTACATTTCAATATTAATCGCATGATTCTATTTTGTAAACGTTGCAATCTCAATGTTTGCGTATTGTTTGCCAGGAATAAAATGGATGAGCAGAAATCTATATGTGGTGAAATAATTGACTTGTACAACTGAATTTTACTTCTAATAGTCAATTCATCCTTTAACCGGCACAAGACACCGTATTTTCTGGTCATTTTTTTGATGACATTATAAATGTGAGACTTAAAAGTTAATCTGTCATCAATGATTACTCCAAGATACTTTATTTCATTTACGCGATCAATCGTCTCACCATCAATTTCAATATTTACGTCTAGTCTGGAGTTGGCTGAAGAAATTATCAAGTACTTTGTCTTACTAATGTTTAACTTTAGTTGCTTAAATTTTAACCAATTCGCTAGATAATGTAAATCTTGGTTTAGAAGTGCTACAACATCAAGCGGATGCTTCGCTGCAATGAACAGAACAGTGGCATCAGCGAATAAATTAATATCACAGAACCGTAAAACTCGCTTCATGTCATTAACGTAAATAATGAATAAAATGGGCCCTAGAATACTTCCTTGCGGTACACCAAGCGTATTAGCAATGGAATCCGAATCAAAATCGTTAAAACGAGTCTTCTGAGTTCTAGCACACAAATAGCTTTCAAACTTTCCCTACGATACCAAAGCGCTCCAATGTTTGTAACAATAAGGACCTAGAAATTGTTTCAAAAGCGCGTTTTAGATCCAAAAACACCGCAAAAATAGTTTCTTTAGCCTCGATTTTTTCTTTCCATTTTGCTAACACCAGATTCAAAGCAGACTCACAAGAGTGACCCTCTCGATAACCTGATTGCTCTGGGATTAGCAAGTTATTACTATTTAAATAATTCATCAGCTGGCCTTTTACAACAAGTTCTAATATTTTCTCCAATGTGTGCAACATGTTAATGGGACGGAACTCTTCGGCTTTATCCGTCCCAGTAATTTTGGGGATAGGAACCACAAGAGATTCCTTCCAAACTTCAGGCACGTGCCCTGTTTGTAAAGATTCGTTAACAAGATCCAGCAGGTCGTGTCCAATTACATGAAAGCAATCTTGTATTACTTTTGCGTTGACATTGTCGATACCAGCCGATGTCTTCAAAGAGAAACAAATATCTTTCAACTCTGCAAAAGTAATAGGATGAAAACCATCAAATCTACAGTTATTATGGATCGGCTGTATTATCTCGTCAGGTTCATTGACCACATCAATACTTTGATTGATCGATTGAACACTATCAACGAAATAATTGTTGAATTTCTCTGCTATTACTCGCGCTGATTGTTCTCTCAAACCATCAAATGTTATGGATTGCGGAAAACGATCTTTATTTTTCATTAATGTTTTTAATATTTTCCATAACTCTTTGCTGTTTTTTTGATGTTGATCGATCTTCCTCTGTATATAGTCACAACGGGCCTTTTTTAAGGCGCGTGAATATAAATTACGCGCGACAGTGTACCTATTCCAATCATTGTTATCGTTACTTCGGCAAAATTGTTTGTACTTTTTATCTCTTTTCCGTTTTAAACGTAAAAGATCCAAAGAGTACCAGCTGTTCGATTTATCCGATTCAATGTATTTTTCAAAAACTAGACTACTGGTAGACTCTTTCAGCGTATTGGTGAGAACAGCTGCTTTATTGTTCAAATCACCAGTTACTGGGAGAAAATCCAAGCTTCTCAAAACAAGCTGAGACAATGCCTGCTTTGAATATCTATTCCAGCACTTAATTTTTACCTTTTCATCACGGTTTCGATCATTCTTTATCAAAATACAAATTGTCTCATGGTCTGAAATTTTACAATCGGCCTCTGTAACAGAATGAACGTTGTCAAAATTGGCAAACACGTGATCAATTAATGTACGCGAATGTCTGGAAATTCTCGTAAATTCTGAAACCGTTTGTGTTAAATTGTAAAAGTAAGCTAACTGCTTCAATTGATTCGAACTTGGATCATTTAACCAATCAATATTGAAATCACCAGCAATGACATTTAATTTGTTTAAATCAACGAAGTTATCCCACCAGTTGTCTAATATTTCTAAAAAACGCTGGTTACTTGAACTAGGGGAGTGATATAAAAGTCCGAAGTTTCCAATCGTCATGCCTCCTTCAACTGAAATTCCAAGGAACCAATGGTTTTCAACAGATTCGTTTGATAGAATGTTGAATGTTACTACTTACTCCTTGGCGTAAATAGCAACCCCACCAGTATGTCTGGAATGCGAAAGGCAAAAAGCAACTTTGTATCCCGGAAAACTGTACTGATCAAATGCATCAGCATCTACTATATGAGTTTCGGTTATAAATACTAACATTGGACGTTTTGTTTCCACAAGATGCCGCAAAGCAACATAATTTGTAGAAAAACCAGCAATATTCAGATATAATATTTCTAACTTCCTCTCACATTGCGATTCTTTAAGCTGCTATTTACTAAAAAACATGTTGCTTTTTCTTTTTTCGAACAGTCTCCGATAAACCGGACACTGTGAACTAGAAGCTGGATGTTTAACGTCCAAATTCATTTTCAATTCTTTATTTGACTTTAAACAATTCACGCAGTTAAATTCAGTTGAAGAGCAATCAGATGTCTTGTGTTGCCCGCTACATTTGGAACATGTTTCAGGATTAACACACTCCGTGCTTTTATGGCCAAATTCTCCACATTTAAAACAACGCAAAACATTAATGGCCTCTTGTACAGGACACTTATCCCACCCAATGCTTAAGTATCCTTGTCAACTTTAACAATTACATTATATTTATTATATTTGAAGCGAGTATTTTCGTACTCCGCAATAACTTTCACTTCATTGACGTTGATGTCATTTTGACTTTTTAACAGGTCAATGAAGTCTTCAGAGGAATACCGATCACTCAATCCCACAATTTTCAACTTTGGTTTCGGAATTGTGGAAATAACAGCACTATACTTTTCACCTGGATTGCTCTCTATATCTTTTTTCACAACCACAACATTATCCCCTGTTGCACACTCAGCAATAATCGAGCCATTCTTTCCGTTCCTAAAATTACTAATTTTGTGTATTTTTGGATCCAATTTTTCTTTCAAAAATAATCTAGTGTTTTCACTAGATTGAGAAGACTCGACTGGTTTGATCTCAATGACCGGCCGAGCCTTACGGTTCTCTTTTCTTTGATTTTTTTCAAAAACGGCCCCAGTTGACCCCGCTAAAACGTTCGCGTAGGTTTGTTTATTGCAACAAAAAATCTCGTCATCGCGTCTCGAATCGTCCACAATCAGTTCATCGCGTGCTAAAAACATTTTCTTACTGGGATTTGAGTCCGATTCAGAATGAACCGTTCTCTCATTACGTGCTCTCTTTCTGTTCATTCAGCTTACTGGCAACACTGGTTTCAATGCATACCATACTCTCACGCAGAGAGTCACTGACAGATTTTAAAATCATCTCGATACCACTTGAAATTGCCGTGTTTATCTTTGATTCAATTTTGCTTTGGTTATCGGTAAGCGACTGAGACATAGATGACAATACACCCATAATCTTGGTCAGCTCACCACTCAAAGCATCAATGTTTCCGCCGTCATCTTGGGCTGATAGACATGATACACATTTAAACACAATATTATCATTATCATTTACGACTTTCGCTGCTATTTTTGTCATTGGTGTGCAAACTCTATGGAATTGAGACTTGCATTTACCAACGCAAATAACAGGATCATCGCTAATGCGAATGGTATTGCCACATTTCGCACAATCCATTATCCCGATACAAACAGGCAGACGCCGCTGCAGACAAATACGCTGGTATCGTCCAGCAGCAACGGCAGAGGCTATAGGCAGCGAACAATGAAAAAACACAACAATGAAATTTCAATCAGCAGCCGTAGCGTCTATGTGATATAGACGCGGTGGTCGGCGCTGGCACAAATTAAATCAATAAAAAACAGAATAAATCAAAAGCATGCAAAGACACTTCTACTTATCCGTTAAGATATCCAATTTGGCCGTCGGATCACTAGCACTAGATCACCTATAGCACTTTATTTCACACAAAAAAAAGCTTTTTGAATTAGACACTAGTGGTACACAAGCTACCATGTTCACCGTATCACCGATATTGGTTCTGAAGAGCTGATACTAGACGCCTTGTTTCCCGTGGAAGAAAAAATGACGACCGCAAAACAGCGAAATGAATAGGCAGCAAAAAATAAGAATAGGCTTAAAATTTTCAAAACCATGACTTTGGCTTTTTGAGGACAGGGAGAAAACCCGGAACAGAGAATTGTTTCTCTCCGGGTTTTAAATGGATCAAAAGAATTTGTATAGAAAATAAATCTATGAAAAAAGTATAAAACTGTTGATATAGCAATATTTTTTCTAATTCCTAATGTCCTAAAAATGCATACAGCATCGAAATCTGGGTTTGTTTCGAAAAAATAAAATCGACTTTCTGGGCGTCAGAGAGTTTTTTTTTCTTCATCTAAAGGCGTCAGAAAGTTCGCGACCTGGAAAACAGAGAGGCGAAGAAAGTCGAGTTGGCTATGTCACTGGTTCGGAGCAAATTTTTTCTTTTCAATATTTTTTTAATGATAGACGCTAATAAAATCACTCTTGAATATATTACATCAGAATAGAGAAGAAGTTTAGCTTCACCTGGAATAGGCAGATATCTCATGTTCTCGATAACCTAGAAAGTTGCGATCTTCAGTTAACTTGCTTAGCAGCTCAAGAGCTTTTGGATGGTCAGTTTAGTACGAAATTCCATCTATTCCTCGTAAATTATCTCACGATTCCGATTTTCTCGAAAGTTGCGCGTTTTATTGAAGTTGTTCCGAAGACCAAAGGCTTCTGGCCAAGTACGGAATGCTACTGGTACATGGTGCTAGTGGGCACGCATTCTTAGAAATTCTAGCTCTTGGGCCAGTGCCAGCGGAAAAATTTCTACAAGAGTAGTATCGTATGTCTACCGCAACCGTTTTCAATTCAGGTTTTCCAACGTTTCTATGAAAGTAAGAACTTGATTGTTTCTTCACAGGCAACAATCTGCGATCTAAAGCACACACACTGTACAAAATCGACACGTTACTGCGAAGTGGATTCCACTTACATCTGTGCTAACAGATCAATCATTGCATATCTACGTAGAATACACTTGCGCATCAGTTCACAGCACAAAATCATGCGTTTTATACTACGGTCTACTATGTCATGCATACCGAAATAACTCTCTTAACACTCAGATTTCAATACTAAAATACTTCAAATGCCAAAACACATATTGCGGATTTTATTAAAAATCGATATGAGCCGACATGATAAAATTATTGGGTTCGTTTATTGGCATTCATGTGTTAAGAGCTTTTGGTATGAACGTGAGAATTATTTTCAGTGCATCCAAAGCAGTACTCATCCTCGAGTTGACCGGACGTTGTTGCTTTTTATCCGGTGTTTATTATTGTTGTGAAAATAATAGCTATTTTTATTTGTCGAAAGGAACGCATCCAGTCCTGTGCAGAGTGTTTCAAAGGAAAATGGAACCCAAGTGTGAGGCCGATGTTATACTGGGGCGATGCGGCGCGAACTGCGTCGAATTGTTGATATTTTTCCTTTCCGAACTGTTTCAACGCAGTTCGCGCTTAGCTGAAGTTTGGTTTAGCTGAAGTTTGGAGTACAGAACATGAATCCATCCAACGACAACGTGTTTGACTTTTTTCGGAAACTTGAGCGGGGTTTATGATGACTTCAGTACGATTTACCGCGAAAACTTTAGCGTATTCATTTGTTTTCATACGGAACCAGTTATGAACCAAACGCCCCTCAAACTAGAACCGGAACTGTTATCCAAGTGTCGGTGACCGCAGCTAATAGTAGTTTCAAGTACATACTGCTTTTCGGGTTGCTACCGAACGTAGAAGACAGGCATGTTATCGTCTCAGTGATGTCGATGTACGGCAGCGTTCAAAAATTTATCAGAAAACGGTACCCAGCGGAATCAAGCTTCCCAGTCTGGAGCAGAATACCTGGGAGTCTCCTGCACAATTTCAGAACCACCACGTCAATTTGTGTCATAATTTTGTGAAAACTGAACCGTGAAATATGCATTATATTGGCTTTGGAGCAAAAATTACGTATTATTCGAGCAATTGAGAAAAAAGATCTGTTGACAGCTCAAATAGCCCTACAGTTGAGTGCTCATAGAACATGGATTTTAAAATTATTAAATCTGGCGGTTCCGCAATTTCACATAAACAAGCATCAAGTTCTCCTAACTATGCTAAAGAATGGGCAGTACAAATCATATTGATATTGCATGTAGAATTGCCTTGAGAAAGTTCGCGAAGATGTTATGAAGATAAATATTAAGAACTATTTATTTTTGTTTATTCGTTTGTACCTGAAACTTATATTCCATAGAACTATGAAGTTGCCTAATTTTACTCAAAACATCATGAATTTCAGTAGAATCCAACAAAGAGAACCCAATTTTTATCATTTCGGCAAATTCGCGGTATCGACAAATTCACGCTAAAATTTTTTTGACCGTGATGAAGCCGAAAATACACTGCATAATATGTATCGGTGGCCCAGAGAAGATTCAGAACATCATCTGGAATCGATTTACGACCTTCAGATATCAAGCTGGTCCCGGAAATATACCTTTTGATTATTTTTACCGCTTTCGATTTCCGGGTTTCAAGCATTAGGATTAAAACCTTTTCTATTCTATAGTTCTTTTAGGACTCAAATCAAATTTATCTGTTATTTTTCGTATTCGTGAGTGAATATTATACCCAGGGCCGGATTTGGGTTTAATGAGGGGCGGGGAGCAGATATTTTCGTGGGGCCCTCTTTAATCAACACACGGCTAAAAGGGGACGAGCAAAAAAAAGGTCTTCACTTGGTTTCCCATCTGTCAAGCTTTGGAGAATTGGTTGCATGTCTGACCTAGCACTAAAGGGGCTCCTCAAGTCGGGGGGCGGGGCATTTGTCTCCGTTGCCCTTATTGCCCCCCTTTAAATCCGAGCCTGATTATGACTCACAATTTCTTTCACGATGGTCCAGAACATAACGTTTCTGCAACGCTTGAGAAAGTGTAGGACGTGTCAGTTTATAACTTCTCTAGCTTTTGAATTAGTTTTTTTGTTCTACGCCAGAAAATTTTTTCAAAATCATATTGAAATTACGTTATGACACAGTGACACAAATCCGAAACAATAAAATAATTAATAATTGCTTCTGCATTTTGAAAATGAATTGAGAAAGTTGTATTGTTACGTAAAGTTGTCCTGTATACTAATAGTTAGCTGCAAAATCTGTGTTCACTAAACAGAAAGGCCAAATTTTGACAGCGAAATGTTACTATTTTGGCTTCGATTTTCATAGCAATACTGGAACTACAGTACGGTTTCAACTAAATACTCTCTCCTGGTGATGGCCAAATTGATGAATAAAACTTATGTCAAAACATGTCGACATTGTCAAATATGTCAAAAGTTTCAAACATTTTAATAATATTGAATGGTTTTAGGCATCAGCCAGAAATGACGTGGTTTCGGATCCCACCGCTGTCACCACATGTTGGTCTACGTTGAAGGTGATAGCATTCTGATCACACCGACACCTTTCACTTGATGTCAATACCATTATTGTGTGAAACAATAACGATCAACACATTAGCTCGAACGTACTTTCTGTTGATGGTGCGGCACTGTTCGATTGTGATGAGTTTTTGACGTAAAACTACGTCTCTCAGAAAGTTCGGCTACATATTCGCCTACATAGGGATGTTAAATGAAAATCTAAAAGCGGAGCTGCGTAGCCGCAAGGTTACAGAGTTCGCTTTGTCAAGCGAATGGTCGTGGGTTCGAATCTTAGTAGAATCAGGCCATTCGATGTCAAAGCTGGACTTGAAGTATGGGTTCATTCTCAGGCTCCCCACCCTTCCTTCACGCTGAAATCTATTACACTTTTGCGTGACTTTCTCTTAACAATACGTAAGTCCCTCTTATTAATAAAACTAGCAAGAAGGACGCACTATGACACTTCTCCAGGGAATTATAATTGGTGATGTGTGGCTAGAGAAACCAGCATCGGTATAGTAGAACAGTAAGCGGGTAAAAGAAAGAGTATCACATTCACACAAGCACTGACAAACAATAATAATAAGCATGCAACAGGGGGTGTTGCTAATAATAGAAGTGCGGGATACAGCAGACACCCGGGCATATCTCACATTAGATCTACGATACTGGTCGCAGTGAGGAAGTCCATACAGAAAAAAAGCGGATAAAGTGAGAAATATATCCCATTTTAAATGCTAATAAATCGGTTAGTTTTGGATGGATTTCCTTCGTTCTTGCAGCAATAGATTGGAAAATCTTCTAAGATTCATCCCAAATGAAGATAGTTGTAATTTTATTATTCAAACTATTGTATTGTTGAAAATAGTCAAACCTTGTCAAAACGAAAAATTCGACCTCTGATTGGCCGTTATATGATTACTTCCCAAGCACGGTCGACAAAATCATAGACCTTGCAATTTGAAATATGCTATTTGGTCCAGGGATACCAAATGTGCAGATTTGTCTGCAAAACGAAGATTTTTGGAGTCCGTGTGCAGATTTTTAGTGATTTACAGATATTTGCAGTTTTTCCACGGTTTCTGCAGATTTTTGTCAGAGTCTCCCTATATTTGCGCAGATTTTCTTACAATGTGTGCAGATTTTTACAGACTTTTGCCTGCGCGAGCGAAAATTTTTCTGATCACGGGTAGATTTTTTTCACATTTCGTGCACATTTTTCCGGTTTTTCGAGCAGTTGCAGACATTTTTCAAAAACATCTGGCATCTCTGATTTGGTCTACATAAGAGCCTGTTTAAGTCGAAGTCGCTCATCTTAGTTCTAGACAACGACAACAGCAGTCCTCCCTTAGCAGAAGCAGTAACAGTGCAGTGGAGACCAGTGGTAGCGGGTAGCGGCTACAGCTGTGGCATGGCAACGGATAGCGCAGCAGTTGCAGCGGATCTCAGCATTGATATTAGCAGGGGCAGCGAATACCAATGACAGCGTATAGCGGCCACAACTGTGGCATGGCAACAGATAGCGCAGCAGTTGCAGCGGGTATCAGCATTGATAGCAGCTGGGCCAGCTGATTCAGTGAGGCACTTCAGTGAAATGCAGTCTCTGTGCGATAGCGGGCGCTAGTAAATAGGGATGGGCGATGCTGACAAAAGTATCGATAATCTAGTATTACGATACTTCAGTGAAATCCTATGTAGAGTATCGGAGTATCAGTTGAAGGAGTATATATTTCGATGGTATCGGTATCAGACATACAATTTTTTTTCAAAAAACTGCAAATATCTGCGAATCAACAAAAAATTGCACCCAAACTCTAAAAATCTGCGTTTCGGAGACAAATCCGCACATCTGGTATGCGTGGAGGGAGGCAGTTGATTATAAAAATAAAAACTAACGATACTGCAGGCATCGTTTAGAGAGTATCGATACCGTTACTCATCTCTCGCGGTAAGTATTGATGCCAGCATACTGAATACCGCGACCCAAAGTATCGATACCGCTGGTATCGATTCTAGTATCGCTTATCCCTACTAGTAAATGCATTCAATGAAAAGTTGACTCATTTTGAAGACACATGAGCCGTCTAGTTTTGAGTGTTAAATCAGCTTTTCACTGTTAATTGTACCATTGAATTAATTGAATAATTGAAGAAGAAATACTTTCTCTTGAATTAATTTACATTTCTAAATTTGTAACAGTTATAAATTTGACTTTATCTCCGTGTCTCAAAACGTACTGAACTATCTTTTTCTTCAGTCATGAGCACAATATCCGAAAAACTTTCATTATCTGCACCGCATAAAAATTAAGTTTTCGCATAATCAAAATTTAAAAATTATCAAGCCCCAATCATGACAAGCAACCTTGTTGTACAACAAAATTCGATAGATCTGATTGGTCGTTAACATGATTGCTTCCCAAGCACGGTCGACAAAAAACATAGACCATCGACTGAAGTGGCTATCGATAGTTATCGATAATTACTTAATACTATCGATAATTATCGTTAGGTTTCCCATCCCTATATAAGAGCCTGTTTAAGCCGAAGCCGCTCATAACAGTTCTAGACAGTGACAACAGTAGTCCACCCTTAGCAGCAGCAGTAGCAGTGCAGTGGATACCAATGGCAGCGGATAGCGGCCACAGCTGTGGCATGGTAACGGATAGCGCAGCAGTTGCAGTGGGTCTCAGCATCGATATCAGCAGGGTCAGCTGATGCAAGAGCATGAATGCAGGGACAGTGGATAGCGGCCACAGCTGTGGCAATGGATAGCGACAGCAGTTGCAGCGGGTATATCAGCATCGATAATATCAGGATCGGCTGATGCAGCGCCACTCCCTTTAATAAAATGCTGTTTTAGTAGGTAGCGGGCAGCACCAGCAGTAAATACATCTGCCGGCACTTCCTCTAATGGAAAAGTTGGATCATTTTGTTCAGAAGAATATTACTGTCGGTAATATTACAGAGATGCGATTGGCATTATATCCGATATTCAATTGAAAAATTGTTTTTTTGAGGACAAATTAAACACTTATTTGAAAAGTTGATATCTTTGGGTACCAGTAGCAGTATGGTAACAGCCTCAGCGGTAGGTGCAGCCGGCATTTCCCTGAAGCCGATATTATAAGAAAGTAAATGGAAGCGGCACGGCGAAACAGTTCGGGATTTGCTAAGACGCGCGTCATTTTTGGTTTTTGATTTCATTCTCCACATGAAACGACGCGCTATCGTACGATAGCGGTGGTATTAGTGGTAGATGCATTTTCCAACACTTCCTCCAATGAAGCCGTGTCTAGTTTTCAATGTGAAAACACCTTTCTACTGTGTTGGCCGTGCGCCTTAGTCCTCACTTTCAAAATAGCACAGAGATGTCATATAAATACTACATCCTATGTTAAATTAAACAATTGTCCTTATAAGGACAACAAATGAATTAATGAAGATATAATTTTTCCTCATTTTGCACTATAATCGAAAGATAATTATCTCTAACTACATGCACACTCTGACTGTTGAAACTTGTTTGCTTCGCGTAGTGTTTGTTCCATTCCTGTTCAGTAATGTATTAATATATGCATATTACAATTCGATAACACTACAACATCTCATTTGCACAAAATTTTGAAAATATTTCATACTAGTAACGTATTAAACAGCTTTGTGTAGTTCTACGTCAACCTTGCTGTCGTGGCATTGCTTACAACCCTTGTGATTTTAAATCTCCGGCAAGTTAATCAAAAAACAAACCACCTAGGACATGTGCTCGATTTAGTGTTTTGCTCTGACGATCGATATTAAGCATTGCTCCATTAGCATTACCATTCGATCTTCATCATCCAGCTTTAACTATAACCGTGCCAATAGAACCCAACATAGCGCTCAACTCTCTCCCTACAACACGATTTTGATCCAATTGTGGCACTGTTTAATCATATTTTACTTTAGAGGCTCAATTCGAATATACCATTATTTAGCGGAATATACCATTGTCAGCGTGTCTGCGAGACTTAAGAAGTGTACCCAATCGATGGCGACATAAATATCGTCTTACTAATACAGTCGATGCCACTTTGAAATTTTTGAAATTTCATGAATTCTAAACAAAAATGTGCTAAATCCGATTCTGACATGTGTGAAATGTTTGCACAGTTTTCAGCTTCTATGTTCGCTAATAAAACCACCAGTGTGACGCTGAGGCTGCTACTGAGTCTGCTCCTGTCGTTTTGGTAGACCTGGATTTATTCCACATCTCTGCTGACATTCCCGATATTTAAAAACGGTGATCGCTGAATCGTTAGGAACTAGCGTGGAATCAGTCGTTCTGCTGCATCTAAATTATTCGAAATAATCGTGAATACTTTTTTTATGCTCTTACGCACAAGGAGTTATATTTGTAATGACCAACACGATTTAATGCCTGGTCGCTCAGTAAGTACAAACTTGCTTGACTCCGACTAGTATATTACCAATGGAACAAGGAGCTTAATTTCGATGTAATCTAAATCTTACGGCTTATGGAGTATACAATAATTCCTGCTGTTTGTCACAGTTTTCAAACATCTTTGGCGTTCCACAGGGTAGCAACTTAGGACCTTTGCTGTTTATGCTGTTCTTGAATGATGTTTCTTTACTTCTGGATGTTGGTTGTAAACTAGTATACGCAGACGATTATAAACTGTATTTGATAATATACTCTATCGACGACTGTCGGTGGTTACAAGGGTTTTTGGATAAGTCTGTTTATTGGTACTGCAAAAACTGGTAGTCAGTTAGCATTAAAAAGTGTCAAGCGATGACCTTGCTCCGCAAAACGAATCCAATTATATTCAGCTATCAAATTGATAATCAAAACCTAACAAAAGTTGACCGCATTTGTGATCTTGTATTTTTTATGGATACTAAGCTTACATTCAATCTACATAACAACAAACAATATCGCACGCAAGCCTGGGGGCTAATGCGGTCTCGATCAACTAGATTAGTTGAGGAATGCGTTATCGATATTGTTTTTGGCACATTTTGCATGTGTAGGATAAGTACAACGATACACCGTGCCCCAGTGCTGAGTCGAGAAAATTTCCAGCTCGAAAAGTTCCTCGACCTGATCGGGAATCGAACCCGATATCACAACCGTGTGGGAGAGCTAGCCGACCGACATCGCTAACCACAGAACCACGGGGACCACAATACATTCAATCTACATCGTACTAACATAATCACTAAAGCCACGAGACAACTTGGTTTTATTTCGAAAATTGCCCGCGACTCTATGGACCCCTATTGGTTGAAGGCGTTGTATTGTGCTCTCGTTCGGCCACTCCTCGAAAATTGACTCCGAAAACTAGCTTAGAATTCGCGACTTGAGCGAGTGCAAAGAAGATTCGTGCGGATTGGGTCAGGAAATCTTCCGTGGCGTGACCGGATTAACCTGCCTCCATATCCTGATCGATGTCGTCTACTTGGAGGTATTGTAGAAGTAATGTAGAATGTAGAAGTAGAAGAAGAGAATGTAGAAGTGGACGTTCGAAACTACCCTTATTTCAAATTGGAACTCTTCAATACCTGCTTTGGCGACAATTTATTTAAAATGAGAACCTTCAAATAAAAAGGCACTTGTTCCTTTCTAGTGCTAACCGAATACTCTCTTTATTAAATATCAATTCAAGACGACAACCGGCTCCACATACAACGGCATCGGCGTCAACTGCTATTTTAGCTCATTTCCTACCTGACCTACCCACTACTATTTATATCGCAGAAAAGTCAACGGCCGAGCTCAAAATCAGCTGCATCTGTCGCAACTTTCTTTAGCAGAGGAGCTCCATAGCCGCAAGGTTACAGAGTCCGTTTTGTCGAGAGGATGGTCATGGGTTCAATCTCAGTAGAATCAGGCCATTCGATGTCAAGAAAGACTTAAGCATGGGATTATTGTCACCCTTCCTTTACGCTGAATTCTATAAGCCCTTGGTGTGACTTCCTCTTGGTCCCTCTTATAATTATGCTGGATAGATGTACGACAACGAATTTCTCCAGGGAATTATATGTAGTTGGCGATATTTGGCAGGAGGACCGAAGCTCGGTACATAAGAGCAGTAGACGTTGTAAGAGGGAGAGTAAAATCATATTACACACAAGCACGGATAAATAATGAGCAAGCCACTTCTTAACAACGGTATTGCTATTCGAAGTGCGGGATTCAGCAAACACCCGGGCTTATCTCATAATAGATCAACGATTCTGATCGCAGCGAAATACGCTCTGTGACGCTGCAAATGTTAAAAATACCGTTTACAAAATTACTTGATCGATTAAATTTTTAGTTGGTTTCGATATCTAATTATTTGCAAACAATATAATGAAACCCAAGAATTTACAACAGTAAGTTTGACAGCATTGATTGATTTAATGTAGGATCATTGGCATAGGACAGAATCTATTGTTTTTTTTTTTTTTTTCATAAATAAAATAGAAATTATTCAGCGGAATTTCAAAATTTGAAAACAGTCAATGTTAAGTAGACTAGCTTTATATCCAACACCTTATTTAAACTTGCCGTTTGTTGATGCCGCTGATGTATTTCATGTAACAAAGCAAATGAGGCTCATAAATACCTAAAATAAATACATTTCAAACAGGTACTGAGAAAATCTCTGTATTCTGATGATTTTTGTTATAGCTTTGGAGATTCATGACCGCTGGTAAATTAAACCCGGCAACCAAAACAAGAAATAAAAAGAAGAAACTAGTTACTCTGGTTTGTTTATTAATTTGGGTATGCTAAAACAAACGTTTGGCACCGGTTGGGTTTCGTATCACCAGTATAATAGTACATAGATTGGTCGCAAACAAAGACCGCAAAGTAACGCGCGAGCCTAACTCCGCCTGTTACGATTCTCTTGGTTCAGTTTAGCCTTTACGAATAGACTTGAATTATTGAGAACTGTAGCAGAGGGTCCAAAGCCCCTGTAAAGGAGGATGGTTGCAACAGCTCTTAACCATGGCTGTTGCGTAAAATCCAATGGTTAAAACCCCTAAGCTAAGGTGTTATGCGACCCGTGCCGATGGATGACGTGGTGGGGGGGGTTTAAGAAATACCCAGCCTCTAACGGAGCCTGTGGAGTACCAGGGCACCCTTCACAGTAATTAGCCCTTACTGCATCACGCGGGTCACTGATGCAGCGGACTCTTCTTTACCCAGCGACTCGTGGGAATTTTATGAACGACAAAACTTCACAAAATTCGGCCACCGGCAGCCTTTCTTTGCCGGAACCCATGGACTCATCGGAGCGTAGTCCAATAAAAACAAACGCACCGGGCAGAACGGAGGATATGGAGCATGAGGATGATTTCAACCTCGACAGCGAATCGCTGGACGGAGGACCCTCGGCTTCATCCTTAATCCTACTTTCTCCACAAGGGAATGACGAAAGTCAAATGGACTTAGTTCCCGGTCCACAGACAAGGCCCGATGACGAAGGGAAACCCGAATCATCGGCACCCCTTGTCAAGCGACTTTCAAATGCGCAAAGGCGGCGACTGAGCAAAAATCTTCGCTCCGGTCTCTCGTACGAAGAAGCCAGGAAGCTGGCCCTCCTTCCAACAGAGCAGCCTGCTCAATCGAACCAAGTTGCCGTCAAGCGACAGCGGTCGGACGACTTGGTGTCACCAAACACCAGTACTAAGTGTCCACAGCCTAAAAAACTGCGGAACGGCACTGGTTTGGGGTCATCGGGTTCGAAGCCGCTCCCGAAGGCCACATATAGGGACATGGTGGGAGCTATAAGCCTTGCGGTTACTTCTGCTACCCACCCCAGCTCCCTACTCACCACGGACCAGCTTCAGGCTGTCCGGACCTCCATCCTCGATCACATTGCGGACCAGGAAAATCCAACCACCAAGCCCAAGTTTAACGGTTGCCATCAAAAAAATGGCTTCCTACAACTTGCCTGTGCCGACAACGACACAGTGCAGTGGTTGGAAAGGGAGGTACCTTCTCTCGTACCATGGGAGGGAGCACAACTTCGTGTATACCACATGAAGGATCTGCCGAAGGCCAGACGGTATGTCGGTTACTTCGCGGACAGTGCGAACTCTCCGGACGAGAAGATTCTTCGTTCACTCCAGAATCAGAACGACCATCTCTCTACCAAAATGTGGCGAGTCTGTAACCGCAAATTGGTAAAGACCTTGGTCGAACTAGTTCTGGATATTGACGAAGAATCGGCCAAACTCGTTGAGAGTAGAAATTATGAACTGCACTACGGTTTCGGCAAAGCACGCATCCGAAAGGTAAGCGGAAGGCCGAACGTCACAGGCGGGAAAGACTCCGTCGCAATGTCAGGGAAGGTACGTGCGGGTAACTCCTCCGGGAGTACTCTGCCACCACCCAGGCAAAACGATCCTGCGAATGGGCTAAAGGTTCGCGTGGGAAACTCCTCCGGGAGTGCCCCACAACCACCCAAACGCAACCCTGCGATTGGGAAGGTACGCGCAGGATGCTCCCCCGTGAGTGCCCTGTCACCACCCAAAAAACGCAACCCCGCGGCTGCTCGGACGGTTCCGCCGAAGACTCGCAAGAGTGTGAAGCATCAACCACCGAAAAGTCGCACCCCCCGGAGTCAAAAACCGCCACTGTGTGCGCGACGACCTTCTGTTGCCAATCGACTGCTGCAACCGAAGCCGAACAGTGAGGAAGAGCAACTTCCATCAACCAGCCAAACCGCTGTTGGCAGCCGTCAGCCAATACCAGGATCATCTTTCGATCCGGACAAAGATGGCAACTTCACTGCAAAGTGAGCAGCCTTCGCTGCGTGCAAGCGAATCTCCATCACGCAAAAGGCGCCTCGGGTGTTCTTTGCAGGAGATTCGCCAAAGAGCAGCTAGCGGCTGCTTTCATCCAGGAGCCGTGGATCAACGAATCCAAAGTTCTCGGACTTAACGCTCCTAACGGTAGGTTAATCTACTGTGACACGCAGTCCAAACCAAGGACTGCAATTCTGCTAAATAGAGAACTAAAATTTTTACCTATTACAGAATTTATCCAACGCGACGTCGTTGCCGTCACGGTTGAAGTACCGACAACCAGAGGAAAGCAGGAAATGGTTGTCGCGTCGGCCTACTTCCCGGGCGACCAAGGTGATATACCGCCACCCGAAGTTGCTGCGCTCGTGCGGTACTGCAAGGCCATCAACAAGCCGTTTCTGATCGGCTGCGATGCCAACGCTCACCACACGATCTGGGGCAGCTCGGACACCAACACCAGGGGTGAGTACCTACTTGAATACCTTACTTCTAACGATGTCAATGTATGTAATGTAGGGAATAACCCCACGTTTATCAACGCTATTAGACAGGAGGTCCTTGATCTCACTCTGTGTAGCGCCTCTATTTCTGAAAGGATTAAAAATTGGCATGTCTTCGATGAAACTAGTTTGTCGGACCACAGACACATCGTTTTTAATATAGAGGCTAACCCTCTGAAAAGAGAGCTGTTCAGAAATCCTAAGAATACAGATTGGGAATCCTTTAAGGAACGCCTGATCGATTCACGAACTTTCAGTTACAGCAACATTCGAAATTCTGTTGACCTGAATTCGGCAGCAAATGATCTACAAAACAGAATCATGGATGCTTTCGACGCTAACTGTCCACTAACACAGCGGTCAGTATGCCGTGACGTACCCTGGTGGAATGATCAACTTAGTGACCTTCGTCGGGAAACTAGGCGGTTGTTCAACAGGGCAAAAGTCACGTCTAACTGGGACGACTACAGGGCGTCCCTCACCAAATACAACGCCGAGCTACGCAAGGCTAAACGGAAATCCAGAGTTAGTTTCTGTGAAAGAATCCAAACTCTGCCGGAAGCTACGCGGCTCCAAAAGGCGATGTCCAAAGACCATACTAACGGTTTAGGACAGGTGAGGAAAGAGGATGGATGCCTCACTGTCACTACCAAGGAAACGCTGGAGGTTCTTATAAACACCCACTTTCCTGGATCGACAGAGACCGAAGAACTGAATAGTGATGGGTCGCGGCAGGACAATTCGAGACATATGGCGTCTTGGGAGTCCATCCTGCTGGCCCGTCGACTGTTCACGGAAGCTTCAATAGGTTGGGCTCTAAGCTCATTCGACCCTATGAAGTCTCCTGGTCCAGACGGCATACTACCCATCTTTCTACAAAAATCGGCCGCAGTTATCATGTCCGAACTCATCAACCTCTTCAGAGCCAGCTTTATCCTGGGCCATATTCCGGATAACTGGCTGAAGGTGAAGGTAGTGTTTATCCCCAAAGTTGGAAGAAAGGACAAAACCCTACCTAAAACTTTCAGACCCATAAGTCTGACTTCATCGCTTCTCAAGTTGATGGAGAAAATAATGGATAAATATATCCGTGATGAGTTTCTTAAAGACTCCCCGCTGAACAGGAACCAACATGCCTATCAAAGCGGCAAGTCAACAGAAACTGCTCTTCACAGCTTAGTGACGTTGATTGAAAAGTCCCTAAGTTATCAAGAGACGGCGCTATGTGCCTTTCTTGATATTGAAGGGGCCTTCGATAACACGTCCTTTGAATCAATCGATACGGCTCTTTCTCATAAGGGAATCGACCAAACTTCAAGGAACTGGATACACGCAATGCTCTCTAGCAGAGTGATCACAGCAACCTTGGGAGATTCGTCTGTAACAATGTCAGTGATCAAGGGGTGTCCGCAAGGAGGAGTTCTCTCGCCCTTGTTATGGTCACTAGTTGTCGACGCACTTCTCAACAAGCTTTCACAGCTTGGTTACGAGGTCATTGGATACGCCGATGACATCGTCCTCATCGTCAGAGGTAAAGATGACGCAACTCTGTCGAGCCGAATGCAAACGGCTCTGAATACCACCATGTCATGGTGTTTACAGGAGGGTCTAAACATAAACCCCTTAAAAACAGTCCTAATTCCATTCGGCAGACGAAGGACGATCTCCATTACTCCTCCAATACTGAGTGGAGTTAGACTGGGCTTCAGCAATGAAGTCAAATATCTCGGAATTATTCTGGACAAGAAACTGAACTGGTCTGCACAACTGGATCATGCCGCTAAGAAAGCGATCTCAGCGATCTGGGCCTGCAGAACTCTCTTCGGTAAGACCTGGGGACTGAAACCAGACTTGGCACTCTGGTCTTACAAGACCATTGCCCGACCAAGAATCACCTATGCTGCCCTAGTGTGGTGGCCTAAGGTGAACGAAGTGACTGCGCAAGCCAAACTCAAAAAAGTTCAAAGACTTGCATGTCTTTCGGTTACCAGCGCTATGCGAACAACTCCAACTGCAGCCATGGAAGCTATGCTTTGCCTACTACCTCTACATCTTCATGTGAAAAAGGAAGCAGAGCTTGGCGCTCTAAGGTTGCAAAGGAGGAAAACCATACTTGAAGGGGACCAAATCGGCCACCTTCGCATACTTAGGGAGTTCAAACTAACTCCGCTATTAACCACAGTCTCCGACTGGATGGACGTTAGGTCCAACATGGATATTCCATATAGAGTGATTGAAACAAACCGCTCTATGTGGAACAATGGAGGGCCTAATCTTCCACCTGGCATCGTCAATTTTTATACGGACGGCTCGAAAATGGGATCCCTAACGGGATCTGGTATATACGGACCCGGTATCAGGGAAACGTTTTCCCTGGGAAAATGGCCCACCGTTTTTCAAGCAGAGGTATATGCCATATATATCTGCGCAAAAATATGTCTGCAACGCAACTACAGACATGCGAAAATCGGTATATTCTCGGACAGTCAAGCAGCACTACTAGCACTTAAGTCCGTCAAATGCGCTTCCAAACTTGTTTGGGAATGCATTGAAACTCTACGGGAACTTTCCCGACAGAATTCAGTTTTTCTGTTTTGGGTGCCCGGACACTGCGGAGTCGAGGGTAATGAACACGCTGACTACCTAGCAAGACAGGGATCAGCTCAGCGGTTTATTGGTCCCGAGCCGTTTCTGGGTACGTCCATTTCCGCTATCAAAAGCGAACTATCAACTTGGGAAAGGCTAGAAATAGTATCCCAATGGCAACAGGCACAGGGTTGTAGACAAGGCAAACAGTTTATCTATCCGAACCCTGGAACCGCCAGAAAGCTGCTTAGTCTAAATCGTAGTGACCTACGGATAATCACGGGACTCCTCACCGGACACTGTCCCGCTTTTTATCATTTAAAGAAAATCGGCGTAGTGTTGAACGACACCTGCCTATTCTGCAAATCTGAACCAGAGAGTTCAGAGCATTTGCTTTGCTCTTGCGAAGCTCTTGCTTCCTCTAGGTACAACTTCTTAGGAAGTTACCTTTTAACTCCATACCAAGCATGGAGCTCCAATCCCAAGCAGGTCATTAGTTTCATCAACTATGTTGTACCTAATTGGGGTACAGGTTTACAACAAAACAGTTCTACTCCATCAATGAGTACGAACAATCCGTAACCTGTGCACAGCAATCGGGGCCCGCCACAAAAGACAATCAGCAAGAATGTCGCAGTGGCATTTCAGTACCCAGTGCCCTTCAGGCATACAGATAAAAAAAAAAACGCGCGAGCCTCGAGGGTAACTAAACAAACTATGTTCCACGTTCTGGTGTTTATTTCTGTGCAAAATTCCCCGGTGCAGCAGCAGCGAAATGAAAACCGGGCTCACGTTGGGGTGGTTGCTAGCTTTTGACAGGCACCGAGAAGGCAAAATTTCACCCGGAGTTCAAACTTCTGCAGACGCATGTTTTATTATGCGACTTTCGTTTCAACGTTCTGCCATTTGTTGTTTGGTTATTTGGGCAAATAACTTTCAGCCCCGTAGATGTTGTTTTCGTGGAAAACTTCAAACAGATGCCAAAGCATCACAACCACAGTAAATTAATTACTACTTTGTTTGATTACTAGCGGAAACCGTATTTCGAACCCTGTAGTCAAGTAGTCATAAAGCATCGCGGAGTTTATTGATTTCTAATTAACTATCATGACGTCGCCAACCGGAACCATCTGCTGGCAAGTAGGCAGAGGTCGGAAACAATTGAAACATCCTGCCGATAGTATCGTCTTCGTCCGTCTCCCTAATGAGGATGCTCATAATTCATAGGGCAACGTAATTTCATCTGGACCACCGCGTACTATCAATTTTCCTTCGGTCAGAAATTTATGGCTGGATGTCCATTAACCCACTTATACAGGGCCGGCGGAGATGATATGTGTGATCGAACCGCGGCGGGAAGTCCATGATAGTGCTTCCGCGTCTCGTTCGTTTGGCACGTTTGTGACAGCGCTGAGTGCATTTTGTCATAATCGAACCGAAAAATAAGATGAATCTGGCATTTATTTATAAACCACTGGGCAGGAAAACAGCCTCCATCGTCTGGTATGGGGCTTCTGCTACGGCATGAAAGCCTTCCACCAAACGAGCAAGATGCGCTCGTTTGAGGCACATGCAATCTAGCCTGAATATACTGGTTCGTTGCAGATTTTCGCTTTTTTGCTGACTCACGCAGGACGGAAGCGGGATGTGGAATACGTTGACATTTGCCTTAAGCGAACCTTCAGAAGGCTGCTGCATCAGCACAACGTTGATGTTTTCCGTACCAAGCACCATCGATGAACAGCTGGATTTTTTTTTCAGTTGAGTCGACCTATATATTCGTCAATCAATTTTAAAAGGCTGTAGTGCAGCATCACGTTTCGATCACTCGTTTGCCATTTTGTTTATTTTTGCCATCATCGTTTTGGGAGTGTGAAAGTTATTAACATGAACGGAATAATATAACAGAAAATAGTTTCACGAACAGCACATTCGAAACATCAAAACTATCGATTGTTTATGAATAACCGCTCATCTGTGACAACTTATCAAATCTACATATTAACGAATGTCATAACTTCAAACTATATTTAATTATTCATATCATGCACCGTATCTAACGGTAACTGCGCTAACCATTCCCAAGTCAATCTACTCCCGGGTGGTCTGTCAACTCAGCCTCGATGCTAGAACTTGCCCGCTCGCTTCACTGCAATCGCTATCCGGTTTCCATCGCTCCAGTTCGGAAGGAAATACTGGACATGACATACAACATCCTGTCCTGCATGGCAGTGCAATTTAATATTCAATTAAATAGTAGACACACTGCCATTTAGTACACAGCATGCTGGCTCCGAAGCGGCTGTCGGGTGGACAGAAATGACTAAGCCAATGATACTAAGCCCTTATTTGTTATGCATGAAACCGGTAGAAGTTGATATTTATTTCCTTCGGCGAGAACACGAGAGTGATTACACGAGATTTCGCCGGGCACCGCAGTAGATTGGAGGTTTGACTCTTTAAATTGACGACAAATCTTCTTTTCCCATTAGCACCTTCAACTTCAATGGTTGTTGGCGTTTTCTTTGATGACGGTCTGACCTTGCCCTGTAGCTACGAAGGCCGTTCATTTTTTGTTGGGATTTCTTACGCTGACAGATTGGGAAAGGCAAGGAAAAGTGAAAACTTTTGTCATCATCCACCCGGCAAATGAGAGGGTACACGCACCAGTTTCTCTGGCGGTTCGTCTTTGGGAAGAATTTTACAAGCCATCCGCCAGAATCAGATCAGCTTAATGCGGAAACTTTTTGGATGATTTAGTCCGAGATGAGATTTTGCGGAGTTTTTTTTCGTCAATGCTTTAAATTTAAGATAAATACGGTAGAGGACAAAAGTTGCAAAATCAATTAGCTGCGATTACTTCGAGGTTTTGACCGAGAGACTGTTACGAGAAGGCTAAGTAGGAGGAAAAGAATTGATAGAAATTTGATTAAAGAATTTGTGGTCAGTAAAACTGATTCATTTTAAGCACAGCCTTTATCAACATAAACTTTTTATTCGACATGATGGTATCAAGAAAACTCTGAAGTTTAGCCTTAAACACAATTGATTAGTATTACGTAATAACACGCGTCTCACGTCTTAATATAAAATTGAATTTCCTATGCGAACACATCTTATCAGAAACTCAAAACTATAATAAATAAAGCAGAAATAATACACGATCCTTAAATAAACCAAAATGATATTTGACCGTTTATTCTCTGCTGTCATAATGAACTTACTATTTCACGAATGAGCTATAATAAAAGCAAACAAAAATGACAATCAGAATGGACGCTAATGAAACCGTTTGCAATTAACCGTGCAGCCAGAGCTAGCAGATGTTGTTTCTGTACCATTTGAATGATATGTTAGCGAAACGTAGTCAACTTTTTGTTGCTATCGATGAAGCACCAAATGGAACGCTGATTTGAGTCTCAGCAGTCTGTTCTAAGTATGATTTTTGAAGCAAAAAACAATAGTAACATAGCCGGTGAATCTAATGTGGGCTTCAATCGTATGCAACTCGCAGAACAAGATCACCATGGCTTAAGGGGAGGAAAGAAAAATAGTCAAATTAATTCGATATTTAAAAGCGTCTCCAGAGTGATCTGAAGATAATTTAGTTATGACTGAGCTTCAAATTTCATTTTCATTTTATGTCACCTCCCAAGCCGTTTTGTTAATATTAATGACTTTTCGACAGCGTATACGCTTAATTTAGCAAAAAAACAAGTCCAGTGAACGTGAAAATGTCATCAAAAGGCAAGCCAAATGATTAATAAGGATTATAATTTGATAATTTTCAACACACCTTTGCATGCAAGTTACAAAAGTCGTAGCTTGCACACAACTTTTTATGAAAGCTATTCCTTTTTTTCTGTTATTTTTTTCCCTCCCCTTAGCTAACTTTGATAACCGTGGACATAAAAACTATTCGAAATTTGTATCAGCCTTATTGCCACTTAATAATTCGCTATGATTCATTGTTATTGAGCGAAACAAGTAGTAGGGGTAAACAGGGTAAGACCGCCCACCGTGATTTTACTACCAAGTTATATAATAATTGAAAAAATTCTTTAACATGTCTATTATAGTATAATTACATAACAATTTGCACCCCTTTCTTTTTTGATAGTGCGCGCACAATCACAGAAATATTTAAAAACAACCTTTCAGCTGGCAACCAGTCAACGCGCTATTGTTTTGCGGCAACGGGACTTAAGGTTTTTCTGTCTAAAAATCTATTGTTTTAATCGTGAATATACGTTTAACCGCTTGCCTGAATCTGTCTTCTTTCGGAAATATCGAAGGCCGTGAGTAATCTGGTAATTTTGACTACTTTTTCGATGGAATATGAAAATGTTCCACTGGGGGTAAAGTCGCCCACTATACATGGGGTAAAACCGCCACGTATACAAGTGCTTGTTGTTTTACTTCAAGACCCAAATGCCTCAACACTACAAAGGGAATATTTACAGGATCAGTAAAGCAATTTCAAGCCACATAAGACATCAATGTTAATCGACCATTTCCAATTTGGTAGAAGCTTTTCTAGAAATTTTTTTTAACGCGTCTCATTTTTGAAAAAAGTAAACTTGTGTAAAAATGGTATTAATGAACAAAAAAAAAAATAGAGCCAGGACGGTTTGTTTGATCGATATGACTTCTCCGGCAGAGTTGAAAATAGCAGTTTTTTACTTCCGAAAAAAGAATACACTGTAAAAAAATTAAAGAAAAGATATAAAAATAGAATTAATTTTTTTTTTTAACTTATTTAAAAAAATGATGTTTCTGCCTGCAGAATTCACAAAAGGTAAGCTAAAATTTGATGGTTATTTGATCATGGAGTAATAGAAATATTTATAGCTCAAATTTTGTGAAGATTTTTTCTTGGGCGTCGTTGGTAATTTTGTTCGTCAAAAAAAAACATAAAAAAATTGAAAATATGAACAAAAAATCAATAATTATTATTATTACTCTATACATAATAAGTCTTCAAAAAAATCATACAGACAGTTATAATGAGTTTGTATTTTTAGCTTAAAGACAGGTTTATTAAAAATTGAATATTTTGAAAAACCCCAATTCTGAAAAATCTATGTATTTTGAAAACAACAAAGAGTTACCTAAACATTGATTTGAACTTGGATAATCAAAAAACAAAAAAAGTTAAAACTTAGAAAAAAAATTTTTTTTCAGATTTTTCACAGTGTAGGTATATTTTATCGAAAAAGAAAAAAAATACCATCCACAACTTTGTCAAAGACATTTTACCGATAAAATCAACCCAGCTTGGCCCTAAAAATATTTGTTATTCTCAAAAAATGGTAGGCGGGCTTACCCCGCATGAAAAAGATCTGCACATTTTCAATGAATTTTTAAAATTGAAAAAAAAAAGCTGGAAACTAAACAAAAAATTTTCAGTTCTTATTTTTTAAATGCGGGTATTGAATAGAAGAACCTCTTAGCGAAGAAAAAATGAAATTGCAGCCGCAACTTTTTTTTATAAACATAATTGGTTAAGAGGGCGGTCTTACCCCGCTTACCCCTAATAGAGTTCAAACTTTACAAAATAAAAGAACGTAGCTTTTTAACCTTTCTTCTGAATTTCGGTGCCCCCAGCCAGCTCTGAAGTGCATGAAAAGGCAGTTTCGTTCTGTTCCTAACAACCCCACCTTCATGAGACACTTTATTGTTAAGGCTTCTACGCGTGAAATGAATTGCCCAATGCATAGGGTAACGGGGGTATTTTGGCCCACATGCATATTTTGGACCACCCGGTAACATTTTACGCATTTTATCTGATAAATCCAATGAATATTAGAAAACTATGCATGCAACATTGAATAACACACCTAAGAACCATACTACACTATAATTTTCGGCGAAAAACTGGCTCTAGGTAGTGTTGTTTTGGAATTAGTTCATACATATTCAAAGTCATGGCTGAGTCAACCCAAACTCAAGAGGAAGTGGTAATAAATAAGTTAACGTCCGGAAGCTATTGTAACAAAAAAGTATGCTTATGAAACAATTCGTTGTTGTAGTAACATCAATGAAATGTCATAGAAACAGTTTAAATACTCTAACATGTTGGAAAAAGTTGAAAAAGTGGTTGAACGCATGGCCGAAATATGTTTGCCTCTTTCTGAGGTAAACATATTTTGGCCATGCCAAGTTTCGACATCTCTTCGATTACCGTTCGGCCGTTGCAGGTGAACAAAGAAGCAGCTTGTGACAATTTACAGGTAATAACCTCCTAATATATCACATTTAAAGATATGAAATTAGATGAGAATGCCTGTCAAACCGTTATAAGCCAAATCATTTCATTTTTAGATGCCTAAAATTTACAAAAAGTCACAGCAGAAGGATGTTCTCCTCAAACCCACTATTTTTGCTCTAAAAATACCGATGATGATCTTAAATATAAATAGTCCGAACTATTTCCATATTCGTCTGTAGATAAAAAGGTGGCCAAAGTAAAAATTTGGTGGACCAACATATGTTTTTAGTACTTTGTAGAAATTTCGATATTTCTAGAATATTTTTCAATTTATTGCATTGTTGAACGGTGTATATTAAAACAGACACTTAGCTTTTAACAATGATATAATAGAGTAAGTGTTTATGTTGAAAAATTGTATTTGTTTTTAATGAGCTGTGCGAACACTTCCCAAAGCTGGCCAAAATACCCCCGTTACCCTACGCAATTGCCATCAAATTAATGTTATACTAATGTATCTATGAGTGAAAAATATGCAGGACGAAAGGTTTCAATGGCTATCTCTACACTGAAAATAAAGAACACGATCATCCCAAAGTGAAGTAGTCAACCGGCCTTTTACTCATCCGCCACCTCGATGATCCCTGTTCTATTTTTCGCAGTGATGCCATTCACACGGAAAATATTTGAATGTTTTTTGTGCTTGTTTTTAGAATTATGCACAGTTCCTCCTGCAGGCGGTAGATATTCCGGCTTATGGTTATCGGAGAATCTGCGTTGGCTCAAATTATACTCTTCTTACGGAAAATGTACCTCAAAAAGGTATATTCCAAATTTAATCCAACATTGATTCGAAAGTAGAATTAAGCTCACATTCCACAATCCGTTTCGAAAAATGATATAAGTGATGATCCGGATGGGACCTCTACTGCGCCCGCAATTGTACGCTTTACTCTTCATTTTCAATGTTCGTAGATCGTAAATCGGAAATAAACCATTAATAAAAAACCTGCTTTAGCTAACTATGGAGCTTATTGAAATTCAAATTTACTTTTTTATTATTTTGGGGGTTTTCCTCATTTTGACGTAGAATTATGTCTTATGCATTATTCTAGTAAAGGAGTGCAAATTCAAATACCGAAAACATTGCAAACGTAACGAAAATTGTCCAATTTCTACAGCTTATAACTCAGTCACCTGTTCAACAGATGTCCTTCATTATTGCAGCAATCTATTGAAAAATCTTCTACGTGTTCACCAAAATGCGGGAAACTGCGATTTTATTATGCTACCCATTACACTGTTTAAAAATATAGAACCTAGTTTCGACCAATCAAAGTTGAAAACAATACCAAATACTATCTGGATGAAATCCAGACACCGGAAATCGCCTCTAGACTTCATTTTGGAGTTGAGAATGGTGACGTGTAGTTCGTGGAATACAGCATAAAATGACCGATTTGTTTTTCACGGGTATTTTTAGAATCGAGATGATACCCGGAAAACATTCAAAAATCTCTAGGCCTAGGCATTGCACAGGGGGGGAATTTTCTCACGCCAACTGTTTCATAATATTTTTCCTTTCTTGCTACAACATTCAAGAGCTTTAATCGAAAATTTGGGCGCAATATAATGGAATCTGATTTATATTAAAAACATCTCCAAAACCAGAACAAATGAGCTTGTTTCCGAAATGCGGTTGTATTACTGATGAACAACTACTTCAAACACAATATAATAACACAAGTTTGCAATTGCGCTTGTAGTACACTTATATGACTACTTTCGTTGTTACTTATTTTCTACCATGTTTTGTGTGTTACTTGGGCAATTTCAAAACATCGGATTAATAAACGAAACTTTTTTAAAAGGAAGCGTTTAAAAACATTCTAATCTTTCCAACATACTAATCTTTCAACCGCTTTCCTTCGTAGGCAAGCAATTCAGCGTGACTTTTCCTACGTAAAACTGGCTCAAATAGTAATTTTTGGACGCAACACCTTTGTAATGCGTTGGAATTCATTCCAAGAATCGGAAAAATTAAATGGCAGAAAATGTTGTCGGAAGTGGTCCTTTTACATATACCGAACAAAAAAAAATCGCACATAAACAGTCGCACAAAATAAATAATCGCATAAAAAAAGTCGCACAAAATAAATTTCGCACAAAAAAGAGTCGCACAAAAACAGGTTTGACTGTATATCATTATCGTCAACGTCATAATGTAAAACAAGCAGCTACTCGACTGGAGAAACAACTGGAACGCTCATCAAATTCGAATACATCTTCAGCAAAAGTAAATGCACGTATCATCGAAGGCATAGGGGCATTGAATCCAAACGCTGTGCGATGAAACCATGTTTGGAGAAGACTATAAGTCCTTAAAGCACGCGATGGGACACGAAAATCAAATAAAGGTAGTAGTCTAGGACAGTCTACCTAGCGATAAATGTTGCCTGCTGAATCTTCCGTCTTCGAGCTAGAGTGTCAAGATTGATAAGCTTGCACCGATCACCGTATGGAGGCGAATTCTGTGGGTCACGCCATGGCAGATTTCTCAAAGCAATTTGGACAAATCTTTTTTGAACTCTATCAATTCGTAAACTCCAGGTCAGTTGATGTGGAAGCCAATTTAGTGAAGCATTCTCTGAGATGGGTCGCACTAAAGAGCAATACAGAGCTTTCAAGCAATACGGATCATTAAAATCTTTGGCTATTTTGGTTATAAACCCCAGTTGACGATTAGCCTTAGCAATGACGGCCGATCGATGACTAGCAAAGGAGATTTTTTTATCCATTATCACACCCAAGTCATTCATCTCTTCAACCCTGTTGAGCACGACTCCATCGATGTGGTAGTTGGACATTTTAGGCTGCGAGTTCCGATGAAATGTCATTACAGATCATTTAGGGATGCTGACAATCAGCTTATTACGATGGCACCATTCTACAAGCATATCCAGTAACTGCTGCAAACGGCAACAATCTTCTATGCACTTATATATAGAAATATAGTTTGAGGTCATCCGTATATATAAGCTCACAACCATCACCAAGGAAAATACTAACATTATTCAAAAATATTGTAAAAAGCAGCGTTCCAAAGTTACTTCCTTGAGGTACACCACTCAAGTTAACGAACGGAGTTGAGCTGCACGCTCCCAATTTCACCCGAAGTGATCGATCTCGCAGGCATGAACTAAGCTGTCAGTGGCACCAAGCAGGTTAATTTTGCGCAATAGTATACGATGGTCAATTCTGTCATATGCGGCTTTCAAATACATATAAACCACGTCCACTTGGCATTTTGCTTCCAGTTATGTAAAACAAGTATGCGCAAATTCCAATAAATTCGTGGTAACCGAACGTCCAGGTATAAAGCCATACTGGTCTGTAGAAATATAACACTTCATTCCAGCTAGAAGACTTCGATTGACAATAATTTCGAATAATTTCGATGCTGCCGAGAGATTAG
Organism: Wyeomyia smithii; assembly: GCF_029784165.1. NCBI lineage: Eukaryota > Metazoa > Arthropoda > Insecta > Diptera > Culicidae > Wyeomyia > Wyeomyia smithii. The sequence continues at coordinate 4,527,733 of NC_073695.1, read as the reverse complement.
TAATTCCACGGTAGTCACGAATATTACTTTTTACTCCACTTTTAAACACTGGAACCAGAAATGATTGTTTCCAAATTTTCGGGAATTTACGCTGTTCGAATGAGCTATTAAAAATTAGGCAGCGTGGAGAAACTAATGCGGCAATACATCGACGGATCACAACGGCTGGAATACCATTGAGTCCAGGAAAAGAAAAATTTCGAACTAATTGGTCGCCGCAGTAATCATCGATTGTGTTATCTCGAACGTGTCCAAATTAATAATATCAGCAGGAACATCTACTACAGCTTATTCAACCTCGTGATCAGAAGCGATGTTCGGTGCAAACACAGAAAATTTAGCAAACTGTTCACATGTATCAGCATCGGAAAGTTTCAACTTTGTGACCGATGAAAAAAAGTAGTAAAGGGTGTTCAACAAGATCGAATACAACCTTTCATCAGTGCGCACCATGTGCATTCTAAGTGTTGGTATTGGTGCCAGCTTTAGCGTCATAGACAGGCCAACCAACGCAGTTTATATCATATGTTTTAGAGATGCATGAGACGTCGAGATTCGGTAGAGGAACATTAGGGTGCCAGGCAAAATGGTCATCTCGAATTTCAAAAAAAAAAAACCCTATACAAAATGTTCACCTGCTCGAAAAAACACCCTGTGCAAAATTTCAGCTCAATCGGACTTAAAATGGGGTGGCGCAAAGCGATTGAAGATTTTTTTTTGATGCCAAATGACTTAAAAACGCATGAAACGTCGAGAATTGGTGTCATCTGAAAAAAATTTTTTTTGCAAAAATTTGATCTCTGGGACTTAGTCGTCATTTCAATTGTGGAAGGCGGAGTTCAAAATGTTTAGAATTTATCTTTTGAAATTGATCACTTGTCTCTCGAATTAGCATGTATAATGATATTCACTATAACTAGCATCGAATACATAATGTTTAATTAGGGTGGTTCATTTATTCGGCATAGGCTGGATCATAATCTTGTGAAAAATGAGTATAAAATTAAAAAAAGCACTTCGGTTCGTTTGATTGGTGTGACGTTTTCGACAAAGTTGTAGATAATAATTCTGTCTTTCCAAAAAAATTACACTCAAAAATTATTCATTCAGAAGTTAGAAGAAAGATTAAAAATTAATTATTCAAAAGGGCTCATTTTTTAAAAACTTGATTTTTTCAATAAAACCTACGAAAGATTACCAAAACAATGAAACCAGTCCGATCATATAGAAATTAAGAAAAATTAGTTATCATTTTTTGGAAAAAAAAAATTTTTTTTGAAAAATAAAATTAATTTAAATTTTTTTTTTTAAAGGCATATATTTTTTTTTTTTTGGAAGGACAAAATATTATCCACAACTTTGCCGAAGACACTATGCCGTTTCGCCTGTAGACATATTTTTAATTTCCAATAGAGCACTCTATGAGGAATCAAGAATATTTCTACAGTTAAAACGGTTCACTTGATTGGCATAGTGTATCTGACAAAGTTGTAAATAATAACTTCGTTCCTCCAAAAAAATGTACCCTGTGAAAAAAAATAAATTTAAAATATATAACTTTTTTTTCCGATTTCTCCATGGCCGGTTTCGTTGTTCAGGTAAATTTTCGAGGTTTTTATAAAAAAAATTCAGTTTTTTTAAATGGGCTGTTTTCGATAATTAATTTATAACTTTCTTTTATTATTTTTTTAATTAGCAATTTGTTTTTAGAGTGTATATTTTTTTTTGAAAAAACTAAGCTACTATCTACAACTTTGCCGAAGATGTCACACTGCTCAAACGAACCGTGTTGGCTCTAAAATTTTTTGTTATCATCAAAACCTATCCGAAACAGCATTTTCCAATAGCTTTTCAAAAATGAGTTGGTTTCAATAAATTAAACCAATAGCACAAAATGGCATCTTTTGCTTATAAAAACGTCTATTCAAAGTTTCAGCCAATTGGCACGTTCACGTTCTGATGATGTAAACTTGACAGAAAATGTATGGTCGAACTGTCAAAACGACGCAAACCCAGAAACAACGAGTCAATTGTGTTGCGTATCTGATTGAGATCCCTAAACTCTCATTATCACTGAACAACATCGATACAGTCTTTTGTCCGATTATATAAGCCAGAGCACTGTGTTTTCATTTAAGTGTTGGCAAAGGACATTATTGTGATAAATAAAACGAATAAATTGTCTGGTACAACATTCGAAAGACGAGTGCAAGTGTCTTAGAGAGTAGATTTTTCAAACAAAGTAATATAACATATTCCATCAGTTTCCACCGTTTCATTTTAAAGTTTAAGACACTTGGAATCGAAAGCATTTTTCAAATATTAAAATTCCATGTACCTCCTGTGTGTGATTTTGCAAATGACATGAAAGCATTCAACATTTTCCACGAGACACAATCTTAATTTTGGTTGAGATATTTTTTTTTTTGCACAGAGTAGTTTGATACATTTTGTAAATTTTTCCTGTAATTTTTTGCCATTTTACTTTTAATTTTTCCAATTCAACATTGCCACCCTAACGACAATGATATAACAAATATTATATTTCCAAAAAAAATTTTCTATTGGTATTCAGTGAAAAGTGATTTTTTTTCATTTTATACTCATTTTTACACAATATTATGAACCACCCTATGTCGAATAAATGAACCGCCCTAATGAAACATAATGTATTCGATGCTAGTTATAGTGTATATCATTATACAAGCTATTTCGAGAGACTAGTGATCAATTTCAAAAGATAAATTCTAAACATTTTGAACTCCGCCTTCCACAATTGAAATGACGACTAAGTCCCAGAGAGCAAATTTTTGCAAAACAAAAAATTTTCAGATGACACCAATTCTCGACGTTTCATGCGTTTTTAAGTCATTTGGCATCAAAAAAAAATTTTCGAAAACCTAAAAATCCCTTGGGTGATTTTTCGGTTTTCCAAAAAGCCAAACTTCAATCGCTTTGCGCCACCCCATTTTAAGTCCGATTGAGCTGAAATTTCGCACAGGGTGTTTTTTCGAGCAGGTGAACATTTTGTACAGAGTTTTTTTTTTTTGAAATTTTCTGGTCACTTTTTTTCCATACGATGATTGGCGCCCTAGTGTACATGCAGGTTGAAAACATCTTCGATATTACACAATTTCTCAATTATTTTGGATAATAGATAAAATTGGCTTCCGTAGGTATATTATTTGGGGTGTTTACTATCACGAGAAACTGTTTTCTCGATTTTGGTAAAAGTGGCATACTAGACAATTTTTAAATTATGAGCAGATTGGCCCCAGTCGAGAATTTCTATGTTCCAGAAAAAAAAAATTCTTCGAAAAAAAATCCACAATTCATTTGAATGCTAGGAAAAATATCCTGGGCTTTGAAAATCAATCACACTAGTCATGGCAATAATTTGACGGAGGTTCGGTTTTGCGAGGCAAATCTTCGGTTTTACGTGTAAAACTGCGTGGCTTTCTCTTTTCCTAAAGTGTAAACGCTTTGTTTCTCCCGTGCAGAACAAGCGGAGTGACTCTGATCACTCTACCTTTTTTTTTGAATTCGTGATAAAAAGCGCTCGTTGAGCTTGGAATTTGACTGATGTGTTTAGATATCTCTGCATTACTCATATTCATGCGTTTCCTGCTATTCAAAAAGTGTTTTGCATACTAATAAACAGGATCTTGAGTGATTATTATTGCATACAAAAATTCTGTTCAAGCAGATAGTTTTTTTATTTTGTTCCCATAATAATTTTTAAGATAGAAAAATATTAATGCAACGATTTTCATAATTATTTTTTGCTCAAAGGCAATGTTGAGCCCCAATAATCTCAACATGTTTTCTTCTTAACAAAAACGGAAAACGTCCCGTAAGATGCAGCTTCGGACTTTAGGCCATATTGCACGTGAACTAGTTTTGGTGATTTTAAACCTCGCTTTTCACGCGATTTTTTAGGCGGTTTTTCACGCGTATTCCGGAATTTACGCGGTATTTTTTTCTTGCGTGGATTCCGAAATTCCTTTACTCGGATTGCGGAATTTACGCGGAAACTTTTCACGCGGCACGTTTTCCCGCGTAAAAAGCGACTTTAGTGTATTCTAAAAGTGTTGTATGAATCTTGCAAATCAACATAAACTGTTCACGTATAATGCATGACCCACAAATTACTTCTCGAACTTCCTTTAAAATAGAACCAGATAGCATGCTGTCATACCCCTGGTCACTGGCGTAGCGTGGTGGGGGCGGTTCGCCCCGGGTGTCACCCTCTAGGGGGTGATATCCATGAGGAAAATTTTCATACGTGTCACCTTCAAAAGGGCGATATCCGTGAGATTACCTATCAATTAAGTGAAGGTCGCAGTAAAACCCTCGAAAGTTATATAAATTTGCTTTTAAGAGTATAATCTCAACCACTTTTCCAAAAACGGGTAGATTTAGTGCAATTGAAAATAAACGTGTTAACTATGACAATTTTGGATGACAAAATGATTTCACTGCAACCCGGCGGGGTGACACTCAGGGGAAAGGGGTGACAAATTTTCCGCCCCGGGTGTCACCCGGTCACGCTACGCCACTGCCCATGGTCTAGGAATTTTCTTGGATATTAGCAAACAAATAAGTATCAGCCTAACAAGTGTTTTCGTTGTCGTTTCCGAAAGATCAAATGTTAGTGCAAGTGTGTCAAAAAGCAGGTCGATACATTTGTGCTTGACTATTAACATAGTTAATATCACTATCGGAAAAGGTAACAGTAGTGCCCAGAGAAGGTAAGAAAGAGACGCAGTGAATCTATAATAAGTACATTAGCATTTGAGTATTTTCATTAGCGCATAAGCATTAGTACATTAGTGTTATGATATCACTACAGGCGCATTAATTTTAAAGGGTTAACACTACACATAAGTATCATTGCATTAACATTAACAGCAGAGCATTAAAATTTGGCCCTTAACCTGAGCGCATTAGAATTGTGGTTGGTGTTATCGAAGAATAGAAAAGAACGCCACGGTGAAAAAATTCTCGGACAAACTAGTTCTCTAGGGTAATTTTCAATTTTCATGATGAACTTTGTTGTTCTAGTCAAATAGTATAAATTGCATTTTATTTTGCTTGTATTGCCATCATGATCTATTTATTAGTATTTGGAAGCTTCAATCTTAAATTATTTGAAAAATAATAAAACTCCCAATGGTGTCTCTTTTTAAAGGTGAAGAGGGTTAATGTTTGTGTGAAATTGTTTTGTGCGAAAATCTATTGAAATATAGAAAAACAAAATAAAACTTGCAATTTTGTGGCAGCGTGCAATCAGCATTCAACCTTGAAACCATAAATCTTTCTCCCAAGCGAAAGCAGTGCAGCAAAAATATGGAAACCCCGTACAAACGAATCACAATAATAAAAAGCACAAAAAATGTCCATCTTTTAACTGCGATGTCAAAGACTCAATTTCCCCGCGCACAGCCATTTGCAGTATCCTTCATTCGCTAGGAAACGCTAGAAGAAACGTGTTTACGATCGTCCAAAAGTATCAAACAAAGTGGGTAAATTGAAAGCCTCTTCTGGGGACCCTCACCCCATCAGCCCCTCACCGGATCCCAACCGGAAAATCTGTTCCTCTGCCGATGGGCTGTGGCGTGGCTCCCGGTGGTTGTGATTCCAAATTGAAACGACTGCAAACTCCGGAGGAAGGAAGCGGTGCAGTCATGATAAGACATCGTTACAATTTTATTTTCCTCCCTCCACACCAAGCCTCCGCGCCACTTGAGTCTGGGAATTAATTTAAACTGGGAAAAACGAGTTTTGGATTTTCTTTTTCTTTTTCATAGACCAGCTTCAAGTGTCGTTAGTGCTGTCAAACAAACCGGCAAAGCCGGGAAGGAAGAGAACTCTTCTAATGTGAATTTAGATCAGTTCGATGGTTTGACAAAATTGTTTTTCTTTTGTTGTATCCTAACGAACAAACCGTGATTGCTAGAAACAAATTTTTATTCGAAGCGTACATGTTATTGCTAGTATTACCAATAACATGAATATATGGGGAAGTTTTTTTTTTGTCTGAACCGCAATTTTTACTTTGATTGAACCTAATAGGAAAAGGTTGCATTATTTTCTGCGTTTCACTGCGATAAATTTGTGCGCCCCCAAGTTATTACTATTATGTTCATGGACTCGACGCTGAAACCAGCATCAGCGAGAGACGGGCGCGTTCCATCAAGCTGCGCGCTAATGTCACGTAATATAGTAAGACTAATAGGCTGTTGATAGGCTTATTCCAGTCTCTGCGTTCGGTGCGCTATTTCCGAACACTGAAACGGACGCCTTGTTCGGATCGGTTTTTTTTTTTTTTATTCTCGCTTATTTTCCGTCGGTCTAGTTCCGCCACTGTTGTGGCCAATCACCGACGCCCAGGGAGGCGACTCCACACCCAGGACCCTAACTCACGACCCGTTTATTAACGGACCGGCGCCAACGGCTTTACTTCCTCATGCGATGGAAGGCGTGATCCCAGAGATTTTTCGCTCGGATCGGTTGTACGTACCGAATTCAGCACCCGTTTGAAATGCGAACCTCCACAGGGAAATGAGTGTTCCAGATTTACATAAAAGAAAATTCTTCATTCAATATTGAATTTCAAGATCACTGAACGAAGCAGCAAATTTTGGCACAAGGGTGACGGTGTATATCATTGAACTTTATCTCACTTTATTATTGTTTTATTTTTTCTTCTCAAAACGAATTCTAATACCAGCAAGGAAACTCACTCGAAAGGTTAAAAGCCATACTGAATAATGTAGTCCAAGCTGTCGTGAATTGGAGAAGAAATAAACATAAAAACCTTTGATGAGAGACACCTTTTGCATACTATGCCTGCTTGGATACGCAAGCAGGTTTTGCGCTTTTTTTTTTCTCTCGGGAGACTTCACTGCCATGTTAGCTTACAGAAGCTATACCGAACACTATAGAGCTAATATGGCGCTCACCATCGCTGTCATGACCAAGCCGAAACGAAGCGTTGTAATGGCGAAAGCAATTTTGTGATGTTTTTGCACGAGCGAGTATCGCACAATTTTTCGTTAGCTCAGAGGATATTTTAGTATATGTTATAGGCTGTTACCCGGCCCGCGTTGCTTTGCTACAGAATTGCTGAGAATATTTCATAACAAATTTATATTTTATTTTTTATTTTGCGATGTACAGCTCATGGGTTTTGATTTTTTTTTTCAAACAGGTCATATCCGAGTGAATCGAAAAATATGATTTATGGTCAACCAAGATTATTTCTCTGAACCGTTTGTATGTTCATTCATAGATGATGAAATGTAACATAATATGTCATGGCATAACATTGGACATAATTCTATACCCCTGCGAAAAAAATCCTCTGCTAGATTTCGATTCAGTAGCTTTGTATAAAGTTTATTTAATAAAACAAACTCACAAATAGTGAAGCGAAAGCATAACATAAACGCGACACCTTCCACAACTGCAATAAAACTGATTTGAAACTACAAAATTAGCTATATGACATTTTATGAAAATCGTCAAACTTAATAATGATTTACGGCAATCTTCTTCAGACTGCATTCAAGACCGCTTATATATAGTTCTTCGCGCAGAAACCCATGGATCATTCCATCTCAAGTGTGCACACCTCATTTCAGAGTTGGAACAATCTCTACAAATACATAATGTCTAGAATTTTTAGAGAGAATTAGTCAAGAAACCAATAAAAAAATAATTAAAATTGATCGCCGTTTTTGCATATTGTTAAGAATATTGTATCAATGGACATTCCAGAAAATGCATTTTAAACATAAACAATCAAAATATCCAAAAAACCCTAGGAACTTCCCCTCGTTCCTACGTCGAAGGTGACATGTAAGGTTGGATACAACATTCGGTATGCGATACACATATCCTTCAGTACACAGCCGCTTTATTGCCGAGTTTAGTTTTGTTTGCACAAAGGCTGCCGGTAAGGTACTGAGCAGTCTGTATTTTATTTCTAACGCTCATTTTTTCTAAAGTCTTTTTAACAGCCGTCAAACGACATTCGGCAAACAAAAAAAGGGAGGAAAAGTCTCTGGTGGATTTGGGCTGTTGCCGATACTGGCACGAACGTCTGTTTAAAAACAGCTTCTTCTCTCTTCTACATTCACTATTCCGAAGACAACCTCCAAATAATGCCGAATCGTTACACTAGGAACATTTTTCGTTTCCTTTTGTGATGCACGCGAACAAACGCAAATAAACAGCGAACAAACAGCAGCAGAAAAAGTATTCTGATAAGGCAGTAAAAAAGGCTGTACTTTTGGGATGCCTGACCATGCTCATCAGTAGCTTAAAGTTACTAATATGTTACGGGTTTTGGAGCCACTTCTGGAGGTGAAAAAGTTCAAGATGATCATGTCTAAAGGCCAAAAGTTAATGGTTAACGCTATTTTTCAATACAAAATGGTAACGTCTGGTTTTTGGGAAGTTAGATAAAACCAGAATGAAACTAAAAAACTAAAACATTATACATTTTTGAATAAAAATGGCAGCTTTTAGTTACTGAAAACCTGTCATAATCGATATATACTCTACAATATGGGTATTTTCGGAATCGGGATGACGTCCAAAAATCAAATATCGAAAAACTGAGTGAAATTGATAAAACTGATCAAAAATCTTATTGCTGGAACAAGGATGACGTCTAGAAACCGGAAATCGATGTAAATCGACATTTTAAAATTTGGTGTGGCTAATATCGGTCTCCGGAAATTCGTGAAAATCGGTCTTATAATCTCTAATATGAGCCTTCTTGAAACTGGACGACGTCCAGAGGATAAATATTGCTATCTAACACCTATTTTGAATCCAAGACAATAACTTTCGTTTTCTTGAAAACTGGAAAAATATTTGTTTGTCTGTCTGTCTTGACGAGCAACATGAAGTAAAAGCGAAGAAATAAAAGAAGAAGTCGAAATGAAGAAACAAAACTCAAGCAAAGAAAATGTAGAATTGAAAAAATAGATAAATAAAGAAAACATTAAGACGTAAACAAAAAAAAGGGAGATGTAAATAAGAAGAATTAAAACAGTAGAAGCAAAAAATAAGAACTAGGAACGAAGAAGAAAAAAATATTCATTTAGAATGAAAAAGTAAAACGAGCAAATAAAATTTAGGTAGAAGAAATCAAGAAGATGAAGATAGAGATAAAAGCAGAAACAGAAATCAAGAAATAAAAATCTGGAAACAAAAATCAAGAAACAAAAACGAAACAGTAAAAATGAAGAAAAACCAACAAAGACGTGATAATGAAGGAGTAAAATTTAAGTAGTAAAAATTAAGAAATAAAAATTTGAAAATTACAATGAAGAATTAGAGATGAAGAAGTAGAAACTAAGAAGAAAAATATGAAGAAAAAGTAATGAAGAAATTGAAATGAAGAAGTACACGCAAAAGTTGATGTCTTGTACAATCATTGTGTCTTCCCGATTCGCACAAATGTTGCACAGAAATCGCACAACAAATGTGTGAAACGCATAACGCAACAGTTGTACTGCGAATACATTGACATAGAATGATATCAGAATATGTATCATATACCGACACTTTATTTCTCACGTCGAGTGTATTAGTGACTGCTACTCATGGAGCAGTGCAAGCAGCAAACAATAACTTGTGAACTCACTAGATTTAAATAGCTATAATACTCGATCGATTTATCTCGATGGATTTGGTCATTAAAAAGTACCATTGAATGATTTGCAAAAAAAAAAAAACGAAACAAAATTCTGTTCACAACATTTTGTAATCAACGCTAGCTTCACCGCAAAACTAACAAAACCCTCAATTCCACAAAGCCACAAAAGCGTTGCTGATTTTTTATGGCACCACTTGTTAATTGTGAATAATTATTATTTGTCATTCTGTGCACGCGCTTTTTTCTCAAGCGACGAGAGAAATTTTTCTCTCGCTCGTAAAATTTCCATGTATGTGCGAATAGACTAGACACCTCTCATACAATTTTCAGGTTGCTCTTTCGCTTCTCTTTAGGTTCGTATTGCGACCGACGTGCAAGGCGATATCTCGTTGCTTCACGAAATGAGCGAGACACCCGTGCTGTACATACTTGATACCAGTGTTGTTAGTCTCACTCATACTGTCGGTGCGTGCTTGCTGCTATTCAGAGGAATGCATGAAGAAGAAAAAGTATCTCGAAAGCGTGTGTGCAAAAGACTTGAAAAGCGTAGCATATGTCTCGTCCTCAAGCAGAAAGGAGAAGAATGGTTTTGCTTCTCGCTCGCTTTGCAATGCTGCTTGAACTGTTTAGGTGTAGTAGTTTGGAGCTGCCTGCGAATACATTGGAGAAACGCTAGAGCATTAATTGAGTTATGCCCAACACACAATCATTATACTGGTTCCGAATTACATCAACAATTGCGCTAAAAACGCACAATTTTGTACTGGTTCCGCACCATCCAACTTTTGCGTGTAGATAGAAAAAATAAACATGCAGATGTAAAGAAGAAATACAAGTGGAGTGTAAATATGAAGAAATTTAATTACGAACCAAAAATGAAAAATTTAAAATGAAGGAATAAAGATGCAAAATAAATTAAAGATATAAAACGAAGAAGTAAACATCCAAAGGTTAAAATTAAGAAGAAAAAATAAAGAAGTAATAGTTAAGAAGTTATAATGAAATGATTAAAATGAGGGAGCAAAAATTAAGAAGGAATACAACCTCAACGTCTTTATTTTTCCCCTTCTTAATTTTTACTAAGATTGAATAAGAAGTAAGGCGCCGTACACAAATAACGTAACGCATGAAACGAGGAGAGGAGAGTTGAGTCTGCGTTACTTATTGTTACGTAGGGGGGAAGGGTGGGGGGGGGTAGTGAAGATAGTTACGTAACTGTGATGTTTGCTTGAAATTGAAAAATTTCGGAGGAGGGATCAGGCGGATTAGCGTAACGTAGTTTTGGGGGGGGGGAAGTCGTGTCGAACGTAACCTATCGTTGCATGGAGGAAAGGGGTATGGAATCTAGATTTGTGGCGTTACGTAATTTGTATACGACGCCTAAAAAATAGAATAGAAGAAAAAAAATTAAAAAAGTGGAAGCAAAAATATAAGAAGAAAAACAGAAGAACTAGAAACGAAAAAAATTTATAATTTAAAATGAAGAAGTAAGAATGAATATTTAGGTTGTTTAGCTGTCTGTCTGTCTGTCTGTCTGTCTGTCTGTCTGTCTGTCTGTCTGTCTGGCTGTCTGTCTGTCTGTCTGTCTGTCTGTCTGTCTGTCTGTCTGTCTGTCTGTCTGTCTGTCTGTCTGTCTGTCTGTCTGTCTGTCTGTCTGTCTGTCTGTCTGTCTGTCTGTCTGTCTGTCTGTCTGTCTGTCTGTCTGTCTTACTCTGTTGAGATGATGCCGGTAACTATTATTTGATGAATATCGCAGGTGAAATGAAATTAAAATAACTCCAGATTCATAACCGATGCAAAAATGTTTAATTATTGTTGAGTAATTTTTGATTTTTATGGTAACCATCAGCAGCAGCATTACAGTTTTTCTTGATTGCACACAAATAGAAATCGTGTGCCGCTGCAATAATAAAACCAGCGGTGCTCTGTTCCATCTGTACTGTACGCTACCAACATGCTTTCTTTCAAGACATCAGCTTTTATTAAGTTTTAACAGCAGCTAAATAAATTAATTCTCTAGTGCCCAAATTAGTTTTAAGACGGACTTCGAAAAAATCACTATAAGCTTTATACACATTTTTCATGTTCTTATTGAAGTTTTTTAGAAATTCAATTGAAGACCTTCTAAAGGCAGCACTGGGTACTAGAGAATCAAGATAAAGGATTGTTTTAAACTTTTCGAAAATCCTTCTTTTTCGAGACATCAAATTAGTCAAAGCTTAATAGAGCAAACATTTATTGACTTGTTGGAAAGGGGAGATTTTTTAAACTTTTTTTTTTCGATGCTGATATATAGAATGTAAATTTGGTTTATTGTTCATTGCATAAGTTTGATCTTGAATTTTTAAACGAGTTTTAACCGCTGAGAAATAACGAAATAACGAAAACTAGCGTATTACAAAATTGTTCAATATTTTATCTAACCAACAACATATTGGTTATAATTATCCATCATGTGGTTATGCTTTTATTTTCGTTTGAAGCCAGTTTCATTTCCAATTTATAGAATGTACCCCGGTGTAGAAAACGAAGACGTAGTAATACGTCATAAATTACAGAAAACTGGAAAAAAAACAATATTCTGTGTAATTATTTACACAGTAAAATACCTTAACATTGAATGCAAGTAACGATAATCGGAGCCTGACAAGTTTTTTCTTCTTCGACAAATTATGACTACTTCCACCCTTTATCTCGCCACAGAGTGAAAGCTATATTTTCCATGAATTGCACGGACGAAATATGCTTCCCGATATAACAATCGTTTGTATTATATTTTATTTTGCCTGAGCAGAATATTCCAAGTCCTTTTTTCTCATAGCATTTGTTTACTTTTCTTTTAAAATTGAAAAACTATCCTGGTTTTTCGGTTCACTAAAATATGCTCTGTCCCTCTGAATGTTAGCTGCATTACCCATTTCCAACACGATTTGCACTCCCACTTGAACCAGTGCCAGTAGGAGTACGAAAACCGACATTTTCAGCACACACGGAAAACACATCCAAACGTTGCTCAAGGCCCAGAAAAGAAAATGTGACTGTGAGATTAGCACCTTGTTAGTGGAATGGAACTGGTACGGATTCCAAGCAGTTCAGCAAAAAAATAACAAAATAATAAAGAAATACCCGAAGGAGCAAAAAAAATTCATAGCATGCGCCAGCTGCCAACAACCGTCGTCGTCTCCGTCGTCGTCGTCGTCGTTGTCGTGTGAACCTGGCCAAGGAGTGAACCGGGAATCCTCGAGATCGCGTTACTATAGGAGCAAAACCCCGCTCACTTAGTCGTCCTCTAGGGCGTTGTGCTGAAAGTTTACGCTGCAGAAACTGGAGATTTCCCTTACTAGCTAACGGGAAAGATGACAGCAGCAGAATGTGGTGCACTTATTTTTCAACATAGCGTTGCTCTACCTCCGTGTCTGTCACTGCTCCGGAGGGAGTAAAAAAGATCCAAAATGCACTACAGACCTGGCACTTTTATGTTGAATCATTGGCCAACAATTTAGGTGTTTGAGGAGTTTTGCCAACGTTCAACTTTAAAAAGGTAATAAATCAACCACTAAAACCCTGCTCTGTAAACGCATTTCCAATCGATGATTAACTTTCGCCTCATTGAATACTATCATAGAGCGCACGATTTGCGAATATGATTAATGTCTCAGATTTATTCAATCACCGAAACGCTTATCGATCAACCAGTAGAAAAGCTACCACAAAGAAAAACAAAGCTGAACATCTCAGCCGATGAACGATGCAAAAAGCCTTAACCTTAGCAAAAAGAAAGATAGGCAGCAATCTCATAAATCAACTGAGCGGCACCTCTTTCCCCAGTCCTCCACCATGTGATCATTTTCCGGAAAAAAAGCTGTTAGCGAATCGAATCAGATTGGTGTTTCCTCACTTCTCGGTTCGACAAAAACCCCGGTTTGAATTATCGATGGCACACAACCCTAGTCTAGCCGGCAGACTAACGCTCGGGGGCTGGAATGGCATCTCAGGTAGCTCGCTTGTGCTCTCTAGAGGGATTTGGGATGATGTAATCCTTCTGTTTTGCAATTTTGATTGACTTCCATCCACCGGCTTTCGCAGCGAATTCTTCCGAACCGGTAAGTAAGCAATTGTTTTACGAACGCTTAGTAGCATAATATGATAATAAATCGTTACTGGTGAAACGAAGCAAGACAGCCTGAGGTTACTTTTGCCACTTTCGATCGATCTTAAATAAATTACACAGCTCCTTGCGATTTGGTTGAACATTAGCAAGCTAGCATCAAAGTGTATCGAAGCGTTTAGCAACAGAGCTATTTTCAGGCAGAACGATACATCTGAAATTAATGCCTTCTTTAATTGACGCAAATGGTGGAATGATTCGCTCTGCTGGGTCCATCCGAAAATAGCTTCGTCGGCATTAGGGAATAGTGTGTGTCGAACCATCCTGGATGGAAGCACCTTTCGATAGGCGCCCAAGGCGAAACTCCCACTATCCGCTTCTGGAAGTGTTTCAGGTTGATAAACTTCCCTCTAGCGATGAAGCCCAAACCCAAGACTGAAGCTGTTGGTGATGTTCTATAGTAGGATTAATAATTTATTTTCGCAACCAGCCTATTTCATCCTGTATAGCGTCACTCGAGTGAAGTTCAAAGCCTTAAATCCTCACAGCAACAACATCACCATTAAAGTTTTTGTTTACGTGATCTACCGGTGCGGCCGAAATCCCGTACCTAAGCCAAACTCTATCCTGTCAAGGGCACCGAAGAGCTATCAATCCGATTTGATACGGCACTGGGGCATCGAACCACTACCGCCACCGAAAGAGGCACAGTTGAATGCCAACCAATATGCTAATGCATCCACAGCTTCCGGACGGATATCGAGGCTAGAGTGCTGAAAGTTGATTCTTCACCCACACGTCGTCGATCAGTGATGTGTCGAGGGCCCTCGAAAATCGAGGATGCACAGCACAGCGAAATTTGAAGTTCTATGCGGGAGAAAAATCACGAGACTCACACACATCGGGTGTTGGTGAAAATGTTGCTATGTACATATATGCATGGTGTAAAAAAAAAACCGGAACATTGGCATCTGAAAACAGGCTTCGTGAAAGTTTTTTTGTTGATCAAAATATTTTCCAAATTGAGGCGATCCAATCAATCATTTGAGGAAATGATACATTGTTATTCTCTCTCGATATTGAAGAACTTAATATTGAAGTATTATTGTTTTGGTTTCTGTTATGTTAGGGTTATGTAATTTTAAAAGTAATTTCAGCTCATTTTTCAGAGCAGAAATTTAAATCGGAAAAACATCGTAGCATTAAAGGAATGTAAATGTACCAGGAACCTGAATCCAAAAATAAAATCCAACAGATAATAAATGATGCAAACCAAAATCCTAAGGGAAAAATCTAAGTTTTGGTCAAAATATAGATAAGACAATTTAAATGGAGAATCTGAATTTAGAATTCAAAACTAAAATCCAAATTCAGAGCTACGATTCCGAAATTAAATGTAAACTCCAGACCTAGAGTTAAAATTTAAACTGCAGTGTGGAGTTCAAATCGAACAAAAAAAAATCCAGAGTCAGGATTTCCCCACTCAAAAACGAATCCAGATCAAAAAACGGATCCTCAAATTATATTACAATATCCGACACCAAATCGAAATCCAAATCTAAAACCAAAATCCACTTTAATTTTAGATATCAAAAACGAAAAGCTTATCCAAATTCGGGATCATAATTTCTTTTTTATAGAACATGAATTAGGATCTCTGGTTTGAATAAGAATGCCCAATTTTTATTCTAGATTTTTATTTGAAAAAAAACCTCGGTATATGAATGTTACCCTAACTTAATTTTTTTTAACTGGAGTTTTAAAATCAAATGCTGGGTTTTAAATGAAAGTTTAACTCGAAGATTGGAATCTAGATGGAATCTAGTTGAGTTGCACCGAATAATAGTTTTTTTTTTTGAAAATTACCGAATACTCGGATTATATAATAATGATTTAAACTCGAGCTTGTCTAGGGTAAATCACTTTAATTCAAGAGTAATTTGGTTTTCATTTTTTCTCATTTAATCATCATGTTCTGTTATATACGCTGAACAGACGGCCGAATATTCAACGAAACATAATGAAAAGATGAGAAGAATTAAAAACCAAATTATTCTTGACTAAAAGTGAATTACCCTAGACAAACTCAAGTTAAAATCATTATTCTGTAAACTGAATATTTGGTACTTTCCACAAAAAAAAAACTTTTTTCCAGCCATATTATTTGGTACAACGCTAGAATCTAGATGTTATTTGTGGATTTGAGTTTTTTTTTTTGAATTTATCTCTTCATTTTAAATTTTGAATCTGGTTATGGCTTAACTTTGGATTCTGGATTAAGTTTCATGAATTCGGTTCGAACTTTGGATTTGAATCCTGATTTTGGACTTTGGGTTAAAATTTTTGACTTTAATGTTGATTTTGTATTCCGGATCGGAATTCTTAACTGGGAACCTGTGACACAATCGTGGTTCAGATTAATTATTGTTGTGCGGTTTATGAATTGTTGCTTTTACTGAATTTTATACCTATTTTATAGATTGATTCCTTATTTGGGATTTAAATTTGGATTCTGTTGATGGAATCTAAACTTTTTTTCAAGTAGGAATCTGAATTTGAACTCCAAAATGAATCAGTTTAGAATATGTAAAGTCCAAATTCAGCAACTTAATGTACCTTCCAAATCCATAATCTGAACCCTGAAGTTTATTTCGGAATCGTTGTTCAGATTCTAAATTATAATTCAAAATCTTAAATCCTTCTGCAGCAACCGAATTTAAGTTTGAATCATAAATAAAGCCTAGAACCAATTTCAGGAATCAGAACCAAATCTCTTTCAATTCCAGAAATGAATTAAAGTACCTACAAAAGTCAAATTTAGGACCTAAATCCAAAATCAACTCTCTAGTGAAAAACCAGATATACTAAAACTAAAATCCAAATCACAAATCTGAACCTTGAGTCGAAATCCAAAACGTAAATCCATATTCAAAAAAAGTATACAAAATCAGAACCTGTACCCATACAGAATCCACCTCCAATTCTAGATTTAGATTGTAAACGTATATCCCTGATTTCGATCTAAATGGCCAATTTTTATTCCGAAGTTTAATTAAAGGACTGATAATACAAATATAAACTCTAGATTTGGATTCAAAATGTAGGATTTGGATTCAGAGATGGCGATCTTGAATCGAAATATAAGTTTATATTGCAGATTCAAATTCTAAGTTTGTCTTTTTAATTTGGATTTGGGAAAGGTTTAAAATTTTGATCTGGATCAAGATTCCTATTATCAATTAGAGAACTGGATTTGGATTTGAGACTTGGATTCTGAATTTGAATTTGATGTTAGTGTCAGATTTTGGATTTCAAGCCTGGGTTTAAGTTCTAGATTTTAATTTCACATCAGGCAATAAAGTTCATGGATTTACAGGATGAATTTGTATTCCAAACTATTACTGTGATTTTTAATATTGGGTTAAAATTCGGCCATTGTATAATTTAGTGTCAGCATTCTGTATTTGAGTAGAATTTGTATTCAAGATTTAGATTCAAGAACGAAAACCAACGGTCATCTCCTTATCCTAATCTGGAATCTTAATTTTCAATTCAGATTCATATTAAAAATGCCGGATTCGAGTGAAGATGCCCAATTTTTATCGAGTCAAGATTTTATTTTAATTTATGTTCCAAAATCGGAATCTAGATTTTGGATTTAGACTCAGAGATTGGGTTCGTGAACTACATTCCTCTATTTTATTTGATACTGGACTTGAATTTTTAAATTAGAATTTGGTTTTTGGATTTGTATCAAAGTGTTAGATTTCAGGTTTGGCTTCCAGGTGAACAGTTAGAATTTTAATTTGAACTCTGAATTTTGATTTGAAATTCGGATTTCAAATGAGTAATTCGGTATTTGATGTATCAGATTTTTTCTTCAGCAATATTTTAGGAGAACTGGCTTTGGAGTAAAGTACTGAATCTCTGCCATAAATTACTCATCAAAAATGTGGTTCTAGATTTGTACTTCGAATTCCAATTTCTGAATTATGAATTTGGATTCTAGATCTGCAATTAGAATTCTAGATTCTAGATTTGCATTTTCAACTTGGATTTAGAATTCAATTTCAAATTCTAATGGATTCGGGATCTCAGGATTCTGGGTTTTGCAAGCATTTGAGCTCGAGATCGGAATTCTGAAGTAGGGTTCAAATTTTGGATGCAGATACTGGATTAGCAAGTGTGAATCAAAATTTTCAATGTTAATTCAGATCTCCAATCAATTCCCAATTTTTAATCTAAATCCGAAGTTCATTTTCAGAATCTAAATGCAACCTGTAGTATCTTTAGAGTAGAAATATGACCCGGAACGTGTTATTTTATACTCTACGTACTGAATCTAATTTTGGATTTCGATTCTGCACCGTAACCGTAAACCTGAATTTATATTCGAAAACTTAATTTCAGAATCAAATTTATGATTCGAAAATAGATTTTGCGTATCGTAGATGAAATTCTGGATTTGCATTTGTGTTCTAAGCTTTCAATTAAGATTTTAATTCTGGATTTAGTTCGAAAATTTGTATCCTGATTCGGGATTTCAAATTCAATATCTAGGTTTGAGAGCTGAATTTGCATTTTGGTTTATTATTCTCGGTTTAAATTCTGAATTTAATTGCCCTATTAGAGTTCTGGATCCTGGATTTTAAATTTAAACTTTATTAGGATTCAGGCTTTAGATATAAATTTTGATCTAAGATAAAGAATCGTGGATTCAATTTAAGTTTTTGATTTGGCTTGAAATTCGGATTCTGATTTTACTGGAATCTGCAATGTATAGGGTCTTTCAATACGAAGTGACCACGGAAAAGCACAAACTTGGCATCGACCATCGCGGATTTGACTCATATTCTGAGGATTCATTCATCTAGGTTCACTATAAATTAATTCCGTATTTGTTGCAAAATAATGCATTTTTGTTCAAAACTTATTTTTTCTGTCCCTTACAGTTCATAGACATAAGATGTCTGAAAAATGCTGATAGATAATTTTCAAAGAAAATGAACCAAGAAATTTATAAAAAATATAATTTTTGACCGGAATTGTCATCAGACAGATAATTTTCGTGAATTGAACAAAATTTACATTTTTCGGAAAACGCAGCATTTTTATTCTAGTTTGTGCTCCTAGGAAAATTTCAAGTAAGGAACATCTATCATACCGAGATAATATGAGTCAATCTCGAAATATACCAGTTTTACGAAACCAGTTTTGAATTTTTCCATTTTAAATCAAACAATCATATTTATTGGAACATGTCTGTTAACCTTCTAGCCCAAAGAATAACCCAACTAATAATTCATGGGATTTTTCTGCCTATCAAGGATTCCAAATCTATTCTTCTTTCTTTGTAGCAGTGTTGCCATTTGTTGTTCATCAAATTTTTCCTCAGCAATTGAAATTTTAAGTTTAAATTTTGAGCTTATATCTCTTCCTTTTTTTCTTTTTATTTTTCCTCAAAATAAGAAATTAAAAAAATATACGTAACAACAATTTGCACACTTTCTAGTTAGTTTTGCGTATGTTTAAGATTCTCGTAAGGCATTAATGAATAAATTAACGGGGGGGGGGGATCTGGCAACACTGCTACAAAAAAAACAAATATTTTTGGATTCCTTATAACCCAGAAAAATCCTAAAAAACATTTGTTTTTTATTAAAAGCTGACAGTATATTTTTCCAAATCTGTATCATGTTTTCAGTTCGCTTATTTTTATCATCTCCAGTTGCAAACACTGCCTACCTTTATTGAACTTGAATGTTGACGTTGTAAAAATTGAAATTAGATCGACATTCAAAACTGCTTTCGCAAAAATGGTGTATCTCGATATTGACTCATATTACCTCATTGTGATAGTTGTTTCCTACGCGAAATTTTCCAAGAAACACGATGAAATTATTCAATTTAAAATAAAAAGGCTACATTCGCCGTAAAGTGTGCATTTAGTGTTATTTCGGACATCTTTCGTTCTTCGTCAAAAAACAATAAAGAGCGCGTGGCATCCCAATCGACACAAAAATTGGGACTTTTTTTTAAATGCACCAAGATGGATAATTGTCCCAACTTCGAGTCAAATCCCTGGTGATCGTATCCAAAAACGACCCCATAGTCTACAAATAGATTCTAGATTCAAACTCGAAGCTTTGTATTTAGATTCTTGAATGAGATTTTAGATTTCAAGACTGTAGTCTTAGTTCTGTTTTTTTATCTGACATTTGAGTTTGAATTACAGTTCGTGTCAAGCCTTTGTGCAGATAAGACGTATATCGAATGCTCTCTAATTACATTTTATATTGGGCTTTCTTTGTGTCATATTACAAAAGAAATCCTCAATACAATAGGACGGATCGGAATCAAATATGACTGAGTTAAAGGTCAACTCGCTGCGAGTGCTTTTCGAACGAGGAAGTGCAGAACCTAGTGATGTGGACATTTTTACCTTCATGCGGGACAAAATGAAACTGCGATCTGAGGATCTCCTGGCGATGTACAAGGACAAATCGTCGATGTCAGTAATTATTAAATTCAAAGCGGAAGAAGATATGTTGAGAGCACTGGAAAGACTTCCAGGGACGATGGACTTTGTAATCGATAAGTATCAAAGCTGCAAGGTGACACTATCGGCGGCTAACTCCGTAATTCGGTATGTTCGGCTGTTCAACCTTTCGCCGGAGATTGAGGACAGGGAGATATGGGCGATCATGTCTAAGTACGGGAACATTCAGCGTATGGTTCGTGAAACGTATGGAGCGGAGACTGGCTTTCCAATCTGGACTTCGTTTCGCGGCTTATACATAGAACTCAAGAAAGGTGAGGAAATACCTGCAACTGTTAATATCCGTAATACACGTGCTCGAGTTTTCTACGAAGGCCTGGTGAATAAATGCTACCAATGTGGTAGCACGGAGCATGTGAAAGCGGACTGCCCGGCAAGGCGAACCGTTAACGATAGATTGAAGACCGATCAAGCCACTTCATACAGCGGTGCCCTGAAAGGAGCATGGAGCAAACCCAAAAAGGTTATAGATCGTAATCAGCAGCAGAAAGAAAATGGCGGAACAATGACGAGTCTGAACACGTTGCTAGCGGCTGCTAGCAAAAATCTTGAAGCAAATGAGGGAAAGACGAAGAGCGACACGCCACTGGGGCAAAGCAATGAACAGAACCAACAATTGATGCCGAACACATCCACGAACCCAGCTGATTACACACCAACGATGAACACGGATGAATCTCTACAAGAAGAAATAATGGAGAAGCGTGCTGGAACACACGCAACGATTGAAGATGGCGACAACGGTGCACCAAACACGTGCAGCGAAACTATGTGCAACAAATGGAGATGGAAGTATGTTCACTGAAGCGAGTGAGAGATGGTATTCAGTCCAACGAGAGCGACGACAGTTCTCAACCGGATGCGTCCACTGTAGAGAGAGCGGACGGCGGCGAGCACGCCACTATCAGCGGATGGCTTAATGTGATGACGAGGAATCGGAATAAGCAAATGAAGATAAGTGACAATCAGGTAAGGCTGGAAGCAAATCGGCAACAAACCGTCGATAGACAGGTCGATTCATTTGGTAACCGTGGGTATGAAATTTAAGCTTTTTCATTTGTGTTAGTGATGGTTTCACCATATGTATTTGAACATGAACTACGTGTTTAAAGTTGGATCCGTGAATCTGAATAGTTCGATAAGTAACATCAACAAAAGTTTGTTACGAGACTTCATAACGAATCACGACATAGACATTTTATTTTTGCAAGAAGTTTGCTATGCAAATTTTTCTTTTATTCGTTCTCACTATGCTTTAGTCAACACCGCGGAAAATGGTTTGGGCACCGCTATTCTAATACGTAATTCGTTTGAGTTTTGTCACCCGCTACTAGATCCAAATGGAAGAATATCATCTGTAGTGGTAAATGGAATAAATTACATTAATAGGGGAGAACCGTACAAGACGCACCAGTTGGGTAAGATGGCCCATGCTATTAATTCCCCGAAATACTTACACATGTGGCTTTTTATGACGAAATTTTTCGCTTTTCTCATAAAAACCCAGGTTCTATACAGTTTTCAAATAAAAAAGTGTGCCATAATGACTAAAATACTCAGAAAACTGTGCAATTGGCTGTGGCTCTGTCCAACATGTAATTATTCATGAATTTTATTCAAGCTTTTATGATTAACTAACTAGTGAATTATACAAAAAACTATGGTTCCCCTAACCTTTACACTTTTGGAGTTTATAATACTATGAGTATTTCAAATTATTTTACTAACTTTCGTCAACTTTTACATAAAAACAATCAAGATTAAAATTGGGGCAGAATGCACTATGAAGAGCTTGCAGGAGATTGCTTGACAATTTAGAGCATGTTCCATTATTTTTGATTTTACTTTCGAGACTTCAAGCGCTTCTCACTTCGCGTGCTGATTACTGCCAGTGGCATATTAGCCTGTAGCTTTGGAGCATACTGACCTTTGCTGTGGTGCGTTTTGGTCACGGGCTTGTTTGGCGGCAATGGTAATTTTTACCAAAAAAGACATTGAATTCGAGTATTTTATAATAAACTTCGTCATAAACATAAAATAAATAGATCCTACAATCTTCCTACACGTTCAATGTCGCTTTGAAATGATTTGAAGCGCTGTAAATCGCGAAAATGCTTAACTGGTGCGTTTTGTACAATCCTCCCCTATATACGCGTATTCGGGAATTAACAGGAAAAAAGATAGAGATCGTTTGTTTGTGAACGATTTATCCGTTCATCTTGGCAAAGGGGGAAAGAAGATCGATGTTATTGGTGGGGATTTTAACTGCATCTTGAACAACTGTGACTCTAATAGTTCGGTTAAGAATTTTAGTACTGGTTTAAAACAGCTTGTCGAAATGTTTCATTTTAGAGATATTGCAGTGGAGCTTAAGAAAAATATTTACACCTTTATAAGAAACGGTAGCTCATCAAGACTAGATCGTTTTTATTCCAACTCTTCTCTCTTTTTACGGAATATAAATGACTTCACAACACTCCCTGTGGTCTTCTCAGATCACTTTGCAATTTTGATGAGGATTAACGGGACTGTTGGAGATATCGCTCCAATTGGACGAAGTTACTGGAAAGTTAATAGTACACTGGCTGTAGATGATACGCTTTGCGCTCGGTTGGCTGAAAAATATGAAGGATGGAAGTTGCGTCATGTTTATTCGACTGATATAAGTAAATGGTGGATTGAAGTAGCCAAACACAAAATGAAACAATTTTACAAACAAGAAAGCTTTCAGCTGAACATGAGAATTTCGAATGAAAAAAGTTATTTTTATGGCAAAATGACTGAATGGATGCATAAGCAATCCACTGGGGAGCCAACTTTGCTAGATATTAAGATGATCAAATCGCGTTTAATTGAAATAGAGCTAGATAGGTTAAACCATCTAGGAAACAATCTCGATGAAACAAGTTGCGTGCAAGGTGAATTAATGAACATATTCCAGGTTGCAGCCCAAACCAAACGGTTAGAAAAACGTGGGAATTTTAAAATTCTATCGTAACTGATTCCGTGGAACTACGAAGGCTCGCTTTCGAGCATTTTACGCGTGTTTTCCAGTCAACCGAAACCGGTGCGAACAGTTCATCAACCGAGGACTCTTTAAATTACATAAATAGGCATTTAACAGATGATGACCAGGAAAATTTAATGAGGCGATTCTCCGACGAAGAAAATTAAATCTGTTTTACTTCGTTGCTCTAAAGAGAAGTCCCCTGGACCATACGGGCTCACCTATGAGCTGTACCTTAAAAATTTTGACTGCTACAAGGACGACTTAGTTCAAATTTTTAATTCATATTTAGATGGGACAGTTGTACCTCCCAAAAATTTTTCCGATGGAATTATAACGCTTATTCCTAAAAGCAGCTCCAATAGATCGAGCTTTGACGATTACCGTCCAATTAGTTTACTTAACTGTGACTACAAATTGTTTATGAAACTGCTTGCTTAACGTATCATGAACTTTCTCGAAAAATTGCTTGGTCCAGGGCAAACTGCTTGTGTACCTAAGCAGTCTTGTGGAAACAATTCAAAGGACCTTAGAAGATTAATAACAAGAGCTTGCGAAACAAAACGATTTAAACGCTGCATTGTCAGTTTAGACTTAAATAAAGTTTTCGATAGGGTAAATCACGACTATTTGTGGAAGGTGCTAAATAAGTTTAATTTTCCTCAGGCTTTCATTAATTGTATACAAACTATTTATAGAAGTGCATCATCTCGAATTTTAATTAATGGATTTCTTTCGCAAGAAATAAAAATTAATTGCTCTGTTCGACAAGGATGTCCTATGAGTATAGTGCTCTTTGTTTTGTACATAGAGCCTTTATTAAGACAAACAACTGACAGGATACCAAGTGTACTTGTTTATGACAAGTTCATAAATGTATTTGCTTATGCTGAAGATATTGTTGTTTTCGTTAAAAATAATGCTGAATTTGATATCTTGATTTCGATCCTTGAATCTTATGGCTTAGTGGCCCAGATCCGTTTAAACCACAAGTCTAGTTTTCTACGTTTGAATAATGCTAATGTAGGTCCACAACGCATATGTGAAGTTGAAACTTTAAAAATTCTAGGGGTAATATTTCAAAAAAATGGAGCTCAATGGTTAATGCTAATTACGGAAGGTTAGTGACAAATATTAAAGCCGTAATGAAACTCCATAACGTTCGTCAACTTAATATCATAGAAAGGAGCATAGTTTTGAACACCTTTGTGTTATCCAAATAATCCCACCATCAAACCAACATCTCGGGCAAATCAAATCAGCTTGTGGAAAATTCGTTTGGACTAGTCTAATAATTAAATTAAATAGGAACCAACTATACTTGGATTTTAAAAAAGGTGGGCTACGGTTAGTTGACCCAGAAGCTAAAGCAAAGTCATTATTTCTAAAAAATATTTTCTATACTAATGAAAGTAATATGGAAGAGCATTACTTGTTGAACGATAATATCCGTAACAAGATTTCACGCAACGCTCGTGAGTGGTTGACTGAAGGTGTTTATTTAAAAGCAAACTATAATCTTAATACCACCCATCTTATGTATGAGTATTTTATTGACAAAAACAGACAGATTCCAGCAATTGAAACAAAATTGCCACTTGATTGGGAAAATATATGGGAAAACATAAGTTCTAAATTTTTACCATTTAATGATCGCGCCGAATTATTTTTGTTCGTCAATGATCTGGTGGCAAATAAAGAAAAGTTGATGGCCTACAACATTGGTCATCTTAATAGTACAATTTGTGAAAAATGTGGTTTAAATGACACTAACGAGCATCGATTAAAGCTTTGTCCTAAAGCTAAAATAGTTTGGGACTGGTGTACCAACATGGTTCGTCAAAGGATGAAATTAAATATAAGCGATTTAGAAGACATTCTACAATATGTTATTCCAGCTACTGCGAAGAAAAGGAAAGCTGCTTTGTGGTTAACGGCTAAAGCAATTTCATTCAATTTAAGGGTTTTGGAACCATCGCTATTTGTATTTAAAAAAGAAATCCGAGAAATGAGATGGAATAAAAGGAAAGTGTTCAACGCGGAATTCGGGAATTCCCTAAATATTTGTTGATGTTATTGGTCGAAAAATTCGACTTGTCATAGCTTAAGAACTGTAACTGTATTTTTGTACTATATAATTGTAACACGAACTTATATTTATATTCAATAAAAAAAAAAAAAACAAAACAAAAATACGAGTTTTTGTTTGTTTTAAATTTGAATTGCGAATCTGGATTCTGAATTGAGCTATAAATTTGGGTTTAGAAATCTGGATTTCTAATGGAGATAAAGTAGACCTTGAATCCAATTTCAAATTGCGAATCCAAATTTAAAATTCATGTTCAAAGTTCAAATTTAGAACTAGGATCTAGAATGCATTCAAGAATACAAAAATAGTAACCAAATTTGGCATAAAATTCTCACCGGGAAGATGAATCTAGATTCACAATCTAGGATATAATTTCAAAGTTTAAATCCAGAAACCACATACAGCATACGAATACAAAAATAAATCTAGACTACAGTACTATTTTTTTCTGGACATCATTCCAAAATTTGTTTTATAAACCCAAATTCTAGATTTGTATTCAAAATGAAGTTTCTTGATTCTAGGTTTGAAATAGGCTTCCGGATTTTAAACAAGATCTGGGCTCAGAGATTAGAAAATTTTTCTTATTGAATTCTGAATTTTTACTGCGGAATTCAATACTACATTCAAATTTCACATTTGGATCCTAACTTTAAAGACCAAATTTAAACTCCAGAATTTAATTCTGAATTTGGTTCCTGGATCTGAGTTCTGGAACCCGTGGCATAGTCTCGGTTCAAATTTTGGATTACTGTGCGTTTTTAAATAAATGCTGTAGCTGAATTTAAGATTTACGTTCTTTGTCTAAGCCACAATTATGAACACAGATTCTGGATCATATTAACAGAACTGTATTTGAAACAGATCTCCAAAATTAAACAGTAAAATTTTGTAGCCAAATTTTAAATTCATATCCAGAATCCCCGGGTTCAAAATCCTCATTAAAATTCTCAAAACTTATCACAGGATTTGAATCAAAACCAGAACTTTGGGTACAGAAATTCAGAAATAATGAAAAAGGTGATCCAGGCTCCATATTCAGATATACTGACTGCACAATCTAAATCAGAATTGAAATCCAAAATTAAAATCCTTACTTCAGAACCAGTACATGAATTCAGAACATGTATCCAATGTATTTTCTGTTTTACTATTAGAATTGAAGATTGATTCTAATTTATGGTGTAGATTCTGAAAGTAATCTAAGATTTGGACTAGGATGCCAATTTTCGTAAAACTAAATTTGGATTCTGTTTTGGCTTTGCATTTTGGGAATATCTTTCAAATTTGGATTTTAGATATGTAGTTCGAATTTGAGTTAGGGAATTTATTTGAAGTTGACCTGGAATCTTGTTGGGCTTAAATTTCGGATTGGAAATTTAAAACCAAAATTTGAATCCAAATACTGAATAAAACTCCAGAATTCAACAGTAAAATCTAAACTAAAATCCCGAAGATAAATCAAGATTCAGATCACCACCCTTTAAATCTAATTCACATCCAGCATTCAAATCCAGAAGACAAATCCTGGCCACAATTCTGGATTTAAATGCCGAATTTGTCTTCTGGAATTATATTCTGGATCTGAACACAGGTTTAGCCCTAGATAAAAGCAACTACAGCATTAAATCGTTCATGTGATTTAATGCCTCTAGCTCTAACCTCGACTTCAATGAAGTTTATGTGCAACGAAATTGGCCTTTTGACGCACTTCTGAGATGGCTAGAGGCACCTAAACTCACAGGAACTGTTAAAACGCTATAATCTTTCTTTTTTTTTACAGTTTGAGCTCAAGAGCAAAAGTTGCGATAACTGGTATCCACCGAGAAACGGATTTCGGTTTTTATAACAATTAGTTTTCAGTACATCATAAAATCAGTGGACCTATCATCTCCCCAAAGACAAAAACGAAACCAAACGAACCACCTGGTGGAAAAGTTATTAGCACGTTTAAAATCAATTGTTTTTTCGCTTTGCCAACATCATCCTAGGTTTAGAAGTGATTGTTCGCTTCAAAGACAGACTTGCTGACTTTGTTAATCACTCGGTTAGTAGACTAACCGATCTAGGAGGGAGGTTAAGCCATAAGCAAAAAAATCAGCATGACTGGAGATTTTTTTTCAACGCTTGGTTATTTGACGGCAATCACACTGAATGAATACCTGAAAAGAAAATCCGTCTGATGGTAATCGAAAAAGCGAAAGAGACGAAGGAAAGTAAACCGAGTCCAGCGCATCACATCCAATTTAATCTGTTACAGACTTTGAGGGATAAATTGCATGAAACAGTTGATTTTTTTTTAATTTAATGGCGTGATAGCTTCACCTTCACAATTAAAGTTTTATGAAAACTTTACTTATGCGTGAATGTTCAACCGTAGCTGACTTGAAGTGTTATTTTCCATAAAAAGGTCTGCATTTCAATTCGCAGTAGTAGGGTAGTATTTTCCTGAATACATAAAAAAAATCACCTACAATGTTTTATGAATGCGAGACCTTTGAGCGGCAGGTTTTTTATTCTGCTTATGCTTGTTGTGTCAACAGCACACAATCCGCCACCCGGTGTCAGAAGCACTAGTTGTCATTCACACGTTACCTATGGCAAAAGAGTGTCGCTCTGTGACCGGAGGATGCGAATAACTTCATGCAGCGACGGACTAATCTCAATTCAGTGCCGACAATGTCATTTTTCCCTTTTTTTTTCGTTGTTGTTGCTGGAAACTACACAAGTACACAAGTACACCAGCACGAGCCGGCTTTATGAATGAGTGGAAAAAGTTTCACCTGCTGTGCAGAGTCGTCAATTTGATGTTTTCCAGCAAGAAGATTGGATTCACTTTGCAACGAATTTAAAAACCAGGTTTGGTTCCATTTTAGTTTTCATTTCTCCCTGCCGGTATCGACCCATTTTTTATATTTGAGCTCATTACAGGTGTCATTCGCTACCCGTTCGCCTTGGATCGTGTATCAACCATCGCTGCAGTATGGGAAATGGAAGAAAAATTGAACAAAAGCAGGACAGCTCCTCCTGACAGATCGCTTTGTTCCGCCAGCTGTTTGACCTCTGCTTCACTAAAAGCCGGGCAAAAAGCAACGGACAAGTTTTCCCAATCTATGGGGTCATAACAGTTAAACTTCTTCCACTCTGTCTGCACAACTGCAGTTGATTGCAGCAGCTTAGACGAATTGGTTTGTTAGTAACTGAGTTATTATTTCAAGTGTGCAGTTTTAATTCTTACTGACTTCAATTACGGACAATAATTGAATAGTTTACGAGAGGAGGAATGAATTTGTTCGATGCTGCTTGAAGCTTCCTCACCAAAGGAATGATAACAAATTTCAACATTGTGTGGCAGAAGTGGGTTACACTCGATGAAACTTTTCACGAGTGCCTTTATTCAGCGACCTGGAAGAGATTCGCGCCGAGGTTTTTTTTTTTTTTTTGAAGTGTACGTTTGCATGAAGCTTCAATAATTTTTTCAGCTAGACGAAACGGGGCTCGGTAGCGCTCTTCAATCCTTGTAACAAGGTAGCAGACTGTGTGCGGACTGAGTACAGCTAGGTATGGTTGAGAAACTCGAGACAAAAAAGCTTGACGCGAGATATCGTGAAGGATGGCGAATTTCAACATAAAGAAGGTTTCAAGTGCTCGATCCAGCTGGACAAATCGAGTACGGACTTTGCGAGATGCTTTCTTGTGCTGTGATACACTAGTGGCTATGGTTACTCCATCCAATTTGATTTTAAATAAGTACTCAAGGTGAAATTATCAATCACAAAACAGCCTTATTATTTCTGTAACACCCTGACATTTTAGGGATGGGCTCAGTAGAGAATTTTTTTTGGGTATTTTTATTGCTATGCCATTCCAGGCGAAAAAATGTGTACATCTATAAAAATGTTTATGAGTCTGGCCAGCACCATATGGACACCGAACATGTGCCCAACGGAAGGTTAAAGGCACTTTTTGCCAAACGATCAGAGGATGAAATCGAGGAAAAGAGTCTGAGTTTTTCTTTTTTTAACAATTCCACTTTGTTAGTCACGCTTTGCTAGAAGGGAAATTGAACTCCATGCGTCGTGAAAAGCGATGAGGTATGAAATTTAACTGCTTTACAATCAATTCTCCAATTGTTGTGAACTCACATCTTCTGCGCTTTATGTCAATAGTTTCTGCTGCTGCGTCACTCCGATGCAATTGTCGCTTGTTGTGCAGTTGCGCTCGTACGCAGCAGAAGTATGTCACATTGCACCCTACTGCAACAGAGGGTCACTACTAATCGCTGCGCATGAATCGCTCACTTGCTGGTACAAGGTTGACAGCTTCACTGGTTAAAAGCCAAGGCT
Organism: Wyeomyia smithii; assembly: GCF_029784165.1. Classification (NCBI taxonomy): domain Eukaryota; kingdom Metazoa; phylum Arthropoda; class Insecta; order Diptera; family Culicidae; genus Wyeomyia; species Wyeomyia smithii. The sequence continues at coordinate 4,497,951 of NC_073695.1, read as the reverse complement.
TTTATTGGTCTGTGGATAGAGAGCGGAGCAGTTGCACTCAATAACAACTTTTTGTGTCCTCTGACCGGCACTTCCCCACATTAGAAGGGCTAAGTTTGTCGTAAAACTCCTTTAGGCATTTTGATGTACCAAAATGAAAAAAAAAACATGTGCGTGATTTACCTTTGATCTTGCAAAGTAAATAACCGAAATGACCTTTCAAGGGTAAGTTAGCCTCAAAGCAGGGTTAATTAGACGATGATTATCACCTGGTTGATAATTTTGTTGATCTAATACAAGCTTTACACGACAAATTTTGTTAAAATTTTTCACTTGCCCACACTTTTCGTGGCCTCTAAACTAAACTCACTACACAACCACCTTTGTGGGATAACTCTAATCGTTGAATTGTTCGCGCCAGACTTAACAGCCGAAGAGCGACGCCGTGGTGCGAGATCACGATATGCTGATTTTGGTGATCTCGCGCGAGAGAATGATCGTTGCTAATTGCTTCAAAATGGTTACGATCTTAAACGCATAATATGGAATGCAGTCAGGGATCGTCTAACTACTCAGAGCTGTGCAAAAAATCTTCGTGCGTCTCGCAGATTTTTGTGCACGTCTCCAATATTTGGAAGGAGTAAGAGACGCAGGAGAGAGAGATTTTATACTTGAGAGTCAGAGATCGGGTGCTACTCATTTTTTTGCGTGCAAAGCACACGCCGTTGGGAGACTGCACAATAATTTCTAGAGTGACGAGTAAGAGCAGTTCGGATTGCACTGTACATTTCGTTTCCAAAGAGACAAGTAAGTGCAGTTCGCATGTCACAGCACTCTTTATCCGTCTCTTTCCGGAGATGTCTCTGTGCAATTATGTGCAATGAAAGCGTTCGAAACTTGCTACGAATGTTGCATTAAAATCTGTGTAGGGGGATGAGGGGCATAATAAGCACACGGGGTGAAATGGGCACCCCTCTTATATGCGAAACTACGCATTTTTTAATACAATGTGGTATGTGGAACTGTTCCGTAGTTACTACAGTATATCTTGATGTAGAACAAAAGTGATTCGTCTGTTTAAAACATGGAAATATACCGAAAAAACCAACTTGGTTCCCGGATGTTGGAAAAATTATTATAGTTGCGCACTACAAAATAAGCTTATACGGTCGTGGCTCAATCAAGTATGTAGACACATCAATATGACGTATCGGTCGTACCCTAAATTTCACCATCAGTGACGTTTTGATTTTGAGCTATAATTAGTGTTAAAATCTCATATGAACTTTAACTATTTCGATAGGAGCGAAATGGTCACCTATAGTTGGGGTGAAATAAGACAAGGTGTGTTGTCACATAAATTTACCTGAAATTCAGAGGTGACGCGTGACCAAGTGGGCTACCTGTTCAATCAACATTTGCAACACTAAAACAACAGTATCGTGATAACAGTTTCGAAAACTTTTATCTCTCTACATTTATCTATATGGCAAAGAATTTCTACGGTCTATTATGACCGCGAGTTTTCCGTTAATTTTCTCGTAGAATAATGATATCTGCATCATTTCATGGAGGAAATCTTTATCCACATTTATCACATCATGATTCTCAATGATCGGTTTTAGTCATAAATAAGTCTGGATCCGTCGAAGAACTAGAAAAGTTCGCTCGACGGATGGCGTTGTGATATGCAATGTCAGTATCATTCAGGTTTTTTTCCAACGATAATTGAAATTATGTTTATGATCTATTTGCCTCTAAACTTTTCGCATGAGTAAAAAACCTATCTTTGTTCAATGCTAAAGCGTTTCTTTTGACGATGTTGAAATTTTAAACTAAAAAGAAAGCAGCGCGTAAGAAGACAAACGTATACTATGCGGACTATGCGAGGTTCAAGTTTTCGAATGAACAAAATGGGTGTAGAGGTTTGAATGAAACTATACATCGACGGAAGAATTCCACCACATTGACAGAAATAATGAATGAATTTGCTCGTTTTTCATTTGCACTACGAAAGCTCTGAAGATGGATCTGCGAACTCTCGCGGCCACGTGGTCTCTCTCAAATTTTAATGACGTCGAGAGAAGAAACGGAAAGGCATAACGAAACAGATTACCAGACACTAAAGAGAGGAGGTGTGTAATGAATGTTTTCTCTCGCTGACATCGGTTTTGTTCAGCAGAAAGTTTGAACCAAAAATGTCATTTTTATGCGAGGCGTCGCATTAGTAGTGGTGAGTATGAATGACTGCGTCTACCCTGCCGTACTTGAAGGTGCAGAGAAGTGTTGAACGACGGTTAGTTCAGGTGAAAAGTCTGAACAAACGGTAGTCATTATTGCGTGTGGCCGTGTGGGTTGCGTTGCGTGTGAGTTGTATGGCGTAGTCTGAAATGTAGCCCATCAGGTTACATTCTTCACGGTGCATACATTTCCACTATGTAGAAAATAGAATAAGGATGTTCGGGATAACATTGAAATTACAAATCAATTACTCCGACGATTTTTCATCCACTCTACAAATGTGAAAAAATCACTTTTTTTCTGAGATTATCTACCTGTCCTATGAACAGGTTGAACAGGTGGACGAGACGCCTCTGCTGAAATTCATCTCAGTCGACTTATTTCAGTCGTTCTGTTTCCATAGTCAGTGTTTGTTTACAGTGATGGTGCGAACATATATTAAAAAATCTTTGAAGCCGAATCGGTCAGAAAAAAGGACTGCAGGCAGAATTGGCCACCATAAGGCGCGACGGGACATTTACGAAACAAGCCGCCAAGTATCATGGCAGTTTTGCACTGAAGACAGCCCTTAAATTTTTGTCGTTTTCCATGCTTAAATCAGCAACCGAATTAGGAGCCCATTATGCCCCTATTCCCCCTACGAGTCAGCAGGAAGCCGCAAACGGGCAAAATTTTCACACAGCACAGGCATAATCAGGGTTGCCACTCACATTTTTGAATACATTTAACTACTGCACAAGAAATGTAAAGCTTGCTTAATTTTGTTGGTTTCGTTGGAAAGTCGAGAAAGTCCGTAATCAATATCTTTAAAACGTCGAATTATAGAGAATAAAAAGCAACTAGAAAAGGAACAATTTCCTCTCTTAAATATGTGATAAACATGGGTTTTGTTGTTAATTAAATTAAATTTTAAAGTCTACTGTACAAGATGTTCTTTGACGGCTCTTTATGTTTAGGTGCTATTTATCTTTAAAAGCATTAAGCTGTGCCTTCATTTAGTGTTGTAAGACCAATTTTCTTCAATCTGTTGTTCAACATAGAAGCATACCTTTCAAAACAATAATATGCGTTGTACGGTTTATTTTTCACTTATTGAAAAGGTGTGATCCGCATCCTCATACAACACAGATAATCGTTATGCGTGAAAATGTCGGAAAATAAAATCTGTATAACTACAGATTAATCTGAATATGTGGCATCACTGGCTGTGATCAAAAACTCTCTCAACAAAGAGGCACACAAAGCCCAAGAAATTTTCTGAGGTAGAAACTACCGTGACTGCGGGTAGTTCTGCGCAGCACGTTTTCCGCGCCCTCATCTTAAAAAACTATTTTTCAACAGTAAATTTTACTAAAACACAGTTGATTTGTGTGGTTTACCATGTGCATAGCATAGTCTGCTATAATAGTACAGAGATTAAGTATGTTTTAGTAAAATTTACTGTAGCAAACAGTTTTATAAGTTGAGTGCGCGGGAAAATGTGCAGCGCAGAATTACCCGCAGTCACGGTACGTCTTTCTGCACTATACTGGGGTAAATTCTGTGAGGTCTCCTGAACGACACGAAAGGGATCCGAACTGCTTTTACTCGTCTCTTTGGGAATTGATGTGCAGTCTCCCAACATCGTGCATTCTACTCGTAAAAAAAATGAGTAGCACCCGATCCCTGAGTAAGAGACATATCCGGAAAGAGACGGATAAAGTGTGTTGTGACATGCTACCTGCACTTACTTGTCTCTTTGGAAACGATTGTACAGTGCAATCCGAACTGCTCTTACTCGTCTCTTTAAAAATTTATGTGCAGTCTCCCAACGGCGTGTGCTTTGCACGCAAAAAAATGAGTAGCACCCGATCCCTGAATGCAGTGCAGTGCAAATTATGGTACCATAGCGGGACTTGTCAGAAACTGGAAGCTTGTAGCTAAATAAGTAAAGAAAAGAGGTACGTTGTGAATAACATGTAAATAACTATCGTCATTTAATATAACTTTAGCTGACTTTTCACGGGTTTCGAAACTAAAATTACCATTTTAAGGCATCCGTCTCCGCAGAAATAAGAGATAATTTACGCCAATATTTGATGTAATAATTAGGGATGTAAGGGATATCCGTATCCACATCCGCGAATGCGGAACATCCGCATGAAAATTGACATCCGCATCAACATCTGCATCCGTAATCACATATCCGCATCCCCATCCGCATCTGCAGATGTCCGAAAAATCACATCCGTAACATCCCTGGTAGTAATATTTATTCACTTTGTCCTCGAAAGTTTTAATATGTTTTCTAAGTTCGTAAAACTATGAACTACTCACACCAGTCCGAGTATAAAACTTTTGTAATGATTCAACAACTTAATTTTTTTGCCTTTCTCCTAGAAAGGTATAGCAATCACTGAAAAAACCAAAGGTATCAATCGACTTAGTTCGACGAGCTGAGCATTTTTTGTATGTGTGTGTGTGTGCGTGTGTGTGTATGTATGTAACGGTCTCCCAATCTCACTCGATTTTCTCAGAGATGGCTGGACCGATTTTCATGAAACTAAATGCAAATAAAAGGTCTAGTTGCCCCATAAGACCCTATTGAATTTTATTGTAATCGGATTTTTAGTTTCGAGGTTATGTATCAAAATGTGAAAATCACAAAACTTCATTATCTCAGAAACTACATAACCTGTATTTCACGAGAATCGTTCAAGGTCACGCAATAAAATTTTCTGAAAATCCAGCGGAATGATTTTCGCCGTTCCTCTGCAAGACTTTGGTAAGGCAAGAATTAAAAATCAATTCCCAAGCTTTATCCGAATGAAACACCAAAATTTATCCAAGAGCGAAGTTTCCGAAGCCGATTTTTTCGGGATAGTATTTTCTTCATCCATCAGTAGTCGTGTAATGCCACAAACCGAGTTTACAAAATTACAGTTCACGCAATGAAATTCAGTGTAACAAGTTTTCGGAAAATTTGTAATGCTAAAAATAGAGTGAGTAGTTTTTTAATGTCGCATAGTGTAATTTTGGCCTAATGTAAGTCAATTTGTACGAAAAATGTTAAATATATTGTAGACCCTGATGGTGATCCCATAGAAGGACCGAAACGTCGGTGATGAGCAGATAAAACTCAACGCAATTCATTAGACTGCAGGCCGAAATATTAATCCCTTGAGTTAATATGTAAAAATGGAAGATATGTGATTTGTGTTGGGGTCCCCGTGGTTCTGTGGTTAACAATGTCGGTCGACTAGCCCTCCCCCCATCGTTATACTTATCCTAACACATGCAAAATGTACCAACAACAATATCGATAACGAATTCTCTCAACTAATCTAGTTGATCGAAACCACTATTAGTCCTCCAGGCTATCGTGCGATATTGTTGTTGTTTTTGTGATTTTGACTCGAATTTTGCATGCACTTGAAGACATTTGAAAAATGATCTGGCATCCCTACGAATAACAAAAAAAAACGAAGGGAGAGAGAATGATCAGTGCATGAAAGTGAAATATTTCCTTGTCATAGTATAAAAGATACTAACGTTTATGGTGGCTATTTTCACTTCCATGCAAAAGCGCTGAAAAATATAAGCCCTAAAACCATTGATGTGATTTGTTAATTCTGTTAAAATTCAGCTTCGGCAATTTCCCCTAGCGTGGTTTTAATTTAGAACGCCAAACTCGATCATTCGCCATCAATTTATTCTAAGAATATGTCTTGAAACGTATATAATGAATTGTGACGATCACACAAACAAAGAAGACCTTTTGAAATGCTTCTCTAGAAACATTTGCATGAAAGACTTCAAATTACTGCAACTAATTGCCACTACCCGCTTTAGATATTCCTAACACGAAGGGTTTATTTATTTTTAGTTTTCCGGATAAGGCAAGTTGCCATCTTGAGGTTCAAAATGGTGTCGGAAACCAATTTTCGGTTCCCGGTTCTAACTGGGGACCATTCGAATATTTTCTTCAGCTTTATACAAATTTTCTGGAAACGAAAATCGCTATCATCAACTCTGTGTTTGATTCTGGTTGCGAAAATACCAATACTGATGAATATTTGAACATATAATGCAATATCACACAACTTTCCAGAAATCGAAAGTCGCCATTTTAATTTGCAAATGTCATTGGGCATCGATATTTGGTCTCTGGATTGCGTAGATGATTATGAAAATAATCTGCAATATGATTGAATTTGGCAAACTTTAAGAAACCTGAAGTCGCCATCTTGAATTTCAACCCGTAAAGACCCGGGACGGAAAGATGCCACCCCTCAGGACTACTCCCCGTTTTCGTGAGACGCAAATATGTCTGTGTTTTTGACGTAGGACTACATCTAACCGCACTATATCGAGATACATTCTGTGGAAACTAAAACCAAGGTGTAACGTCGGAATGAAAGATTTCAAACGTTAATACTGATGTAACCACATGATGGATCACAATAATCAATGTGGCGTTGGATTAATAAAATGATGGACAATTTTGTGATTCCACAGTTATCATCATTTTATTGTTAAACAGTGAAAATTGAATAAAAGTTTCAAGGTCGAATTTTCACGAACAATGTACTAATCACATCCGAACACGCCTGACACAGACTTCATTCGTAGACACCAACTGCCTGCTATGATATACTGTATAGCAGTGGCAAAAAAAATTTGATAAAATCTCCCCTTCCCAATAGGTCAACTAATGTTTGCTTCCATGAGCCTAGACTATTTTGATGTCTTGAAGGTGAAGCTTTTTCGGAAAGTTCGTAACCACCTCCACTATCGGACAATTTTACGTTTTGCTGTAAGAATGTTATTAATATTGATGAATAGAGCGCTGGTCACTCGTTGTCTATCAGTGCAGAAGAACTCGATATTCATTTATGTGCAGCCAAGCCAAGTGAAGACTACATTGCCGCTGTCGACGCACAGTGAGGCGTGTTGGGTTAATGCGTAGGTATCGTTTTACGATCTGGAACATAATCGAATTGCCGTTTGACTTATCTTCTTTTTGTTTCGTATAGTAGCAAATATCAGGATTTAATATGATTATCCGGGTACCGCAAAAGACGTTGCGCTTCCGGGGACAACAAAATTCTGTAAGTGTCGGTAGAGGCAGATAGCAGGGTATATAAATTTGGTGCATTGTACAGATAAAATGCGTTGTTTATTTTTGAACTATAAACTCTGTTTTTCTCAGATTTATTAAAAAACTAAATAAAGGGAATTTTAAAGACAATAGAAAACCAAAATAGTCCGTACAGATCTTTGAATAGGTAGTTAAACGAGCTGTACTGATGATTATATTTTGGTAGCTAAATAAATTTAGTTCAATATGACAATCCTAGTTGCAAATTCATTTCATCTTGACATTAGAATTCCGACATTTGTACTTGTATTTTTCAAATAATTTTTTTTTGTTTTGCATTAGCATTAACAAGAAAATATTACTTTCCATAACCTTACTTGTAATTGAACAACACTATGCAAATATTGATTGCTGAGGCTAACGTTGTGCATCACTCTAGCCCTGTTTATTTTTGAAGATAACAGACATATGACTTTTAAATATGGTATCTTTGTTGTTCTTTGGTATCTTGAAACTGATTAAATTTTTTTCTGATTGATTCTGTATACTGATAAAATGTTTAAATTGACCTGAATTGAATGTTAACATGTTCATAAAATTCTATGTCAATTTCAAATTTTCTGTGAATATACATTTTTGCTTAAAAACTGTAATTCGTTTTCGATATTTTTTCCACGTGTTTGTAACTGCAGGAAAAAAAATAATGTGACATCTTTGCTGCTTTTTGATCAGTGAGTGAGCCTAGTGATGGGAAATATCGCCCAAAACAAACATCGATAACAATCGATAATTTCAGGGCTTTTATCGATTTTATCGATAAGTATCGATAATTTGACAGCTAACGTTTGCGGTAGAAAAAATCGACTTTTTTCAGATGGTGATGGTGATGTCTTAGAGATAATTGAGTTGGATAAATTTCCCATGAAAGGTAATCATGTTAGCTTCCTCGCAAAAAAATATGACGTCCTTCCGTGCGGCCTTCCGGCAGTTAACCGGAACATTCGCCATGGCGGACGAAAACATGCGTGTAGTCATGTTTTTCAGCTCTTTCTTCTTTTTTTATTAACTCCTCCTCCGTTTTCGCGACAAGTTGTTGGAATAGATCTTGCGCTTCAAGTTTGCCCAGAAATTCTCGATGGGAAGCAGCTGGGGGACATTGGGCGAATTCGCCGACTTCGGTACCACATCGATATTCAGCCGCTCCATCTCTTCCAACGATCGCTTCGAGTAGTTGGCCGACGTCAAATCTGGCCAGAACACCGTGTCTTCGCGCTTATGGTATCTCTTGATGAACGACGCAACTTCTGTCAGGCACTTCGTACTATAAATTTCCCCGTTTACGGCCAGCCCGGAACGAAAGAAAAGCAACTTTGACATCCCTTTCTCGCTGATTGTCAACCACAGCCGCACCTTCTTGGGGAACTTGGTCTGTGAAATAAACTTTACCTCGGTGCTCAGTTCCTTCGTGGGGGAGGTAAAATACGAAGAGCCCTGCTAGTCGTTGCCATCCAGGGTGAGATAGGTCTAGTCGTCCATCACCACTGCCACGTCGCGTTTCGCCGGGAAAATCGACTTGACTATCTTATTCAACCGCTGTCGCTGCGTCATTGCCTGCAGCTCCTGACCGCCCGCTTCCTGACATGTATGTCCATGTTCTCAAGATACTTTTTCACTGTTTCAGCGCATGCACCAAGTGTCAAGATGTTGTAGATGTCAGAATAGCATTCCCGGCGTCCACAAAGTGCCACACGATGTCCGTTTTTGACGCGGCGGGGTACCGTTCTTTGAACGCGCACACTTCTGAACGGAGTAGCTTCACTTTTTTCACTATCACAGTTAAGTTTGACTGATAAATCTGTCTATTTTTTTAAGTCATGGGTTACTATGATTGATGATGCATGAGTAGTTTCGTCAGTGCGATTAAAGGTAAACCCATGAAAAAGCGGCAATTTTTATCCATTTTTTCATTGCAAACGTTATTTAACAAATGCAATTCTGCTATGTAAATCTGTTAAGAACAGAGACAGTGATGGCCCAAACAGGATGGATACGTTTACGTTGCGTTGACGTTAATTTGACAGTAAATGTATGGGCTAACTGTCAAATTGCCGCAAACGCAGCCGCAACGTAACCATTGTGTTAAGACCTTGAATGACAAATCTTACGATACTGAGAATGAAAATTCAAACAACCGGACGAGTTTAGCAGTTTGTTTTGGAAAGTCTTCGGGTTTCACGCCGGGAGTGCTTTCTACGGAGTAGTTTCAAGCCGAAGTTCGTTCGTTTGTTTTGGAAAGTCTTCGGGTTTCACGCCGGGAGTGCTTTCTACGGAGTAGTTTCAAGCCGAAGTTCGTTTTGAAGGTTGTATAATCAGGGAAATAATTGAAGCAGGCAAAATTCTGTCAATTTTCAAATGGCCAAAACTTTACGAAAAATGAATCAATTTTGACAAAACAGGTTTCATTTTACTGGAAAACTGTCCTAGTTTTCTAGTATCACTTGAGAACTGGACGTGGCCAAGGGTCACTGGAGATGTTTCAGATTTCCGAAGTGCGTGCCAAAGTGTACATTTTTGCAACGCGTAGAACTTTTTCTGACATTCTGTTTCACTCAGGTTTATATATTGTCAATAAATCAGAATTTATCTCGAGTTCAATGGTAGCCATAGATTGAAAATTAGCCAAGGAATCATCGAGGTATGAATTTATTAAGTATGGGTGTTGATTTTGGCGGTTTTTTCCCTGTTGGGTACTAATTTTCTTTGAGCTTGCAGCACTCTAGCAGAATTCAATCGAACATTGTGGGTGTGTAGGTCTTATTAAACCAAGCAACTTTGCAAACTTGCGTTTGAAAATTTATCTGGATTAACATTTAAAAAGGTCAGATTATTTTCACGCGGATTTTCTCTAAAAGGTTATTTATTCAGATGTTCAAATTAACGTGGTTTTTTACACGAATTTTTGAATTAAAGCGGTTTATCAAGAGGATTTTTGATTTAACATGGTTTTTTCACGAGGCATGTATCCCCCGCGTAAGAAAACCTAACTGTATTTGAACCATTTTCTTATGAATGAATTTATCTTAGTAAAAATTATCTGAACCTTCCTTCAAAAATATAAAAAATGATTTTAGGATCCTACTCTGAAAAAAATATAATTTAAAAAACGAAAAATGATTTTAGATAATATCGGTGATCTCAGATTCTTTTAAATGAAGTATTCTAGATAGACAATTCAGTTACCTAAAACGTTCTATGCGTTGCTAAAATGTACACATTGACACACACTCTTGAAATACGAAACATTTTCGGTGTAGGTTGGTCACGCCAAGTTCCCAAGTAATACTAGGAAACTAGGATAGTTTTCCAGTGAAATGAAACCGGTCTTCAAAATTGATTCATTTTTCGCAAAGTTCTAGCAATTTAAAATTTGAGAGAGTTTTATTTTTCTCAATTATTTTGTCTACCCGCTGTAAAAATCAGCACACTTTATTTGGCGCGACAATTTTGTTGATTTGGATTTTTAGTGGAACTAAAAATTGTTTGTTGGCTAACAGATACTTTAAACTTGAACAGTTCCCAGTTAAACTAAACAATTACCAGAGAGTTACCAATAGACTACCGCTTTGCATGTCCATCATATTAAAAGAGTTGGCAAACTAAAGAAAATGCATTTTATTACAATTTCGTATCATTGCTTTTTATGAGATGGTGCAAAAAGTTTAGATATTTTTTTGAAGTTCTCCAGTACTATGTTGTCGAGTTCATTTGTTCTTAGGAAACTAAAAACTATAAATACCTTTTTAGTTACCTTTTTTTCTCAGAAACTCAGTGACACCCCGAGGCGAACCTTCACACCACCCCCAACAATGCTATATCTTGTCGAATAGCAGCACCCAACAAATACCTAGCGGCAAAAGCAACTCCTGGGGTAGGGTAGGTGAGGTCTCCTTCTTTTGGGTCTCCTCCAGTAACCATCGATAATTATCGTTAACGTCAAAAAATTAACGATAATATCGATGTCCCGCATTTATCGATATTATCGATAAGTATCGATAAGTTTCCCATCACTAAGTGAGCCATCTTTCACAATATAATAAAATAGATATAGCAGGAAGTTTAATTTCTACTGAATTGTACTCAATTTATTATTTTACAGAAGGTTTCCTTTTCGCGTATTAGAGAAAATTGACTGTATAGAATGAAAGATACTCATCAATGTTAAAGAGAATAATTTACTTCTAAAAGAGAGTGCTGCAAATAAATAATCAAAATACAGACCCCATGAACTAGTTTTAGTTCCAAGTCGTTTGAGGTTTCGCTTGATGAATTACGGCTGACGACCTAGATACTTGATATTACCACCCGAGTAATAAGAAACATAGTACTGCTTTGCCTATATTGTCTATACACTTTATTGCCGGAACATATTCCAGTCATATCTCAGGAATCGTTTGACCTTTTCCGGTTATCCACTCCGGCAATAAAAAGAACCAAAATACCTTTCTTTTGGAGCATGTTGAGATTGTTTTGGTTAAAATAAATCAAGAAAACTACAAAATGTGATTAAACGTAACCGCTCATGTTTGGCACATGTGTGCCAAAATCGAACCGTGGCAAAAGTAAAACGAACTCAAATCAAACAGAGCTTCAAAAGCAAATATAAAACTATTGAAGTCCTACGTCAACTATACGGTCGTGTCTTGAATACCACCCTCCTACTATTTTTTTCTAATTTTTCAAACAGATTGAGCAAACACTGGAAATTTTCATAAGCATCAATTGCTCCCTGTCTCAAATCATGCCAGGTAGATGAAATATGCTATGTAAGAGAGAATTTTGAAGTTTCTAAATTATTTCAGTACAAAATCACAAAACTACCTATTTTCATAAACAATCAAATAAGAAAATCGTTCTTCAACTTAAAGGCTCTACATTTTTGAAGTAAGGTCTCCTGAATAAATACGCTGTGAAATATTTATTTTAGCATGCAAATACTGTGAGAAAAACGAGTTTGAGTCTTCACCTTTGTGAGATCGAACATGAGTTTGTTCGTGACAATGTGTTCCATCATAGCTGTCTTACTCCTGAGCTGGATCGTCGAGTTATCATGACTGTTAGCACCATCCTCCGTCAACCGATTGTTTTAGTTGATGTTGGATTGGTTTCTTTGATTTGGGTATGGTATCAATATGGTGTCTAAGAATGGTAGCAGTACGTTATTCTCCTCTTTTTTCGTGACTTTAAGGTGTTCATTAAATGAGTTGAATGAGTCTAAGGTAAACTGTATCTGATGCCCTGGGAGTGTTAGGAAAAGGTCGTCCACGTATTTGCGTTCTATGGGTATTGTAAATGCTAGGGTTTTCGTAACTGTTGCCAACAGCGATTCCATGACTATGTCCGCCAATATTGGCGACAAAGGGCTGTCCATGACGGTTCCGAAGTGGAAATAGCTGTTGTCAATGCAGAACTCGAACAGCTCAAGGAATATATCCATGTTAATATTGGTTGTGTCTGCTATTTTGTCCCTCATCATATTGATGTTGTGGGTAACTAGTTCTTTTGGTATGTTTTTAAAAAAGGGAAGCGCCGAAGCTGAGACATATAGTAAAAAACGACACGTTAGGGATTTTTTTAGGGCGTCATATACTTGTAGTTGGGTGGAAATGTTTAATTTTGTGCCAAACAAACGTCATTTGCGGGATCCATTTTATCCAAAGAATACGGCGGCTGAAGCGCATCGGAATTTCAAAAAAATAAAAAAATACAGAAATGCTGCTTTAACTGGTGAGGTACCATATCTTTAAAAACGGTAATTTCGAAGTTGACGACTGTCCGCGTGGAGAAAGATTGAAAGTCTCCAAAGAAGGAATTGCTCGATAGGGATCCATGCCAAACGCAGGAACAGCTTGCTTCGTTACTGGGAGTTAGCAGCCAAGCCATTTTCAAGCGCCAGGGCTGTCATGCACAAATTTTGTGTCTGTGTCTGTGTCTATGTCTGTGTCTGTGTGTCTGTGTCAGTGTGTGTGTATGTGTGTGTGTGTCCCACAGGGGAGAAATATGGGCCCTCTACTTTTTACATTGTTTTTCAATGACGTCTTCTTGCTGTTAGATATTAGAGTAAAATGGCATCAATGCTAAAGTCGCACATCAGCCTGGCTTCATCTCTAAAGTTGCTCCTGATTTCAACGACCTTTGCTATCTCAGTGTGTTGATTTTTGGTCACGTCAAAATGAAAAAGTTAGCACCACACTTTGGCATAGAGTAAGAGCGAAAACGAAGTGAGTATGAAAGGTACCACCAAGTGAGAAACACTTCAAGAGAAAGATAACGTAGACAACACAACACATGTGAAAACAGAGTGCTTTAGTTTGAGCAGTTGCGAACAAAAAAAAATGGCAAAAAAAAAATAAACCTAGCTATCGACCCAAGTAACACCTGCAACATCAAGATATAAATGGATCGCAAGAAAAACATTAAGTTTTAATCCACTCGTATTGATGTTTCATCTCAGAATTAAAAGTCGAAGATGTTGATACATGACAAATTGCTGTTAAAACTGATTTATAACATGGTAATAACCAGCTTCTTTTCAATGCTTATGAAAATATTAATATCGATATATAGTTCTTTCAAGGGGGCTCTAAAGCCGCAAGGGTACAGAGTTCGCTTCGACAAGCGGATGGTCATGGGTTCGAATTTTAGTAGAATCAGGGCCATGTGATGTCAACGGACTTAAGCAATTAGAATTTCAAGTCTGCAATTAATCCTTCTTTCACGTTGAATTCTACAAAAACCTCGACAAATACCTCTTGAAAATGAAAAAAAAAACCCTTTAGCAATTAAACTGGTCAGAGGACCATTCAGTTGAAACCTCTCCAGGCAATTGTGTTTGGTGGTAATACTGGTAGGAGGTAGCGAAGTTAAGCGTAAGTGAGCGTAAAAAAGAATGGGCATACACACAAGCACGAATTACAATAGTCATGTTACTTACTCTCAATAGTGATATTGTTAATAATAGAATTGCGAGATACAGTAAACACACAAAAGATCAATGTTTCTAGTCGCAGTGATGAGTCCAACAGGAAAGAAATAGTTCTTTCATATAAGTTGTGTGAGCAATTTATTCCGAATAAAATATAGGTTTTATATGAGCTCCGCCTCTTGCGCTTTTAGAGTATCTTGATAAGTCATAAATAAATTACTTGCTCTTATTAAAGACTAACAGTGTTAATTGGAGATTTACTCTGAGTTCTGATATTTGAATACTTTTGGCCGTAGACGATTTGATGCATTAACCGCTGTTCTAAAATCGTTATGAATCCTCACCACGTAGAGAATGACATTTAGGAACAATCACACCGCATCAAACTCATCATCCATCATACAAAAACCCATCCATCATGAAACGCCGCGTAAAGGAATTACAGAACAAGAACGACATGAGGTAATGTAAGTATACACGTTCTAGATTATTCCACGCGTTTATCGAAAAACAACTGATAAACACGCACAAAGAGAGGCGCAATGACTGGTGTGTTGTGTATCGTCGGAACGTGAGGAACTATCGGCTTCTTATAAACTTTTCGAAATAATCGTGAGTACGCTTGTTTTGTCTCGTGTAAAAAGCTTGACCTCTAATGACCAGCATGGATTTATGCACGGGCGGTTCGTCAGCACCAATCTCCTCGATTTTACATCGACATGCAATTTCAACATAGAACAAAAAACTCAAGTTTGACAAAATGGACCATTGTATACTGCGGAAGAAAATTCCGCGACTCGGTGAGGCACCGATTTACTGCAAGGTTGAGCTCCGGTAGGTAGAGTACTGCCCTTGAAAATTATTACTTGCTTTTCATCTTAATTTATGAACAACTCGAGTGTCCCACAGGGGAGAAATATGGGCCCTCTACTTTTCACATCGTTTTCCAATGACGTTTTCTTGCTGTTAGATATTAGAGTAAAATCTCTAAAATTGCTCGTGATATCAACGACCTTTACTATTTTGAAAAGGACGTCTTCCAACTGAACAAATTCAATTTTTTTTTCGATGTGAACTTAAAAAACTGTTTTTTTTTTTGTGTGAGCAGAAGAAACTGTTTCTTTTGAGTAACTAATAAAAAGCCTCTAATATTTGAAATGGAAATATGTGGAATCGTAAACGTTCAAGATTAAATGAAAAGAATAGGTGGGACAAAGTCTGCCGGGTCAGCTAGTTAAAATTATCGATGGTGAAATCGACTCCCCGAAAATTTCATCTCCGCTAGTTTCCGTGCTTTCGTGGAGCGCATCCTCTGATCTACTGGATTGCTACATCCTAGTTTTCATCGCTAGCCCCTTCTTTTCTCAGGGTGGAGAACCTCTTCGATTTCGGTGTGCCGTCATATAAGTTTAGACAACAACTTGCTGAATTATATACAAACACAATTGCAAATTTGTGTGGCTCTGTCTGCACTGAGGTGAATTCCTGCTCTGCCTACATTTATTGCCCCAAAAACCGTCACTTGCAAAATTGGGTTCCATTTACTCGATTAGTTCTCGAATCATGTTAAGTTTTGTGTTTCTTTCTTATTGGAGACCTTTCTTCCAGAGAAAGGAGGGGGGGGGGTCTCGAACCATCATAAGAACCTTTCCCGGTTCCAAAATACATAGGTTAGTTTGGGGTAATTTGGACCCCTGGGGTGAAATGGACAGGTGCTTTATCTTGGAAAGTATTACATTTTTGGGTTCCATGTACTACTCCATCCTTTCCTTGAAGTACTAAACCCTAACTAATATAAAAATTTCATGGTTTGCTGTGACAGGTGCACCACAGTGCCAATGTAAACAAAGGAAACATCAAAAATTGATTTTGTTGTAAGTTTTACGCACGTGTATTTAAGTTTTTTTGAGAACTTCTTCGATGTTTTCAGTCTAATGAGCTTTGCAGCCGTGTTTGTCTAGTAAAAGACTACATTTTAATGAAAGATTGCGATAAGTTTGTTCGAAAATAGTGGAAGGAATTGAGTTTTTAGAAAGGCGTCCTGTTTGGGGTAAAATGGACAGTTTTTGGGTGATATGGTCAGGCGAGTTTGAAGTAGATTCTTTTGTTGGACTGATGCCGCGGGCATCTAAAAACGAACGGATAGACGGCGGTGTACAAACAATGAACTGTAAAAAGTGTTGCAGGCAATCTGGGATGATTTATCTGTACAAAAAGTGTTTTCTATGCCCCGCAGAGTGGCGGGTTTCTGAACAAAAGTTGGAAAAACCTATTTTTTTCTAAAATACTTGAAAATGACGTATAATGCCAATTTTTGGGTGCTGAACTCATTTCTGATGTCCGAAAACGTTATTCCCCTAAAATGCCGTTAAACCTTTCCTATTATCAGATTTTTTTTTTGTTCAGATCATATTCAACATTGGTATATTTGTTCTTTATCGAAAAACTTTATACCCGTATTTTTTTGTTTGCTCCTTAGTGTGATACATTTTGAATTAAAGTTGCCAAGAATCGGCAATCATTTTTCAAAAAATTGTAACTTTTGAGCCGTTTAACCGATTAAAAGAATTCATGGAAAATTTAAGGAATTTGATAGGCCTTTCAAGGAAAAATAAGAAATCGTACGTCAACATTATTATTAAATCGTACATTCGTTATATATTTTCCCGTTTCGCGAATTTGGGATTAACGGATTTGGAACGACGATATGCAAACCGGGACCCAAAAATTCGAAAAATACGGTTAATTTCATATAGGCTGTTCATTCTGTGCCGAACACGCATCAGTACTGGACGTGTTTGGTGATCGGTCCGATAGAGTATAAAACAAAAGACGTGTGAACAAGTGTTGGCATTGTTTGCCTGGTCGAGTGAAATAAATCCGGGTTCAAGGTCGTTCCTTTGTGCAACTGTTTCGCATCGTGACTGCCAGCTGGTGCGTTAGCCGATTTGGCTGCTGGCTGGATTGTGCTACAGCAGTGGACGAGACACAAACGAGGAAAAAGAAGAAGCCATCAGTGTCAGCGAGTCGTATCGCTGTGTGGAGTGATCTCACACCTGGCTCGCTGCTGGTGGCTGTTTGGTGCTGCTGTATTGGTGCTGCTGGCTGTAACGGCTGCTACTTCGAACGATCGGACAACCAACCTTACTGGAAGGGAGAAATAAAAAGGTACGTGTTCTTGTCAGCGCTAGTGCGCTAAACATAGCGCGATGGATGTAGATCCCTCGCCTCCCGCGCCACCATCCCCGAACCCCTCTGACCCTGACCCTTCTGTTACCCCCTCCCCTGTTCATTCTTCAGTCCCCCCTCGCCCCAGGCTTTACCCAGACGGAGCCCAGGGCAGCTATACTGTTTATTTTCGGCCAAAGGCAGGACCGAAATCGAAAAAGTTGAACCTCTTGCAGATTTCTAAAGACCTGACGAAGGAGTACAAGGGCGTGACCGAAATTTCCAAGGTCCGGCCTAACAAGCTCCGTGTCGTGGTCGGTAACCTGAAAGAGGCCAACGATATAGCTTGCTCTGAGCTCTTCACACGCGAGTATCGCGTTTACATACCCGCACGAGACGTGGAGATCGACGGTGTCATAACCGATTCGAGTCTGTCCGTCGAGTGTATACTGCAAAGTGCCAAAGGGTGCTTTAAGAACAAAACGTGTCCCGAAGTAAAGGTGCTCGACTGCAAGCAATTGCGGTCAGCATCGATCATCGGTGGCAAAACAGTATACACTCCGTCAGACTCGTTTCGAGTTACGTTCGCCGGGTCTGCACTACCAAGCCACGTCTCGATCCACCGGGTTCGTCTCCCTGTGAGGCTCTACGTGCCCCGCGTCATGAACTGCCTGAATTGCAAGCAGTTAGGCCATACAGCCGCCTACTGCTGCAATAAGGCACGTTGTGGCAAGTGTGGGGAGTCTCATGCGGAAGATTCTTGCAGTGTTAACGCTGAAAAGTGTATTCACTGCGGAGAAAATCTGCATGAGCTCTCGACATGTGCGGTGTACATGCAGCGCAGGGATAAAATAAAACGGTCTCTCAAAGAGCGTTCAAAGCGTTCCTACGCTGACATGCTGAAGAAGACCGTTACCACTTCTCCCGTTACTTCGAACCCCTTCGATCTGTTGCCCTCTGAGGAAACCGATTCTGACGATTCACCAGCGGGAGCATCTTACGCCAATCCTGGGGAGTCTAGAAAGAGGAAAAATATTTCCTCTCCTAAACTTCCCAGAAAAGGTCCTAAGATTTCTCAAAGTGAAATGATAGTTACAAACAAACCAAACAGTGCTGCGGAAAAACCGAAGCAAACTCCTCCTGGGCTGGCAAATTTAAAGTCCCAGAAGGAGTTCCCAGCACTGCCAGGAACATCTAAAACCCCAGTTGCTCCTTTTACACTCCCAGTTGATGAAACAAACTCTGGATTAGTGAAATTTTCTGACATTGTGGACTGGATTTTTGAAACTTTCAATGTACCCGATCCAATTAAAATTTTTCTTACAGCATTCCTCCCAACAGTTAGATCATTTTTGAAGCAGTTGACTGCCCAATGGCCTCTCCTTGCAGCGATTGTATCCTTCGATGCCTAATTCAACTGCGTATATGAAGGATTCTATCTCTGTCTTACAGTGGAATTGTAGAAGTATTTTACCAAAAATTGATTCGTTTAAAGTTTTGATAAATAAAAACAAATGCGATGCATTTTCCCTTTGTGAAACTTGGCTTACTTCAAATATTGATCTCAACTTCCATGATTTTAATATTATTCGCCTTGATCGAGACACCCCATATGGAGGAGTACTTTTAGGGATTAAAAAGTGCTATTCTTTCTATCGTATTAACCTCCCCTCGATTCCAGGCATCGAAGTTGTCGCATGTCAAATGACAATACAAGGTAAAGAGCTTTGTATTGCCTCAATATATATTCCCCCCAGAGCACAGGTTGGGCAACGGCTGCTCTTTGATTTAATAGAACTTCTTCCCTCGCCACGTTTGATTTTGGGAGACTTCAACTCTCATGGCGTGGCTTGGGGTTCCCCATACAATGATAACCGCTCCTCTTTAATCTATAACCTTTGCGATGACTTCGACATGACTATTTTAAACAACGGTGAAATGACACGTATCCCGAAACCTCCAGCGCGCCCAAGCGCTTTGGATCTATCCTTATGTTCGACGTCGCTACGGTTGGATTGCACATGGAAGGTAATCCTCGATCCTCACGGTAGCGACCATCTGCCTATTCTTATTTCAATTACTAACGGGTCAACTCGCATGCGACCAATTGACATTCCGTATGACCTCACACGAAATGTTGATTGGAAGTTATACGAGGAAATGATTTCAAAAGCGGTCGAGTCGATTCAACATCATTCACCACTTGAAGAATACAACCTCCTCGCGGGCTTGATTCTCGACGCCGCGTTGCAAGCCCAAACGAAGAAATATCCCGGCGTAACGATCAAAGAACGGCCTCCCACTCCGTGGTGGGACCAAGAGTGCTCCGATGTCTACACGCAAAGATCCGACGCGTTTAAGGCCTACCAGACGGGAGGTATACCTGGCGACTATTTACGGTATTCGGAGCTTGATACCAAGCTTAAAAGCTTGGCTAAAGCAAAGAAACGTGGATATTGGCGTCGGTTCGTGAACGAGACGTCGAGGGAGACATCGATGAGCACTCTTTGGAACACAGCCCGAAGAATGCGGAATCGCGTAACGGTCAACGAAAGCGAGGAGTCTTCAAGTAGGTGGATATTTGATTTTGCCAGGAAAGTATGTCCGGACTCTGTTCCTGAGCAAAATATTGTTCGCGATGCGTCTCCGGGCCACGACGCGATAGAATCACCTTTTACGATGGCAGAACTTTCAGTTGCCCTCCTGTCCTGTAACAATAACACGCCTGGATTAGATAGAATCAAATTCAACTTGTTGAAGAATCTACCCGGCAATGCCAAGAGGCGCTTGTTGAACTTGTTCAATAAGTTCCTGGAGCAAAACATTGTACCGCAGGATTGGAGGCAAGTGAAGGTGATCGCCATCCAAAAACCAGGGAAACCAGCTTCTGATCACAACTCTTATAGGCCGATTGCAATGCTATCCTGTATCCGGAAATTGATGGAAAAAATGATACTCCGTCGTTTAGACCATTGGGTCGAATCAAATGGTCTACTATCAGATACTCAATTTGGCTTCCGCCGTGCCAAAGGGACGAATGATTGTCTTGCGTTGCTTTCAACAGATATTCAGCTGGCGTATGCTCGTAAAGAACAAATGGCGTCTGCGTTCTTGGACATTAAGGGGGCTTTTGATTCCGTTTCTATTGACATTCTTTCGGGTAAACTTCACCGACAAGGATTTTCTCCAATTTTGAACAATTTTTTGCACAATTTGTTGTCCGAAAAGCACATGCATTTTACGCATGGCGATTTGGCAACTTTTCGCATTAGCTACATGGGTCTTCCCCAGGGCTCATGTTTAAGCCCCCTTCTTTACAACTTTTATGTAAATGACATCGACGAATGTCTGGCAAATTCATGCACGATAAGACAACTTGCAGACGACAGTGTAATCTCTGTTACAGGAGCCAAAGCTGCCGATTTGCAAGGACCATTGCAAGATACCTTGGACAATTTGTCTGCTTGGGCTTTACAGCTAGGTATCGAATTCTCTCCGGAGAAGACTGAGATAGTAGTTTTTTCTAGGAAGCATGAACCTGCTCAGCTTCAAACACAATTAATGGGTAAAACGATTTCTCAGGTTTTGGTACACAAATATCTTGGTGTCTGGTTCGACTCTAAAGGCACCTGGGGTTGTCACGTGAGGTATCTGATGAAAAAATGTCAACAAAGAGTGAATTTTCTTCGTACAATAACCGGACAATGGTGGGGAGCCCATCCAGGAGACCTTATAAGGCTTTACCAAACAACGATATTGTCTGTTATTGAATACGGGTGTTTCTGCTTCCGCTCCGCAGCAAACACACATTTGATCAAACTGGAGCGAATACAATATCGTTGTTTGCGTATCGCCTTAGGTTGCATGCAGTCGACCCATACGATGAGTTTGGAGGTTTTAGCTGGAGTACTACCATTGAAAACCCGCTTCTGGAGCCTGTCTTCTCGTATTCTAATCAAATGTGAGGTCTTGAACCGTCCCGTGATTGAAAATTTTGAAAGGTTAATCGAACTTAATTCTCAAACCCGTTTTATGACATTGTATTTCAATCACATGTCCCAAAATATTAACCCTTCTTCGAATATTCCAAATCGTGTCGACTTATCAAATACTTCTGATTCTACTGTGTTTTTCGATACATCCATGATAGAAGAAACTCGTGGAATCCCGGATCATTTACGCGTGCAGCAGATCCCTAAAATTTTTTCCAATAAATATCGAAACATCAACTGCGACAATATGTACTACACTGACGGATCACTTCTTGATGGGTCCACTGGCTTCGGTATCTTCAATAACAATTTAACCGTCTCCCATAAGCTCGATAATCCTGCTTCTGTTTACGTCGCAGAATTAGCTGCAATTCAGTACACCCTAGGGATTATCGAAAAAATGCCCACGGACCATTATTTCATCTTTACGGACAGTCTCAGTTCCATTGAGGCTCTCCGATCGATGAAAGATGTTAAGCACTCTCCGTATTTCCTGGGGAAAAAACGGGAACATCTGAGTGCTTTATCCGAAAAATCTACTCAGATTACCTTAGCGTGGGTCCCTTCTCACTGCTCGATACCGGGTAATGAGAAAGCGGACTCTTTGGCTAAGGTGGGCGCAACAAACGGTGATATTTATGAAAGACCAATTGCCTTTAATGAATTTTTCGCACTTGTACGTCAGAATACGATCATCAGTTGGCAAAATGCTTGGACCAGAGGGGAATTGGGAAGGTGGTTACATTCCATAATCCCCAAAGTATCGACGAACCCGTGGTTCAAGGGGTTGGATGTAGGTCGGGATTTCATTTGCGTGATGTCCCGGCTTATGTCCAATCACTATAGATTTGACGCGCTCCTCCGTCGTGTTGGGCTCGGGGAAAGTGGTATCTGTGCCTGTGGTGAAGGTTATCACGACATAGAGCATGTGGTTTGGTCATGCCCTGTACACCGTGACGCCAGGTCTAAATTAATAGCTTCCCTGCAGGCCGAGGGTAGACAGCCGACTGTTCCTGTTCGTGATGTCTTGGCGAGCCGTGACCTATCCTACATGTCCCTTATATACGTTTTCCTGAAATCCATCCACGCCCCAGTCTAGTCCCGTTCCCCTCCGTCTACACCCAACAAAACGACAAGAACACGTTTGAACCTTAAGCACAAAACCAGCAACCAGACCCCGCACAATAGAACCAGGACCCAAGGACTACGAGCCTCTGTCCCAACTCACGACATCGTGGCTCAGCAGAACGAATCCATACATGCCATTCGACGATTATCAGACGACCATTGAACAACAAAACACTGATTGGAAATCCCATGCTAGTTTTAAGTTAGACTTAATTTCAGCTCGTAGTCGGCAGCGAGGATAAAAAATTTGCTTTAGTTTTTAAGTCATCAGATATAATTGGCGCCGTTAAACATTAAATTGTATTTGTGCCGTGTCAAATAAATGTTATGTGAAGAAAAAAAAAAAAAATATAGGCTGTTGATTATCCGATCATTCCGAACTGTTTCACGAGACTGTACGGTACACAAGAGTTCTGAAAAATAACATAAATTTCCCCTCAAAACGAAACTCGTTGATCCAAAATCAGATCGAAATTGAGGGAATTAGGTAATCGAAGTTAAGCTCAAAATTGTGATTTTCGAACATAAAAATCATTGAAATTTCCTGACACAGCAACATTCAAAGTGCTCCAAAAATTGGTATATCATCCGATTCTCATGAAACTTACATCACACATACACTGACACACACACATACACACATACACACGCACACAGTCACACACACTCACGAGCAAACACGCACACACACGCACACAAACACACACGCACACAAACACACGCACACACACACATACACGCACGCACGCACACACATGCACACACACACACACAAACGCACGTGTGCGACACACGATCGCATACTCAGTTTCTAGTATGAATAATTGGAGAAGGGAAATTTTTTTGGCCTACTGTGGAACCACTGTGCAATGCCTAAGAATTGCAGTTATCATTCCGTATGCCAGATACCACCTTCTACTGTGTATTAAGCAACTATTGATACTATAAAACTCACATTTTTTACCTTGTCCACATCACCCCAAACACTGTCCATATTACCTCCAATAGCTGTCCATTTTCACCCCAAACGATTTTTTTATGTCCGAAAATCATAATTTTTTGTTTCGATATTTTTTTTGTTCTTTTGACCTCAATATCAAGGTTTTTTCGTGCAGAAACATAGAAAACAAATCAATATTACTATAGTACATTACGTTTATGGGATAGAAAAAACAGGTTACGAAATAACAGGAGTTTTCCTTAGGGAGTCCAAATTACCCCAAACTACCCTGCAGGTGAAAATTTGTGCCGATCTGATCTGTAATTTCCAAGTCTATAAGAAACAGATAGACAGAAATCCATTTTTATAATTTTTGAAGAAGGTTCTTCACGAGTCAGGAGCGATTTCTTCAATAAAACGGTTTTGCTTTTTCACTCTCAACTTATCATATCTCTTAAGTTGGAAGAACAAAGTAAGCGGAACAATCGGTTTATTGTTTAAAAATTTGAGTGAGTTTTGGATGCCAAATAGACGAAAAAATGTAAAAATCGAAAATTCACAGCTCTGCTAGCTGAAGAAAACCTTAACAGTTTTATATTCGAAATTAACTTTTTCAGACAACAGCCATATGAAGGTAGTTTGGGTCATAATTCTATATATTATTTTTGGTTTCTTTGAACACGATTATTTCAGGCTCTTAGGATATAATGGTTGGAGCACAATCAAATCTATCGAATCAACTTAAATTAAAAAGCCGGGATTTCATTTCGATATTTCTCGTCCAAACTTATTCATTTTTTTTATTTTTTTTTGTCAGTTATAGTCTTGTGTCCAGAAAAAACAGAAAAGGGAATAATACCTTTACTTCTAATGAATTTAAAAAAAAATCACTAGTCCCTTCTTTTTTTTCGGTGCTTCTTTTCTTAAGTTTCATGATTCAGGTCAATGTTATTCTATTTTGAGTCATTGGGTTGCTTACGCACTATTAAATTATAAATATCCACCTTCAAATCTGTGTTCAACTGAAAATTGATAACATTGCCAACGACTAGGGAAACCTCTGAACAAGAAACAAAACCCCTAATGTGCTAGCGCAAGGGTTGGGTCGAAAACAAACACTTTCCAAATTCCATCTCACACCTAACATGCTCTCCGGTTCCGAAATACCTGGAAGAATAAATAATTTCTGGGAGCACGCCTGAATGCATTATCTTCAGCTGAGCGAACGTGCTGACGATTTAATAGAAAAATTCCCTGAGCCCTTTCTTAAATTGAAAATGGATGCTTCAGACAACAAGGACATAAAAGGTTCCCTGCATTACCTGTGATGGAAAAATAAAATAAATCTGTTTTGGTTACCTTGGACTTGCAAAACAGAAACAATAGTCACTGTTTCGCTGCTTGCTCGGTGGTAAATACCGGTCACGGGATGATTACTAAACAGCTTTCAACTGCAGGTGAAAAAAAAAACGAAAGACTATTCAAAACATTTCAAGTAAGAACCACTGTTTCGCCGTTTCGGTGGAAAACGGGTTAACCAACCAAGGATTGAATGAAACCAGTAGCATGGCTCCGAACGGACTCTGGTCGATTCAGCAGAAAAAAGCGGGTGTTATTAAGCGACCCGTATCCGGGCCGGTAGCGCACCAAACGAATTATCAAGCGCTGCAAACTCACTTCATTAAGCTTTCAGTTTAGCCGTCTTTATGCTAATTTTCCTGGCACCCGAGCTGCTGCTGCTAGTCTTCTGTTCCTCAACGACAGCGAAGGAAGCTACTGAAGAAATAGGGCGCATTGGAATGGGAAATTATGGCCTAACGGAATCCTTTCTAGAAATAGTGAAAAAAAAAAGAACTCACTTGACCTTCCGCGAGTCGCCCGCGTGGAAATTATTATTTATGCGAATAATTTCATCCCCCGATAGTGTTTCTAATGATTAGGTTCATAAACAAATCACTGTACTTTAGGCTTTGGGCACGCGCGGCGGTTGACGGGTTTTGGAATCGATTATTTACCAAATTGGAAACGGTTCCTCGTTATTTACGCAACAGCTGCCGCTTTCTTCAAGGCTACGGAATCGATTTTACCCGCCTGATAAATATGTTGTTGTTAATAATATCTAAGGCTTTGAATGGATACACGGAAAAGGTGAAGGTTACCTTCGCATTTGCTCTCATTTTTTTGTTGAACCACGCTAGAGAATAATTATTAATCGGTGGTAAAGGGCTCCTGGGGTTATTTTTGTGTATGAAGTTGAGAATACAATCTTTTTCCAACAGAATTGTTCTCAGTTACAATAATGTTTATTTCGAGTTAACTTCAGTCTCTCTTTTATATTTAACTTGTTTTTGCTAGAAATGCAACCTTAAATGTTTCTGTTTTGTATTTATTTTTTCACTTGGCGTTGATACACGAGCAGCACACGAGTCGAGTCACGTACTGCATAATTAAATGCCAACCCATCAGCGGCACTCGTTAGCCATTTCACAATTCGCCAGCCGTGCACGGGACGGAATCCACAGGTAGAAACGGATATTGGCTGATGGATCACCGGCTGGCATGTGTCCGTCCGTTAAGCGATCTGGCGAGCCGGTGAAAATGTATTTCAACACTTTATTTGGACACGTGGCAATTCGTGTTTTCCAACAAAAGCTTCATAGTAGGACGTCACGACCGGCACAGCACCCAACCAGAGGCAGTTGGAAATTAGCGAATGGAATTTGCAACTCGATAGGGTTGATTTGACACAACCCCGAATTTGTTAGGAAATAATGGAGCGGAAAATTGTTCGTGATTGATTGAAGATACCGGAAAGTTTTCATGGATAGCATCAATCATGAGCTCAAATTTTGTGCTTCCAAGGCTTAAGCTTTTGCCAGATGAAACCTTGGTGTGAAAATTGTAGCATTCAAACAACTGTAACGACGCCCACTTCAGTTACTATCGAAGAGCAAACACAGCTACTACACACGTTGGTGGAGCAATTTTTCACTCGGTTTACCTTCTGTACAACAGCTTTCCACGTCATTCGAAGAAGAAAAATCAATCGGAACGGTAACAGTTTTCTGCTATGTGACTGGGATATCAATTATTAGCACCATCTGACGTGGAAATATACTGTGATACTTAATAACCACCGCATGTGCCAGTAATCGATAACAGCATATGATACTACTTACTGTTTCACTCGTTCCGCTCCCCTCTAACTTAATCATCAACTATCTAATTAAACCAAACGCACACAAACACACCCACACATACAGACCAATAGGATTGCTAACGCCGGACTCTACTTCAATGTCAGTTTAATTAACGACCGACCCTGCCGGATTGCACAAACAGCACTCGGTTTCGATTGTCACCATCGGATGGCATGACCGTACAAACCAAACCCCCCTTCTATCCCCTTGCAGTTTCTGGTCCCACAGAGAAAAAGAAAAGTCCCGTATTTGTCTTCATTTACACCTGCCGGGAGCGGAGGATTTTCCCAACCTGCGAAGTGCCACACTGATGACCGTGCGCGAGAAAGAGTTCCGGAAACGAAGATGATGACGACGGTCGACGGTGGTGCCGTTGACAAAGCCGGCTGACAGGTAATTAATCACAATTTTCCGCCGATCACACCGTCGAAGCCACGATTGGAGCGGTGAAAAATTAAGCATGCAAACCGTAATTTTGTGCCCCCCGCAGGGGCTGCAATCGAAGGTTGATTGATTGGGGCATAAAGTTTTAATTGTTCGAGAACCGGCTTTCAATGGTTAATTGATTTTTTGCGATTTTTTTTTTGTTAAAAACCAGTTTCACAGTGGATAAAGGCTCAAAAGTACTTAAACGTTGCAGTCGGTTTTTAACCAATTATATGAATGTGGTTGGAGATTTCAATTCAATCCATTTGGAAGCTTGTGAAATCAATAGAAAATGACGAATTCATGAAAATACATCTGCAGCATTCGCAGACGCTCAGTATATTTAAATACAAAACATACCGGAAGCAAAAAGTAAAGATGAAGTCAAATATATGATAAAGAAGTCAAATATTAAGATTACATTAAACAAAGTTAGCAGAATAACACTGGTCGTCGAAAGCGAAAAAAAGCTGCTCTATAGCTCGAATTAGCTGCACTAGAAAGATTTTAGCTTTTTAGCCATTCCTATGAATTTTCTAAACCTATAATATCCCTGTTTTTTTGTCATTCGAGGTCTTTTGTTTATTTGTTTTGAAGTTCCACTTGAAATAGAATCTAGAAAATATCTAAAAGAGTATTTTTTTCAGATTGCTTGTAGCAAGCACCGTAGAAATAAAGTAGTGGACCTATAAAAAGATTCTCGTAGTCAATGTTATGCAGGTTTGAATTTATGTACGACCTAATAATTTATTTATTTATTTATTAGTTTATTTATCCATCTAACATAAAGTCTTAATGATCATGAATATATCACTATCGTCAACGTCATAATGTAAAACCAGTAGATCTTACTACTTGACTGGAGAAACAACTGGAACGCTCACCAAATTCGAATAAACCTTCAGCAGAAGTAAATGCACATATCATCGAAGACATAGAGGCATTAAATCCAAACGCTGTGCGATGAAACCATGTTTGGAGAAGAGTAGAAGTCCTTAAAGCACGAAAATCAAGTAAAGATAGTAGTTTGAGACAGTCTACTTCATTGTTCAGGAGCTTATCGGCAAATGTTGCCTGCTGGATCTTCCGTCGTCGAGCTAGGGTGTCAAGAATGATTAGCTTGCACCGATCACCGTATGGAGGCGAATACTGTGGGTCACGCCATGGCAGATTTCTCAAAGCAATTCGGACAAATTCCTTTTGTACTCTTTCAATTCGTAAACTCCAGGTCAGCTGATGTGGAAACCAAACTAGTGAAGCATTCTCTAAGATGGGTCGCACTAAAGAGCAATACAGAGCTTTCAAACAATACGGATCATTAAAATCTTTGGCTATTTTGGTTATAAACCCTAGCTGACGATTAGCCTTAGAAATGACGGCGATCGATGAGTAGAAAAGACAAGTTTCTTATCAATTGTCACACCCAAGCCATTCATCTCTTCAACCCTGTTGAGCACAACTCCATCGGTATTTGAACATTATAGGCTGCGAGTTCCGATGAAATGTCATTACAGAGCATTTAGGGATGCTGATAATCAGCTTATTACGATGGCACCATTCTACAAACATATCCAGTAACTGCTGCAAACGGTGACAATCTTCTATGCAACTCACGGCGAAATATAGTTTTAGGTCATCCGCATATATAAGTTTACATCCATCACCAAGCAAAATACTAACATACCAACGGTTCCAAGTTACTTTCTTGAGGTACACCACTCACGTTAACGAACAGAGTTGAGCTGCACGCTCCCAATTTCACACGAATTGATCGATCACACAGGTATGAACTAAGCCATGCAACTAAGCTGTCAGAGGCACCAAGCAGGTTAATTTTGCGCAATAGTATACGCTGGTCAATTCTGTCCAATGCGGCTTTCGAATCCGTATAAATCACGTCCACGTATACGTAAATTCCAATAAATTCGTGGTAACCGAACGTCCAGGCATAAAACCATGCTGGTCTGTAGAGATATAACACTTCATTCCAGCTAAAAGACTTCGATTGACAATTTCAAATAATTTTGATGCTGCCGAGAGATTTGTAATTCCACGGTAGTTACGGATATTACTTTTATCTCCACTTTTAAACTCTGAAACCAGAAATGATTGTTTCCATATTTTCGGGATTTTACGCTGTTCGAATGAGCTATTAAAAATCAAGCAGAGTGGGGAAACTAATGCGACTACAACAACCAAAATTTAACAACTTTTGTATTTCTTCTCAGTAAACCACATACATTTGTGCGTGGCCCCAACAGCCGTTACTTCTGCTGAAGACTAATTCGAATTTGGTTCCAGTTGTTTCTCCAGTAGAACAGCAAGATCTGTTTGTCTTACATCATGTCGTTGATGATAATGATATATCAGTATTCATTAAGGCTTTATGTTAGAAGGATAAAATAAACGAATGACTCATAACTAAGATATATCATACACACCTGTACGCTTACAAAAACACCACAGAGGATATTTACTTTTACTCTTCGCTACAAGTTCAAGATTGAACACGCAACGCCATCAGTAAAAAGCACAAGCCGAATGCATTTGACTTATAGGAGGCATCCGAGGGCTTGCTGCTTCGGGAAACACTCAAGCATTAGTCACCGCGATGAGATCTTGGTGTAATGGTACTGGATAACTTGCACACAGACAACTGAAATATTATTTCCATTCACACTTGATACGTCTTTCGTCCAACAAGCGAGCTCCCGAGGGGTGTAGGGATAGTGACTGAAGAGTAATTAGAATGCTCTCGATGGCATAGATTTGTTTGACGGTGTTGTGTTGGGTTTTGACATCCCTGTCTGTGTGTGCTCATGTGTAGCATTCTACTGTTTATTGGTATAAGGTAAAATGGGGTTCTGGCTAGTTTCCATACAATTTGGAGGTTGGGCTTCTTTTTACTGCACGATCCTGAATGTAAAATTTTTTTTTATTCATGGAATAATCAAAACCATATAGGAAAATCTGGAAGGTTTTTGAATCCAACAGTTTAACTGGATCACTTGAGAAAAATTGAAGAAATCCAGTTTAAACTTAAACTTTAGCCACTCTGGCTGTGTGAATGTCAGTAAACGCATAGCTATAGAATAGTGTGGTATTCTTTCCGCCGTGTAAGCACGGACAAGGTACGTAAAGTAAGGTATTTCAGGACTGGCACAACTCAAAATCAAAATGATCAAAATGGTGATCAATTGTATCTGGAAAAAAATTCAACACGCCTGGCGAATTTACAATCCATCCGAGCGTTTTTCCACATTATTGTAGCCTAAGAGCGCTACAAACCAGTGCATCGTGACGTCACTCAATTGCCTGACGTTTGGGTTTGAAAATGTGGCCGAATGCATACCCCCGATGCCTGCAAACTGATGGAGACCGCCAATCCGGTGTACGCCAACTGTGGGCTGCCTACGAAGCAACCAACATGGCCGAAACGTACGTATGCTGAGGCGACAATATCCAGCAGGCATTCTACCCCACCGGAGCTCCAAGGAAACTCGTCTGGAATGACCATCTCCCAAGCTGCAACTGGCACAGCTGACAACGAGCCCATACTCACCATTAAAGAATACGTTACGCTGGTCATGGAATGCTTCAACACTTTCCGCATTTGCAAAAGCAGAGCTGAAACAACTGCAATCTGCGGTGATGATCCCTTCGAAGTATGGACTGTGAAATCATCGAAATTGCAAACTGGAACGCTTGCTCCGTCAGGAACAAGAATTGCGAGCTTGTCGACTTCCCTAACAAACACCAAATAGATATTACTTATCGCGGAAACGCATCTTAAACCTGAGTTGAACGTTTTCCTTCCCGATTTCCGGCTTGTACGGCTGGATCGAACACACTCTTCTGGAAGGGGCGTGGCTAATGCTCTTCGACGTGAAACAAGTTGCCACCTACTACCGAGTTTTCAATTCAAGATCAATCGAGGCCGTGTGGTTGGGAGTGACCACTGAGATCGGTCCTATTACCATCATCTAATTCTACTGTCCAAAGCAAGCCAATGCAAGAGACGTTCGGCAACGGAACTAAGAAGCGTTATCATCAAACTGACTCGGCGGTAGGGGCAGTTCAACATAAAACACCAAGCCTGAGACAATAGTTGACGCAATCTAAAAGGCCTAATCCTCTTCAACGATCTCCAAGTAAGCCACTACAACATCCTAATTCCGAATCCTCCCACCCGGTTGAGCTGATACGGAGTTCACGCCACCATTGACTTGTTCATCTCCAACCCGGTTGTTCTACAGGAACTCAGCTCGGAAGACTTCCTAATGATAGTCGAAGCTGGTTCCTCTCATAACCGATTCCACGCTTCCCGGTATAACTACCATCGTTTCGATTTAACTACTACGGCGTCCAACTGGAGTCTATAGGGAACATCGACCGATAAATAAGCCGAGACCCTTTCCTTCTTTATCACTCCCAATACCAATTCTCGGTCATTTCCTTCTAACATTCAGCAAGTAATGACTAGAGTCACCGATCTTCGTTCAGTTATCTTCGATGAATCTACACCATGTGCTGTTGAGGTGATTGTTGCCATCAAGCGCACCAAGAACATTAAGGCTACAGGTGTCGATGGAATCCTCAAACATGAGTTGAGACTTTTTCAAATACCTGGCAACAATCTTCAATAAGTTAGCTAAAGTGATCTCCATTCACAAACCTGGTGTTGCAACAACACACTGTCTGTCTCCGAATGATTGTGCGCCCGGCACTTTCGTCGGCTTAATTGACAGATCAAGCCAAGAACACCAACCGTTGAAATAGATTCAATCACTCACAATTACCCGCACTTTTTTCGATTACCCAACCACGCGCAGAAGTTAGTTCTGAAAGTTATTAATGAAATTGGATGTTATTGTTCTAGAAAGTTATAAATAGAATTAACTAGAATATTCAGTATGTCTATATTAAAAGCTAACTTGTGCCCAAAGAGTATTTGGCCAGCATTTTTACACAGTTCATATTAGGGGCCATCCACATACAACGTGGACAGCTTGGCGGGAAGGGGGTTTGAGAAATGTCCACGGTCCTAACAAAAAAAAAAAAGAATTTATGTGGGCATTTGTCCACAAGGGGGGGGGGGTGGTTAAATCATTTAAAATCTGTCCACGTGGTATGTGGATGGTCCCTTACCACTCGTAACTGATTGTACAGCTAGCAGAATTTTAGTGTCCAATCAATTATCGCAACACCTGGTTACTTGGATGGCCTGGTGTTCAAACTTCTCGCTCTTTCTCGTGAAAATCATTTCAGGTCTTTCTTAACAACACTCTCTCTGATACTTTTAACGTACATGCTGGGGTTCCACAGGGTAGCCCTCCTGGTCCTATCCTGCTCAGCATCTTGACCTGAGGCGCTCCTCCCCTTCCGAGTGGTGGCATCCTATCTATGTTCGCAGACGGCACTGCCATCATCTGCAAGGTTGATAGATGTTCTTTCCGAGTATTTCAAAAGCTGGAAATTCTGCATCAACTCTGCTAAGACCCAGGCCATTATGTTCCCTCAATTAAAATCAACTCGACTTGTTCCGTCTGCCAATGTGAGAAACACCCTCGGTAACACTTCCATCGAATGGTCGAGTGAGGTTGGCTACCTCGGTCTCTTCCTGGTTAAAAAGCTCCTATTTATAAAAAAATCAAATAAATTAACTTCAACCTTGAAAAAAATCAGACATAGCTTTTTACTATCGGATGATACAACCGTTGAATAAATTTCAGCAGCGGCGGTAGCGGCACTTCTGTTTCTGTTTTCTTCTGTACTGTCAGAGTACCTTTTTCACACTATCGGGGTAGCACAGAGACGCGATCAGCATTATATCCGACTTTAAATTGAACAACGAATTGTCTTTTTCAGGACAAAACAAACAAACGATTGGAGATTAAACATTGTTTGAATAGGTTTAGCGCCGCCTGGTGTTTCTACCACTTCTGTTGTTTTTATGTGCTAAATAGAATTCGATAGCACAATACCGCGGGCGGTCAATCATGCTCATGTTCATGCTCATGCTAAATAGAATTCGGTAGAACAAACTACGTCTGACCGCATTTTATCGAGATATATGCTGCGGAAACAAAAACCAAGGTGTAACTTCGGAATGAAACATTTCAAGCGGTTATACTGATAATACTGATTTAATCATATGATGGATCACAATAATCAATATGTCGTTTGATTGATGAAATGATTAACAATTTTGTTATCATTATTATTTCATTGTTTAACAGTGAAACTTGATGAAAAGTTTTTAAAGGTTGAATTACCACGACCAATGTACCAACCACATAAAAGCCCGCCTGACACAGACTTCATGAGCCTGTGTTCTCTATATCAGAGGCATTTTTTTTTTGACAGAACCTACCTGTAATATTTGCACCCATGGGCCAAGACGTTATCTTGAAGGTGGAGTTTTTCCGGAAAGTTAATAACCATTTTCTTTATCAGACAATTTAACGATCTGCTGTTAGAATGTTATTAAAACTGATGTCTTGAAAGAAAAAATGCTGGCACAGGCAACAGTACCGAGCTAGGTATGAGTAGAGCGCTGGGCACTCGTCTTCTATCAGTGCAAAAGAACTTTGTGTGCAGCCAGGCCAAGTGAAAACTACATTCCCGCTGTTGACGCACAGTGGGGCGTGTTAGACTAACGCGCAAGTATCGTGCTGCGACCTGGAAGACATACGAGTTGCCGTTTGAATAGCCTTCTTTTTTTTGTGTCGTGTAGAAGTAAATATTAGAAGGTGTCGCACACTATGCTGCGCGACCAGAGACAACAAAATTCTGTACGTCTTGGTAGAGGCGGATAACAAGAGGTGCAGCGCACTCTCAGGCACGCAACTATATCATGAAATTGAATGTTGCATCCAAAGCATATTATGTTATTACAACTGAACGGATTTTGAACGCCAGTGTTCTGATCGAATGACGATGGATGCCAAAACTTATGATACAGTAATTGGCATATCTTTGAGTAGTAAATTAGTAAGAAGTTTAGTTGAAAAACCACTAATTTCAGCTCAGTTTCGCAACTTACAGTCAATCACGAGCTCGCTTTCTGTAGTTGCAACAGATATTTCAACATCGTTTTATAGTAATAAAATAATAATAATTGAAAGATCTTTTCAACAGTGAAAGTTGTGTTGAAAGTCGTGCACATTCAACCAATGGCTGCTTGGTGGCCTACTATATATCGTCGGTTTAGCGCAAAACTGGCACAACTCAAAGTTTTACATTTTTGAGTTTTTGAAGGCAAACAATGCCAAATGTTGTTAAGTTTCATTCCATGATCCCAAGAAACCTCGATTCGAAATTCACAAAAAATTCCAGAGTTATGAGTAGAAGTGCTCAAATCGAAATTTCTTTATCAAAGAGATAAAAATAATACTTGAACTTGTACAATGTGCTCATAATATATAACCCAAGAAAGATTAATGAGGATTGGAAATTTAAAATTGAAAGTATCCCAGAAAATATAACGTAAAAGTAAAATGAAAATCAAAAAAGTTATGAACGTTTGAATATTTTGACATTTTTATACTGAACTTTTTTTGAGTGTAATGTGAAGCTATAACTAACATTTAAAAAAAAATCAGAGTGAAATTGGACTGAATGTGGACTGTTTCAGTGATGTAATGAACAATCTGATGTACTTCTACGACAACGTTGCGAACGTGACTTTGCACAAAACCCTCGTGATTTTTTTTTAATTAGATTGGATTTTCATTGGATTTGGATTGGATTCAGATTGGATTCGGATTGGATTTGGAATGGATTTGGATTGGATTTGGATTGGATTGGATTGGATTTGGATTGGATTTGGATTGGATTTTGATTGGATTTGGGTTGGATTCGGATTGGATTTGGATTGGATTTGGATTAGATTTTGATTGGATTTGGGTTGGATTCGGATTGGATTTGGATTGGATTTGGATTAGATTTTGATTGGATTTGGGTTGGATTCGGATTGGATTTGGATTGGATTTGGATTAGATTTGGATTGGATTTGGATTGGATTTGGATTGGATTTGGATTGGATTTGGATTGGATTGGATTGGATTTGTATTGGATTCGGATTGGATTTGTATTGGATTTGGATTGGAATTGGATTGGATTTGGATTGGATTTGGATTGGATTTGGATTGGATTTGGATTGGATTTGGATTGGATTTGGATTGGATTTGGATTGGATTTGGATTGGATTTGGATTGGATTTGGATTGGATTTCGATTGGATTTGGATTGGATTTGGATTGAATTTGGATTGGATTTGGATTAGATTTTGATTAGATTTTGATTGGATTTGGATTGGATTTGTTTTGGATTTGTATTGGATTCGGATTGGATTTGGATAGGATTTGGATTGGATTTGGATTGGATTTGGATTGGATTTGGATTGGATTTGGATTGGATTTGGATTGGATTTGGATTGGATTTGGATTGGATTTGGGTTGGATTTGGATTGGATTTCGATTGGATTTGGATTGGATTTGGATTGGATTTGTATTGGATTTGTATTGGATTCGGATTGGATTTGTATTGGATTTGGATTGGATTTGGATTGGATTTGGATTGGATTTGGATTGGATTTGGATTGGATTTGGATTGGATTTGGATTGGATTTGGATTGGATTTGGATTGAATTTGGATTGGATTTGGATTGAATTTGGATTGGATTTGGATTTGATTTGGATTAGATTTGGATTGGATTTGGATTGGATTTGGATTGGATTTGGATTGGATTTGGATTGGATTTGGATTGGATTTGGATTGGATTTGGATTGAATTTGGATTGGATTTGGATTGGATTTGGATTGGATTTGGATTGGATTTGGATTGGATTTGGATTGGATTTGGATTGGATTTTGATTGGATTTGGAATGGATTTGGATTGGATTTGGATTGGATTCGGATTGGATTTGTATTGGATTTGGATTGGATTTGGATTGGATTTGGATTGGATTTGGATTGGATTTGAATTGGATTTGGATTGGATTTGGATTGAATTTGAATTGGATTTGGATAGGATTTGGATTGGATTTGGATTGGATTTGGATTGGATTTGGATTGGATTTGGATTGGATTCGGATTGGATTCGGATTGGATTTGGATTAGATTTTGATTGGATTTGGGTTGGATTCGGATTGGATTTGTATTGGATTTGGATTAGATTTTGATTGGATTTGGGTTGGATTCGGATTGGATTTGAATTGGATTTGGATTAGATCTTGATTGGATTTGGATTGGATTCGGATTGGATTTGGATTGGATTCGGTCTGGATTTGTATTGGATTTGGATAGGATTTGGATAGGATTTGGATTGGATTTGGATAGGATTTGGATTGTATTTGGATTGGATTTGGATTGGATTTGGATTGGATTTGGATTAGATTTTGATTAGATTTTGATTGGATTTGGATTGGATTTGTATTGGATTAGTATTGGATTTGTATTGGATTCGGATCGGATTTGTATTGGATTTGGATTGGATTTGGATTGGATTTCGATTGGATTTGGATTGGATTTGGATTGAATTTGTATTGGATTTGGATTGGATTTGTATTGGATTTGGATTGGATTTGGATTGGATTTGGATTGGATTTGTATTGGATTTGGATTTGGATTGGATTTGGATTGGATTTGGATTGGATTTGGATTGGATTTGGATTGGATTTGTATTGGATTCGGATTGGATTTGTATTGGATTTGGATTGGATTTGGATTGGATTTGGATTGGATTTGGATTGGATTTGGATTGGATTTGGATTGGATTTGGATTGGATTTGGATTGGATTTGGATTGAATTTGGATTGGATTTGGATTGGATTTGGATTGGATTTGGATTGAATTTGGATTGGATTTGGATTGAATTTGGATTGGATTTGGATTAGATTTGGATTAGATTTGGATTGGATTTGGATTGGATTTGGATTGGATTTGGATTGGATTTGGATTGGATTTGGATTGGATTTGGATTGGATTTGGATTGGATTTGGATTGGATTTGGATTGGATTTGGATTGGATTTGGATTGAATTTGGATTGGATTTGGATTGGATTTGGATTGGATTTGGATTGGATTTGGATTGGATTTGGATTGGATTTGGATTGGATTTTGATTGGATTTGGAATGGATTTGGATTGGATTTGGATTGGATTCGGATTGGATTTGTATTGGATTTGGATTGGATTTGGATTGGATTTAGATTGGATTTGGATTGGATTTGGATTGGATTTGGATTGGATTTGGATTGAATTCGGATAAGATTTGAATTGGATTTGGATTAGATTTTGATTGGATTTGGATTGGATTCGGATTGGATTTGGATTGGATTCGGTCTGGATTTGTATTGGATTTGGATAGGATTTGGATAGGATTTGGATTGGATTTGGATAGGATTTGGATTGTATTTGGATTGGATTTGGATTGGATTTGGATTGGATTTGGATTAGATTTTGATTGGATTTGGATTGGATTTGTATTGGATTAGTATTGGATTTGTATTGGATTCGGATTGGATTTGTATTGGATTTGGATTGGATTTGGATTGGATTTGGATTGGATTGGATTTGGATTGGATTTGGATTGGATTTGGATTGGATTTGGATTGGATTTGGATTGGATTTCGATTGGATTTGTATTGGATTTGGATTGGATTGGATTTGGATTGGATTGGATTTGGATTAGATTTGGATTAGATTTGGATTGGATTTGGATTGGATTTGGATTGGATTTGGATTGGATTTGGATTGGATTTGGATTGGATTTGGATTGGATTTGGATTGAATTTGGATTGGATTTGGATTGGATTTGGATTGGATTTGTATTGGATTTGGATTGGATTTGGATTGGATTTGGATTGGATTTGGATTGGATTTGGATTGGATTTGGATTGGATTTGGATTGAATTTGGATTGGATTTGGATTGGATTTGGATTGGATTTGGATTGGATTTGGATTGGATTTGGATTGGATTTGGATTGGATTCGGATTGGATTTTGATTGGATTTGGAATGGATTTGGATTGGATTTGGATTGGATTTGGATTAGATTTGGATTGGATTTGGATTGGATTTGGATTGGATTTGGATTGAATTTGGATTGGATTTGGATTGGATTTGGATTGGATTTGGATTGGATTTGGATTGGATTTGGATTGGATTTGGATTGGATTTTGATTGGATTTGGAATGGATTTGGATTGGATTTGGAATGGATTTGGATCAGAATGTATTGGATTTAAATTAATTTTGAATTTGGGTTGGATTTGATTTGGATTAAGGTTGGATTTGGATCGGAATCAAATTAAATTCAAATTGGATTTGGATTAGGTTTATATTGGATTTTGACTGGATTTGGATTTGGATTGGATTTGTATTGGATTTGTATTGGATTTGTATTGGATTCGGATTGGATTTGTATTGGATTTGGATTGGATTTGGATTGGATTTGGATTGGATTTGGATTGGATTTGGATTGGATTTGGATTGGATTTGGATTGGATTTGGATTGGATTTGGATTGGATTTGGATTGAATTTGGATTGGATTTGGATTAGATTTGGATTTGGATTGAATTTGGATTGGATTTGGATTAGATTTGGATTAGATTTGGATTGGATTTGGATTGTATTTGGATTGGATTTGAATTGGATTTGGATAGGATTTGGATTGGATTTGGATTGGATTTGGATTGGATTTGGATTGGATTTGGATTGGATTTGGATTGGATTTGGATTGGATTTGGATTGGATTTGGATTGGATTTGGATTGGATTTGGATTGGATTTGGATTGAATTTGGATTGGATTTGGATTGGATTTGGATTGGATTTGGATTGGATTTGGATTGAATTTGGATTGGATTTGGATTGGATTTGGATTGGATTTGGATTGGATTTGGATTGGATTTGGATTGGATTTGGATTGGATTCGGATTGGATTTTGATTGGATTTGGAATGGATTTGGATTGGATTTGGAATGGATTTGGATTGGATTTGGAATGGATTTGGATCAGAATGTATTGGATTTAAATTAATTTTGAATTTGGGTTGGATTTGATTTGGATTAAGGTTGGATTTGGATCGGAATCAAATTTAATTCAAATTGGATTTGGATTAGGTTTATATTGGATTTTGACTGGATTTGGATTTGGATTGGATTTGTATTGGATTTGTATTGGATTTGTATTGGATTCGGATTGGATTTGTATTGGATTTGGATTGGATTTGGATTGGATTTGGATTGGATTTGGATTGGATTTGGATTGGATTTGGATTGGATTTGGATAGGATTTGGATTGGATTTGGATTGGATTTGGATTGGATTTGGATTGGATTTGGATTGAATTTGGATTGGATTTGGATTGGATTTGGATTGGATTTGGATTGGATTTGGATTGGATTTGGATTGGATTTGGATTGGATTTGGATTGGATTTGGATTGGATTTGGATTGGATTTGGATTGGATTCGGATTGGATTTTGATTGGATTTGGAATGGATTTGGATTGGATTTGGTCTGGATTTGGATTGGATTTATATTGGATTTGGATTGGATTTGGATTGGATTTGGATTGGATTTGGATTGGATTTGGATTGGATTTGGATTGGATTTGGATTGGATTTGGATTGGATTTGAATTGGATTTGGATTGAATTTGGATTGGATTTGGATTAGATTTGGATTGGATTTGGATTGGATTTGGATTGGATTTGAATTGGATTTGGATAGGATTTGGATTGGATTTGGATTGGATTTGAATTGGATTTGGATTGGATTTGGATTGGATTTGGATTGGATTTGAATTGGATTTGGTTTGGATTTGGATTGGATTTGGATTGAATTTGGATTGGATTTGGATTGGATTTGGATTGGATTTTGATTGGATTTGGAATGGATTTGGATTGGATTTGGAATGGATTTGGATCAGAATGTATTGGATTTAAATTAATTTTGAATTTGGGTTGGATTTGATTTGGATTAAGGTTGGATTTGGATCGGAATCAAATTAAATTCAAATTGGATTTGGATTAGGTTTATATTGGATTTTGACTGGATTTGGATTTGGATTGGATTTGTATTGGATTTGTATTGGATTTTCAATTTAATTTCAATTGGATTTAGATATTATTTGGGAAGGATATAGTTCGGGTATGGATGAGATTAAAATTCGATTTGGAATACACTGGTAAATATTCTGAAATACCAAATTATTTAAAAAAAATAATTATTTTCCCAATACCTAACCTATTAACGGAATAAATTTCACTCATTTAGACCGTTTAATTCTTTAATGCAATGTATAACGAAATTGTTCAAAATAGACGACGGAGTTATGTTTGCTCGAACACATCGAAACAAAAAGATGGATACTGAAAATATGATGAAAGACTAAGAACTAGTAAAATTCTTTGTATCACAGTACGGAAATAGAATTCTGATTCGTTTTAGACCTTTCCTTTCTGTTTTCATGTCTAAAATTAAACCACAAGAAACCATATAACAAAAAGAAAAAGTGACACGATAAGATAACATCAGTGCTATTCATGCAGGCATGCATCGTGTTGGTGTCGAGTGCAATTATCGGCCAGAACAAAGCAGAGAAAATCGTGCACTTTTTCTATCGCGTCAAAATTAGTAAGCAGGATAACAATGTACGTCAGCGGAAAAAATCAAAATCAAACACTTACGACTGGTGTTTCTTGCTCTACGGACATTGGTGCGGTACGGGTAATCCCATAGTAGTGGAGTGGTAGTAGTACGAATAGTGGTCACACAGCCACACACACTCGGGCAGGAACCAAGTAGAAGGGTATATTACAACAAGTGGAACCGCAGTCGGGACCTAATATAGATTAGAGGGCATCTTCGAGCGGTGTTTAGTAGCGGATGGCACCGGTTGGACTACTGATAACCAGTGTTGCAAGCAGTGTGGGTCCGGGTAAAACATCAAACATTTACAAAACATAGTAGAAGGACTTGCTGACTGGCTGACTGGTCAGCCTGTTTCCCACTCTAGGACTAGATGCCGGTTGATTTAGATTTTTACACTGTTCTGACTTCCAAACCAGCCTTAACACAACACTGAACACACACAAACACTGACTTTGACGCTCTAGTGATGAATATGATGATTGAGTGCCAAACTTTTCGCGTCTAGTGGGATCAGGCACGGAACATCAAACGAAATCTTGACAAAACATGTACCTGGTGGATTGGCGTTACGTTGGATTCTTTATCGGTATGATCGAAGAACAAACATAAAAAAGCTCTGTAGAAAAGGCTAATCAAACTTCTACTCCGATGGCACACGACCACAAAACCGCTCACAGTACGAAACTTTTCCGTTCGGAAGTCGCGCACATTTCGTTAGCCCTGATGATTATTAACTGGTAACTTTTTCGGTTCATTCCGTTAAACTTATATTTTCACCTGGGTAAATATTTGTTACTTATCTTTCTTATATTAAAAAAAACTCTATCAGTCCTTGTTTCAGGCTCTGGTAATTGACTTGACGTTTACTCTCGGGATTCCGTTTGATCCGGGGCACACATTCTACACACTAGGAAAGGCCAAAAACACTTCGATATAGCTACACTGTGTAATTTTCCGCAGTCGACGACGAGGCTCTCCCTTATAATCCTAGCTGGATGGGCGAACGGCCGAGGTTCGACTGCTCTGATGCGAAAAACGACGATACTTCTTCACACCCGCAGTCGTCGGGTTTGGGTTTGGTCCTGTACACGGGGATAGATAAAATATTTGGTTTATAAGTGGTTTGATGATACCGCGCGTCTCGTTGGACTGGTGGAACTGTACTGATGATGGTGCCATTTCATTACCGTGTGATCATTTCAAGCCACTGAAAACGGTAAGGAAATTATACAACCGTAGAAAAGCTTACCCTAATAAGTCAACTCGGTTTCGGAGGAAAAAGGGTTGTGCCGACTGGATTATTCAGGAAATGGAACATGAGGAGAAAAAAAGGATTAGAAGGGAACGATGCGGAAAACATCTCTTCGGATGTTACTTTCATCTTGCACA
Organism: Wyeomyia smithii; assembly: GCF_029784165.1. Lineage (NCBI taxonomy): Eukaryota > Metazoa > Arthropoda > Insecta > Diptera > Culicidae > Wyeomyia > Wyeomyia smithii. The sequence continues at coordinate 4,455,768 of NC_073695.1, read as the reverse complement.
CCTTGCAACAGCAGAGCCAAAATTAATTTTGCTCGGTAATCCCAGCTAATAGCTCGACGGTAAAATACTCTGAGGCTGATTTCGGAATTGAAATTTGATAGATTAACATCGCGGTTCTGTTTGCAGTTGCCAAGAAATTTCGGTGACTTACAACAGGTGGAGCCTAACAAACGTTTATTGTGTTCTAAAGGTCACGGCAATTTCGGTTAACTGAGGGTAGAAAGCCTAAAGAGATTGCTTGGAAATTAGTATAAACAGAACTTCAGGAATGCGAAATAAGTAACGCATGACAGCAAGTGAAAAATTACCTCATAAGCTGATACTTTGAAATTTGCCGGTCTAAAGGTCGGAATCATTTATCTTTTGCGATGTTCTTAGCGTTCTTGACATTTTTAAAGATTAACGACATTACTAAAGCTTTCGACACTTTTAATATCTTTACAAATTTGACGTTTTCGATATTTTTGTCATTTTTAACACTAGACATTTTAGACATTTTTGATATTTCTGACATTTTTGACTGAGAGGTAAGGGCATATAGTCGCTGCAACTGCTATCATCAAACTGACAGCGAAGGCTTCAGCACGGAAACAAAAGAAGAAGAAGACTGAGAGGCTGGCAGTACTCTCTCAAAATTCAATGAAACTTTGTGGATGTGTAAACCCTACTACTCTAAGCAATTTTATTTTTTTTTTTAATTTATCTGTACTTACATTTGAAAAGGGCTGGAGTTATTTTATAGATCAATAAATCTCAAAAATGGCAAGAAATAAAGAACAGTTGTCAAGCGATGATGTTAAGACAAGTGTCTGTATTTTTATAGAAAATATTGACAAAATTAAATTTGAGGTCATACACTAAAAAAGTCATTTTAAAACAACTTTTCTCTAATTCTTGTCATAGCCGTACTTCCAAGAGGACACAAAAGAGTTTTTGTTAAGAAAATTAATTCAGACGAAGTTTAGGCAACTTATTTTGCAAAAAATCTAAGATGACCCAGTTTTTTATAACCACTTTTTGTTTTGACGTAGAATTACGTCTCTCAGGAAGTTCAACTACATAGTGGTGTGAAATGAAAATCGAAACACAGAAAAAGCGAAAAATAGGTCCCATTTCAAATGCTAAGGGGCCAGTTAGTTTTCAATACATTTCCTTCGTTTTTGCAGCAAATCGATTGTTGCATTCGCCCAAATGCAGCAAATTTAAGTTTAATTATTCGATGACTATTGAAAATTGTCAAGCATTTTTGGAACGCAAATTTCAACCACTTTCAACCACAACCACAGGGAAAAACGAACCCAAAGGGTCTGTAATTCCCCAAAATACACAATTAAAAAAGGGGTAAAATAGACCATTTTTCATACCCTGCACTGAATAAAACCATCACCAATCGATTTATTGACCAATTTTACATAAAAAAAATATATTTCAGCGGCTTCTAATTAGTGGGAATTTGGACTCATTTTTTCTCAGTACTGGTTGATCGCTTAAAGCTTGCGTTCCTTAGCGCAACCGAAAGAATTATATGTCTAGTAAACCGGAAAAGCACTCTTAGGGCTATATAAAAGCTTGCTTCTGCTCAAACCAATCAGTTTACTAGTAGATGGCCACTAGGACGGTCATAATTAAACAGCAGCGAGTACCAGCAGTCGTCCCTGTGGCTCTGTGGTTAGCGATGTCGGTCGGCTAGCTTTCCCACACGGTTGTGATATCAGGTTCGATTCCCGATCGAGTCAAGGATCTTTTCGAGCTGAAAATTTCCTCGACTCAGCACTGGGGCACGGTGTATCGTTATATTTATCCTACACATGCAAAATGTGCCAAAAAACAATATCGATAACGAATTCTCTCAACTAATCTAGATGATCGAGACCGCTATTAGCCCCAAGGCTAAGCGTGCGATATTGTTGTTGAGTACCAGCAGCCTCAGCGGTAGGTGCACCGGCACTTCTTCTTCCTCTAGTAAAAAACTGTTTTTGTGGGGAGCGGCTGATGCTGGTGCATTGGTCAGCACTTCTTCCAGTGAAAAGCTCAAATGGAGATGTTGGCAATTAAAATCTATCGGCCGTCATTTTTGTTGTATAAACACCATAGACCGTGTTATCAGAAGAGTGCCTGGGTCTCATTATTGGAGATATTGAAATAAACAACAAATTGTCCTTTTGAGGGCAAACTAATATTTATTTTGAAGAGTTGAGAGCCTTTCTGAGTCGGCTTTCGGCTCGAACCATTTCATTTTCGAATGATGGGATGAACGCCTGATTTTTTTTCTGTGTAGAATCTCAAATTCGATTTTGTCAAAATTTTTCTATGAAAGCTCCGACATTTTTCTAAAAGTCATCCCTTGAAGACTTTTCTTTATCTTTGAAAGTTATTCAGATATATGTACTAAGGTCTCAAAGTAAGTCAAAAATCAAAATCCGTTTTAGACAAAATTGATGAGCGTTGATAATGCAATGTGCAATCCAAAAACTTTATTCGGATCAACTAGTTTGAAATATTCTATAAACCTGAAATTGAATATTTAAATTTGAAATATTCTATAAACCCAAAATTAAATATTAAAAAATAAAAAAAAATTAAAGGGTATGTGCTTGAGTGCACAAACGTAGGCTTGACGTGGGACTATTGTGGGTGTACAGATTTAATTCTGCCATAGCCATAGTATATAACACACACCAAACGTAAAATACCATACACAACAATCCATGAACGAAAAAACACACACGCTACTCACACACACACACACACACACACACACACACACACACACACACACACACACACACGATACTCACACACACACACGATACTCACACACACACACACACGATACTCACACACACACGATACTCACACACACACGATACTCACACACACACGATACTCACACACACACGCTACTCACATCCACACCCATACACGCTACTCACACACACACACACGCGCGCTACTCACACACACACACATACACACACATACACACACATACACACATGTACACATACACACATACACACATACACACACACGCTACTCACACACGCTACTCACACACGCTACTCACACACACACACGCTACTCACACACACACACACTCACACACACACGCTACTCACACACACACACACACACACACACACACACACACACACACGCTACTCACACACACACACACGCTACTCACACACACACACACGCCACTCACACACACACACACGCTACTCACACACACACACACGCCACTCACACACACACACACGCCACTCACACACACACACACGCTACTCACACACACACACACACGCTACTCACACACACACACACACACGCTACTCACACACACACACACGCTACTCACACACACACACACGCAACTCACACACACACACACACACACACACACACACACACACACACACACACACGACACACTATACCTACACAAATTACTATCGGCAGCATCCAAACGGCTTCCAAGTCTTCCAATGGTCCCTTCCAACGGCTTCCAATGGTCCTCAGTGCCGATCACGTCCAGTTTCGGGCTGTATTCCAACAACGATATCTGAACTAGATTACCACTGGTGGGGTCCAACTCAGATCGAAGGGAAGCCGAACTGTTCGCTTTGACGGTCGACCAGGGAATGAGCTTCTCTCAACACGGAATGTCCTTTTATAGCGTCACTCAGTGTGGGAAAGTTGGGTGATTGGGGGAAGAACCAATCACGTGGAAGCATCTCTGCTTTCTATCTCCGTCGCTTACGTTGGGTGATGAATGCGATGCCAATTGGCTGGCACTGCTAGCCAATGACTGAATGCGTGAAATCATTTCATGTTTTTGAAGTCTGCGTTAGGGAAATATACCAATCGTATGAAAAATGTATATGGATATTCGACCTTCAAACTTTCCCGCAATTTTCACGGAGTAATAAGAAAATGGTAACTAAAATTATCCTGTTATACAAATCTTGTATATTTTAGTTTTCCAACGGTATATTAACTATTGAAATCGGAACAGTTGTTTGAGCGCTATTAGCATCTAAAATCTTCCATTCCGCCAACCAAAAACGTTACATGTTCAATCCAGTTTTTCCAGAAGGTACCTTAGTATAGTGAAGAAAGACGTAGTCCCACGTCAAAAATGTGAATACAAAAACAATTACAATAAATTTAAGATTAAAGAATACGGACTAGGAACGAAGCTAAAACAAAACCTAAAGAAAATACAAATTTGATCAGGAAAATTATTATCATTTTGATACTGTTACGGTTGCCATGTAGAAATAAGAATTTATGAGCTGAGCTGCAGTTTTTGCCAGTTCTATTGCGACGCAGTCACCACTGAATTTGGTTTAATGTTGGTTGTTTTTCATGTTCGGATTTTTAATACAGTTTTGTTATAATTTTTTGTTCATTATATAATTATAGTTTGAAATATATAACAAAAAAAAAATAACATAGCAAAATATTAAGTTCAAAGAAGAAAAAAAATGGATTACAATCAAATCGTTTGCTACTTGATGTGGAAATATTCTATCGACACAAAACTATTTATTATTCAATTTTCACTGTTAAAGTAAGTTTGTAGAAAATGTAAAACATAAAAAAATAGAAAATGTAAAACATTTAAATTTTTGAAATAAATTCAAGATGGAAGAATATGAACTAATAACGGAGCTAAAAAACCCAGAAGAAAATATCAATTTGATTCGGGTAATGAATATCAATTCAACACTGTCACGGTCGTCATGTAGAAATAAGAATTTATGAACTGAACTCCGGTTTCTGTCAGCTTTATTGGAACGCAGTCTTGTCAAAATTTGGTTCAATGGTGGTCTTTCTCTGATTTTGATTGTCGATTCAACTTTGTTATTATTTTTGACCATAATCTAAACATATAAAAATGCAGCTCTGTCTGTCTGTCTGTCTGTCTGATTCATATAGGCTTGGAAACTACCGAACCGATCGGCGTAAAATTTTGTATATAGGGGTCTCAGGAGCCGGGAAATGTGACTAAGATAGTTTGAGACCCCTCCCTAGTTTGCAAGGGAGGGGTCCAATACAAATGGAACACAAATTTCTGCACATCTCGAGAACTAACCAAGTAAATGGAAACAAATTTGGCATGTAGATATTTTCAGGAGTATCAAATATTTCCATGTTGTTTTGACACCCTTCCCTCTTCTGGAAGAAAGGGGTCCCATACAAATGAAACACAAATTTCTGCACATCTTGAGAACTAACAAAGTAAATGGAACCATATTTGGCAAGTGGATGTTTTTACGGGTAACAAATATATTCATAATGGTTTGACGCTACTCCCTCTTCTATATGGACGGAGTCACATACAAATGAAATGCAAATTTCGCACAGCTTGAGAACCAATCAACCAAACAAATATGTCCATAATGGTTCGGCACCCCTCCTTCTCCTGTAAGGGAGGGGTTCCAAACAAATGAAACACAAATATCTGCACATCTCGAGAACAAATTAAATAAATGAAACCAAATTTGGCAGGTGAATGTTTTGCCTTTCTCCTAGAAAGGTATAGCAATCACTGGAAAAACCAAAGATATAAAAGTGGTCCCAATGGCCGAATGTCATATACCACTCGACCCCTTTCGACGAGCTGAGCATTTTCTGTATGTATGTATGTATGTGTGTGTGTATGTGTATATGTGTGTGTGTGTATGTGCAACTTTTTTTTTCTCACTCACTTTTCTCAGAGATGGCTGGACCGATTTTCATAAAATTAACTTTCATAAAATTAATGAAAGGTCTAGTTGCGCCATAGGTTGCTATTGAATTACATTGTAATCGGATTTTTAGTTTAGAGGTTATGTATCAAAATGTAAAAATCACGAAACATCAATATCTCAGAAACCACACAACCGATTTCAATAAAACTGGTTGCAAATGATCGGGATGTCTCCAAAACCCTTAACTTTTAAATTTCGCAATGATTGAACATATGGTTCAAAAGTTATGTAAAGAATAGTAATCCTGAGGTTGTTTAAACTCACTCATTTTTCTCAGAGATGGCTGAACCGATTTTCACAAAATTAGTGTTAAATGAAAGGTCTAGTTGCCCCATAGCTTGCTAATGAATTTCATTGTAATCGGATTGTAACTTTGTCCGTTGGTCGTAAAAATGTAAAATCACATAATGAAAGTAAACATATTGACTTTCTCCTAACGATCACTGGTTAATTAAAAGGTAGGCAAATGATTGAAATGGCCGAATGTCATATACTACTCAACTCAGTTCGACGAATCGAGCGTTTTCTGTATATATGCATGTATAGGTGTATATGTTTGTGTGTGGGTGTGTACGTGTGTACGTGTGTATGTGCACCTTTTTTTCGCACTCACTTCTCTCAGAGATGGTCTGACCGATTCTTTCTATCTTGGTGTCAAATGAAAGGTCTATTTGCCGCTTAGGTCGCTATAGCATTTCATTGTGATCAAACTTTTAGATTTGGCACTGCGTCAGAATGTGAAAAACGCTCTTATATCTCAGAAGCTATGAACATAGTTGAATTCAAATTAATGGGCTTTTAAACCCTTAAACAATGACTTACGTAATGTTTAAATATGTAGTTTGAGAGTTATAGAAAGAAACGTAACCCGCCGACTGTTTGAAACTACAGCTACGATCAAAATATGTGGCCTCAACATCATTTAACCCTCTAGTACCCAAATTAATTTTTAGACGGACTTCGAAAAAATCACTATTAAGCCTCATAAACATTTTTTTAGTTCTAATTGAAGCTTTTTAGAGGTTCAACTGAAGACCGCCTAGAGGCGGCACTGGGCACTAGAGGGTTAAATTTGATATTTTACTATTTCAATGTTTGCGGCCTTGCTCGGGATTGGAGTTGAAATTAAAAGCCACTTTTGCCTTTCTCCTAGAAAGGTATAGCAATCACTGCAAAAACTAAAGGTATAAAAGTGCTCAAAAGGGCCGAATGTCGTATATGTGTGTGTGACGCTCTCCCAATCTAACTCGATTTTCTCAGAGATGGTTGGACCGATTTCAATGAAAATAATTGCAAATGAAAGGTCTAGTTACCCCATAAGACCCTATTGAATTTTATTGTAATCTGATTTCTAGTTTATAGATTATGTATCAAAGTTTAAAAATCACGAAACATCAATATCTTAGAAACTACACAACTGATTTGAATAAAATTAGTTTCATATGAACGGGCTACCTAAAAAAACCTTAGCTTTTGAATTTTATGAAGATTGAACTTGTGGTTCAGAAGTTATGGAAAGAAACGTGTTCTGGAGACTATTTAATCTCACTCATGTTTCTCAGAGATGGCTGGACCGATTTTCATAAAATCAGTGTCATATGGAAGGTCTTGTTGCCCCATAAGACCCTATTAATTTTTTTTGCAAACGGATTATTACTTTGCCTGTCATGTTTAAAAATGTGAAATCCAGCTATGAAAAGAATTCCGAAGACTACTTGGACTCACTCACTTTTCTTAGAGATGGTTGAACCGATTTCCACAAAATTAGTGTCTAATGAAAGGTCTAGCTGCCTCATAACACCCTATTGAATTTAACTGTAATCGGACTGTAACTTCGTCTATAATGTATCGAAATGTGATAATCACGAAACCTCATTATCTTAGAAACTACACAACCGATTTGAACAATATTGATATCAGATGAAACCTTAACTAGTAAGGGTTAACTGTTGAATTATGATTGAACACGTGATTTCAAAGTTTGGCTGCCCTATACATTCCCTTTTCATTTGATTGTTATCAAACTTAAGCAACCGTTATGTATTAAATTGTTAAAACAACGAAAATCTATTATCTCAAGTATTACACGACTTATTTGAACATAACTAGTGTCATACAACCGAGTCATCTCTCAAACTTACAAATAACAAACTTCATAACAATTTGATATGCTGTTCAAAAGTTTTGGAAAGAAAAGAAATTCAAAGACTATTCAACACTATACCTGCTTTGATCAATATATATGGCCTCAACATGATTTAAATGTGGTATCGTATTTGTTTGAACGTTCCTGGTATCGCTCGTGATTAAATTGTTCGAAATAAGGAGTCATTTCAGTACGACATTACGTCAAATTTCATATTTTATACTTCAATTACAACATCAATATTCAAGAACCCAAAGAGTGAATATACCATTATTGGACTTAAGCAATCATGTAAATTTATTTTTACAAATAATAAGTTTGAATGAGAAAGGCTGAGTCTGACCGCTAGGTGGATTAATTTAGGTTTTTGGGGTAACAAACATGTCCATAATGTTTTCACATTCCTCCTTCTTCTGGAAGGGAGGGGATTTCTACAAATGAAACACAAATGTCTGCACATCTCGAGAAATAACCAAGTAAATGGAACCAAATTTGATATGTTGAGGTATTTGAGAGCAAGAAAAATTTTTCATGGTGGTTCGGCAGAGAGGACTCATACAAATGAAACTCAAATTTTTTCACAACTCAAGAACTAATCAGGTAAATGAAACCAAATTTCGCATGTGGAGGTTTTTGGTAGCCAAAAATATTTTTATGGTGGTTCGACACCCCTCCCACTTCTGAATGGGAGGGCTATTATACATATCAAACACAAATTTGACACTCCCCGGAAGGAGAAGGAGGTCTCCCATACAAACTTATTAGATATTTCAACCAGGTTTCCGAAAAACAGCCTAAAATGATCGGGTCGATGCACAGGAGCCATTTTATGAAATCCAAGATGGCGTCTTTTGGTTTCTGAAGAACAGCGGAAAATGACCGAATATCACCCATTATGGGTTTGTCTGGAATCGTAATGATGAACTGAAGTGACAAATCGACCTAAGACAACATTTTAAATTGTAAGATGGCAACTTCCGGTTTCTGGAAAACAGCCAAAAATGGTCGATTTCCATCCAATATGAAAATCTCTGGAACTAGAATGATGCACAAAAGCTAATCGATCACAGACACCTTTTCAAATTCAAACATGGCGATTTCCGGTGTCTGGCAAACAGCTGAAAATGACCAAATACGATTCAACATGAATGTTTCCGGAGCTAGAATGACACCCGGGGTCAGAAATTGATTTCACATGCTGTTGGAAGCAACTGGAGCAGAACTGGGAACACCGTTACCGTTTCCTGTTTGCCCGCTGGGCTCTCCCATGACAGCAAGACTGTCACTGCGACAGATGCCCGGTTGGCAACATTAATGTCATCCGGTATAGACGACCATATTGTTTTACAAGCATCTAGGTAATAAACGTTGAATATTTCATTTCGTTAACTACGCGGTTAATAGTTATAAGAACGTGTCGTTGAGTGTTAATTTCACTGTCCCTTGTGGAAACACAACACATGCCATTTTGGAATTCAAGATGGCAACTTCTGGTTTCTGGAAAACAGCGAAAAATTACCAAATACTACCCAATATGGGTACTTTCGAAATCGTGATGATGACTGAAGCCACAAATCAAGCTTAGGCAACATTTTGAATTGTAGAATAGCGACTTCCGGTGTCTGGAACACAGCCTAAAATGACCAAATACCACCCAATATGGGTGTTTCTTCAACCGGAATGACGCTCAGAGGCCATAAATTGTCTTAAATGTAATTTTGAATTACAAGATGGCGACTTCCGGTTTCTGAGAACAGCGGAAAATGACCAAATAACATCCAATATGGGTGTTTCTGAAACCGGTATAACACTTAAGAGTCTGAAATTGACTACAAATACCATTTAAAAATCCAAGATGGCGAAATTGGAAAAAAAATTACAATTTTTCTCCGTATTTTTTGATTCAATTTTCCATTACTTGTTCTCTTTTATTTTGCATGATATTTTTCAGTAAATCTGAGTTCCGTATGACTTGCCTCTCAGTTTGATTTCATTTATGTTTAGTATTGGAAAAGACGCGCAACGATTTCGCTGAAACTTTATTAAAGGTTTTTCGTAAATTTTAATTTTGATACGGGCGGTGCATTTCTCGGCTCTCTTAGGCTGAAATTTGATGGTATTCGTTCCATTTATGGCTTCAATGGTCTAAATGGTTTAGGCTGATTTTGGAATTATTTTGGCTATTCTTTTGCTGACATTTTTTTCGATTATTCACAAAATAAAATTAAAGTAATAAACATTTTTCGACTTTTCACTGTAAAAAAAATTCCATGTCCATGATATAGAGGAGGGAAGGGGCTTGTCCACGAGGGGGGACGGGGGACGAGTCTAAAATGACGATTTTTGTGTCTACGCGAAATGTGGACGGCCCCTAATGCAATTCGGTATCCACAAAATTTCTTTAGCGTCAAATAAATTCACTATTTGGCGTAGGAATATTCAATCGGCACTACTTAGAACTATTGAAAATTAAAAAACGAGTGCTACGGCAAATGTATAGAAAAATAATACTTTTCGGTCTTAACGGTCTATCAAAACGCTACTAGGGTAAGGCATAGTATTTTCGGCAGTGATTAAAATAGAATCTCAGAGGTTAGGATCAACCTACGAAGCCAATTTTTTGCATTTTCTCATCTCAATTTACCATACTGCAAGAAATTAGTTTCGTACACACTTAATTTATCTCGGCGAACTTCCCAACAGCCGATGGAGCTCGGCGAATTTTTTAACAAATATCAGCAATATATTTCGACGAACATTCAGCAAATATATCGATCTACCGTAAACCAGCAGGTATTAAATTTCGTTTGCCGAAGTTCTTGAAAATTCTGCCGAAAACTTGTAGAACATTTCGCTGAATTTATCAGCTGTTGAGTTCTCGGCAATAAAATCTAAGTGTGTAGATTATTCCTGAGATTCTATTTTTATCACTGCCGAAAATACTCTTCCTTACCCTATGTTATATGTTTGATTTTTCGGCCTTTGGGCTTGGCCTTCCTCTGAGAATACGCTGAACGCAAAACGGTAAAATTTTATATACCCTGAAGAAGACCAAATCCGAAAGCTGAAACGTCGGACATAAAACAAAATAGCGTGTCGATCCACCGTTAAGAGTAAAAAGCGTAAATTGCTATAAAACAATACTATTTAATGTGCAATATGCACTTCAGAAAAAATTTGAATAGAATAACGTTAAAAATAAAAAGTAGAAACAAAATGAAAGAAATCAAAAGAAAAGAAATGCTTGAAAATATCAGTTTTTCTGGACACAAATAGCAAAATACTTGGAGCATTCGATTTGGGAAATTATACTAAATACGATACTGTCACGGTCGCCATGTAGAATTCACACCAAAAATTGTGATTTTTTTTTTTCTTCTTTGAACGCGGATATATGACTGCTTTTGGCATAAAACGAAAAATGTGATGGAAAATAGGTCGATGTCTTGTACCGTTTTTAAGAAGTGGAGATAAGCAACCCACATAAAAACGCGTAAAAAAGTCCTTACTGTATATTAATTTATGAAAAAAAAACTTCAGTCATTTTTAAATGCAAGCACAGATAAATTTTCATAAAAAAAGAAAAAAAAAAACAAATATAAAAAGCTGCTTAGGGTAGTAAACTGTACACCCTTGGGTGCTACATTCCGATTCGCAACTCGACCTTCTGTTTATTTTTACACAAGACTTCGCAGCCAGCTGTTTAGTGTACAGGACAATTGCGGGGCTAGCGCTACGATCCTACTGACACTAGCAGCCTTTCCTAAGCCGATACTCCGTTCACTCTGGCTTTAAAGTTAGAACAAGAAGATCTCAACGGAAATCACTATTAGCTATTAACATGCAAAGGGCAATCATCGTATATTGAAAAGCATTTTCTGCAGAGCTGTAAGTAAACCGACAGGAAACGTAACAACGTTTTCCTTCTTCTGCATTTGCTTCAGGGAATGTTGCACTTCGCTTCGTGCCAGCCTCGGAACTAATGACTTCTGATCAGCATCACCATTTACTGGATGCTAAATCAACTGCAGAGAACTCTGTTACGCCCCACCGGTAGAGTGGCAATACAAATTGTCTACATTGAAGGTGGTGTGAGAGGAACTATCTAAGTGCCGTAAAGTACCTGCTATAGTGCTACTAAGTATTCAGTGAAGACATTTGCTCTACTGACCAAGCTGATCAAATGATTTTACAGCCAACCTTCCACTTTCCATTGAGGTCATAAGATGTTGATCTTATGCCACGACTTGCAGCAACGTTTAGTTTTAGACAGGAAAATAATCCCGAGAAATCGCTGTAACAACAATTTAAAGGCAATTCTACTTTATTATTATCATTTCTCGGCTGGGGAGAACGTGCCCTGAGCCATTTAATGAACATCATCTCCCGAGCTAGACAAATACGGCAAGAAATGACGCAAATGAAATAATTACACGCTGTGATACTTATTGGACGCGCGCTGGTTGCGCTCTTCTGTGTACATTTCTGCGGATCAGCATCGTCATCACTTCCATGAAGGACTATGCAAAAGCGGAACGGCAAACAGGCGACTAAATTTGGTGTCATTGTTCCCCCCGGGGTCAAAAGCACCCTACCGGTCGAGGCATCGAACAAGGTTGAAGGGCTCGAATGGCAACCGCTGCAGTAGACTTTTGATTTGATGTTTCTGCCTCTGACGGGAGAGAAAATGGGTCAAGAAAGTTTGACCAGCGGTAGATTTCATCAGATTGTGGATTGTTGGCGTCGACATTCGCACCAATGCAATAAGCCAAACTTCAGCTCAGATATCGCTTGGATTTTCTTTCATCTTTCGATCCAATCCAATCCGTAGAATGCAACTGATGCCAGTGACGTGACGGGTAATGAACTTACATGTGTTTGAAATTTGAAATTTTCACGTATCAGAGAACGTTGGAAATGGAAACTTCTTTCATATTGCCATAAATGATACAATGAAGTTCACTATTATCGACACGTGATTGTTTTGTCGCTAATTGGGTTAGCTTTAAAATTGATATTCCTACTTCAGTAATAAGAGAGTCAAATTTTCAAATTTAGAACATTCAACATTTTCTCAAATAAATCTGTGTTACACCGACACTGAAAGATATATGTACATGAAAAGCATTTTCACAGTTTGAATTTGGCAATGCTGCCATTACGATTGCCACCGATGGCCACAGTGCTCCAACATCAAGCGAAAAACTTGTTCGATTTAACCAAACGAACCACAGCCAACCTGTTCTGGCCAGAAACCGCACTTGTCCGTCGTCCAAAGGGAGGCGGGAATGGCAAACCTGCACGACTTTTTCGTTGCCTTGAACCGGAGCGTCATCGAGATATTTGCCAGCCATGGCCAGCCTGTCACTGGCAAGGCAACATTCCAGCTTCCTGCTGCTGCTGCACTTTGTAACGGTCTCTTGAGCACTTCCCGTCCGCTCCGGGATTGTTGCTGGAATATATACACACACAAGGTCATGAGGGTAGGCAAAGTTTTTCCTACGGTTTGACGGCGATGATGGCCTGAGGTCTCTGCAAGTTGCTGATTCCTTGATTTCCTTCACAGGAAGGAACCACTGGAACAAGAGATTAGTTTTCAATTTACCGCTTTGGCGAAACTTTGCTGATGCTGTTGTGATTGCACTAATAGTGGAACCCGAAACTAAAGAAAGCTCGGCTTGCTTGCGACTGGCAGCCCGACCAAATTGAATTGCCAGATCGGAGAAGGATATACTGGTTAGGACGAGAAAATTGGATCCTTTTAAGTGGATCTGATGGCAAGTTAGACGCCAGTGTTAGGCATATTAATGTGTACCGGTGGGAGGTTACGAACAGATTGCACAAATCGATGGGTTTTCCTTACTGGCTCAGGTCTGCTGGTGGGTGGTTGGGCAAAACTTCTTCGGTTGGTTGCTCGAAAATTTTCGTTCCCGGAGTATCGCTAGGTAATTTGATGTGGAGTACTTCATGTATTGGTTTTGCAGAGTATTAAAAAACTTTGCGTAATTATTGAATATTTAATTCATTGAAAAAAAGGAACAGTTTGGGAGATTAATTTTATAATTAATTTTACCCGTAAATGGTTCCGAAATATCATGTGTGTTCTTGTTATAACATAAGGTAAAGTGTCAACATTGGTATATCGAAATTCACCGAATCAAAATATTTTAGATGCGCCCTCAAATTCCTGGTACGAAATAGGTGTGTAACAACCTGCTGGCCCTTTGCGATAGCGCGACGGAGTAGGTAAAAGTAAATATCGCAGCGAACATAACACTGAATGAGCGCCAAGATTGTTTCCTTGTACAGGTTTTATGATGTTCAAAATTCTAAGAAGGAGGAAAATTTAAATCAAAGGTAAAATAATGCAAACAAAAACACTGGTGCCGTGCATTGACCAGTGCATTTTGCCAATGAGGTAAAACGTGAAAGTAAATATCCCAGCGGGGATGTCTCGAATAATCCAGCAAATGAAAATGAAAGCAATAAATTATTAAAAAGATGATTATGACAAAATGTTTCAGCGTCTGCGAAAAGTATGACAAATGATGTAATTCCAATAGAAATTGCAAACCCGAGTTAAGAAGAAAAATTGAAGGAACAGAAAAAAGGAGGAGTCAGTTGCGTGGGAGCTAGACTGTCGGGTGTCGACGGTCGAAGGGAGCGAAGGAGAAGACCACAATTTAAGGCAATGACGAAATGACGGGGTTATAAGAATGAAGTCCTTTTTCATCATTAAAAGACGCAGGAGAGGTCTTCAAAAGAAAATCAAGCATAACAAAGCGAGATCTCAAACGAGCAGAAAGCCACGACTTTGGATCTGTTGCGTTCACACGAACTACTGATTTTTTTTTTAAGTAGGTCCTTGGAAAACCTGCACGGTCGGAACCAGCCGACTTTTTTTGTAAAACGAGACTCATGAAGCTTTCTACCAAAGTGGTTTATAAGGACAAAGAGTATTTGACCAGGAGCTCAGCAGAATATGCGCCCAGAATGATAACTTCTTTTATTTTTAAATTTATTTAAATAAATTTTATTTACCTAGTACGTAACAGCGAACCTTTTCAAATTTGCTACCTGCTGGTTACTTAGTGTTCTACAACAATAAACTTGAAAATACTCTTAACTAGTAACATTAATTACAGTTCCGATATTCGAGACAGCCCCTTGAACGTTAAATAACAGGAGGAATCGACTTAAAATTATTCATACGCCAGCGCTGCAAACTTTCACTGGCATAAAAGGATTTTCAGTTGGAATTGAAGTGTTTGAATTTAAATTTTCAACGAACGAGCTGAGAATGAAAGAGACTTTCAACTCCAATCAGTAGCCAGTGATTTTTGCCTAGCAGCACATGCTGTGTTGCTTTAGCGATGTTTATGCGATTGAAAATGTAGATACTTATATACTTCATCGACTTCATACAATGAATTTGCTCGAATCAAATATTTTCGATAATGCGGTTGTTGTCACTTTCGTTGGCAGTGTCAAAAATTAGCAGCCCTGTCACACCTCTAACAAACAATGAATTGGAGGAACTATCGAGTTCTGTAATGTTGGAATCCCAGCAAAAGTTAATTTAGGCGATAAATCAACTATTGAGCCGCTAACGAAATGCGAATTGTTTGCTGATCACTTTTCTAGTGTTTATAATACTACCATGGCAACTTCTGAAGAAGCTGTACTTGCCGCTTCTGATGTCCCAATGGACACTATTTCAGCTGATGTCCCTGAGATAACCGAGGAATTGCTACTGAAGGCGGCAAAATCACTAAAGACACCCAATGCTCCTGGGCCTGATGGTGTACCTGCTATCGTCTTCAAAAGATGCATAAATGAACTCGCAAAACCACTGGCAAAAATATTCAACTTGTCCTTACAACAATGCAAGTTCCCCGCTCTTTGGAAAAACTCGCATATTTCTCCGGTATTCAAAAAAGGAAATAGACAAGATGTTACCAACTATCGTGGCATCACATCACTAAGCGCCTGATCGAAATTGTTTGAATCAATCCTTAGTAATCACCTGCTGTTTCACACAAAAAGTAGCATTTCTACCGATCAACATGGTTTCTATCCTGGTCGTTCTATGACAACTAACCTGCTTTGCTTCGTCTCGGATTGTATGTCTCACATTGAAAATGGAAAACAGGTTGATGCTGTATATACGAATTTTAAAGCTGCATTCGACAAAATTGACCATCGTATTCTACTCAATAAACTTTCGAGGATGGGTGTCTCCGAAAGCCTGGTTCAATGGATGCAATCATACTTTTGTGATAGAAGTCTGAGCGTTAAACTTGGATCCAACTCATCCCGACAATTTACAAACACATCCGGTGTTCCTCAAGGGAGTAACCTAGGGCCACTTCTATTTGTATTGTATTTCAATGATGTCACAGCTCGTCTTGGGATTGGTTGTAAGCTGTTCTATGCTGATGATTTAAAAATTTTTGTGGTTGTTGAAAAATTATCCGACTATCAAAAGCTGCAAGAGTTATTGGATATATTTGAGGATTGGTGCCAAAAAAATCTAATGGTCATCAGTGTCAATAAATGTGCTGTTATTTCGTTTCATCGTGGTAGCAATCCTAGAAAAGCTACATATACAATTGGACGTAAACCTCTAGCTCGTGACAACGAAATTAATGACCTTGCTTGCTTGCTGAAAAATTGACATTCGGGCCACATCGAGCCAATATTATTTATTGTGCTAGTCGTCAACTGGGATTTCTAATGAAACTCTCAAAAGATTTCACTGATGTGCATTGTTTAAAATCGTTGTACTTTGCATTAGTAAGATCCATTGTGGAATTGTCTGCTGCAGTGTGGGCCCCATATCAAACCACCTGGATTGACAGGATTGAACGGCTACAGAAGCGCTTTGTTCGATTCGCACTCCGTAGATTTCCTTGGACGGACAGGCTAAATCTTCCACCGTACGAACACCGTTGCAACCTATTGGGAATTGCTACCCTTGAAAAGAGAAGAAAAATTCAGCAAGCAATGCTTGCAGCCAAAGTAATTCTTGGAGAAATTGACTCCCCGGCTCTTTTGAGCAAGTTTTCCTTCAATGCTCCGGGAAGAATTCAACGCAGGTCACTCGACGAAATGTTTGTAACGCCGTTCCATCGTTCTGTGTTCGGGTATTTTGAGCCAGTCACCAGAATTATACGCAACTTCAACAAAACGGGTCAATTTTTTGATTTTGAAAGTTCATCTATTCTCTACAAGCGGAAATTGCTCGCAGCTAGACTATTTTAATTAATTTACATCTGTTAGGTGAAGATAGTTTTTAAATTACATTCATTAAGACGGTTATTGTCGGATGAATTAACAATAAATAACAATAATAAATGCCCTTGGAATGGCAACAGCTTCTCAAAGAGTACTGATGGCGATTGCTTTCTGGTCAGTTTGCCCAAGAACACGCATAAGCGGTGCGTGTAAAAAATCACCAGCGGAAAACCGATCAGAGTTTCCTGCAACTGACTTACGTCAAGCCGCAAACAAAGCGTACACAGTGTGGCTCGTAGCTTATTTATATTATCAGATCGGTCTGAACAAGGAAACCGAGATTTTTCGCATTCGCCGTCCACTCAAAAGCTTGCCCATCTATAGTAACAGGGGGTAAAAAATTTATTTGAGCAGCAGTGCTTCTACGGCGACCCTTCAAAAACATTGCTTTGCTCTTCGATTGGTTGATGCAAAATTTGATTACGCAGAGACTATTCCATAATTCTTGCAAGATCTTCATTCATCATTCTTACCTAGAAAAAAGTAGTTAAGTTAGTACGATCACGTGAGATAGTCAGAGTTTTGCGAGTTATCTAAGTGAGTTCAAGAGCATTCGCTCCCATAATTATTGCAACAAGAAACAGAGAACCGTTAACCATGTTTTTGCAAGTAAGAGACAACTTTTGAAATAAAAATTATTTATTGGGTGAAAACAATCGACAGCTCAGAGACGCAGAGACGAAGGTTAGATTCAAGGCAGACCAAATGTCATTTTGAGGAATTTCCTTCCAGAAAATTGAGTAAAGACTTCTTCAATTCTTCCAAACTCGCTTGTTTTCGTGAGCGAGATAATCGAGAAGTCTAACACGTTGAGATTTGGCGAGTCTGGAAGCCACTCGTCCTTGGCGATGACGGAGGGAAAATTGGACTTGCACCAGTTTTGAATGGTCTTCTTTGTGTAAGCCGGGGCCCCGTCTTTGTGGGCCCAACAAATATCGACTTTGCATTTTTATTCGATACTTTCGGCGCACCTAGAATGGAATGGAATATGCAAGATAGGACATAGCAGTTAAGATAGGGCTAGCGTCAGACTTAGGATGAAACGGTACAACAGCCACAAATGGCCGACCTCGAATTTTCAAAGGCACAAGTCTCGGAAAAAAGATAATGCAAAAACATATCCGAAGAAATTCTCGCGGAAACCATCCCACTGGTAACACGAGGTCTTTTTATGTCTATATCTTGCTAAAACAAAGTGTGGATAGGTTTTCGCGTGTGTAAAAAAATCAATAAATTAATGTAATTAAATACCTAATATGTCACAAATGTCAAAAATATCATAAATGTCATAAATTTCACAACTGTCATAAATGCGCCGTTGACAGCAAATTTTTCAGGAGCCGCAATAAACGAAATCACTCAAGTATTAAACTATTATCAAATTTTCTTTCTGACATAACTGCACTATGTCATTGCCGGAAAGGTTTGAAAACACGGTACATGAAAACAGAGCAAGATTTGATTGAGAAACTTGAACGAACTCTAATGGACAAACGAGTATGTGCCACGTTTGTTCTACGGGACATTATTTTTCGAACATTGAGAGTAAAAGAGGTACATGTGATTGATATATTCAACGCCGAATATTCCGTGATCTGCTTATCCTGAAGCTCTCCGGGTTGTTTCTAAACCACTCTTCGGCGGTCAACTAAAGTAAGATGGTCTTTTACCGGGAAATGGACAAAGGTGGTCGCCAGGTCTGGACCTACCGTATAAGTAGTCAATTTTTTTTTTGTTGTATCATCCACGTTTTTTTTTTTTTTTTTTTTAAAGGAAATTGGTAATAGCTTAAGTATTTAGATAAATATTAGTAAATAATGAGTATGTGTGTCCAATCACAAATGGTGACTTCTCCACACTGTTAGAAATTTGTAATTTTAATTGTTAGGATTTGTTTGCTTTCGCAATTAGGACTTATCATTCGTAGGGATTTAAACCTACTTGTCAGAAAAGGGGAAGTAAACTTACAACTAACTTAATTGCTAACTTATTGGCTATAAAGAGAGCTTATCGTAGCAATTGAGGATTGCAACGATTTTTGTCGAAAATTATTAATAATTTTATTTGACATAGCTTCTAATGGTTCAACACCAGTAAGTCTATGTAATTCGAGTGTACCAAACCAAGGAGGACGCTTCAAAATCATTTTCAGAATTTTATTCTGAATCCTTTGGAACGTTTTCTTCCTTGTTGAACAGCAACTTGACCAGATCGGTACAGCATAAAGCATTGCTGGTCTAAAAATTTGTTTGTAAATCAAAAGTTTGTTCTTTAAACAAAGTTTAGAATTCCTGTTAATGAGAGGATATAAACATCTCGTATATTTGATGCACTTGGCTTGTATACCCTCAATGTGCTCTTTGAAAATAAGCTTTTTATCATAAATTAGTCCCAAGTACTTAACCTTGTCAGACCAACTTAAAATAACCCCATTCATCTTGACAACGTGATTATTGTTTGGCTTGAGGAAAAATTATCATTTGAGTTTTAGAAGCATTGGGAGAGATTTTCCACTTTTGCAAGTAGGAAAAAAAAATATCTAAACTTTTCTGCAATCGACTGCATATGACACGAAGACTTTTTCCTTTTACGGAAATGCTTGTGTCATCGCAAAACAATGAATTGTGCATCCTGGAGGCAAATCAGGAAGATCTGAAGTGAATATGTTGTACAGGACTGGACCCAAGACTGAACCTTGAGGCACACCTGCTCTGACAGGAAATCTATCAGATTTTGAATTCTGATAGACAACCTGCAGAGTTCGATCAGTAAGATAATTTTTTAAAATTTTGATTAGGAAAATTGGAAAATTAAAAGTTTGCAATTTCGCAATCAAACCTTTATGCGAAACACTGTCGAATGCTTTCTCTATGTCTAAAAGAGCAGCTCCAGTGGAATAACCTTCAGATTTGTTAGCTCGTATCATATTAGTAACTCGGAGCAATTGATGAGTTGTGGAATGCCCATGGCGAAATCCAAACTGTTCATTTGCAAAAATTGAATTTTCGTTTATGTGTGACATCATTCTGTTAAGAATAACTCTCTCAAACAGTTTACTTATTGAAGAAAGCAAACTGATTGGTCGATAACTTGAAACTTCAGCTGGGTTCTTATCCGGTTTTAAAATGGGAGTAATTTTTGCATTTTTCCATAATTTGGGAAAATATGCAATTTTGAAGCAGCAATTGAAAATTTTCACTAAAAATTCCATTGTGCTCTCAGGGAGATGTTTGATTAGTATATTAAAGATTCCATCGTCACCAGGTGCTTTCATATTTTTGAAATTTTTAATAATTGATTTAATCTCATTCAAGTTAGTTTCAATTATTTCTGCAGGTAAAAAATTCTGGGAAGAAATTAAATCAAATTGACGTGTGACTTCATTTTCAATTGGACTCACAAAATTCAAATTTGAGTTATGAACACTCTCAAACTGCTGAGCAAGTCTTTGAGTCTTTTGTTCATTGGATAGAAGAAAACGTTCACCATCTTTTAAAACTGGAATAGGCTTTGAAGGTTTCTTAAGAATCTTCGACAGCTTCCAAAAAGGTTTTGAATATGGTTTCAATTTTTCAACTTTAGTCCCCAAATTTTGATTTCTCAGAAGAGTAAATCTATGTTTAATCTCTTTCTGTAAATCTTCATAAATAGTTTTAAAAACAGGGTCACGAGAACGTTGATATTGACGTCTGCGGACATTTTTCAAACGAATTAGAAGTTGAAGATTTTCGTCAATTATTGGTGAATCAAATTTCACTTGAGCCTTTGGAACAGAATAATTCCTGGCTTCAACAATTGCACATTTTAATGCTTCCAAAGCGGAATCAATATTCACTTCGTTTTGCAAATCAAGCTCATTATTGAAATTTCTCTCAATATGAGTTTTGTATCTTTCCCAATTAGCCTTGTTATAATTAAAAGCAGAGCTCATAGGGTTTAAAACTGATTCATGTGATGAAGAAAAAGTTATTGGAAGATGGTCAGAATCAAAGTCAGCATGTGTGATCAAATCACTACATACATGACTTTGATCTGTTAGCACCAAATCAATTGTTGAAGGGTTTCTTACAGAAGAAAAGCATGTAGGATTATTCGGAGACAAAATAGAATAGTATCCTGAAGAACAATCATTGAATAAAATTTTACCATTGGAATTACTTTGAGAATTATTCCATGAACGATGTTTAGCGTTAAAATCGCCGATTATGAAAAATTTCGAACGATTTCTGGTGAGTTTTTGTAAATCACCTTTAAAATAATTTTTGAGCTCGCGTGTGCATTGAAATGGTAAATATGCTGCGGCAATAAATAAAATCCCAAGTTCAGTTTGAACTTCAATTCCCAAAGTTTCAATAACTCTCGTCTCAAGATGGGGAAGAGCACGGTGTTTGATTCGGCGATGAATAACAATTGCAACTCCACCGCCGGAACCCTGAATCCTATCATATCTATGAACCACGTAATTGGGATCATATTTTGATTTTATGTTAGGTTTCAAAAATGTTTCAGTAATAATTGCAATATGCACATTATTTACTGTTAAAAAATTAAAAAGCTCATTCTCATTGGCCCTCAATGAGCGAGCATTCCAATTTAATATTTTAATTGTTTTATTTCAAATCATTGCTAAATTTTAAATTAGAAACAATTTTAATAGTAAAATTTGTGCCTATTTGAATGGCTTCAAACATTGATTTTGCCTGCAACATGGCGTTCATAAGATCGAACATTGCCTGTTGCAGAAAAGAAAGTTTACCTGCCGTAATAGGCCCCAGGCAGTTGACATTAGAAAAAATATTTTCGGCAGCAATATTAGCTGGAGTAATAGGTGTACAATTATTTTCTAGCGTGTTTTGCTTACCCATATTAACGGTCATTTTCGAACTACCAACACTAGGCGGTATAATGTTCGAACTACCTGTAACCTGTGCATAAGTTAAACGGGTATGCAAAGGAGTAGGTAAACTATGCGTCACTGGTACGCTTGGAGAATTTTGTTTTGAAGTTGGTTTTAATTGAGAAATTGAATTTTGTTTACCTTGCCTTGCCTTAACAATTGCTAAACGGACTGGGTATTGATAAAAATTTGACATATGGTTGCCGTTACAATTCGCACAGCGAAAATTTTTACTCTCTTTCACAGGACATGTGTCCTTTTTGTGAGAAGAGTCTCCACAATTAAGACATTTTTGGTCCATGTTACAGAATTTGGAACCATGGCCATAACGTTGGCAAGTACGGCATTGGGTGATATGCTTTTCACCTCCGCCATACTTCCTATAAATTTCCCACTTTACACGCACATTATAAAAAGCCTGTGCTTTTTCAAAAAATTTTAAGTTGTTAACCTCATTGCGGTTAAAACGAATTAAATAATTAACAAGGGAAATTCCAGTTCTCTGACTGTTTTCGCCTCGTGATTTTTGTTTCATTAGAATTACTTGGGTAGGGGCTATGCCAAGTAATTCTGTTAAAGTAAGTTTGATCTCATCAACGGTTTGATCGTTGGTGAGACCTTTCAAGACAACCTTGAACGGCTTGGCGTTCTTGGTGTCATATGTAAAAAATTTGTACATCTTGTCAGTTAAATACTGAACAAGACGATCACGACCCTTTACTGAGTCGGCTAATAAGCGGCATTCACCTCTACGGCCAATTTGATAGGTAACTTTGACGTCAGAAACAAACGTTGAAAGTTCCTTTTTGAATATATTAAATTCAGAAGAAATAGTTACCACGATAGGTGGAACTTTCTCCTTTTTTAAAGATTTTGTATTTTGTATAGTTTCATTATTAATAACTTCCATTTCACCAGCTTCTTGCTCAGGCAAAATATCAAAAGGATTGTCACTACACACACTCGAAGTGTCAGAAAGAGATGCCTCTCTTTTCCTCCCCGCAGCGATGCGAGGTTTCTTTTTCCGTCCAGCCATTTCAGGTGATACGGAAAAAGTTAAAACAAATGTTAAATTCAAAAGTAGGTAGTCTTGAGAAAGACTGATGGGAAATAACTTTCAGGTAATCTTTAAAAGACACACTGACAAAACACAAACTTTGAAGCTATAGGCAGTCAAAGACCAGTCCACAAGCAACCGAAAAACATCTGATCTGTAGGACAGTTCAAGACGCACTGAAGAGTCAAACCTTTGTTTACCAGTGTAATCTTGCACGGTGGCTCCTCGTTAACAACTCAAACGACTCTCGCTTTCTCTTTTATTCGTAACACACAATCTAATCAATCTGTCTGTCTGTCTGATTTATATAGGCTTGAAAACTACTGAACTGATCGGCGTGAAATATTGTATATAGGGGTTTTAGGGGCCGAAAAAGATGAATAAGATAGTTTGAGACCCCTCCTTCTTCTGAAAGAGAGGGTTCCCATACAAATGAAACACAAATTTCTGCAAATCTCGAAAACTAGCCAAGCAAATGGAACCAAATTTGGCATGTGGATGATATTGGGAGTAACACATATGTCTATGTTGGTTCGACACCCTTCCCTCTCCTGGAAGGGAAGGGTTCCGTACAAATGGAACACAAATTTCGCACAGCTCGCGAACCAATCAACCAAATACAACCAAGTTTGGCATGTGAATGTTTTTAGAGGTAACAAATATGTCCATAATAGCTCGGCACCCCTCCCTCTTCTGTGAGGGAGGGGTTCCAAAAAAATGAAACACAAATTTCTGCACATCTCGAAAACTAAACAAGTAAATGGAACCAAATTTGGCATGTGGATGGTTTTAGAGGTAACAAATATGTCCATAATGGTTTGACACCCCTCCCTCTTCGGTAAGGGAGGGGTCCCATACAAATGAAACACAAATTTCGTACATCTCGAGATACAATCAAGCAAATACAACCAAATTTGGCATGTGAATGGCCAAATACCATCCAATAAGGGCGTTTTCGGAATCGTAATGATGCACTGAAGTCACAAATCGACCTAGGACAACATTTTGAATTGTAAGATGGCAACTTCCGGTTTCTGGAAAACAGCCTGAATGGACCAAATATCACCCAATATGAGTATCTCCGGAACCAGAATTATGCAACGAGTTTAAAATTGACTTCAGACACCATTTTTAATTGTAACATGGCAACTTCTGGGGAACAGCCTGAAAAGACCGAATATTAGTTAATTTGGATAGAAGCCAAGCATTAACACTGGACACCATTTTGAATTCAAATATGACCATGACCACTTCCAGCTTCTGAAAAACAATCAAATTAACTGAACATCACCCAATATGGGTATTTCCGGAATCAGATTGATGCCAGAAAAACAGCTGAAAATGACGGAATACCGCTTAATATGGATAATTCAGAATAGAAGTGATGTACAGAAGCCAAAAGTCGAGGATGTTGTCATTTCCATAAAACCAATCATTCAATCGATTTGTCTTTTGGCCTATTATGGCCGATTCGTCGTGCATTTGCAGACTATAAACAAATCGCAAGGAATCAATGTGTTTGGAATTTTTGAAATTATTTAATTGAAGACAAAAATGGGCGGGACGAAGTTTGCCGGGTCAGCTAGTAAAAAATATTTTTACATTGGAATTTCTATTTTAGCATAGCAAAGCCTTGGTGCTACATTCCGATTCGGAACTTGACCTTCTGTTTATTCATACACAGACTTCGTAGCCGACTGTTTAGTGTACAGGACAATTGCGGGGCTAGCGCTACGATCCTTCTGACACTCACAGTCTATCCCGAGCCGAGACTCGAACCTACGACGACTGGCTTGTTAGGCCACCATCGTACCTTGAGACCATCTGGGAGATCTATTTCTATTTTCTATTTTATCATGCTCAAAAAAACACTTTCAGTTAAATCTGGCGAAACTTTGGATTTGAGGAAATAATGGAGTTTAGTGTTTTTTGTTACATAGCAGTGAAATCTAACGAAAAATACTAAAATTTATCATTTCACCAAGTCTACAGCTTCGTTGGATTGACAAGAGTGTTTTTTGACCGTTATAAAATCGAAATTTCACTGTATATTCAAAAGGATTTTCGGCGTACAATCATACACTTCTATCAAAAACTTGCCACAAATAAATATAAAATAAAATGCTATTTTTGCCCCTAAAGCATTGAAAAAAGATTTTAAAACCCATTCGTTTATTCAACTGTGCAATAGTTGCGTATACAGCGACGGTTCGATTAAATCAAGTTAATAAAAACCGCTCGATACATTGAAACGTATTATTACCAAGACAGGTTTTTTGCTGCATGGCATGAACGATTAAAACGATATTTTATGTTCAACATGTATATTCTCAACTCATACAAAATTCGTCCTTTCTCCGAATCTAGTAGAATTATGAGTAGTTCGGGCTTCGTAATACTAACCAGTGAGGCCAGAGGAACTTCGTTTTTCATCGATTGGATGGTTGTTTTGAACCACTCCTATTTGCTTCCAAGACTTTTTAGAAAGTTACGTCAAGACTCAAAAAGGCAAAACATTAGTGTAGGCTAGCCAGTTATGGCAAGTGCACCAGTTATGGGTATATCGCATAAGCGCAATGGTACCAGTCATGGCAATACTCCATTGAAACTACATAGACCATAACTGGTTCATGCCATAACTGGTACAATTTTTAGGTATTGCCATAACTGGTACTCCTCCCCTACATCTTGATGTTTTTTTTTTTCAGAGTGTTATTTAAAATTTTTGGCATCATCACAGTGAATCATTGCAATTATTCATCAATAACACTATTGATGGCGAACCTGCCTGTGGCTGAAAGCCACCTTAATAAAGTAAAAAAAAAATCAATAAAACTGCTTTAGGGAACAATTCCAGAATTTCACGGACCTGGGGAACAAATCGTTCTTGGAACCATTCCCTAAAAATTCCCGATTCATACAGGCATTAACAGATTCCCGGTAATGTATTGAAATCGTTATATTTTCAAGCATCTTCATATTTTTTCGATGTTCCACTATACATTAAAGACGATTTATAAAATCCAGGTATGTTTAAGAATGGCGTGAAAGTTATCTGATTTTTGGCAATTTTAATCCCAGAGGCTATTTTCTCTCTCGAATGAGTCAATGTTTATCGGAGAATCATTAAAAAACCAGATTCGTGACAATTGTTAATTTGATCGGCAGTCAAGCCATGATCCGCCAGGTAACTAAGGAACTCTTCCTTGAAGGCATGGGTTGCCTAAAAATCTGCGGACATTTTTAATTCGCTACATCTCACCACTAAGTGGATTAATCTGATATTTTCATAATTCTTTACATATATCTCAGAAACGTGATAAAACTGTAATCGTTATCTTTTTGAACTCTCGATGCGCTTCAGCCGCTGGATTATTCGAATGAAATGAGTCAGAAAAAACGGATCACTAAGAATTACGAGGTCTATTTTATCAAATAAACATTGAAAACATCAAAAGTTCCATCGGACAACTTGATTCTCAAATTTTTATTGAATGTGAGTAAGTTTTCGAGTTGTTCAGTGCCCCAGAACGTTATTTTGCAACATATTGTTTTGAATAGTTACTATCGAAAAACAAATCTTTTCTCCAAAAAAGTGTATTTTTCAACCGTCAACTTATAATGCACCAGCTGTGAAAATTCCATCAATTTCGATGTAGTATTTCTAAAGATATGCTTATTAACAAACAAAATACAGCATAACTACACTAATAACACTGGTCAGCAGTGTAAGGTTTTGCTCTAGAGCTTAAACTCAATAACTGGAAGATTTTAGCTTTTTGACCGTTTCCGCGGTGGCTAGGGGCATCAAATTTCCAGGAACGGTTTAAAAGTTTGAGTTTGAGCTCTTGGGAAATATTTTTTTCGCTTTTGTCGAACATTTTTTCAATTTTTTGTTGCAAATTTGTATCATCGGAGAATTTTACCTTTAATATATAAAAAAATCAAAGATCGAAAATTGAATCGATTGTTAATTTTTGATTGGCATATTTTGATTTGAAGGTTGAAGGTCACACACTTCAAGCGAAAATTGATAATCGATAGCGAATTCGATAGACTGAAACCCAAAGCCAACTAACCATCCGCTTTGAACCTTCAAGTATTTAGTAATGTTTATCGGATTTTATTCATATTGTTACCGAATAAACTCCCTGCTTATCCGAAATGAGTTGAAAAATGTACAAACGTTTATATAAATGATCCAATAAAAGCGTATCGAAAACCACCGCAATACCATCAATATTGATTGAAAAGTGAATTCGGTCCAACAAAGGAAAAACATTCTCAATTAAATCATAACGATTCGAAACCTTCTCCAACATATGGTCTCTCTCTCGTTCAGGTTCCACGAAGCAAGCAAATTGTAATACAATCACTTTTCTCCGGCTGTCTGTTTCGACAACTTTCGCAACAAGTCTCGTTTCGTTTCGTCGTTGTTTGCCATCAGCAGTATCAGCATCGGAAAGTCCTCCTTTCTATGGCTGGTACAACATACCAACCCTGGCATACAGGATATACTCATTTGTTCAGGGGAAAAAAACGTAACTGAAAAGAAGCACCAGTCAGGTTAGTCAGTCATTGAGCGCGTCCCTGGCCAGCTATCCTTCAGTCACATCCAACAGAGCGCTGCTGGCTTACGGAGCAACCGAACAAATGATAACATTACCGATGAAAAAAAAAATCGAAAAAGTGGTTAAAAATAAATTCCATAAAAGATATTGATTTTGACTTCACCTTGCTGTGCACCCCCCTGCGTTCGATCGACACAACCAGTAAACAAAGCATATCCCTCATTCAGGTGTGCTGCAGAGCTTTTACTGATTAAAATTTCAGCCGGAATGACCAGCTCGGGTGCTCTGCCCTGGGAGTTGGCAACATACAATGGTTGGTTCATACAATGTACGTCTTTTTTGTTATGTCAAGCCTGGTTGAACTAATGAAATTCAGTTTTGCTGGTTCGCCATTGAAAGCTTACTTACGGATCCCAACAGCAGATATACAGTTCGACAATAACGAACAAATTCCACTCTCAATGTGTATGCGTTAACTTAAGTTAGTAGGAATAAAACGATTAGACTGAACGAGAGACGATCCTGGCAGCAAATTAGTGGCCTGGAAACAACACGATAATGGTATGTTTTGACGACTGTCTGCTGCATGATGAGGTCCGCAGAGGCAGCCTGTTAAGTGCTTATTTGTGTTTTCTCGGCTCGAACGCAAAGTTAACACCATTTCCCCGTTC
Organism: Wyeomyia smithii; assembly: GCF_029784165.1. Taxonomy (NCBI): domain Eukaryota; kingdom Metazoa; phylum Arthropoda; class Insecta; order Diptera; family Culicidae; genus Wyeomyia; species Wyeomyia smithii. The sequence goes on along the minus strand of NC_073695.1, from coordinate 4,427,370 downwards.
CCAGGAATGCTATTTGGTTTAAAGCAGTCACTATTTCGCAGTGCTTGCGAGGGATCGTAATCTCTGCTAATGGGGTTTCAGAGGTATAAAACTTTGGAACAGGATAGTCATTCTGAATGCTAGTGATTCCCATATAATGCAATCCAGGCATGGGAAACGTCATCGTGAAAAGGGTTTTGTAATGAAAAAAAAAAAACTCTATGATGGTAACAATGGCCGATGGATGGAAGTTTGGTAATCATTTCAATCTCTATTCACAACGGAATGCAATGCACATGTCCAACGTTTGCTTTCCTAGGAAAATATTTTTTCAACGAATAGTAGCTAACCACTGCTAGTAACTAAGTGGTGGTGAAGATCGACGATAAATAAATCAAACTGCTTTGATTCTGATTTCTCGTACCCATACGAGTGTGTGTGGGTTTATTAACCGCTAACGTATCAGCCAGCAATTGGATACGGGTTAGGAAGAAACAGACAGTTGAAATTCAATTTCGGAAATGGAGAAGATTTAGTTGATAGATTTTTCTTCTGTCGAAAAACAATTAATGGTTAATGGATTAGAAGCAGATCTCCTTGCCATCACTATGTTTTTGAATGAGACTTCATTGACAATTAGTTTTGATACCGCATCACTAGAAAGAATTATAACACACGTTGTGATAAAACCACAAGAGGAATGACGAACACGCTTACAAAGTCTGTTTCCTTTAATAATTCAGAAAACGATCCACTCTCCGGAGATATAAATTCTGGTCGAAGCATGAATATTTTATTACTATCGAGTCACTGACAGACAGTGGTTTTGTAAGCTTTTTCCAAATACACATGTGTCAGCAAGGCATGTCGAATAGCGTTTTGGAAGAGCCATTAAGCTTTGCTCAACAGTTTTTTCGAGTTGAAAAAAATGACTTAGATAAATAATCTTTTGTATTTAAAGGTAAGTTTAAACGTGAGAAAATATTTTTGATGAATAAGAAAACAAAATAGCAGCTTTATTAACAATCTCACATGTTGCATTTACGTGTATGATTAGGAAAAACTCCTTAAGCTATAACTAAGTTCTCGTTTTTTGTCAATTGATGGTGCCAGTAATAAGTGCTGGACGAGTTTGACATATCCAAAACGTAATTACCCAAGCTGAGACATATGGTAAGCAATCCGCCTTTTCACTTTTAGTTGTGTGAAAATGTCTGATTTTATGTCAAATATTTATCATTTGCGAGATGTGTTACGAGTGTTGCGAGATGTGTTAGAATATGTCAAGCTAAAAGCAATTTAAAGAGTTTTACCATTTAAAAAAACAAATATTTCTCCATGATCAAACAACCATTAAAGCTTAGCTACCTACTGAAAATAATATCCAAATTAATTTTAATATACACTGAAAATATATTTTAGTTTATTACACGAAAACGTATGTTTTATATACAAAACCTTTTGTTGTTTTCTGCAACGAAACCAATGCGTAATAAATATGAAGGTACTTTCGTCAGAACTGTCAAAACTGTTACAGATTTATATTCGTATACGTAACGAAAGGTTTTAAAAATAAACGCAATCAATCGTACAAAAAAGGCTGCATAATGTAAATAGTACGAAAAATTAGTAAGCTCACGCAAATAATTCGTACAAAGAACGCCGCATTATGTAAATAGTACGAAAAATTAGTGAGCTTACGCAATAATGTGTACATTATACGAAATCAAAAATAAAAGAGAGAAAGAGAGAGCTTGATTGATCATCACCGGTTTTGCCACAACGCGATTCTAGTTCTATCGATTGCGAGAGAGCGACGACGCGCGCCTTCCATTCCAACTCAACCCTGGAGACGTACAAATGTTCACGGAAGTTATTTCAAATACGAAACCTGAGCGAAGGGTAAATGTATCGCGGCGGTTCTATCGATGCGAAAGTGATGTTGTTCTAGAAGCGTATAAATGTTCTCTAACCTCACCGTGGGAAAGTAACGGATTCGGACCAAATAAAGGAGTGGAACTCACGACCATCTGCTTGGCAAAGCGGACCCTGTAACCATGTGGCTACCAGCACTGTTTATACGAAATCGAAAATAACAGAACACCTTCAAGTAATTACTCGTTGTTATCCACGTTCATACGAAAGTACATTCGTGAATTGGACAAATTATGCGTGAGTTGCAGTTCCATTCGATAACTTGCAATACGAATGTTCTATGAAATCAACAAAAGTGCGGTACACTCTACGAAATCCATGTTTACGAAATGTGCGTGAGTGGAATAACGAAAAAATATTTGCAGTGTGGTATATCTTTAATAAGTATTGAATATGAAGGTTCTTTTATCAGAACTGTCAAAATGGTTGCAGATCTCTATTCGTATACGTAACGAAAGGTTCAAGAAATGAACGCAATCAATCGTACAAACAAACGCTGTATGATGTAAATAGTACGAAAAATTAGTAAGCTTACGCAATAACATGTACATTATACGAAATCAAAAATAACAGAACACAAAAAATTCGTTCAAGTAAATACTCGTGCTTCCGTTTTTTTTTGTTCGTTGTTATCCACGTTCGTGTGAAAGTACATTCGTGAATTGTACAAATTATTCGTAAAGTTGCAATTCTATTCGATAACTTGCAGTACGAATGTTCTATACATCCAGCAAAAGTGCTGTACAATCTACGAATTTCATGTTTACGAAATGTGCGTGCAGAGAATAACGAAAAAATATTTTCAGTGTATGAGCATTTTGAGATATTAAATTTTAAAATAATAATAAATTGATTATTTTTTTACTTTTCCTTGAAGCAAAAAAATATGAAAAAAATCTACAAGAGCGTCCATCTCTCAACGATTTTCAGCTCAAAAATAAAAAAAACGGCGATTTTTTTTTATTGTTTTTATCTGTCGAATCATCATAAAAAAGCATTAAAATAATAAAACAATTGAACAGTTTTCGACAAACTGATAACTACTTTTATTACACAAAAAGCAGGACGATGACGGGTAGTAATGTAACGGCACCCCACGGTCCTCCACAGCTTCCTACAGCTTTTCGTCACACTAGCTGACGCATTTTGGACCCCGGAACACCGCATTCTTACCACGCTGAAAAGAACAGCCTTCATCTGCCAATAGAAGTAGGGCAAGACTTGCTTACACTTGTAGCCAAGTCTTCCGATGGGCTGGGCGCTGGGGTGACGAGAACGGCAAAAAAGTCACCCGTAAGCACAGTTGAACACCATACTTGATGCGCCAATAACTCGTCACCGCGTGCGCGAGGGTGAGTTACCGGGTTGTTTGCGGTTGTTTAGAGAGCGCCAAAAAGTAGCCGCTCTCGGAGATTAGGTTAGTAGTGTACTTAAGTAGAGATAGGCCGAGATTGACCATTAAGATAACAAAGATATATGGTTCAGCGAGGGGAAATCTTCTGTTGTGGAATACATTCTAGGGCTAGGGTTGTTTCTAGGATGTTACATGTTGAATGAGTTAATCTTCAATTTTTTGCCATGCCGTGTGGTCCCTTTGACCGCCCGTATGGGGCCATATACATACCACGTGGACAGCTTTGGGAGGGGAGGGGGGGGCTGGATAATGTCCACGGTCCATACATTTTTTTTAGAATTTATATGAGCAGTTGTCCACGGAGGGGGAGGGGGGAGGTCGAAATCGTTAAACATCTGTCCACGTGGTATGTGGATGGCGCCTATGGGATTTTTTTTTCTTTTATTTCTCGCCTCGAACAGTCAATGGGGCGCGGACGCGTTTGCTTTTCGCTCCGCAATTAACTTGTATAGTATACATTTTTTTTGTTTTTTTTTCACACCTTGACAACGTCGCGTGTTTTTGCTGACCGTGTCGTAACTCTTCCGCTTAGTGTATTAACGTAAATAACCATGCCGTGCGGTGTAAATTCGTGCAGCATAAACGACGACCGCTTTCTTTGGATGTGCGAGTTCTGCAGTAGAACTAACCATGCTGCGTGTATCGGCGTACAACGACACCGCGAACTTTTCATCACATCTTATATGGCGCCAGTGTGTACGGAATGTCAAGAAATTCTCCGGAAGGAAGCTGACGTACGGAAGCTGCTTCATCAACAGGAGCAGCTTGTGGAGGCAATACATCGACAGACGGACGCCAATCATCGAATTGCCGCGGATATCAAAAAATTCTGCTTAGTGTCAGAACTGTTCGACAGTATTGAGCACCTGCTTAATGATGTCAAAGAAACTTTGTCAGCGATTAACAAAAGCAATCAAAACATGTGAGTGCGGTCGGGCAGCACATAAAGTCGTGTGACAATGAATTGCACACGACATTGACCGGCATCAGCGAGTCGTTTTCAACGATGCCACAAAAAATACATAAATATTTTGACGAACGGCTCTCAAGCCCGACTAGCAATTTTATTAGTTCAATCGCAGAGGCTGAGTCATTGAAACCTCATACAAATAACGACTCAAAACTTACTGAAATACTCGAGGAGGTGAAATTTGTCTCAGGGACTGTCTCCAATCTTCAGGTGACCAACACATGCAGTACAAAACCTCAAAAAAATCTTCAGGAAGAACTAGCTGAAAAATTCTACTACCCGAAAGCGGACCACACATCTCCAAGATGGAGATTTCTGGGTAACAAATGGCAATGGAAGCAGGACTGGTCCACTTATGATGCCAAGCAACGGTTTCGAAGACTACAAGAAAAAGCTGCCGAAAAAGCCAAAAGAAACCGTAAAAAAAGAAAACAACAAATCACTCATACCAGTAAACAAAACAACCAGCACCAGCGATGGAAGAAAATCGTTTCTAGCGATTTTTGAATACATATAAATCTCCTTTGTGATGCATTAACATCTCTGTCAGTGTGCGATATACATTTACTCTTCTCACATTTGCAAGCAGGTCTATGTGTAAGACGAGTTACGAGGATTACAAAGGAGCACCATGTATATAGTATCCCTGCTGGCGTACTCTCTTTCTCTTCCTTCGCACTATTCGCCTCTTGTCGTGACTGCTAACAACAACATCTGTATCTAAATGTGCACAGCTGAGTATATGGGGTTAGTCGCAATATGTACATATGATGAACAAAGATCATTCATGATCATTCCGCCAATGATTGAGATTTTTGTCAAAAAGAGAGTGAAAAAAAAGTGTGTTGTCTCCTACTCCCATAATGAGATTGTTTTGGTGGCAGGTTCAAGTTCCCAGTTGGTTTAGAGATCTTGTTTGTATAAAACGTGTGTCAGGATGGACAAAAAGGTAGAAAAGGTTAACATATCCGCAAAAAGCTCGGCAAGTTTTCGCAGTAGAGAATGGCGGTTTCAGATGCGGAAGGCGGAGTTCAAAATATTAAGAAATTATTTAATTAAATTGATCGCTAGTCTTTCGAAATAACCTGTATAAGGATATACACTATAACTAGCATCGAAAACATTATGTTTCATTAGGGTGGTTCATTTATTTGACATAGAGTTGTTTATAATATTGTGTAAAAATGAGTATAAAAAGAAAAAAATCACTTTTCACTCAATACCAATAAAAAAATTCCTGAAAATATAATATTTGCTACATCATTGTCGTTAGGGTGGCAATGTTGAATTGGAAAAAAATACCATGTAAAATGGCAAGATATTTCAAAACAAATTTACAAAATGTTTCAAAAAACTACTCTGTGCAAAAAAATATAACTCAACCAAAATTGAGATTGTGTCTCGCGGAAAATGTTGAATGCTTCCATGTCATTTACAAAATCACACACGGGAGGTGCATGGAATTTGAATAATGTTTTCTATTCCAAGTGTCTTGAAAGTACATGAAACGGTGGATACTGATGGAATATGTTTTTTTGATTTTGTTTGAACAATATACTCTCTAGGACACTTGTACTTGTTTATGCGAATGCTGTACCAGACAATTAATTCGTTTTATTTAGGGGCCGTCCTCATACCACGTGGACAGATTTTGAACGATTTTGACTCCCCCCCCCTCCCCCCGTGGACAAATGCCCATATGAATTATAAAATTTTTGTAAGGACCGTGGACATCACACAACCCCTCCCCCCCCCCCAAGCTGTCCACGTGGTATGTGGACAGCCCCTTACCACAATAATGTCCTTCGCCAGGGATAGGGATCTCAATCAATAAGCAACACAATTGACTCGTTGTTTCTGAGTTTGCGTCGTTTTGACAGTTCAACCATACATTTTCTGACAAGTTTACATCATCAGAACGTGAACGTGCCCATTGGCTGAAACTTTGCATAATCGTTTTCATAGGCAAAAAATGCCCTTTTGTGCTATAGGTTCAATATTTTGAAACACAACTCAGCTATTGAAAAATGCTATTATGATGGTATTGATGATTACCAATTCTTTTAGAGCCAACACGGTTCGTTTGAGCGGTGTGACGTCTTCGGTAAAGTTGTAACTTATAGTTTTGTCTTCCAAAAAAAAATATACTGTTAAACATATTATTGATTTTTTAAAAACAAATTAAAAGAAAATTAAAAATTAATTATCCAAAACAGCCCATTTGAAAAAAATCGATTTTTTTTATAAAAACTTCGAAAGATTACCTGAACAACGAAACCGGTCATGGAGGAATCAGAAAAAAAGCTATTTTTTTCACGGGGTACATCTTTTTTGGAAGTACAAAGTAATTATTTACAACTTTGGCAGGTACACTATGACAATCAAATAAACCTTTTTGATCGTAAAAATATCCTTAATTCCTCATACAGTGCTCTATTGGCAATTAAAAATATGTCTACAGACGAAACGGTTTGTTTGATTGACATGGTGTCTTCGGCAAAGTTGTAGATAATATTTTGTCCCTTCAAAAGAAAAATATTCCTTTTGAAAAAACGATTCAAACAATTTGTTTTTTCAAAAAAAAAAAATTTTTTTTCAAAAAACGATAACTTTTTTTTCTTAACTTCTAAATGGTCGGACTGGTTTCATTGTTTTGGCAATCTTTTGTAGGTTTTATTAAAAAATCAGATTTTTAAAAAATGAGCTCATTTGAATACATAATTGTTTTTTAATTTTTCGTCTTATTTTATTTTTCAATAAATGATTTTTTTAAATGTATTTTTTTGGAAAGACAGAATTATTATCTACAACTTTGTCGAAGACGTCACACCAATCAAACGAACCGAAGTGCTTTTTTATTTTATACTCATTTTTCACAATATTATGAATTATGATGTATTCGATGCTACTTATAGTATATATCATTATACAGGCTATTTCGAGAGACTAGCAATCAATTTCATTAAATAAATTCTAAATGTTTTAAACTCCGCCTTCCACAATTGAAAAAACGATTAAGTCCCAGAGAGTCGATTTTTGCATTTTTTTTTTTTCAGATGACACCAATTCTCGACGTTTCATGCGTTTCTAAGTCATTTGGCATCAAAAACCATCGAAAACCGTTTTTTTTTTTTGGCTATGAAAATACAGTAATCACCCGATTATATCAGTACCCGATTTCATCTGCCCCCGATTTTGTCACCTTTTTCACCCAATTTTATCATCATGTAACATTCTATGTCCACCACCCCGAATCTCGCAATTATTTACAAGTGCCAGTTCCACTGTCATTTAAGATACAAACTTTCGTCTTTTAATGTCTGTAGACAGTATCCTCGATTAATTTTTATTTTTAAAATCATTGGTGTTGTTTCAACTACTTCATCGATTTTTTTCCCTCTCTATTTTTGCTCAGGCCTATCGGTCCAAAAAGCCAGGGATTGTGACTGTTAGATACGTTACGTACGTCATCGATTTGTTTCTGCTTCTGGGTGAATGAAGAAAAAGTACAAAAAGTCTCAATTTTCATGTGTTTTGAAATGTATTGAAGAGATATTTTGTGAAAGGGCTATCAGTAAACCACATAAACACATTTTGGGTCATTTCTGATCCCTCTTCCGTAACCTTAGAAAATAGCTAAAATTAATTTTTTGAGCTGCTTGAGATATGTATGACACTAAGAGAACAACTTCACAGCTTTATGCAAACACTAGTACCTATCCTACGAACTAGTAGTGAAATTTATGTTTTACTTATATGAGAGCCCTCCCTCTTCCAGAGGAGGGAGGGGTGTCAAGTGACCATTGACATAATTCTTACTCCTAATAACCTCACCATGTCAAATTTGGTTCCATTTGCTTGATTAGTTTTTAAGTTACGTAGAAGTTTGTGTTATATTTGTATGGAAGCCCTCCCTTTAAGAAGAGGAAGGGGTCTCGAGCTACTCTAATAACCTTTTCCGGCCTCAAAAACCCCTACATAAAAATTTTCACGCCGATTAGTACAGTAGTTCCCACGTCTATAAGGATCAGAGATGCAGACAGACGGATAGAACTGCTTTTTCATATGATTTGATTTCTTGTAGTAATCAAAATCGCTGATTTTACGTGTTAAATTATTGGTTTACCATCTTTTATAACAAAATAATAATAAAAAAAAATTCCCGATTTTATCACTTTCCCTATTTTATCACTCCAAACATCATCAAGGGGGTGATATAATCGGGTGATCACTGTATTTGCAATGGTCGACTAAATTGATTGCCCGGTTTTGTGATGTAATTGCTCTGATATGAAACATGATGGTGCAACATCGACGTGTTATATTACAAATTACGTAACGCTGAAAATCTAGATTTCAGACCCCCCCCCCTCCTATGTAACGATAGGTAGCGTTCGACATGACTCCCCCCCCCCCTAAAATTACTTACCACTAATCAGTCTGACTCCTCTCCGAAATTTTCAATTTCGAGCAAACATGATAGTTACGTAACTGTCTCTACTACCCCCCCCCCCCCCTCCCTCCCTCCCACCTACGTAACAATAAGTAACGCAGTGATTCTTTGTAAAAAGTCAATCCGAAAGAAAACGGTAAAAAAAATAAAATATTACACGTAGGTACCCTGAAACTTATTGTTGCTTGAAAAGAATTATTGTTATGTTTACTAAAAATCTTAGTTCAATACGACTAAAAAGAATTTAGTTTTAAGAGATAGGTTCAAGCATTTGAGTGTCTACTATCAATCACGCAAACTATGCCAAGCTTGCCTTTTTTTTATCTCTCTCTCCTCTTAGCACTACCTCTGAAATTAATATGAGGAAAATGTTCCATTCACCAAACCATAACCAAAACGAGAGGTAGATAATTTTTTCGGCATAACCGTAAGCTTAACGCAGGATAATTCGGTTAATTGAATAATAGCAAAGTTTGGTACCTATTAATTTCTGTATTACCTGCTTAAGCAGCCTTTTTTTTAAATGAATAAAACAAAAAAATATTATATAATATCATGTTTCACACTACTCCAGCAGTTTTTCATTAATTGGTGTAGCAAACCTGCTGAAAACAATCGTTGCCCAAGTAGTCCGATAGCCTAAAATAACTCTCCCTCCCGCCGTCACCGTATCACATCATTGCTACTGCGTCACTGTGATGCGAAGGGGACAAGTCAAGTTTATTATTCTCTTTTGCTATCGTTTTTCCTCGTGCGACGAGCCACGTACGGAGAAAAAAACACAACGAGTTCCGCGGATCATTCTCTTCTAAGAGCTGTATATAGTCTAGTTATGTATTTATTATTTCCGAGTGAGCAATGCATCAACATTTTGTTACGTACTGAGAGGATTCAAGTTTATTCATTACTTGAACACATCGCAATCTGTACAGTTTGGGACAAAACGACAATCGGGTCATAATCGTTTCGTTTCCATCGCTGACCAGCACAGCGGTACGCAAAACTATCAACGTATCAACGCATCAGACAAAGAATTACTAGCCACAGCAAAAGTTCAATTCGCCGGGCCACCCTCATCAACCGACCATCCGATAGCTGCACTTTCTGCTCCAAAACTCATCAACTTCAGGAAAGGAGAAACTATCAACCCGTATCGATCTGAAAAAGGTACAGCACAGAGCACTACTTCACAGTCAGAACCGGAAAATACTGCTCCGCTGCTAGATCCTATGCGTCCACCGATTGTCAGACTAACGGAGCAATCCGCTGCTGGTGACAAACGCTATATGAAAGCACGGCTGCGTGATCACAAAATTATGGATACGGTACGAACTTTCCTTGCTTTCCTGCATGATCAGCCAATAACGGTATGCATTCGAGGAATCACCAAAATTAGTGCATCGGTGATGCTGGCAGCTGAAGGACTACCAACTGACTTAAACCTGCTACGTGAAATTTTCCTGGACGTACATAAAGAACTGGGAATATCACGCGATGACGCTTTAGCAGACCTGCAGTCTCATCGGACATCGTTATCCAGTGAACGAACGCACCGCCTACAACAACTAAGAGAAAGCACCGACAAATTTTACAAACCGAGTTTTCGGAAAAAACGACCCCTTTCGATGAGAAAGAAGAAGACTTACAGGTAACACTCACCAACCCTCAAACATCGTCAACCACCATATCCCCAAAAATTTCTTCACCAACACAAAATGCGACTGAAATTTTGGTTTATTGTCAAAATTTCAATCGCATGAAAGGCCCAGCCAAAATGAAACAAATTTACAACAATCTTTTAGGCTCATCCTTTTCAGTCATATTGGCGACTGAAACAAACTGGAATGAAAGTGTCAAAAGTGAAGAAATTTTTGGAAATATGTTAAATGTATTCAGGAATGACAGGAATCTTCAAGAATCCGAAAAGAAGTCAGGCGGAGGAGTCCTCATAGCGGTCTCTGTGAATTTTAATTCAGAAACTGTTGCTGCACCTAAATTCAAAGAATTCGAGCACATTTGGATAAAATCGCACATAGCAGGTGAAACACACGTATTCGCCTCTGTGTACTTTCCTTCACATAACGCTAATAAAATTACGTATGAAAAGTTTTTTAATTGCGCAGAAAAATTTTATCTGAACTACCTCCAGAAGTGAAAGTTCACATCTATGGGGACTTCAATCAAAACACCGCTGACTTCATCTTGGACCCTGAAAACGAAAGCATCCTACTCCCAGTCGTTGGAGAAAACATCTCTTTGCACTTCATATTTGACGAAATTGCTAAACTAGGTTTGAACCAGATTAACCATGTAAGAAACCGTGAAAATTGCTATTTGGACCTACTCTTAACGAATATCCATGAAGATTTCTGTGTGACCGAATCAGTTAACCCACTGTGGAAAAACGAAAATTTTCACACAGCAATTGAATATTCTTTATTTCTACATGAATATCAAAGACCCAACGACTGTGAGTATGAGGAAGTCCTTGATTTCAAACTCGCGAACTATGCAAACTAAATTAAACTGTGTCAATTGGCAACAAATTTTTAGAGATGAAGGAAATGTCGAGTCATCTGTTAGCGTCTTTTACAAAATTCTGTTCAACATTATCTCTCAAGAGATTCCATTGAAGAAAAAACGACGCCACGCTAACACTAAACATCCAGTCTGGTTTAACAAACAAATGAAAAAATTAAAAAACCGCAAACAAAAAGCCCACAAAATTTTCAAAAAACACAATAGCAGTGAAAATCTAGCAATTTACTTGGAAATATGTGATCAACTGAACTTTGCAATCAAAGCTGCATTTGAAGAATTCAATGCAAAAACTGAACTAGAAATTAAGTCGTGTCCAAAGAACTTCTTCAATTACGTCAAAACAAAACTAAAATCAGACAACTTTCCATCAATAATGCAACTCGATGAACATGTTGGTGATAACTCGGAGAAAAATTGCAATCTTTTTGCAAAATTTTTCCAGGAAATCTATGCCACATTTTCCGAAGAAAATCGCGACCGCGATTATTTTGCATTTTATCCAGAATATCCAAGAAACATTGGTGTCAACCAACTTCAGGTACAGGATGTTTTGCAGGGTCTGAGAAATGTAGACCCTTCCAAAGGACCTGGACCTGACGGAATACCTCCAGCACTCATTAAAAATCTTTCGAAGGAACTTACATCTCCTTTGTCCTGGCTGTTCAATATGTCGTTGGAAACTGGAGTCTTCCCAAATATATGGAAAAGCTCATTTTTAGTGCCTATTTTCAAATCTGGGAGTAAATCTGACATACGTAATTATCGTGGAATCGCTATTATCTCTTCAATACCTAAACTCTTTGAGGCAATTGTCAATGAAAAGAGATTTGCTCAAGTCAAAAATCGAATAACTGACAAACAACACGGCTTCTTCAAAGGTCGCTCTACATCCACAAATTTACTTGAATTCGTAAATTACTCATTGAATGCAATGGATAATGGGAACCATGTTGAAGCATTTGATCGTATTGACATACCAATGCTACTTTTTAAACTGCAAAAAATTGGACTTGAGTCTGGTCTCCTGAAGTGGCTTGAATCATATTTTTCAAACAGGCAACAAATAATAAAATTTAATGGAAAAAAGTCAAATCCCATTCAAGTTACTTCAGGTGTTCCCCAAGGCTCCCACTTAGGACCACTTCTTTTTATTTTGTACGTAAACGACATTTCCTTCATCCTCAAAAATATTAAAGTTCCGATATATGCCGACGACATGAAGCTGTTTTTGGAAATAAAAAGTCAAGAAGACATCAATGTATTTCAGAATGAAATCCACACATTTTACATCTGGTGTAAGAAAAGCCTACTTGAATTAAATGTAAAAAAATGCAATGTAATATCCTTTAGCAGAAAACTAACAACGCCCAATTGTAATTGCATTAGGGGATCAGAATGTGAAGAAATGTGATGAAGTTAGGGATTTAGGAATAATCTTAGATTCTAAACTTAATTTCATCGACCACTATAACACTATCATACACAAGGCAAACAACATGTTAGGGTTCATCAAACGCTTCTGCTACAATTTTCAAGACCCGTACACTATCAAAACTTTGTATATTGCCTATGTGAGGTTAATACTGGAATACTGTAGCATTGTGTGGTCTCCTCGTCCTGGCGTACATGAAGAAAGAATAGAATCAGTACAAAAGTTATTTCTTCTATATGCTCTTCGTGAGCTAGGTTGGACCGCACATCGTCTTCCGTCATATGAAGCACGCTGCATGTTGATTGACATTCAAACATTAAAAGAACGGCGAGAGTACGCGATGGCTTCATTTGTAAACGATATCGTTTCGCAGAACGTTGACTCAGCAGCACTACTTTCTAAATTGAACCTTCATGCACCCATTCGACAACTTCGACACCGTAGTTTATTTGCTCTTAACCATCATCGTACGGAATACGCAAAAAATGGACCTATAAATAGTATGATGAATTCTTATAATCAACACTGCGAAGCCATTGACTTTACGATGTCCCGGTATAAACTAAAACAGTATTTCAAGTCCTTGAGGCTGAGGACACAAAATTAATTTGTTTTATGTTCGTGTATAGTTTAGAAATTATTGTAACCAGTCTAAATATATTATTGACGAAATAAATAAATAAATTTGTGTTGCGTTTTCCAGGAAATATATCACATATCCTCCGGAATGAGGTTCTGCAGTAATTCACGAACTGGAGCGTTAGGATGCCAATGAAAATCTACTATTCGAATTTCGTTAAGCGGTAAGGCCTCAAGTGAAACGGTGTTGAATCAACAAATGGCCGATTTCGAGCCATTTCGAATTTTCAAAAGCACAAGACTCGGTAATAGTTAAGTATTGCGACACCTGTAAAAACGCTATTTTATGTTTACTTAATTTATTTATTTTTTTTGGGCTTTTAAAGTAGATTTAAAATTATTTTCAAGAGAATGCCAGATCTCGACATTTTATATACTTCCAAGACATTTGTAAAGAGGCTTCTATTAAGTACACAATTTCGGAGGGGTCTAAAAACTCGATTTACTGATATTTTTCATTGCAGGAAATATTTCGCGGAAAAGCATCATTTGAATAAAAACATCCTGAAAAACGGAAATCCCGGGACTCGGTCGGTCACTTTTCTATCTACAACCAAGACATCCATTAAGATCTTTTTTGATTTGATCGGATGTTCGCTGTACTCCGCACTCTTCTGATAGCAATATCACTATTGAGAGTAAGTAATTTTTATTACCCTATATCTTTAATTTATAATTCCCTGGAGTGGTTTCAACTGAATGTTTCTTTCGTCAATTTTATTGTGAAAGGGAGAATTTGGCATGATTCTAAAGTAAGTTTGTGGACCATTTACCCACAGGTGTCTCGGCTTTACTGAAACACTGGTTTTATCATCAAATATCTTTCATCTAATCTTTTCTATTCCTTTTACCATAACATGAAGATATAGATTTGGGAAAGCTACCCATTTCACGTTGTCTTTTAATGATTATATCAAGGTTTAACAAGTTCTGCTCAACTCCGCCTGTTAACAAATTCCCAGCCGCTAACGAAGCCTGTGGAGCACCAGGGCACCCTTAACAGTAATTAGCCCTTATTGCATTACACGCCTGCTTGTCATTCTCCTCAGTATGTAAAAGGAGAGGAGAAAAAATTCACCGCACACTTCCCTTCCAGTATGTGCCTGTGTGTAGCAAATGCTTTTATCACACTGCTTCTTTCTTCACTCCAAAGCGTCTCAACCAGCTTACAGAGAGACAAACACACTTCCAGCTCACCCTACATCTGATAGAAACAAGAGGGGTGAATCACTCTACAGAGAAAACGCAGAAGTACACAACAGTGTCCACTGGCGAGTAGTCCGGAAGGTGAAAAAAAACCTACCGGACAAAAGTGTAGTCTTCGTGTAGCTGCACTGCGAAAACGAATTCCACCAGAGTAAATTCGACCGGCACGAGCGGCACGAGCTACGCAGTCTATTTTTTTTTCTCCCAATCTCTTTTCCTCTTCTGCCATGCTCAAGAAACCAACTGTGAAACGCACCGCGGATAGCTCTGCAGTGTAATTATTGTGCGTGATGTCCACACGTGTAAGAAAGTACACCATAGTTTATTGTCTCGCAAGAGAGAGATTTCAGTTTTCACCGCAGAGCTTTCAGGAAGCTCAGCAGAGAAAAACCGTTTGTCGCTCTCTTCTAGCATTAGCGTTGATTTGCTCTTTAGTGTGAGAGCAGTTGTTTTCGCAGTGCAAGATGTTCTCCTGCACTCTAGAGGTTTTCTGAGGAGAAAAGACAAGCATGATTACACGGGTCACTGATGCAGCGGACCTTTCTTTAAGGATGCCATAAATAATTCAAAACTTCTGGGTTCCGACAGTCTTTCTCTGCCAGAAAAAAAAAACACAACAAATGAGGAAGACTTGATGAATATAGCAGGTATTAGGCGAAGCAAATATTTGCTACTTTTAAATACAGATTTTATTTTGTGCAAATAAAAATCGTACCAAAAATAGCAAATATTTTCGTCGTCTAATACCTGCTTATGGAACGATTCACTCGTGCTCTTCTTCCTCCTTTGCTCCTCGACATGCGAGCCAGGCGAAAGCGATGGTGATAGCACTGACGTCACAATTCAAGGAACCAAAGCGGAGGTTTCTGGAAACGTCTTTCCTTGGAAGAGAAATCGAACCAGAGCTTAAAAGAGAGAGCTCAAGAGTCTGATTGCCTCCGGAATTCCTATTGACTCTGCTGACCCAGCATTGACTCTGTCTGTCTCTGGGTCAGCAAAACGTCCTCGAATCTCGGAACTGCCTAGCAGTGAAGCGAAACCAAGAAAGAAAAATCGGAAGTCTATGCCCCCGTGAGCAAGCGGGTATTGACGTGTGGCAGCGAGAGGTCGAGGAGATTCCAGAAACCAGGACATTAGCGCTGCCAAAAAACGTCCAATGGATCCGGTGTCGGGAATTTCCTACGAAGCAGCCATTCAGATCAGAGATGATATACTCGCGGAAGATTATCCCAACACTGAACTGTCGACGGCTCAGCTAGATTCCTTGCAAAACTCACTTGTGGCTACCATTGAGCAGCAAAGAAACAAGCCGGTTAAACCGAAATTTTTCAACTGTTCCTACAAGTCCGGTTACCTGATCTTTTCGATGAGAAAACCTCAGACTGGTCAAAAGATGCGGTTCCAAAACTTCCTTTGTGAAAGGGAGCGAAGCTAGTTGCTCTGGACGCAAACAAAATTCCTCGTCCAGACATCATTCATGCGTTCTTCCCACAAAGCACATCTTTCGATAATGGGCGAATTCGTTGACTCATTGAGAGCCAATGCAATCTTATTACCGATGAATGGCGCATTCTGCAACGATCCAATCCTAATGAAATCCGTGCAGAGTGGATGCTAACCGTTAACGAAACCTCTATGCGAGAACTCGTGAGCAAGAATATCGTCATAAACTTCCGCCTTGGCGAAACCGAATCTCAGGAAAGTAAATCCTGAGCCACGCCAAAAGCCGCAAGCGGTTGTACAAAATCATCCAACCAGTACTGGCGCATTCAAAGGTGATCCAGAAAGCGTCGATGAAGAGTCTCAAATCTCCACGAAAAATGCATCAACAATCCCTGATATCAGTGGTACCAATCCGGCGATTCCACGTGATGATGTAGAACATATCACAGTTCCAGGGCCGAGTGAAGTCAAACCAGTGATTCCCTCAAAGTGCCTAGGGAACTCTGAGAAGATCCATGGGTCGTAGAGAAATTTCTGCATCCTCTATGGCTAAACAAAACAAGAAGGGATTCCGACTCTCCCAAACGTCCGGAAGAAGCGGAAAACAAGCATTTCGATGCAGAACATTGAAGTTCTGCAGATAAACCTCCACCATGCAAAGGCAGCATCCATCGTGCTTTTGAGGAGGTTTGTCAAAAACGCGGTGGACCTAGCAGTTATCCAAGAGCCTTGGGCCCACAAAGGTAGAATACTTGGTATTCAAACAACTAAGTGTAAGTTATTCTACGATAACAAGCACGACTCTCCAAACGCTGCTTGGCTAACAAAAAAATTAAGTGTTTCCTATTACAGAGTTCATCACACCTCGTCGCGATCAGGGTTAAGGTGCCAACCGCCAGAGGAAGTTCCGAAATCATTATTGCTTCGGTATACTTTCCTGGCGATGTTCCTGAGGCGCCCACTCAAGAAATTGCGGCGTTCGTCAAATACATACTGCAGAGAATCCTACAGGAGCTTCATCATTGGTTGCGATACCAATGCTCATCACACACTGTGGGGTAGAGGTGAGGGTCTTTTAAATTTCTCTCGTCTAATAACATTGATATTCTCAATAAAGGAAATAAGCCCACCTTGTGTAGTTCAGCAATTTCAGAGAAAATTCAGATCTGGCATGTGTCGGACGAAGCTTCTATGTCTGACCATAGACACATTTGTTTCGAGTGGGAGGGTGGTTCATGGAACCAGGTCGCATATAGAGATCCGAGGAAAACCAACTGGGATCAATATACGCAGGAACTCACATCGAAAAACATGTTTACGAAAGTTAGATCGATTCAGCTACTTGAGTCAACCTCAAAAGCAGTATGCGAAGCGATAATCTCCGCCTACAACAACTGTCCTACAAAAAATGTCACTTTCACCAGGAATGTTGCCTGGTGGAATGACAGACTCGGGCAGCTTCGTAAAACAGCACGAAAACTGTTTAACAGAGCAAAAATCTTGTCGGACTGGACTCCGTATAGGAGTGCCCTAACCGAATTGAACTAAGGAGATCTAAGCGAAAACTCTGGGCTCACAATTGCGAAAGTATTGAATGCCCCTCAATTGCGGCGAGACTTCATAAGACGCTCGCGAAAGACCACTCCAGCGGGCTAGGGAACCTTAAAAAGGATAACGGATCATACACAAAAACGCCTTCTGAAGCTTTAGGCTTAATGATGGAAACTCATTTTCCGGGTTCCACTTCTGGAAACTGTGAAACCAACCCAGCCTGCGACATAAGATGTTCTAGAGTGACCACTCCTAATAGAACAAAAGAGGTTGCGAACAGAGTTGCTGGAAAGGTTTTCACAAGGGCCAGAGTGAAAAACGCAGTGAGATTCTTCCAACCTTGCAAATCCGCAGGTGCAGATGAAATTCTACCTCGAAATGGAGAATCAGCACTAATTCCATCTCTTATGGAGATTTTCAAGGCAAGCCTAATACTTCACCACATACCTTCCGCATGGAGACAAGTAAAAGTAGTCTTCATACCAAAAGCAGGGAAATGCGACAAGTCACTCCCAAACGCATTCAGACCCATCAGTTTATCATCAATTCTGCTGAAAACGATGGAGAAGATTATATACGAATACCTAAAATCTGAGAACATGACTAAATATCCACTATCCAAAGTAACCCTTGCGCATTTCTCGACATTGAAGGGGCCATCGATAATGCTTCATATTTATCGATGACACAAGCCATGAAAAAGAGACATTTCGAGAATTGCATAGTCGAATGGATCCATAGCATGCTCACAAACAGACAAATAACCTCAGAGTTGGCTGGGTCGTCAGCCATCGTGACTGCAACTTAAAGTTGCCCGCAAGGGGGGGTTCTCTCTCCCTTGCTATTGGTCATTGGTGGTTGACGACCTTCTAAGGGGCCTCGAGACAGGAGGGTTTGAAGTTGTGGGCTTTGCTGACGATCTAGTTAAAGTGGTTCATGGTAAATTCGACAATGTGATATCAGATAGCATGCAGCAGGCCTTAAACCTTACACACTCTTGGTGTATAAAGAAAGGCCTGAGCATCAGTCCAGCAAAACATCAATTGTTCCCTTCATAAAAAGAAGAAAACTGCACCTGCAGTCTCTACATCTTAGTGCGGTGGAAATCAAATACAGCGATTCAGTTGAGTATCTCGGTGTAGTCCTAGATGCTAAATTAACCTGAAACGCACACATAGATGAAGAAAGGAAATGAGAGTTGCCGGGAAAAGGAACGTAGAAAATACTTTAATTAACCAAATTTATTTAAACGAATCAAATGCGCGATGTGCCTCATATGGCGGATTGAACAGAACTGATTTTTTCTTTCGATCTTGCCGGGGGGTCTACCGATTCTCCCACACGGCCTTTCCTGACTCACTTTCGCCTCGGAAGTGACCACGGTTTGACGCAATCACCAGCTGTTGGTGTCATCCTTGGTCCTTCTGAGTCTTCATCCAGCTTACGAACTTCGTAGCGATCGTTGGGTAGAACGTTCACTACCCCATATGGCCCAAAGAACTTCGGCTTCACTTTTTGGCCCACACCGAATTGTGTTTTCGGTATAGCCACGATGTCACCCTTCTTAAACGATTGAACTGGCTTCCTGCGGAGATTGTAGGTCTTCCGGTTCTCTTCCTGCATTTTCTGAATGTTGCTGTGTGCTACCTTCCGTAATTCGTCTCGGCCATGCTCGAAGTCCTTTTGAATCTCCTTCTGCAGCATCTCATGAAGTATTTCGTCCTCCTTTGTTCGCATTTTCACTCCAGTCAACAGTTGAAAAGGCGTCGTTTGAATTGCTCTTTGCCAACTGCTGTTAAGACACCGTTGTACTTGTGGGACAAATTTGAACCATTCCTCCGGTTTCTCCAAAGACAGCTTGGTCAACATTGGGATAATTATACGATGGTCACGCTCTACTTGCCCATTCCCACGAGGCACGCCGGTCACGATCAAATGCAGATCGATATCTTCATCTTCGCAATACTTCGTGAAAAGCTTTGA
The DNA here is from genome assembly GCF_029784165.1 of Wyeomyia smithii. NCBI lineage: Eukaryota > Metazoa > Arthropoda > Insecta > Diptera > Culicidae > Wyeomyia > Wyeomyia smithii. The sequence goes on along the minus strand of NC_073695.1, from coordinate 4,407,824 downwards.
AGTGAACGCTGCACTTCGGTCGCTTATTATTCGTCTGGGATTACCAAAAGTGCCACTAATGATCCGGATCTTCTTTACTGTTTCATCAGCAGTCGTCGTCTTAACCGGAAATAGCCACACGAATTTGGTGAATGCGTCGATGACTGTCAGAATATAGTTGTACGATTTGCGGGTCGACGACATCGGGCCTAGATGGTCGACATGCAGCGTATCAAGTGGAACGTCTCCTTTCGGTATCGGATGCAGTTCACCTTCGGGTTCGCCTCGCTTTCCTTCGCCAACAATACAGGGAACGCAGGTAGCGATGCACCGTTTTATCTTGTCCTCTACGCCCGGTATGAAATATTCACTCTCGATCCGATCCATCGCTTTTCTTCACACCAAAGTGACCTTTTTCGTGAGCGTTACGAATAATGGTCATCTCAATGCACTCTGGCACGTACAACCTACGAGCCTCGTCTTCTCCCTTGTAGAGCACTCCGTTACAGATGGAAAATTCCTTGGACGAATCGGTTTGTGTCAACTCAGCAATAATCGCCTTCACCCTATCATCGTCGGCCTGTGCAGAGCGAACTTGAGCAGTGACGGAAGCAGAAACGACTAGTACATCGGCACGGGACAAAGCATCGACATGCCGCATCTTCTCTCCAGAACGATGCTCGATTTCATACTCAAACTCAGCGAGATCAACAACCCACCTAGCGACTCTTGCGTTCATCTTACGTTTCATCATCGTATCTTTGAAAGCTCTACAGTCCGTCACAATCTTGAACCTGTAGCCCAACAAGTAACATCGAAACTTTTTCAAAGACTCTACCACTGCCAACGTCGTCTTTCGCTCGTTGCATAAGAATGCCAGCTAACGCAACTTTACTCGCATCCGTGTGGACTTCAGTCTCCGCTCCAGGACAAAAAATACGCAAAACAGGATAACTCGTTAGTATTTCCTTAATGCGGTTGAACGCAGCTACCGCATCAGCATCAAAATCAAAACAACTTTCTTTTCTTAACATACCGGGAAGTGGGCGAGCAATGCTAGCAAATGCGGGAATGAACTTCCGGAAATAGCTTGCCAGACCGTAGAAGCGCTGTAATTCTTTCACTGTCGTCGGTTGTGGAAATTGCTTCAGCTTCTCGACCTTGGCCGGTGCCGGCTTGATGCAGCCATCGTAGATGGTGTATCCCAAATATTCGACTCGTCGTTGCAGAAAAGCACACTTTTTCCAGTTAAAATACAACCCTGCTTCTACTGCTACTTTCAGCACCGTCTTCAGCAATTCAATTCCTTCTTGTTCGTTTTTCGACGGTATAATACCATCGTCCACAAACGCTATCACTTTTCCGTCTTTCACCAAATCTTTCAACACTGCACTGATAAAGCGACCAAATGCATTTCCACTCGTGCATAAACCGAATGGAGCACGTAGGAACTCGTACTGGCCATCGTTGGTAACGAATGATGTATATTTCCTGCTACTTTCTTCAATCGCCACGTGAAAATATGAGTTCTTAAGATCCAGCGTCGTGTATACTCGTGCCTCAGATAACTGGTCTATTTGCTCTTCCACATTCGGGGTCGGAAATTTGTCGCGCACTACTTTTTTGTTAATTTGCCGGTAGTCGACACACACTCGATGTGTTCCGTCCTTCTTCGGGACCACAACGATAGGACTGGCATATTCACTGGTTGACGGCTGAATTATTCCCTCGTCAAGCTATTCGTCGATCTGCTTCTTCACAACCTCTTTTTCCAAACCAGCCAATCTTCGTGGATTTTCACATACGATTTCATTGTCCGTTAAACTGATTCGAAGTTCGTTCACGGGTCGCACTGAGGTTTCTGGCTTATAGTTCTCAATCAGCTCTACCACCTGCTCACGGTATTTAGGTGGTACCGTTATGTCGTCGTCACTGGTACAGCCCCGATGCGACAGACCCATTTAGTATCACTTTGATCTAATTCACACTCTTTCGTGGCAAACTTTTTCACACGAACACCTTCCGAAGTGATTGCATAGTCCACTTTTCCGAGAAAATCCATGCCAACCAGCATTGGAATATCAATAGCTTCACACGGCACTACATAGAAGCAAATCGTATGCTCTTCTTTCTCTACAAACACATTCAACACTGTTTCGCCAATGACAACATTAACACCACCACCGTAGCCGCGTACTTTCATGTTTGATTTTTGCAAACGCGAACCGTTTACAGCCAACCTCGACCACAAGTCCTTGCGAATCAAAGACACCTCACTGCCGGTGTCGATTATGCCGGAAAGCTCGATGTCGTTCACTTTTATTTGCAAACTCGGTTTGCGACTGTTAACACTTTTTAGAACATTCACTTTTGCAAGCTTTTTCTCCTTCTTCTTTGTGCACACCTTCGAAACATGCCCGAACGCGTTGCAGTTGAAGCATTTTGGCCCGTCGTTTTTCTGCTGGCAATCGGTGGCTACATGCGACGGTTCCCCACAGTTGTAGCAGTGTCGTTTCGTGTCTGTTTTTTCGCTCTCTTTTCTCAGTTCCGGTTTCCGATGTTCCTTTCGCTTCGGACCAAAATCATCGGCTCGGGGTTTCTTCGTCGATTTCATTTGCACCTTATCGAAGATTAGAAGTTTCTCTTTCAACTGGCTGATGCTCTGGGCTTCGTAGAGGAGAGATCGGTGGAAATCATCATCGGTGATTCCAACGACCACGTACTCGCAGATGCTTGCTTCGTCAAGGTCAATTGCCAGAGCGATGCGCTGTATTTCGTATATGTAGTCTCTCGTGCTTTCCGTCGGCTTTTTCTTTCGCGCAGCCAGCTTGCGATGGACGTCGCTCGCTCGGACAAATGGCGCAAATTCCTTAATCAGAGCGTTCTTCAGTTTCGTAAATGACGTCAGGTCACGCTGCGCAAAAACAAATCGTCTTGCAGTACCCGTCATTTTCTTCCTGCACATAATCATCTTTTGCTCGTCACTCCAATTCGCTGTTTTCGACATGGTTTCGAATTGCAGCATCCAGTCTTTTATGTCCTGGCCATCTTCAGCGCCGAATGATTCGATGCTGTCTTCGACGTCACGGAATGAATACGGTCGTTGTCCCGCCGGTTTAGCTCGTGTATTCCTCGGTGTTGATGTGGGTGCGTCGTTCATAGCAGTACGGAAACGCAATGAGTTCCCGTCACTACTACTAGTATCATCGTTGTTGCCATCGTCGTTATGGCGGCTGACGTCGTTGTTTTGTTTATCATCGTCGTCGTCCTTCTCGTTTTCTCCGTCGTCGTCGATATAATCACCGTCGTGTTCATCGCCGAAATCCTCCTCTCCATGACGGCTGTCTTGCTCGTTGGTTTCGGCCACCGTCGTTGCATCATGGACGAGTATTCTCTTCGACATCGTTTCTTTGTTTCCCAAAGAGTCGACTTGACGCCTCTCACATTCTCGTGCCAACCCGATCTTAGTGAAATTTTCACACAGCTCTACGATTCGGTCGGCCATCTTAAATTTTGCTAAACTACTTTTCTGCGTTAATTTTTTCACTCAAATCGTAGCTTTCTACGTCTCAAACGGATTTCCAACAACTCCACATCTCGGTTGAGCCCCCATGAAGAAAGGAAATGAGAGTTGCCGGGAAAAGGAACGTAGAAAATACTTTAATTAACCAAATTTATTTAAACGAATCAAATGCGCGATGTGCCTCATATGGCGGATTGAACAGAACTGATTTTTTCTTTCGATCTTGCCGGGGGGTCTACCGATTCTCCCACATAGATTCGATAATAGGCAAGGCAAACTCAGCGTTGGGGGTTTGCTCCTAGATGGTGGTAAGAACTTGGGGCTCAAAACCAAAAATGGTAATGTGGGTGTACACCGCAATAGTAAGGCCTCGAATTTCTTACGCTTCGTTAGTATGGTGGCCAAAAACCAAGGAGACCACGACAACGAAGAAGCTAGATAAACTTCAACGGCTAGCTTGTATTGCCACTACAGAAGCAATGCGGAGTACACCTTCTGAAGCATTAGAAGCTCCATTTACTTCCTTTGAATTAACACGTTCAACTAGAGGTCAAGAAAAGTACACATAAACTGAAACGACAAAAGATGATACTAGACGGGGATAAGATAGGTCACTTGAAGATCTTGTATCTCTTACCTGCTGAACCAGCAACGAACATGAACAGTGATTGGATCCTAGATCCAATTACAACATCCCATACTCAGTGTATGAACCCTCTCGCTCAGTATGGGATGCGGGAGGACTTAGCGGGGAACTGGCCAACAGTCTGAAATAGCCGCCATTATGGAATGTGCAAAGTTACAGCCGATTGGAAGGCAGTGAAATCTCTTTACCAATCAAAAAGATTTTTAACACCAAACACAACAATTTCTCAAAAGTTGCTGAGTCTCAATAAGAGCGATCCCAGTATATTCACTGGCCTACAAAATGACGGCACAGTGGTCTGCAAATGGAACCGGATTTTTGAAGTAGAATACTTCTCTCAGGAAGTTCGGCTACATAGGGATGTGAAATGAAAATCTAAAACCGAAAAAAGTGAAAAATATGTCCGATTTCAAATGCTAATAAATCGGTTAGTATTCGATGGATTTTCTTCGTTCTTGAAGCAATAGATTGGAAAATCTTCTAAGATTTTTCCCAAATGAAGATAATTGTGATTTAATTATTCAAACTATTGTACTATTGAAAATAATCAAGCCTTGTCAAAACGAGAAATTCGACCTCTGATTGGTCGTTATATGATCGCTTCCCAAGCACGGCCGACAGAATCATATACCTTGCAATTTAAAACATGCTATTTGGCCTATATAAAAGCCTGTTTCAGTCGAAGCCGCTCATAATCATTCTCTGTCGAACCGTTGTGCGGTGCAGACAATCTTTGTGCTCGTAAAGTTTTCTTATATTCGGTCTTTATTCTCGTGTTCGTTGCGGAGTATCCCGCGTTGGCTGGCATTGAGAGGTCGGCTCTCTCTCCTTCCGAGGAGGAAATGCAGTGTGAACAAGTGGAACAGTCTATTTCCACACAACCATCTAAAAAGCAGAAGGTGATGGGTCGCCTAAAACAGGGATCGGATGCATCCACATCCACAGAAGACAAATCCAAACGTGCTCGCAAGCAGCCTGGTTCAAAGAATTCCAACGAAACGCTGCTACAAAGCAACCCGTTCTCTGTTCTTTCCGTTAATGAACAAACCGACTCAGCTCCGGTTCAAATTCGGGAGAAGGTGCCTCCGCTGTTTGTAAAAACAACTGAAATCGGCATGCTGCGAGATGAGCTCGCCCGAATGCAGATCTACCCTCTGTTTAAGCTCTGCAGTACGGGCATCAAAATTATGTGCTCGTCACTCTTGGATTACGGCAAAGTCAGACAGGAGTTAACTGCTGGTGAATTCCAATTTTATACACATGACATCCCCAGTAGCAAACCCCTGAAAGTGATCATTCGAGGTCTCAATTGCCTGCTGGAAACCGAGCTCAGGAAGGAACTGGAACGCCTACACCTTCAGCCTCAGCGAATTTTCACCATTGTGAGAAAGGACCAAACTGGTGAATACCGTGACCAGCTGTACCTGGTGCATTTTGCAAAGGGTTCCACTACTCTGGCTGCACTTCGTCAAATTCGTGCCCTCTTCAGTCTCGTCGTTGAGTGGGAACCATATCGTCCTCGTCATCGTGATGTCACCCAGTGTATGAATTGTCTTGGACTTGGACATGGTACCAGAAATTGCAACATGAACGCCCGCTGCGACAAATGTGCCGGCAATCACGTCACCACCGTTTGCGAATCGGACACGGTAGTTAAATGTGCAAACTGTGGGCAGCAACATCAGGGTAGCGATCGGAGTTGCCCAAAGAGAGCTGAGTTCATCAAGATCCGGAAGGATGCTGCCAAAAAGAAGCAAACTGGTAGGAAGAGGGCTCCTGCTTTTAATGAAGAAAATTTTCCGCGACTGCGCCATGTGGTTCCAAATCTTACACCGCTCCCGCTGAATAACAAACCACCGTCTGGTACATCGTCGGTACATGACCGATTGAGAGCTGCTGCTGAATCTATTCCGCCCCCCTTGTCATCACAACCTCCTCCCGGATTGACAGGAGCCTGGGCCATTCCACCAAACCACCGTGCAGATGAATCTAACCTTTACTCACCAGAGGTTATCCAGGAGTTCTCAATGAACCTTTTCCAACGCCTAATGACTTGTAGGTGCAAACAGGACCAGATCCACGCTGCCATCTCGGTGGTGTCTGAATTCCTCGGCAAATATGGGTCATAAACCTAACCTAAACTTCTTAAATTGGAACGCTCGATCCATCAAGAGCAAAATCTACGAGCTTGGTGAGTTCTTCAAAACTAACGACATCGATATCTGCTTCCTGACAGAAACCCATCTGAAGCCTGATGTTTCGAGCTTCTTTCCGAACCATCGCCTACTTCGTCTAGACCGCACTAACTCTTCAGGTGGAGGAGTGGCTATTGCCGTACGGAATGGCATCCAGTTCAAGCTGCTTCCTTCCCTCCAGCTCAAACTTATCGAAGCAATCGGCATCGAAATCAACACCAACAGTGGCCCTCTTACTTGCATCACGGTATACTGTCCGAGGCAAACCCGCGTCCGAGATGGCTCTGACGTAACTCTCAAGTACGACATCATAAAGCTGACGAGGAGACACGGCAACTACCTCATCGCCGGTGACATCAATGCCAAACACGAAGTGTGGGGCAACACGCGCCGCAATCGGAACGGAATCGTCCTGAATGACGACTTTCAACATGGTCACTACAACATCCTGGCTCCTACAAGTTCCACATACTTCAGCAAAGGCAGTTTCTCGACCCTTGACATCTTTATCACCAATGTATTCAACAACATCGGGCATCCAACCGTACTCGAGGAACTGAGCTCCGACCATTATCCGGTGCTGTTAAGTATCGGTTCTGGAGTCGAGGTTCACCAGCAAAATCGTCGGGACTACCACCATGTCGACTGGCCGGCATTCGGACGGAGTGTCGATCTACATGTCAACTTTAATCGGCCGATCGAGACTACCGAAGACATTGATGGGGCTGTCGAAGAGATCCAAGCTGCCGTTCATTTGGCCCAGGAAGAAAACATCAGACATATTCCGGTTAACCGTAAGTCTTTAGATTTTGATCCCACCACTAACAAATTGGTCAGGCTTAGAAATACCTTTCGGAGGCAATACCAAAGAACTGGTCAACGAGATAAGAAAATTTCGTCTGATAATCTCACTAAAATAATTAGAGCTAGAGTTGATGAGTTGCGTAACCGTAACTTCTCCAAATTAGTCAGCGGTCTAGACAATTACTCCAAACCCTTCTGGAAACTTACCAAAGTGCTTAAAAACAAACCCAAACCAATCCCTCCTCTCTCCTCTGATGGTAGACAACTTTTAACACCAGCTGAAAAGTCAAATGCCCTTGGAAATCACTTCCTAATCTCTCACCAATTAGGCAATAGGGTTATAAGTCCTCTCGAAGACATCGTGTCTAACACCCTACACACAGTTCAACAGTCCGCAATCATCTTTCCGGAAGAGCAGAGAGTGACGGCGAACGAGGTCAAAAACACAATCAAACAAACTAAAAACATGAAGGCGCCTGGCTTTGATGCAATATTCAACATCGAGCTAAAGCATTTAAGCGACTCACTGTACCAACATCTTGCATCCATCTTCAACAGATGCTTTGAACTTGGATACTTTCCACGTTGTTGGAAAATAGCAAAGGTAATTCCCATACTAAAGCCCGGTAAAGATCCGACTTCGCCCAAAAGCTATCGCCCTATAAGCCTCCTCTCTGCTCTATCCAAGCTATTCGAAAAGCTCATACAACCCCGGCTGCTGGATTTTGCTGATTCCCACAACATATTCCTTAACGAACAGTTTGGATTCCGCAAGGGCCACTCCACCGTTCACCAACTTGTGCGTGTTGCAGACATCGTCAGGCGGAATAAAGCCGTCGCTAAAACATCTGCCATGGCATTGCTGGACGTCGAAAAGGCGTTCGACAATGTCTGGCATGATGGCCTGGTCTGTAAGCTGCAGAGATTCAATTTTCCAATCTTCCTGGTGAAAATTATACAGGACTATCTATCGGCCAGAACATTCCAGGTCAGCCTCAACAACATCAGCTCTGACACTTTTGCAATTGGTGCCGGGGTTCCCCAAGGAAGTATCCTTGGCCCTATCCTATTCAATATCTTCACATCAGACATCCCTGATCTACCTGGTGGAGGTAAACTATCACTTTTTGCCGATGATACCGCACTCATTTACAAGGGTCGCGTGATCAGGGCTCTAGTAAGAAAACTTCAACAAGGCCTGGATGCCCTGGCCGAATACTTCAACAGTTGGAGAATTTGTATCAATGCGGCAAAGACTCAGGCTATCATTTTCCCCCACTCCAAATCTACACGACTAGTTCCGGCTGATGATGTCAAGGTTCGGTTAGGAGGCTCTACTATCGACTGGTCTAAAGAAGTGGCCTTTTTAGGACTTTCCTTAGACAGTAAACTTATCTTTAGATCCCAAGTAGACAAAACTTCAACAAAATGCAACCTGCTAATTAAACAACTGTACCCTCTTATCAACCGAAAATCAAAATTGAATATTAAGAATAAGCTTGCTATCTTTAAACAAATTTTTAGACCTATAATTGAATACGGTCTCCCAGTTTGGGAAACCTGCGCTCAAACACACAAAACCAAACTACAGAGAATACAAAACAAGATCCTCAAACTTATTTTGAATCTCCCTCGTTGGACTGCCTCTGACATTGTGCACGAAACAGCCGAAGTAGATATTCTTGATGTTAGGTTTCAGAAGGTTGTTCAGGCTTTCCGCCAGAGAACATCTCAATCCCAACATGCAATAATCCGCAACCTAGTTTCCCAGTGATCCTCATCCAACTTCCAATAAATAAAATTGCTTGTAACTAACCTCGAGTAAACCGCGAGTAAACGGCTCAACTCAAAACTAACACTACCATCAGAGCCTCCTCAGAATGTAAATATGTAAATATTGTAAATAGGTTTAGTTAGGTTAAGTTTGTTCTCAAAACATACCAGTGGCAAAGTTCACATAAATCTAAATATATAACTAAATGTAAACAACAAAGAAATGATAAACATAAACTAAAGATGCACAGCAGTTCGCTAAATCACTTGAAATGTAAAACAAATGTATACAAACGTAAATAACTGAAATAAAAATAATTTTATTCGTAAAAAAAAAAAAATAAGCCGCTCATAATAGTTCTAGACAGCGACAACAGCAGTCGTCCTCCCTTAGCAGCAGCACTAGCAGTGCAGTGGATACCAGCGATGGCGGAAAGCGGCCACAGCTGTGGCGTAGCAATGGATAGCGCACTAGTTGCAGCGGATTCCAGCAACGATAGCAGCTGGGCCAGCTAATGCAGGGACAGTGGATACCAATGGCAGCGTATAGCGGCCACAACTGTGGCATGGCTTCGGATAGCGAACTAGTTGCAGCGAATCTCAGCATCGATAGCGGCTGATGCAGTGAGGCACTTTAGTGAAATGCAGTCTCTGTGCGATAGTGGGCACTAGTAAATGCATTCAATGAAAAGTTGACTCATTTTGACAACACGTGAGCCGTCTAGTTTTGAGTGTTATATCAGCATTTCATTGTTTACTTCATCACAAGGAATACTTTATTCGCCCTGTCAGTGATAACGCAAAGATGTGATCGGCATCTTATCCGATACTAAAATGAACAACAAATTGTCCTTTTCAGGATGAAATAAAAACTTGATTGAAGAGTTAATATTTTCTATTGAGTTAATTCACGTTTTCAAATCTGTAAAAGTTATAAATTTTACTGCATCTCCGTGTCTTAAACGTACTGAATTATCTTTTCCGTCAGTCATGAGCACGACATCCGAAAAAATTCCATCTCAAAATTTCAAAATTGTCAAGCCCCAACCATGACAAGCAACTTACTATATTATTGAAAATGGTCAATCCTTGTTGAAGCGCAAAATTCGATTGATCTGATTAGTCAACGTTTATTTACTAGAAAAAATGCCTGACACGCAAGCAGCCGGGTTATCTTTCTTGTAAAAGTATTCTACTTCAACCTTGCGGTCGTGGCTTTGCACACAACCCTCCTGTTATTTTCAACTGAACAAACTGAGTTCAGAAACTCCAAACGAGACGCTGCACCTGACCTTAAATACATGAACTCATGGTTTCGCAGCTCGAATAAAACATCTTTCCACTGTATATACTAGTCGCTAAATATTTCTAAGAGAATCAGATGGATTAAAAAAATCCTTACCACAGTTGGGGTCCGATATTGCTTACGATATCGTCACACTTGAATTAAAACTACAATTACCTTATCTGATTTTGTCATTCGCTGAAAATGTGCTACAAATTTCAGTTTATTGTTCTCATTTTTACTAATGCTTCCAGCGAACAGATTCAATGTTCTGATGATTTACCATTATTAGAGCAATCCATTAGTGCGCCGATTAACGCGTGCGCTGCTAGCAAATTTCCAACGAATTTTTACCGGCACCCCACTGCGCTATCGGTGCCATCAAATTACTCGGTCCGGACCCGATACAGCGATGATTTAAGCCGCATGAAAAATGAGCAAATTTTCACCTCACCTCACGGTGGACCGGATCGTAAACGCGTTTTATCGCTCCAATCAGTCTGAACGGGAAAGAAAGGTTCGCGCTAAATTAGACCCCCGCTCTAGGAGACTCTCGAATGGCGTGACACAAGATGCTGCGCTGCGAGCTATCGAAAGTTGAAGCTTTAAATGAGCCGTGGCAAACACAGACAGGCTCTGTGTAGTTTTCCGAGCTGACTATTTAAACACGCGAACAGGTAATAAAAGCAAACCCGAGATTTGCCACCCCATTTGCCTGACATCTGACACATTGCTGCGGGGGTTTTTCAATGAGAACTGTTTGGGGCGACTGGGTTTTGGAACAGATTACTTAAAATTAATTTCAATGCGTAAAGTCGAGGTTTTATGGCAGTGAAAAACATTAAAATATTTGTCGTTATTATTGCCGACAGCGCAGGTGGACCGGTCGTAATTGACAGGGGGTCGTTTGCAAGAGAGAGTCGAAAAAAATAAGATATAATGTAATTGCGTATTCAAGGCCTGCAAGCCAAAATAATGAGCTATCGATCCGAAAATTTCAGCACGGTACCAAGAGTCTAACGATACGATGTGATGATGACAGTGGAAGTTGGTGACATCATCGATTTCTCGCTGACAGAAACTGCCAGCCAGCAGAACAAACATGATGGAAGGGAGACAAACGGAATAATTGAGATATTCGTTGCTTCTTGTCGTTCATCATCAATAATTTGATTGTCAAACTCGTGCAGGTTTACTTTAATGTACAGATGATACTGATATTTTTTTCCAATGATAACTTCATCAATATAACATTCTGCGAATGAGGCTGTAATGTAATTAAAGTTCAACAGGCACTAATTCTATGCGGTATCCTGCCACCATTTTACCATTTACAAACATTTACCCGGAAGGCTGCACCACAGTATGCTTATAATTATTGTTCAAAACCACCAACGGAAGCGACGCTTGCGGTCGGCATTGAAAAATAATCTGTTTGATCAGTTACGATAAATTAAGAGCAAAATTAATGCCGCTGGTATTGTTATAATTTTGCAGCAAACCGCAATCTGGCGCTAGGAAGCAATACTTTCCGCAAATATTTACCCATCCACGAGGGCGAGTGGCGACCGCTGCCAGGGTTAGCTGAGTTTCCTAACTGTTCGTAGAAAGTATTGGAGTTTTATTCTCAGAACGGTCAAAAAAACTTTTATGAAGAGAGATTTTATCGGTTAAAGCTTCTTCCAGTTTTTTTATTCTTTTATGAGAGTCTAGGGATACTCACTTTTATTTGTGAGTAAAAATTCATGGGAAACACTTTTTCGTTCTATTTCTTCATAATTTAAAGCATGATGAAGTAACAAGGGAGCAGTTAATAAAATATTTAATTTTAAAATATTTTCACATCAGATCTCATCTCATCAACATCTGAAAGCAGCAAGCATCCGGTGCAGGGGGATGGGAGAAAAGTTTGAAACATACATTAATAATGCACAAAAAGAACTCAATTGAGCAACATAATGAATATCGTTGCTCAACAGCAGCGAGGCACACATGCTACATTTCACCTCCTAACAGCATCACCCAATATATAATTGAAACCGATGGAGCAATTATTGTGCCAATATAATTGCTCATTTCAGTCTGGCACCGAATGAACACATCACGTAACATATTATGCGATGGGTGACAGGAGCAATTATCACGCGTGAATGGGTGTTTCGAAATGGCCAGGAAAAATATGCCACTTTCCTTGCAGTCACGTTGCACCACCAGAACATCCTGTTCCACCCGGGTATCAAACGAACGCCAAAACTCTGCTCGCTCGTAGATATTGCCTCTTGTTAGCTTGTTTGAGTGTGAGAAAAACAACTTCGCCGGCATCATCAATAGCCACCGCAAATGTTCCGTTTGGTCCTGCATTTGTCGAAATTGTTCCAGTCGAACTTCGCCAAGACGGGTGCAAACAATCAAATTGTGGCGCCCGCCCGGGTGTTTCGCTCGTACGCGGAAGCTGGAAAGTCATGTTCTACGCGCTTACATAGCTCTATACATACCCACATCCAACTAACAGCTGTGGCGCCTTTAGCCAAGAAGAGAGTATCCATCCGTTTTGTACCTCAGTGCTGGTTGTGAAGCGATGGGGGAGATTGGTTTGTAGTGAATTTCCGCCCGACAGTATCCAATACAAGGGACTGACATGCTGTGCGGGTGCAAACTTATTCTAAGGTTTCTTCCGAAACAGGACCAACTCAAGGAGAAGTGTGCACTTGTACGAGGAAACCGGGACGAGATGACTCTGTGTGATGTGGATAAATAGTAGATAGGAGCAGTAGAAAGGAAATTGCGAGGTTCTTTCAAACTTTTTTTTTTTTTTTGATGCCGAGCTGCTTCAGCTGAGAAGGATAGTTTGAGGGAAGTATGAATTTTCTTCCACGTAATGGAATATGGAAGCTTTATCCACTTCTCTTGCTGTATAATGTAGTGGAATTTTCGTTTTTTTTATTGCTAACAAACTAACTGGAGGAAGAGTGTATCTGGGAGAATTTTATTTTTCAAGTATCTGCAGAGATCTTTTGTAAAGATAATAATTAATGCAGAGAGTTGCAAAACCGGTGGAAACAAACCAGAAATCACTCAGGGTCAGTTTCAAAAGGTGAACTCTTTATGTCTGGATTCGAATGACAACCCTCGTTCGGCAATAGTTGTTACGTGATCAGTTTTTTCGCTATTATGAAGTTTATTCTGAAATGTCACGAACAAAACCTCGCAACGTTCTTCGTACGTGATATTCGCCGTGTGGTTATCGCACGAAAAAAATAGTTCACAAGCTAGTTGGGTACACATTCACGCAGAAAACCTTTGAAATATTCATTCAATCTTATTGTAGTCGAAAAGTGAATTTTGTAAATTGATCATAGCTTACCAAAAAAAAATATCTTTGAAAAGAAATCACGTTTCCATAACTCAAATTTGAATGCCTTTAGAAAATCTATGACTGTATACTTTTTTGAATAAAAAATTATTACAAGAATCGTTTAATATCATTGCAAAATTATTATTCTAAAATAGGATGAAATTTGAAACGAGCTATGAAATTTAACTGTTGAAAAAAAAATGTCGCAAGTTCTTTTTTCTTGGAATTCGAACCAACAGGTTTGAAACAACTTGAAGTTTAAACAAAAATTCATCAAAAAAAATTCACAGGAGGGTTGTGTGCAAAGCCACGACCGCAAGGTAGAAGTAGAATACTTTTACACAGCTCTACTTACGGCTGTACATTAACCTACGGCCGGGCGAATCGGCTCGCGCCGCTTTTCGTGTTTAGCCTGGCAGAGGCCTGATGCGCACGGCCAACACAATAGAAAGGTGTTTTCACATTAAAAATTAGACACGGCTTTACTGAAGTTAGTGTTGGCAAATGCATCTACTGCTAATACCGCCGCTATCGTACGAAAGCGCGTCGTTTCATGTGGGGAATAATATCAACAACGAAAAATGATGCGTGTCTAAGCACACCCGAACTGTTTCGCCGTGCCGCTTCCATTTACTTTCTTATAACATCGGCCTTAGGGAAGTACCGGATGCACCTACCGCTGAAGCTGTTACCATACTGCTACTGGTACCCAAAGCTATTAACTCTTCAGATTAAGTGTTTTATTTGTCCTCAGAAGAACAATTGTTCTATTCCATATCGGATATAATGCAATGATCTGTGTAATATTACCGACAGTAATATTCTTCTGAACAAAATGATCCAACATTTCCATTAGAGGCAGTGCCGGCTGGTGTACGGCAAAAACCCGCCCGATCGCTCGCGTTGGCGTTCAGCCTGGCAGAGGCCTGAGACGTGGTGACCAACCACAAGGCAAGTGATTTGTTTAATTTGAAGGCAGCCACAGGCGCAACCCGCTGCTATTGTCTGTTACTGCAGAGTGCTGATATCTGCTGCTACTGCTGTCAAGGTTGTGGACAGTCCATGCTGCTCACTTTCCGACTAATGAATGTAGCTAGTTTTCCCAGAAACACTCTTTTATAGCCGAAGGGCGCTACGTAATAGGCCACGCCTTTCTGTTCAGTTTTACCATTTCCTAATGTTCTTTAGACGAATTATTCAACAATTCGCATTTGATTTTTGTATCCAGCGAATAAACACCGATGGTGCTCTTACACACGCAACGATTTGACCCCTAACCGTATTGCGGCTTGTAACATCAAGCGATTTCGTTTGCTCGCTGTTGCGTGTTGCATCATGTTGCAACTTGGAAGCTGGGAGACGACGAAATTCTGTTAATGCTGATTGAACTAACTGCTTCTGTGAATGCGTTCTAAGAGGGCAGTTTGTTATTCAAAGTCGGTTATGCTGATCGCAGCCTTTGCGCTGCCCTTACTAAATAATTAAATTATTTACTTTATTTACTAAATAAAGTAAAAATTAGACAACTACAACCGGGTTTGATTGCATCCCGCACAGAATGTCTGCTTGTGTTGATGCCAGAAAATTATTAACCTTCAATTGTTTTTTATTTGCCTTGAAAAAGGCATTTTGCTGTTCAAAATCGGTTGCTGATCACAACCTTTGAGCTGCCCTAACAGTGGAGGATTCAAGATTCACGGACAACATGCACTGTGGAAGCTATTTCACATTCAGTAAATTCGACGGGTGTGACAAATTTGAATTGCTAGGATCCAACACAGAATCTTGCTTGCGTTGTCAAAAATTATTAACTTTCAATGACTTGTTTATTTGCCTTGAAAAAGACATTCTGATGTTCAAACTTGGATTTCCTGATGGCAATCTTCATGCTGCCCCACCACGGGGGGAATAATGGCAGTCTGGCGACACACGCTGAGAAGAACCGCGCTGCTCCTGAGACGTGGTGACCAACCACAGGGATAGTGCTGCTGCTAAGGAAGGACTACTGCTGTTGTCACTGTTTAGAACTATTATGAGCGGCTTCGGCTGGAGCAGGCTCTTTTATAGGCCAAATAGCATGTTTTCAATTGCAAGGTATATGATTCTGTTGACCGTGCTTGGGAAGCAATCATATAACGACCAATCAGAGGTCGAATTTTTCGTTTTGACAAGGCTTGATTATTTTAAATAGTACAATAGTGTGAATAATAAAATTACAATTATCTTATTTTGGGAAGAATCTTAGAAGATTTTCCAATCGATTGCTGCAAGAACGAAGGAAATCCATCGGATACTAACCGATTTATTAGCATTTGAAATTGGACATATTTTTCACTTTTTTCGGTTTTAGATTTTCATTTCACATCCCTATGTAGCCGAACTTCCTGAGAGAAGTATTCTACTTCAAAAACCTTTCTTTGCGATGTACTAGTTAGAACTCGAAAGTTTCAAATCATAAAAAAAATTATCTGGTTATCTATGCAACTGGCAACACTTTCACTCAAAACATACATACTTTTTGAGTTTCATCTCCATAATCAAAAAAGTTCTGAAATATAATGGTTGTTGAAGAACAACGGCACTTCTGTCAAACAAGGGGTGGCGCAGCGAGGGGTAGTCCAATCGACATCAATGTTTGGATTATTGCATAGTGACCTTATAGAAACAATCCCCTGAGCTGGAGTCAAATCTGAGAAGGGCGTCAATTTGAGGTGAGCACACTTGAGATACAATGATCCGTATACTAAAATACATATGTTCTTATAGAAAATAACTTATGAGTATAAAAACGAATCCATCCTAGGTGAGCCGTCAGTTGGCTTCGTTGCGGTTGGACACCACCTACACACTTAATTTATCTCGGCAAATTTCCCAACAGCTGATCGAGCTCGGCGATTTTTTTGCGAATGTCAGCAATATATTTCGACGAGCAATCGGCAAATATATCGATTTACCGTAAGCCAGCAAGAATTGACATTTCATTTGCTGATGTTCTTGAAAATTTTGCCGAAAACTTGTAGAATATTCCGCTGACATTATCAGCTGTTGAATTCTCGGCAATGAAATTTAAGTATGTAATTACATCGATTTGTTTTTCGTCGTCGCAAGTGAAATCCGGCATATATATTCGATCAGTTTCATTAGTTTAACTAATTTCATGTCAGGGGTTGAATAGTGACCTACCCAAAGAGGCAGTTTTTATAATCAGCGATCTAAGGCGTCATACACAAATTACGTAACGCTATAAACCTAGATTTCAGACCCCCTCCCCCCATATGTAACGATAAGTAACGTTCGATATGATTCCCTCCCCCCCCTAAAATAACGTAACGCTGGACAACTTGCCCCCCCCCCTCTCCAAATTTGCGATTTTTAGCAAACATTACAGTTACGAAACGGTCTCAACTACCCCCCCTCCCCCCTATGTAACAATAGGTAACGCAGATTCAACCCCCCTCTCCCCCTTCATGCGTTACGTAATTTGTGTACGACGCCTAAGTGAGGTGATATTCCGGAAAAAAGTGGAATCGTTCTCATCAGCCAGATCATGAAGACGCTATGTTTCCGGCAGCCATTGCAGTGTACGCTACTTGCATACAAGTTTTCGTTCGTCTACCGTGAGTGTTCTCTCGTAGAGTATATCATTTCGCTCCTCTGTGTCGGTTGTTAGTCATCTGAGTGGTAATCTGGAAAAACTCTGCTGACAACCTATATCACCACTGAACCCTCGCTAGCGTGAAAAACTCTTCTTGTGCTGCAACCACTTTCTACCCCAAATGCCTAACAAAACCTCCACACGATCTCTAATCGCGGTTGCTGGGAAAAAGACGCCATTCAGTGGATTCCGGTGCACAAGAGATTCTCGAAACGACCAGCGGCAGCAAGTCCTTTGCCGGTGTGACCAGAGCCAGTAAAGATAAGGCGATTGTAACTCTAGAACTGACTCTGGAACAAATTATCAAGGAACTCGCTGATAAGGACAGAAAAGTTGGTGCTCTCAAAAAAGCACTAAAGATGAACAAACTTTAGTCGAATTCTGGTTGGCTATCGCTGAACTTCGCGAAGAACTGCAACGTAAATACGAGCGGATCAAAAGCCTTGAAAATACCATCACAGGACATATTATCTCAGGATGATGTTGACCAAAAAATATGGAACAATCTCTGACCTGGTTTCTCAAGTACAGCAACTGAAAAAAGATGTGGCTACTAAAACTGTGGGATCGCCACTCTTCATGCCAACTGAACCCTATCAACACCAAACGAATCACTATCAGCTAAAACAACAAAACCAACACAAGATCTGGTACCCAATGTAACCAATATACCTCAATCAAAATCTAAGTTTTCGAAGAACACCGGAGCTAAGAAAAAAAAAACCGCTTCACAGAACAATATAAAACCTTAATAAAGAAAAAGAACTGATTCACCAATCATCTTTTCGGATTCCGAAGAAACTCCACGTCTGAATGGCAACATCCTATCAGGCACTACGGAAAATCTAGAGCTAGTGACGAACCAATGAATACAATGGATCCGTTGAAATTCCGATAGAACCTGTTCAATCTCGTCCTTAGCATTCAAAGCTAACCGGCAAACAACGCCCATGGCGAACGAAGCCACACTCGTAACAGCAAAGAACCAACCGGTGAGGACAAAAATCAATCTGACAGAATTAGAACCACATCATACACTACAACTCCAACCATACAATACCTTGTATCGTCTCTCTCGGGCTCCGCTACTGCGTACTTCTTCTCTACAGAACTACCACTACTACTAACTAACATCACAATCCCTCATCAACACACCGAGGGAGGCCTGGTAGTTGAGTCGAGTGATAACTTCACGATCCCCATACAGGAGGTCAGCAACCACTTGGGATTTATCAGGCCCCACAACAAAAAACCGATACCGAAGCTTGCCCGTACCGATTCGGAGTTTACGACCGTTGGTGTGCGAAAACAAAAGGCGTAGCGTAGCGGGACTATCCAAAACGCCTCACCGTCGTTCTTTCTCTTTCGGTGTGCTTTTTCAAACAATGCTACCACCAGATCACGCCATAAATGCCGCCAAATGATTGCTGGATTTACAATTGCAACCAGTTTAGCGTCTATTATTGCGTGGCAATTGGCATATCTGAAGGCATCCGATTCTCTCCGATTCAATTTGACATTAATCTCCCGATTTTCGGTATAAAGTTGGGTCATCCTTTTCCAATAACGAGAGTGAGTATTTACTTGCGCAACGGTAGATTTGCCACACTAGAGAACCAGGCCCGCTTTACGTTCTACTCTATTGGACGCCATCCTTTGTGGGGGAGTCTTAAAGCAAACCACCGCGGCTCTACTTTTGCCAAAATACATACAATTCCACAACCTTTTTTTCGTAGACAAACGGAAACCGCGATCAATGTTTCCACCGTCAGCTCCTCCATTGTTAGCGAGTACATCTGGGAAACGTTGGAAGGCCCGGCAAGTATCGGCCATATCCCAATTACTGTATCTGTTGGACACAATAGCCCCGAAACTTCTCGTTGCCAGAGACCGGTCGGAAATCGCTTCTTTGGTGGTCTTCCGATACAAAAGTAGCAGTGAAAGCCAGAAGGAAGGCACATCGAGCCGCTAAATGACTTTCTGTTGGCCACCCAGATAAAAATAAGGCCATTGAGCGATATTGAGTTAAGCGAAACAAAACTAAACTAGCGTTCCTGAACCTACTAAACAGTCACTGGAAAAGCAATGCCATGTCTTCAGCCTGGAACCACAGCCAAGTCGATCCTGTCTCAAAGCATGGTCAACAACCTCTACTCCAGCTAAACACCTTGAGGTCAACAATCTCCTATATCACCGCCAACGCAGTTTTCATCCTGGTCACGCAACAATTACGTATTTCGCAGGGCTCGGAGATGTATTACAAGGCGCAATGGATGGAAAATATGCACGTGGACATCGTATCTCTGAACATGGCAGAAGCATTTTTTTTCCTGTTGGGGGGGTTTTTGGACCACTGCGTCCATTTATTTGAACTATTGTGGAATGCCACGGTTTGCTGTACTGCGCTTCAAGCTTGTCTACCACTTATTGAGGAAGTGATGGACGGCGAGCTACAGCGATAACTTGTTTTATGAAATTAGTTACCCTGACTGGCGCCGCAGACCAGATTCCCTTGGTTTCTAGGGAGCCCTTATTGAAGTACTGAAGTCTGCGTCTAATTAGTGGTCCGCAATTGCAGAGCAAACATTCCGAGGTTTCGCTTTCTGAGTTGCAGAAGCGACAAATATCATCTTGGGTGAAACCAATTTTCACACATTCCGAGTTGTGCTCTCGTCGTGTTCGGTCGCAATTTCATTTCGATCTCGATAGTGCCGACCAGTTATTCGCCTTCAAGGTCACCGTGCATTGTATTGCGTGTGCACTGCTGCTCGTTGCCGTCGTCTATTAAAGACAAAGGAACGCATCATCGCCTATTGGTACCGTACGCCACAGACTGTACGCTGTGTCGCTACTGCGAGAGATCCAGTACCCGGCGTACTGCTGTTTGGCTGTACTGGTGCTGCTGTGTGGCTGGAGCGGCTGCAGCTTTTGCTAGCGGACTCTTGTGTGAAGGACTGGAGATTGGCATCGCCCGTGCGCTGATTGTGGTGGAGAGCGGCTGCAGAAGATAAGTAGTTTTTTTTTCTTGGTTTTTTTCTACAATATTATTTGTTGATTGGCATTTTGCGTCCAACATGGACGACGAACGCGGGGATGAAAACCCGCTCATTCTACCGCCTAGCCCTCCCGGATACAAAGTTCCAAGGATTAAGAATGGAACCCCGCAGGAAGCTACCCATCGGCTTAAGCAGTATCCGGAGGGCAAAGTTGGTATTGGGGCTGTATTTTTCCGGCCGAAAGTGAAAGCATTGAACACAATGCAAATATGTAAAGATCTGGCACGGTTTACAGCCGTGACTGAAATTACCAAAGTACGCCCGAATAAGCTGCGTGTTTTGGTGTCCGACCTCAAGCAAGCAAACGAGATTGCTGCTTGTGAGCTCTTCACGCGGGAGTACCACGTGTACATTCCAGCTCGCGTAGTTGAGATTGACGGTGTGGTCAGCGAATCGAATCTGACTGTCGAGGACCTGTTGAAGGCTGGAAAAGACCTTTTCAAGGATTCTAGCCTTGAACCTGCCAAGATACTTGAATGCAAGCAATTACATTCAGTATCGCTCGACAAGGGTGTAAAAACTTACACCCCTTCAGACTCTTTTCGCGTGACTTTCGCCGGGTCTGCTCTGCCGAGCTATGTGCTCGTGGACAAGGTGCGTCTGCCCGTGCGCTTGTTTGTAACGCGGGTAATGAATTGCCTCAAGTGCAAACAGTTGGGCCATACGGCCTCCCACTGTGGCAATAAAGCACGTTGTGGCAAGTGCGGAGAGCAACATGCGGATGACGCCTGTAATAAGGGTGCTGAAAAGTGCCTTTATTGTGGGCAGACTCCGCATAAGCTGTCTGCATGTCCCGCGTACAAACAGCGCCAAGACAAGATCAAGCGGTCTCTGGAAGAGCGCTCTAAGCGCACTTTCACAGAAATGCTCAAAGAGGCCGCTGCCACCAAACTGGTTTCCCCGAATCTCTTCGAGGTCTTGCCATCCGATGAGTCTGATTCTGACGATTCAGTGTGGGAATCTTCTTTTGTTGAACCCGGAAAATCTAGGAAGAGGAAAAACCTTTCTTCTCCTAGGCTTCCTAGGAAAGGACAGAGAAGGTCTCCATCTGAAGTGACTGATACTAAGAAACAAAAAAAGTAGAAAATCCGAAGCAAACTCCTCCGGGATTGGCAAAACTGAATTCAAGTAAAGAGTTTCCGGCACTTCCAGGAACATCAAAAAACCCAACTGTTCCTTCTTTTTCGTCCAAGATTCAGCCAGAATCTGGACTGCTGAAGTTTTCAGATATTGTGGACTGGATTTTTGAAAATTTCAACACAACTGATCCTCTTAAAAGTCTTCTGCTGGCATATCTACCAACAGTTAAAACGTTTTTGAAGCAGTTGACTGCTAAATGGCCCCTCCTTGCAGCGATCGTATCCTTCGATGGCTAATTCATCGGCTGAGATGAAGGATTCTATCTCTATTTTACAGTGGAATTGTAGAAGTATTATCCCCAAAATTGATTCATTTAAAGTTTTGATTAATAAGCATAAATGCGATGCATTTTCCCTCTGTGAAACTTGGCTCACTTCAAATGTAGATCTTAGCTTCCATGATTTTATTATAATTCGCCTCGACCGAGACACCCCTTACGGAGGAGTACTTTTAGGGATTAAGAAGTGCTATTCCTTCTATCGTATAAACCTCCCCACGGTCCCAGGCGTCGAAGCTGTCGCATGTCAAATGACGATACAAGGTAAAGAGCTTTGTATTACCTCAATATATATTCCTCCCAGAGCACAGGTTGGGCAACGGCTGCTCTTTGATTTAATAGAACTTCTTTCCTCGCCACGTTTGATTTTGGGAGATTTTAACTCTCACGGCGTGGCTTTGGGTTCCCCTTCTAATGATAACCGTTCCTCTTTGATCTATAACCTCTGCGACGACTTCGACATGACAATATTAAACAACGGGGATATGACACGCGTTCCGAAACCTCCAGCGCGCCCCAGTGCTTTAGATTTATCTTTATGTTCAACATCGCATAGGTTGGATTGCATATGGAAGGTAGTCCTTGATCCCCACGGTAGCGATCATTTGCCTATTCAAATTTCAATTGATAATGGTTCAACTCGCACGCGATCAGTTGATATTTCGTATGACCTCACACGGAATATCGATTGGGAATTATACGAGGAAATGATATCAGAAGCTGTCGAGTCGATTCAACATCACCCACCACTTGAAGAATACAACCTCCTCGCGGGCTTGATTCTCGACGCCGCGTTGCAAGCCCAAACGAAGAAATATCCCGGCGTGACGATCAAAGAACGGCCTCCCACTCCGTGGTGGGACAAAGAGTGCTCCGATGTCTACACGGAAAAATCCGACGCGTTTAAGGCCTTCTTTTGGGTGAAAGGTCAACCCGACGACTTTAAGCGGTATTTGGAGCTTGAGACCAAGTTCAAAAGCTTGGTCCGAGCAAAGAAACGTGGATATTGGCACCGGTTCGTAAACGAAACGTCGAGGGAGACATCGATGAGCACTTTTTGGAACACAGCCCGAAGAATGCGAAATCGTATAACGGTCAACGAAAGCGAGGAGTCTTCAAGTCGGTGGATATTTGATTTTGCCAGGAAAGTATGTCCAGACTCTGTTCCTGCGCAAAACTTTGTTCGCGATACGTCTCCGGACCACGATGCGATAGAATCACCTTTTACGATGGCAGAATTTTCAGTTGCCCTCCTGTCCTGTAACAAAAACGCACCTGGGTTAGATAGAATCAAATTCAACTTGTTGAAGAATCTACCCGGCAATGCCAAGAGGCGCTTGTTGAACTTGTTCAATAAGTTCCTGGAGCAAAACATTGTACCGCGAGATTGGAGGCAAGTGAAGGTGATCGCCATCCAAAAACCGGGAAAACCAGCTTCTGATCACAACTCTTATAGGCCGATTGCAATGCTGTTATCCGGAAATTGATGGAGAAAATGATACTCCGTCGTTTAGACCATTGGGTCGAATCAAACGGTCTACTATCAGATACTCAATTTGGCTTCCGCCGTGCCAAAGGAACGAATGATTGTCTTGCGTTGCTTTCTACAGATATTCAGCTAGCCTATGCTCGCAAAGAACAAATGACATCTGTGTTCTTGGACATTAAGGGGGCTTTTGATTCCGTTTCTATTGACATTCTTTCGGGCAAACTTCACCGACAAGGATTTTCACCAATTTTGAACAATTTTTTGCATAATTTGTTGTCCGAAAAGCATATGCATTTTACGCATGGCGATTTGGCAACTTTTCGTAAGAGCTACATGGGTCTTCCCCAGGGCTCATGCTCAAGCCCCCTTCTTTACAACTTTTATGTGAATGACATTGACGCATGTCTGGCAAATTTATGCACGATAAGACAACTTGCAGACGACAGCGTGGTCTCTGTTACAGGAGCCAAAGCTGCCGATTTGCAAGGACCATTGCAAGATACCTTGGACAATTTGTCTGCTTGGGCTTTACAGCTAGGTATCGAATTCTCTCCGGAGAAGACAGAGACAGTAGTTTTTTCTAGGAAGCATGAGCCTGCTCAGCTCCACTTACAGTTAATGGGTGAAACGATTTCTCAGGTTTTGGTATCTAAATATCTTGGTGTCTGGTTCGATTCGAAAGGCACATGGGGATGTCACGTTCGGTATTTGATGAAAAAATGTCAACAAAGAGTGAATTTTCTCCGGACAATTACTGGATCATGGTGGGGCGCCCACCCAGGAGACCTCATAAGGCTTTACCAATCAACGATATTGTCGGTGCTTGAGTACGGGTGTTTCTGCTTCTGCTCCGCTGCAAACACCCATTTAATCAAGCTGGAACGATTGCAGTATCGTTGTTTGCGTATTGCCTTAGGTTGCATGCATTCGACCCATACGATGAGTTTGGAAGTTTTGGCGGGCGCTCTCCCATTAAAAGACCGCTTTTGGGATCTGACTACTCGTATTCTCATCAAATGTGAGGTTTTGAACCCCTTGGTAATTGAAAATTTCGATAGGCTAGTTGAACTTAATTCTCAAACCCGTTTCATGACTGTGTATTTCTATCACATGTCTCAAAGTATAAATCCTTCCTCATACACCTCCAATCGTGTCAACTTATTATATACTTCTGATTCTACTGTGTTTTTCGATACCTAAAATATTTTATAACAAATATAAAAACATCAACTGCGACAATGCGTTTTATACTGATGGATCACTTCTCAACGGGTCCACTGGCTTCGGTGTCTTCAACAATAATTTTACCGCCTCCTACAAGCTCGATAATTCTGCCTCTGTTTACGTCGCAGAATTGGTTGCAATTCAGTATACCTTAGGGATTATTGAAACAATGCCCACGGACCATTACTTCATCTTTACGGACAGTCTCAGTTCTATTGAGGATCTCCGATCGATGAAGGATGCAAGGCACTCTCCGTATTTCCTGGGGAAAATACGGGAACATCTGAGTGCTTTATCCGAAAAATCTTCTCAGATTACCTTAGTGTGGGTCCCTTCTCATTGTTCCATTCCGGGCAATGAGAAAGCGGACACTTTGGCTAAGGTGGGCGCAACAAACGGTGATATTTATAACAGACCAATTGCCTACAATGAATTTTTAAAATTTTCACGTCAGAGTACACTTGTCAACTGGCAGGCCTCGTGGGATAAGGGAGAACTGGGGAGGTGGCTACACAGCATCATCCCCAAGGTTTCCACCAAACCTTGGTTTCGGGGGTTGGATGTAGGACGAGATTTCATTCGCATGATGTCTCGGATTATGTCCTACCACTACGGGCTAGATGCACATCTCTTGCGTATTGGGCTGGCGAGCAGTAATCATTGCGTTTGTGGGTTGGGGTATCAAGACATTGAACACGTGGTTTGGGTGTGTGCTGAATTCTGCGGCGCCAGATTTCTACTTTTGGATACCCTCAGGGCCCGAGGAATACAGCCCTATGTGCCAGTTCGTGATATTCTCGCTCAGCGAAACTTGCCATACATGCTACATGTTTATAGCTACTTGAAGAGCATCAAGGTGCCAATTTAACAGCGAAACAAAAAAAAACATGTTAGTTTTAGTATTAGATATAGTTCCAGCTCGTAGTCGGCAGCGAGGGTAAAGAATTTGCCTTTGTCTTATAAGATATTTTAGACCATAAGGCATTAGATTTAATTGGCTCCGTAAAACATTAATTTGTATTGTGCCGTGTCAAATAAATATTGTGTGAACAAAAAAAAAGCCAATTTTCTGAAGATGATGTTTGCTCGGACAGTGACCTGTAATTAAACCAGTGAATATACTGAGATCGCTCTTATTGAGACTCAGCAACTTTTGAGAATTTTTTTGTTTGGTGTGATAAATCTTTTTGATTGGTTGAGAGATTTCACTGCCTTCCAATTGGCTGTAATCTCTCGTTGTTCCCATTTCTTTAGCTCAGCCTTCAGGACACAGTCTGAGATGCCACAAAACGGTTCTGAAACAATGAAGGTTGATTGGAAACCAAATCTGACGAGTTCATCTGCAACTTCATTGCCCTGTATTGCGCAATGACCAGGGATCCAGTAAAGATTTACGGAATTCAACTGGTTCATCTGTTGTAGAAGTCAAATGCAGCTCCAGACAGTTCTAGACATGCACTTGTAGGCTTTCAGGGTCTTGACTGCCGCTTGACTGTCCGAGAAAATGCAGATGTTGGCGTGTCTATACTTTTCTTTTCAGGCAGATATTTGCACATTCTATAATGGCTGCCATTTCAGCCTGGAAAACTGTTGGCCACTCTCCCATAGCTACTGATATTTTTGTTCTAGAACCGTACACTCCCGCCCCCGTTGCAATCCCCATTTTCGAACCGTCAGTATAGAACTTGATCGCTCCATTTCGAACGCAAGGTACTCCCGCATCCCATACTGAGCGAAAGGGTTCATACACTGAGAATGGGATGTCGTAATTGGATCTAGGTTCCAGCAGGTAGGAGATTCAAGATCTTCAAGTGACCTATCTTATCCCCGTCTAGTATTATTTTTTGTCGTTCGAGCTTATGTGCACTTTTCTTGGCCTCTAGCTGAACGTGTTGATTCTAAGGAAATAGATGGAGGATAGCTACTAATGCTTTAGTAGGTGTACTTCGCATTGCTCCGGTAGTGGCAATACAAGCTAGCCGCTGAAGTTTATCTAGCTTCCTCGTTGCCGTGGTCTCCTTGGTTTTTGGCCACCATACTAACAAAGCGTAAGAAATTCGAGGTCTTACCATTGCGGTGTACACCCACATTACCATTTTTGGTTTTGAGCCCCAAGTTCTTCCCACCATCTTGGAGCAAACCCACAACGCTGAGTTAGCCTTGCTTATTATTGAATCTAAGTGTGCGTTCCAGGTTGAGCAAAAGCATACAACCGCGCGTGGACTCCAGGGGGTATCCAACAGCTCATTTAATGAGAATAGGTGGACATTTATGCACTGCATAAAAAAAATTCTGCATGGTCAGCCGTTTTAAGTAGTCATCGGTGTTCATCTCTCCCCAACCTGGTGTTTCGCAAAGGTCAGTCCTTGCGGTCACCATCTTTATGATCACCATGAACGCTATTTTCAAATCTCTCGTAAAGGATGTGTACATCTTCATGTACGCAGACTATATTGTTCTGCGAGCAATGGGTCGCACTCTGAAAAGACTACACACAAAAATTCAAGCCTCCGTATCAGCTGGTACTAAATAGGCATCTAAGGCCGGCTTCGTTCTATCAGCGAAAAAGAGTGTCGGGTCCTATTTGTGTAGATTTGGCCAACGCCTTCTACCCAAGGTCAAGCCCTTTTAGAAAGACCATTCAAATCCTCGGCGAATTGTTGGACCGTTGCCTTAAATTTGTCCATCATTTCGACGATACTAAGGAAAAACACACGTTTGAACATACTCAGGACTCTCTCTAAACCACACAAGAGCAGCAACAAAGACATTCTTAGATTATTCTATGGTATCGTAATATTGCGTGGCTGCCGATTGTAACACGAATCCCAGCAGAATCCATCGATCCCAACTGACTCTGCCTGTGTCGAACTTGGCATCCTGCCCTTCCAATACCAACTCGCGTAAATGGTGAACTACAGAACCATTAGTTATTTTGAGAAAACCTTTTAAAACGCGGATGACATCCGCTGGACTGGAGCTAGAAGTTTGATTGTGCCAACCCTGAAATTCGAACGCTCCATAAGTAATAAATGTCGACCAGGAGATAATTATTGTGCCATGCACGGTCAAGTTGCGGAATTGTTGGTCAAGAAATTTCGGGATTTTACCACCGGTTCACCGACGGTTCCAAGACTGTAAATAGAGTGGATTTCGAAATTGTCGATCAGACTTGCAGCGTTGTTTCTCGTCTTCCAGATCAATGTTCAATCTGCTCGGCAGAAACGCGGTCACCACACCTACTGACAAACCTTTATGCATTCTGTCCGATTCCGCTAGATTCACCGACATCAAAACACCCACCACAAGCAGTACAAAAGATGGGCCCCGCAGAATATAATTTTTGTCGGATCTCAGGCCAGTGCGGGATCCAAGGTAACATTTGCGGTTATTGGTATTGGTACAGGTACGCTGGCCACCATTCATTTCAATCGCCTACTTCAGAAAACAAAATCCACGCATTGCTCTAAACGGCTTCAACGGGACTCGTTCAGCAGCCAACCAAAGTTTTTTTCATCATTAGCAGACCCATTTTTATCCTAATCACTAAACAAAATCACTTACTACACTAAGAATACTTAAAAATCTCCAAAATGTTTACCTCGAATTTCCAAAAATGTTTTAATTAGCAGAAACATAAGAGATGACTTTTTACAAATCCCAAATTTCAACTGTATGTATTTTCATCTGTTTTCATTGCGTAGAAAATAATCAAAAGTTGCCAAATCAGTTTCTGTTAATACGAAAAAATCATACTGAAAATGTTGAATTATTTCGATACAATTGATATAAATCCACAACACTGCAGTGGTTACCTAGGTTACCAATTTTGTGCGTAAACAACTACAGCGGATACCTAAGTAACCTACTACGACGGTTCATTCACCAGAGTGATTAACAGTGTGATGAATATTGGGGCGTCGTGAGATGAATATTTGAGCAGTTATTTGAGTTTTAAGATGAGTATGGAAGCGTTGTAAAAAATGGTTAGTTTTATAAAATTCAGGATAAACCTAGCTAAGTTTACTGAATTTAGATTGCTGGGCGATTCCATAAGAGCATGTAAACGTGTTTTGTTTATCTGTTCAATGATTTCATCAAGATTTGGTGTTTAATCCGCGTATTCCTCATGATTATCGGTTTGATGAGATGAATAATGGAACAAGTACCCTAAAATAACACTAAAAAGATGAATGTTTTCAAACTGGCACGACCAACGCGTTTCATTTCGCCTACGATCAGTACATACGCGTTTTATTATGAGTACTCAGCGTCCCAAAATTACATAAAAACCAAGTATTTTCCATGATTTTAAGACATTTTTTTGCTTGGCCAGCATTTGTATGGAGTCGCCCCACTGTGCATCGGTAGGAGAATGTGTGCTTGGCAAACAGAGCAAATAGGAGTATATTACATACTTCATACACCTAACGCTGCCACTTGACCGTTTTGACAATAACTGGCCTGTTTTTTTGTAGATTGTTGTTTATTAGAGTCTATACTTCGAATAGATTGAATTGTGCTTTTTACCCCAATCGAATTCTTTTTATGACCAAGGTTATCAAAGTTAGCAGAGGGGGTGGCAAAAAATGATTAACACCGAGACGAAAAAAAGAAATATCTTTGATCAAAGTTTGTGTGCAAGTTATGACGTTTGTAACTTGCACTCAAATAATTGTTGAAAAATAACACTTTATTATTATTATCATTATTTATTTCGCTTGCCGAAACTCGTTACTCTCGCTGTCACCTGACTTGTTTATTGCTAAATTAAGTATTTATGCTGTCGGAAAACCAATGAAATGAACAAAACGGCTTGAGCCTATTTTTTCTTCCCCTTCCAATATTCAAGATTTTTGAAGGGGGGGGGGGGGGGGTGACATAAAATGAAAATAAAATTTGTAACGGCCTAATTAACTTCACATTAGCGCGCGACAAATATTTGATTGTATCGCTCTTCATGGTAAGTCCTAGCCAGACGGTTACAGACATTTTACTCTGTTTAATGCTCTTGTTTTATGATTTTCCTAGCTTTTGGACAAATGTTGATACACAGAAACATTTTTTCAACCTTGCACGCAAAACTTTTCCTTATTACTTTAGAAGCAATAGCGCAAAATTGCCTTTTGGGTAACAAACCTATTACTTAAAAGGCAATAAAATTCTTCCCCAGTCAAGTAACAACACATACTGTCATATATTTAGCACGTGTTACGGGAGAACGACTATCTAATAATGGTCGTTTCAACCAAATGCAAATTTTTTTCTATCGCAAAATGCTCCCTTTCCATCTCAAGTAAAAAAAAAATCACACACCGTCGCATATGTTGCACATGTTAGGCCTCTGCCAGGCTGAATGCCAACGCGAGCGATCGGGCGAGATTCTTGCCGTAGGTAAATAAACAGCCGTAAGTAAAACTGTTCATTAACCTTCGGCAGAAATCTCACCCCATCGCTCGTGTTGGCGTTCAGCCTAGCAGAGGCCTTTCAAGTTTCTTCTATCTCCAATTCATCCGGTGTGCGTGTATTAGTTCGCTCGTTGTATGCATACGGAGTAGCGGAAAAATATGACAAGAGCTGCCAAGCAGCATTTTCCCCGTCATAGAGTGAGCAAACGTTGATGATTTTAAAGACTTGAAATGCGCCTTAAAATGACAACACGATCTGTAAACTGCGTTAGAGAAAAACAAAAACATTCGCTTACTTGCAACTATCTACAGCACATAATCGTTGGTTCATGGAAACTTATTTGGACCTGTTTGAAAATACAAAACTTGTGCCCATCCAGAACAATATTCGCAACTTCGGCAACTCTGGTCAGACAGTATTACATATTTTAATTTCAAGTAAACACTGGGGGACGAAACGAAAGTGTTTCTAATTAGACAATTGAGGTTGACGGTTTAGATTCTGATTATGAATGGATGAAAGGGACAAAAATAAACCAGATCTTTGCATCAATACAAATGTAGCGAGTGAAGTCTTGCTAACACATGCAGTGCGGTGCTTGGCTGTATGTTCTCCTGCAGAAATACATACAAGCGTGTGGCCGTCATAATTTTTGTTACTTTTCAGTTGTTACTAATTGTGTATAATGCGCAGTCATAAGACACAATTAGTAATAAAAAATTGCCCTAAAGTAATAAAATGTTCCCCGTTTGCGTTGGGTGTGTCGGTTAGAGTGACAATAGACCATAACAACTAAATTTTGATTGCAATTTTTTTGGCGTTTTGTAGATAAACTTAGAATTCTGTTTTGCTCGATATGCATATTTGCATTTTTATAAGTTTTCTGACTATGAATGCATGGAACTTTGTCAGTTTTTGTACTCAGTAAGTGTTTTAGTTTATTCATTTGATAGATAATAGAATATCGGTGCGAAACGCCGTGTTTCTGCGCGTCTGCGTCGGTAGTAGATATCCATAATGATCCAGTGTAAACGCGTCTTAAACTATGAGTTTTCAGAGTGTAGTGACTTTGCGAGGTGTATCAAGATATTTACTTCATCACAAGGAATACTTTATTCGCCCTGTCAGTGATAACGCAAAGATGTGATCGGCATCTTATCCGATACTAAAATGAACAACAAATTGTCCTTTTCAGGATGAAATAAAAACTTGATTGAAGAGTTAATATTTTCTATTGAGTTAATTCACGTTTTCAAATCTGTAAAAGTTATAAATTTTACTGCATCTCCGTGTCTTAAACGTACTGAATTATCTTTTCCGTCAGTCATGAGCACGACATCCGAAAAAATTCCATCTCAAAATTTCAAAATTGTCAAGCCCCAACCATGACAAGCAACTTACTATATTATTGAAAATGGTCAATCCTTGTTGAAGCGCAAAATTCGATTGATCTGATTAGTCAACGTTTATTTACTAGAAAAAATGCCTGACACGCAAGCAGCCGGGTTATCTTTCTTGTAAAAGTATTCTACTTCAACCTTGCGGTCGTGGCTTTGCACACAACCCTCCTGTTATTTTCAACTGAACAAACTGAGTTCAGAAACTCCAAACGAGACGCTGCACCTGACCTTAAATACATGAACTCATGGTTTCGCAGCTCGAATAAAACATCTTTCCACTGTATATACTAGTCGCTAAATATTTCTAAGAGAATCAGATGGATTAAAAAAATCCTTACCACAGTTGGGGTCCGATATTGCTTACGATATCGTCACACTTGAATTAAAACTACAATTACCTTATCTGATTTTGTCATTCGCTGAAAATGTGCTACAAATTTCAGTTTATTGTTCTCATTTTTACTAATGCTTCCAGCGAACAGATTCAATGTTCTGATGATTTACCATTATTAGAGCAATCCATTAGTGCGCCGATTAACGCGTGCGCTGCTAGCAAATTTCCAACGAATTTTTACCGGCACCCCACTGCGCTATCGGTGCCATCAAATTACTCGGTCCGGACCCGATACAGCGATGATTTAAGCCGCATGAAAAATGAGCAAATTTTCACCTCACCTCACGGTGGACCGGATCGTAAACGCGTTTTATCGCTCCAATCAGTCTGAACGGGAAAGAAAGGTTCGCGCTAAATTAGACCCCCGCTCTAGGAGACTCTCGAATGGCGTGACACAAGATGCTGCGCTGCGAGCTATCGAAAGTTGAAGCTTTAAATGAGCCGTGGCAAACACAGACAGGCTCTGTGTAGTTTTCCGAGCTGACTATTTAAACACGCGAACAGGTAATAAAAGCAAACCCGAGATTTGCCACCCCATTTGCCTGACATCTGACACATTGCTGCGGGGGTTTTTCAATGAGAACTGTTTGGGGCGACTGGGTTTTGGAACAGATTACTTAAAATTAATTTCAATGCGTAAAGTCGAGGTTTTATGGCAGTGAAAAACATTAAAATATTTGTCGTTATTATTGCCGACAGCGCAGGTGGACCGGTCGTAATTGACAGGGGGTCGTTTGCAAGAGAGAGTCGAAAAAAATAAGATATAATGTAATTGCGTATTCAAGGCCTGCAAGCCAAAATAATGAGCTATCGATCCGAAAATTTCAGCACGGTACCAAGAGTCTAACGATACGATGTGATGATGACAGTGGAAGTTGGTGACATCATCGATTTCTCGCTGACAGAAACTGCCAGCCAGCAGAACAAACATGATGGAAGGGAGACAAACGGAATAATTGAGATATTCGTTGCTTCTTGTCGTTCATCATCAATAATTTGATTGTCAAACTCGTGCAGGTTTACTTTAATGTACAGATGATACTGATATTTTTTTCCAATGATAACTTCATCAATATAACATTCTGCGAATGAGGCTGTAATGTAATTAAAGTTCAACAGGCACTAATTCTATGCGGTATCCTGCCACCATTTTACCATTTACAAACATTTACCCGGAAGGCTGCACCACAGTATGCTTATAATTATTGTTCAAAACCACCAACGGAAGCGACGCTTGCGGTCGGCATTGAAAAATAATCTGTTTGATCAGTTACGATAAATTAAGAGCAAAATTAATGCCGCTGGTATTGTTATAATTTTGCAGCAAACCGCAATCTGGCGCTAGGAAGCAATACTTTCCGCAAATATTTACCCATCCACGAGGGCGAGTGGCGACCGCTGCCAGGGTTAGCTGAGTTTCCTAACTGTTCGTAGAAAGTATTGGAGTTTTATTCTCAGAACGGTCAAAAAAACTTTTATGAAGAGAGATTTTATCGGTTAAAGCTTCTTCCAGTTTTTTTATTCTTTTATGAGAGTCTAGGGATACTCACTTTTATTTGTGAGTAAAAATTCATGGGAAACACTTTTTCGTTCTATTTCTTCATAATTTAAAGCATGATGAAGTAACAAGGGAGCAGTTAATAAAATATTTAATTTTAAAATATTTTCACATCAGATCTCATCTCATCAACATCTGAAAGCAGCAAGCATCCGGTGCAGGGGGATGGGAGAAAAGTTTGAAACATACATTAATAATGCACAAAAAGAACTCAATTGAGCAACATAATGAATATCGTTGCTCAACAGCAGCGAGGCACACATGCTACATTTCACCTCCTAACAGCATCACCCAATATATAATTGAAACCGATGGAGCAATTATTGTGCCAATATAATTGCTCATTTCAGTCTGGCACCGAATGAACACATCACGTAACATATTATGCGATGGGTGACAGGAGCAATTATCACGCGTGAATGGGTGTTTCGAAATGGCCAGGAAAAATATGCCACTTTCCTTGCAGTCACGTTGCACCACCAGAACATCCTGTTCCACCCGGGTATCAAACGAACGCCAAAACTCTGCTCGCTCGTAGATATTGCCTCTTGTTAGCTTGTTTGAGTGTGAGAAAAACAACTTCGCCGGCATCATCAATAGCCACCGCAAATGTTCCGTTTGGTCCTGCATTTGTCGAAATTGTTCCAGTCGAACTTCGCCAAGACGGGTGCAAACAATCAAATTGTGGCGCCCGCCCGGGTGTTTCGCTCGTACGCGGAAGCTGGAAAGTCATGTTCTACGCGCTTACATAGCTCTATACATACCCACATCCAACTAACAGCTGTGGCGCCTTTAGCCAAGAAGAGAGTATCCATCCGTTTTGTACCTCAGTGCTGGTTGTGAAGCGATGGGGGAGATTGGTTTGTAGTGAATTTCCGCCCGACAGTATCCAATACAAGGGACTGACATGCTGTGCGGGTGCAAACTTATTCTAAGGTTTCTTCCGAAACAGGACCAACTCAAGGAGAAGTGTGCACTTGTACGAGGAAACCGGGACGAGATGACTCTGTGTGATGTGGATAAATAGTAGATAGGAGCAGTAGAAAGGAAATTGCGAGGTTCTTTCAAACTTTTTTTTTTTTTTTTGATGCCGAGCTGCTTCAGCTGAGAAGGATAGTTTGAGGGAAGTATGAATTTTCTTCCACGTAATGGAATATGGAAGCTTTATCCACTTCTCTTGCTGTATAATGTAGTGGAATTTTCGTTTTTTTTTATTGCTAACAAACTAACTGGAGGAAGAGTGTATCTGGGAGAATTTTATTTTTCAAGTATCTGCAGAGATCTTTTGTAAAGATAATAATTAATGCAGAGAGTTGCAAAACCGGTGGAAACAAACCAGAAATCACTCAGGGTCAGTTTCAAAAGGTGAACTCTTTATGTCTGGATTCGAATGACAACCCTCGTTCGGCAATAGTTGTTACGTGATCAGTTTTTTCGCTATTATGAAGTTTATTCTGAAATGTCACGAACAAAACCTCGCAACGTTCTTCGTACGTGATATTCGCCGTGTGGTTATCGCACGAAAAAAATAGTTCACAAGCTAGTTGGGTACACATTCACGCAGAAAACCTTTGAAATATTCATTCAATCTTATTGTAGTCGAAAAGTGAATTTTGTAAATTGATCATAGCTTACCAAAAAAAAATATCTTTGAAAAGAAATCACGTTTCCATAACTCAAATTTGAATGCCTTTAGAAAATCTATGACTGTATACTTTTTTGAATAAAAAATTATTACAAGAATCGTTTAATATCATTGCAAAATTATTATTCTAAAATAGGATGAAATTTGAAACGAGCTATGAAATTTAACTGTTGAAAAAAAAATGTCGCAAGTTCTTTTTTCTTGGAATTCGAACCAATAGGTTTGAAACAACTTGAAGTTTAAACAAAAATTCATCAAAAAAAAATTCACAGGAGGGTTGTGTGCAAAGCCACGACCGCAAGGTAGAAGTAGAATACTTTTACACAGCTCTACTTACGGCTGTACATTAACCTACGGCCGAGCGAATCGGCTCGCGCCGCTTTTCGTGTTTAGCCTAGCAGAGGCCCGATGTGCACGGCCAACACAATAGAAAGGTGTTTTCACATTAAAAATTAGACACGGTTTTACTGAAGTTAGTGTTGGCAAATGCATCTACCGCTAATACCGCCGCTATCGTACGAAAGCGCGTCGTTTCATGTGGGGAATAATATCAACAACGAAAAATGATGCGTGTCTAAGTGATGAGCGCCGTTAAGGATCTTCACAAAGCGGAAGCTACTGAATTGTTGTACATTGAAGATGGTAATCTAATTCCAAGTAGCGTGTCGCTACTGGTTCTCTGTGCAACTCCACTAGCTTTCCATCATGGAGGAGCACTACGAAATGTGCGGTCGTCAAGCTCAAGCCCAAGCTCAAATGTTAAAATGTCCAAATGTCTAAATATCAAAAATGCCACAAAAATGTCAAGCATGTTAAATATAACGAAATTTGCAAAAAATAGTACGAGGGTGGCATCCAAGACACGACCGCATGTTTGACGTAGGACTACGATAGTTTTATATTTCATTTTGAGAATTAGAACTCTGTTCGGCACGGTTCAATTTTGGCACGGTTCGACTTTGGTACACATAAGCCAAAAACGAGCGGTTATGTTTAATCATAGTTTATAGTTTTCTTGTTTTACTTGTAACCAATTCAAGTTCAACAACCACCAAAAGAAAGGCATTTTGTCCATTATGTTGCCGAAACGGAATACCGGAATCAGGAAGACGGTTCTGGACATATGACCGGAACAAGTTCCGGTAATATAATAGACATGATCAAAGCAGTACTTAGTACCGTGCTATACCTCTAATTACTCGGAAGGGTCATATCAAGTGTCTAGGTCGTTAAAGGCTTCATGCGGACCTGTCCCCTTTGCGTTACACATACTTCCAGATTTTTGAGCCTAAATCCATCGAGCGACACCTCTTACGATTTACAATTCTAAAACTAGTACAATGGTGGCCACATATTGTTAAGGTTACATGCCACCAGAAAGTCATAAAAAGAAAAGCGTTTATTTTTAACATGGTCCGATTTTGACAACTGAGAAAATGCTGATTATTTATTTGCAGCCTCTTTTTGAGAAGAAAAAAAAAACTGATTTGAACATTAATGAATACCTTTCATACTAATGCAGTCAATTTTCTTCAACACGCGAAAAGGCAATTTTTTATATAGGTCTTAATTAAGAACGATTTAGTAGGAAGTAAATTCCCTTTCATCTTCAGTTGCGCTTGTGAAAGATAGCTCACTCACCGATTCCAAAGCAGCATCATTGTCAGTTTCTTACAACTGTTTAGCAACGATTTCACATAGAAAAATCCTGTGTTTACAAGCTGGTTGAAAAAGTAGCGATAAAGAGTTGCAATTTTTAGTGGAAAATCTAGATTTACAAAAATTTTGAAATTGACATTGAAATTTATGAACTTGTTAACATTTTTTTTTTTTTTCATTTTAGGCCAATTGAAACGTTTATTCATTAAGCAGAACCGGAAAAAAATGAATCAGTTTTAAGATACCAATAAGAAAAAAAAAACAAACAACAAAATGCCATATTTGAAAGACATTTGTTTCCTTCAAAAATAAACCTATCTCGGTTTGATAAACACCATTAACCTCTCCAACTGATGTTTGCCTAATGTTGTTCAATTACAAGTCTGACAATGAAAGGTTGTGTTTATATTTTTAGTATCTAAATAGTTTCTTGCAGATGCTGATGTAATATTTTTGTAATTGAAAAATACGAATATGAATGTTTAAAACCTAACGTCAAGAAGCATATAGTTTGGTTTTCCTCTATACCACAACCGGGTATTGCAACTAGGATTGTCATATTTAATTAAATTTATTTATTTGGAAAACTATAACCATCAGTACAGCTTAAACGAGCTATCTGGACTATCTGTTTAAAAATCTTAACGAAGCATATTGGTTTTCTATTGTCTTTCAAATAGCCTATTGGCCATTCGAATTTATCTGAGAGAAACCAGAGTGTAAAATTCCAAAAAGACAGCAACCCAATGCAACTTCAAATTTTAGGAATTTGAAAGCAGTTTTTAAACATGGATATGAAAATCACTACGGTTGCAGTTCAAATGCCATCTACTCGATTTTTAACCCAACTTTTGTTGAAAAGATATTTTAATTATTATACTATTACAATCATTCGCAATATTCTACTTGTCGATTAAGACATCGGTGTTTGATATCTGCTTAGGGGTAGTAATACAATAACCACTTTAAAACGATGAGAAAGTATCTGCGAAACTGAACTAGAAAAAGTGAATTTCAACTGGACTTTTTACTAATCTGCTATTCAATAATATGCCAATTATTGTATCACAAGCTTTGGCAACCTTCGTCGTTCGATCAGAGCATTGGTGGTCAAAATCCGTTCAGTTGTATCGTGATATTCTCTTGCGTACAGAATTATTTTATCCCCGGCCACACAGCGTAGTGTGCGAACACGCACCACTGTTCGTCGACAGCAGCTACATAGTTTCCACTTGGCTTGACTGCACACAAATGGCAATCGAGTGCTACTGCACTGACGACGAGCGACCGTCTTCTCATACATGGCTCGGTACAGTACTGTTGCCTGTGCCAGCTTGTTTTCCTTCAAGACATCAGTTTTAATAACATTCTCACAGCAGATCGTTTAATTGTCTGATAAAGGAGGTTGTTACGAGCTTTCCGAAAAAGCTTCACTTTCAAGACATCAAAATAGTCTAGGTTCATAGAAGCAAATATTAGTTGACCTGTTGGGACGGGGAGATTCTGTCCATTTTTTTTTTTGCCACTGATGTAGAGGTTGTCATAGCAGGCAGTTGGTATCCACTCATGAAGTCTGTGCCAGGCGTGCTCGCATGTGATTGGTACATTGTTCGTGAAAATACGACCTTGAAACTTTTCATCAATTTTCACTGTTTCACAATCAAGAAACCATGATATATGAAGAATCACAAAATAGTCCATCATTTTATCATTCCAACGGCATATTGATTACTATGATCCGTCATGTGATTACATCAATATCACCGTTTGAAATCTTTCATTCCAACGTTACACCTTGGTTTTAGTTTTCCGCAGAATGTAGTGCGGTTAGACGTAGTCCTACGTCAAAAGGCAAAACTTGTAAAAATGTCCTAAATACCGCAAGTGTCTAAAATGTCAAAAATGTTAAAAGTGACAAATATGTGGAAAATTAAAAAAAAAGGTTTTCAGAATATTGAAAATGTTCAAAATATCTCAAATGATGTAATTCTGAATATATCAACAATTCAAAGAATATGACGGCAATCTTAAAAGTTTCGAAAAATATAAAAGTTTGGTGCAGATTGGCAGATTACTTGTGTTCTTGATAGTTTCATCAAAGCATTACTAGGCTTATCAAGTTTTCCGAGCGCTTCTTTGAAATACTTGTGCTTTTTATTGATCAACGATTCTCAAGAGCGATTGAAGAACACTCCATTTTGAATCCATTTTAATATATAAGTATCCATAGGACTTCATCATCAATAATTGTAATTCACCTTATGGGCGGTTTTGAAACACACTCAAAATCTATTTTAAAACATTTCTAGGAAACTTTCCCGAAACTTGAGCCTAGGATTTATGGTACTGATCTTCAAGCTAAATTTATCTTGGAAATGGACCCATAAAATTTCTTTTAAATTATTCTATCCATAGACGAGAAGACAGTCTTGGAAAACAAGCATCTAACACATCGGTTCTCGACCTTTTTTTGTCCGCGTACCCCTTGGCGATATTTTCCAAATCAATTGTAAAATAAACATGTAGATTGTAAATTTGACAAAAAAATCTCAAACTAAAAAATGCATGCAAATTTCACTATTTCGTTCAACAAACTACGGTGACATTCTATGTGCATAATAAACAAATTCCGTTCGTAGCTAATTGAGCTCGAAAATACGAACCTAGGTTTTGAACAGTTCCTGAATGCCGCCATGAGTTCATATTGATAAAAAGTTATAAAGTTTTAAAAAAACTTTGGGAAGTATTCTTGAGCATCTTCTAGCATGGGTCTCCTTGATCTTATTAAGGATTTATGGCTGCTCTGTCACAGTTTTCGAGAATAACAAAACTTATGCCCTGTTTAAGAGATAAGCAATCAAAACTTCTTCGAGTGCATCGCAAAACTAATATTGTCACTTGGGATGTTAGATTGTCAAAAATGTCAAAAACTTTAATGAATAGGTCACTTTGATTATCTTTAACTTGTGTATGACATGATCGCTGAGGCCATTGCTTTGACAATTCGATTTCAAATTCTCAGATACAAAGGCTTTCCACTTTTAAAACCTATTTAATCATACAATTTCCAGTAATTCGCACCATAATTGCACGGTACCTTTCACTGGCTGCTAAAATGTTATAAAAATCATCGCCAATTCCTGCGCTCAAATTATTACTCTTTAAAATGGAAACCATCAGAATCATAAGGAAACGGCTCGGAAAAGGGGAGTTTGAGAAAGGATGGCGAAGTAAAAGTCATAAAGTGCACATCGAAACATTATGTAGACATCGGTATAATACCGAGTGCTTTCCAGTGGAGTCGAATGGGTCGAACCGTTTGCCAGACATGTTCCAGGGCACAGAGCACTGATAAGGAAATTGTAATTAATTTTTTGTGAAGACTGTCGCAATTTTGTTGATGCTTTCCAGAGGTTGCGTGATGTTACTGGAATAAGATTACAAGTTCACTAGCAGAAGCCACAGTTAATTTTGATACAAATCAGACTTTTTTTCTCTTCGTGTATTCATTGTCAGTCACAAGTCATATGATTCAGCCACTTTGCGGCTACCCTTTTGAAGACATGATGCTTGATGAGGCGATGAAAAGTGTGGTTCGTGGAATTTCTCCGTGGGGGGGGGGGGATGTAGTTATTGTAAGTAAAACTCGAGCACAAGCTGAACACACACGTGCCTGATGCTATTGGATCGCAGCAGTTGTTAACTAGCAAGAAAGAAGACGGCAAAAACGGCAATTCACTTCTCGACATGTGCGGGAAATTTAATGTTATTATATTGCAATTGGTTGGGAATTGCTTAGAAACTGAACCACATAAAACTGGGCCATAACAAACCACCTTTCAATTCATAATTTACACAAGAATCAAGAATAAAGCCTTTCCATCATAATGATATGATTCGTCCGTAAAGAGCGTAACAGACTCGTAATACCGTAAACGATGATACATGATCGACACCAAAAAACACATACGTGACTGGAATGGGAGATTTGAAACACGAAATACGTGATGAACAACGGCGAAATGGTGCCTACGTAGAGGGAGCGACTGAATCACTATCGCTTTTTATTTATTTACCTACATTTCCTGCACCGACCATTTATTTTGCGAACATAACACAAGCCCCACACAAGGAACAAATGGGAATCGTCCCCCGTGGGTCTTGTGGGGACGATATACTGAACGCTACAGTCTGGACCAGCTCGTATAAGTTGAAGACGTTTTGGGGCCATATTTCATGCGTGACAAGTGAGATGCAATTCGCAGAACTTGTCCTTGAAAATAAAGAAATATGAACTGGAATTATTATACAAACTTGTAAAAACCCTGGAATCAATTAGAGTGTTCTAAAATTTTTTTTGTAGAATTATGCAACGATTCCTGACCACCCTAACGAAGCTTCCTGAGCTGGTGCGCTCTGGGCACGAACAATTCACTAGTATCTGCAGTACGAAACTGGTTACAATTCGAAGCAGAAGGAATCAAATCGGCAGCTTGAGGACACCCACCGACAGCACGAGTGAGAATTCCTTTAGACGGCACAGAGCTTCTTCTCCGGAGGCAGATTTATGGTAGGGCTTTCCCGAAGCTTCATAATGTTTTATTGATAGAAAAAAGTAGAGTTCAGTTTTTATTTATGTTCATGGGTGTGCGCGCAAAATTTTCATTTCCCATGGGAGTGGAGGTTGGCGAATATAAAACTCAATGTTTAACTACAAGGTTATGGATATGGATGGATAATCGGAATATTGCCGATTATTATACGAACCGCGTTGTCGCATTTATTGTTCTTTCATAAGTAGTACACCATCGCAGTTCCACCAGTTGGAAAGTGTTTCCTTCCAGACGCGCTAAAACCGGCAGCCATATCACGGACGATCGTCATTTCCTTGCGGATTGTCACTTTCTTCGTGTTTACCATCTCAGCCTGTTCATTTTTCTTATCACTCACTTGAGTCACACTATACAGCACCTTTCAATCACCCACCCAAGGTAAAACTTATATACTACATTTGCATCACACGCTCCTGGAACCAATGCAGGATTTTTTTTACCGGAAGTCTAGCTTGACAGTACATATACACACATACAAAAGCACACATACTCGCGTACATACATCGTACTGCACCTGATAGAAAAGAACGTATATAAAAACATATGATAATAATAGATACTTCGTTAGCTGTCCTATCAATCAGTAAAATGCCTTTTTCTATTCAATCGGGGGAGTAGCGAAACCTTTCTTACCGATAATAACGTCTCGCTTGTTGTGTCCTGTTAATCACAGGTCTCGGAAAAATCCTCGATAACTCGAAGTAAACACTTGTTACATTCGGTTCAACGCAAACGAGTAAACAAAAATAAGCAACCATTTTCGAGTTTTTCAAAGATATCACCGCGTCATTTTCGACCAAGCGAAAAACAAAATTGGCACCCTTCCTTCGGGGGGCGCTATCTATCGGCTCGTTTGCGCACACATTGTTTGCACACTGTTGGCGGGCCAGGACGATTGAAAGGTGTCAATAAAAACCTCTCGTTTCAAGCCTGATTGCGATCGATAAGGGTTAGAAGCTGAAGATGTTGAATCAGCCAAAACTGAACCACGCGATATGGGTTGAAAGGGAAAATCTCCGGCCTTCATGTAATGTAACGAAGCTTGAATTTAATTTGGAAGTAATGATCAATCGAATTTATTTTCGTCAAAACATGGTTCAAGGTGATTAAATTCTACATTCGACTCCTAGCAGTCTTCTAATCTAATAACGTAAATTCGTTAGGATGCTGTCCATTTTCTTGTGGCAGTAGGAAAGTTTGAAGGCCAAAAAACGTTTCCTGCGTTTAATCCACAAGAAGAAAAGAATAATTGCATTGAGCCGGCAACGTAAGGTTCTGAGCTACCTGATAACGGGAGCTGATACAGATACGAACACAGTACAGAAAGAAATCTAGTAAATGAAATAGTTAGAATTAGCTCATGAATATTCTTGAGCTAGATATTTTTATTATTTTCAAACATTTGCATTCCAGTCAAACTTTCTCACAAAAACTGTAATGAGACGCACAAAAAGTTCCAATTTGCAAAGGTGCGACAAGACAGACTCAACAAACATTCCAAACAAGCTCGAAATTTCATAGCAACAAATTGGTAGGCTCATAAAAGCGAACACCTGTTGGGACGAGGACGAGAGGCTCTGGCAATTCTTTCACTTGAACAGAAAAAAGAAGCTGTTTGTGACTACTCGACCGTGAAACTTTTGTTGATAGCCTCGTACAAATCTCATAAAATACACGATTTGATTGGCGCTAGTTTTTTTCGGAAACGGCTTTCGAAAGCTTAACCCTTACATAAAACATTTGACGTAATGCGAGAAAAAATTGAACCAGCACTGCCTCATAAGATATCTGGTAATGTTTGAAATATATCAGCAAAAAAATTCAAGAAAACTAAAAGGAAAATCATGATGTCCGAGCAGATTGGAGCACGATGAGTAAGTATGTCAATTCAACCATTGGTTTTTGCTTCCGGCATAAGCACAATTTTCTGCATTACATGAAACAGAACATTCAACAGCAGATGCCAAAAATTATTTTACACATGTCCATATAATTTAACATTTCGTAATAGTTGATGTGTCATGTGATTATCTCCCAATATCGGCAGGATCTATATGCCCCTCATCGAAAATACACAATATGCATTGTATTAATACACGGCATTTACAGAGTAGGTGTTCCGAGGTTTCACCTTCGATGCCGCAAAAGCGACATGTATCGTTATCAATTTTCCTTAGGTTCTTGAGATATTTCTGACTGGGACGGTGCTCTGTGAATAGACCTGATTGACCCTAAGAAAAGTGAAGCTTTTCTCGTGATTTAGCTCTATGTCTCTATTCGATTGTCAGTACAGCTTTTGAAGCACTCGGTGAGACTCTACAAAAGGTTCAGGATCAACAAACTTAGTAGATGACCCTTGTCAGGCTAATGAGTCAGCCTTCTCATTTCCTTCGATTTCACAGTAACCAGGTAATGACCTGTTTTCAAGCCAGCTGTCGGAGTGAATTTAGAGTGGCAAAAGGGATTTCAATGCTACCTATCTTTCGCAGAAAATGCAAATATTTGCTCTTTCCAGACACGTATTCGCTCATTCTATTATCGCGTATCGTGTGTCTCATGGAGGAAGATTTATTAATTCCTGGACCTATGAACCCCGTCCCTGCGGAATCTTTCATTTTAGAATCATCTGTGTAAAAGCTACGTGAGCTTTCCCAAATCCTGAGCTCATCTTGTTCTCAACTTTCTTGGTCTGTCTCTAATAATCTTAAGGGAATTTGGCGATTGTTTGTTTGAGTGTTCGCGTTTAGTTTCTGGTCAAGACTCCAGTTTGATCCCAAATATTTGGCTTCAGTGGATAGCTTCATTTCGGTGCCTTTCGGCCGCTAAGCAATAACGTGGTTTTGGAGTGATTTACACTCAAGCCCCCTCCCGAGCATCACTGAGCTATAAGATTCAGAGCAATTTGATTTTAGGTAGAAATAACACAACCGTGTTCCTCCCCTTTCCAAAATAACTACGTCAACTGCAAAACCAATAACCTTAGAGCCATGTCCTGTTAGGTTTTGAAGAAGGTCGCCTACGACTAATGACTACAACAACTTCATTCCGTCCCGAACGCTCGACGAAAACGGACGCATTAAGTGATTGTCTCGCTATAAAATCGCTACTGTGTGAAGAAGAAAAAAAGCATTGCTTACTCGGTCGTGTTTCAAAGAGTGCGAAGTGCGGTGTAAAGACAAACTGATAATCCGAAGGTCATCCTGCTATTGTGTTATAGCTGTGTC
This sequence comes from Wyeomyia smithii, assembly GCF_029784165.1. Classification (NCBI taxonomy): domain Eukaryota; kingdom Metazoa; phylum Arthropoda; class Insecta; order Diptera; family Culicidae; genus Wyeomyia; species Wyeomyia smithii. The sequence continues at coordinate 4,363,521 of NC_073695.1, read as the reverse complement.
GCTGCGAAGCTGCCCGTTCCAGCACCGAAAGACTCGGTCATTGTGCTATTGAAGACAACAAAAAAGAGGTACGTGATTCTTTGCCACTGTACTGTTGCGCTAGTTTGAGCGCAATGGATGTGGATCCTTTAGCCCCCGATCCCCCGTCTCCAAACCCACCCGACCCTGACCCTCCTGTTCACCCCGCCTCTGTGCCTGCTTTAGTCAATCCTCGTCCCAGGCTTTACCCAGACGGATCAACGGGTCCACTGGTTCTCTACATGAGGCACAAACCAGAAGGAAAATCACTGAACACGTTACAAATCGCGAAAGATCTGACGTCACGATACAAGGCCGTGACCGAAATCGCAAAAGTCAGACCAAACAGCTCTTTACACGCGAGTATCGCGTGTATGTACCTGCACGAGACGTGGAGATCGACGGTGTCATAACCGATTCGAGTCTGACTGTTGAGTGTATTCTGGGAAGCGGCGTCGGCTGCTTCAAAAAATCCACTACCGAGGCGAAAGTATTGGATATTAAGCAATTACGGTCCATGTCGCTCGTCTCCGGTAAAAAATTATACACTCCGTCAGACTCGTTTCGCGTTACGTTTGCCGGATCTGCACTCCCTAGCCACGTTTCTATCAACCAGGTAAGTCTGCCTGTGCGTTTGTATGTGCCCCGTGTTATGAGTTGCACCAATTGCAAGCAGTTAGGCCATACAGCTGCCTACTGCTGCAATAAGGCACGGTGTGGCAAGTGTGGGGAGACTCATGCGGAAGATTCTTGCAGTGTAAGCGCTAAAAAGTGTATTCACTGCGGGGAAAATCTGCATGAGCTTTCCGCAAGCCCGGTGTACATGCAACGCAGAGATAAAATTAAACGGTCTCTTAAGGAGCGCTCAAAGCGTTCTTACGCTGAGATTCTTAAGAAGACCGTGACCACTTCTACCATAACATCGAACCCCTTTGATCTGTTGGCTTCAGATGAAACCGACTCTGACGAACCACTAGAGGGAACTTCTTTTGCCTGTCTTGGGGAGTCTAGAAAGAGGAAAAATCTTTCCTCTCCTAAGCTTCCCAGGAAAGGACCTAAGGTTTCTCAAGATGGAATGAATAATACGAACAAATCTAAAAGTGCTGCGGAAAAGCCGAAGCAAACTCCTCCTGGGCTTGCAAATTTAAAGTCCCAGAAGGAGTTCCCAGCGCTTCCTGGAACATCTAAAACCCCAGTTGCTCCTTTTGCACACCCAGATAATCAAATAAACTCTGGATTGGTGAATTTTTCTAACATCGTGGACTGGATTTTTGAAAACTCCAATATACCTGATCCAATTAAAAATTTCCTCACAGTACTTCTCCCAACAGTTAGATCATTTTTGAAGCAGTTGACTGCCCAATGGCCCCTCATTGCTGCGATTGTATCCTTCGATGCCTAATTCATCTGCGTATATGAAGGATCCTATCTGTGTCTTACAGTGGAATTGTAGAAGTATTTTACCAAAAATTGATTCATTTAAAGTTTTGATAAATAAAAACAAATGCGATGCATTTTCCCTTTGTGAAACTTGGCTTACTTCAAATATTGATCTCAACTTCCATGATTTTAATATTATTCGCCTTGATCGAGACACCCCATATGGAGGAGTACTTTTAGGGATTAAAAAGTGCTATTCTTTCTATCGTATTAACCTCCCCTCGATTCCAGGCATCGAAGTTGTCGCATGTCAAATGACAATACAAGGTAAAGAGCTTTGTATTGCCTCAATATATATTCCCCCCAGAGCACAGGTTGGGCAACGGCTGCTCTTTGATTTAATAGAACTTCTTCCCTCGCCACGTTTGATTTTGGGAGACTTCAACTCTCATGGCGTGGCTTTGGGTTCCCCTTACAATGATAACCGCTCCTCTTTGATCTATAACCTTTGCGATGACTTCGACATGACTATTTTGAACAACGGTGAAATGACACGTATCCCGGAACCTCCAGCGCGCCCAAGCGCTTTGGATCTATCCTTATGTTCGACGTCGCTACGGTTGGATTGCACATGGAAGGTAATTCTCGATCCTCACGGTAGCGACCATTTGCCTATTCTTATTTCAATTACTAACGGTTCAACTCGCATGCGACCAATTGACATTCCGTATGATCTCACACGGAATGTCGATTGGAAGTTAAACGAGGAAATGATTTCAAAAGCGGTCGATTCGATTCAACATCATCCACCACTTGAAGAATACAACCTCCTCGCGGGCTTGATTCTCGACGCCGCGTTGCAAGCCCAAACGAAGAAATATCCCGGCGTAACGATTAAAGAACGGCCTCCCACTCCGTTGTGGGACCAAGAGTGCTCCGATGTCTACACGCAAAGATCCGACGCGTTTTTGGCCTACCAGAAGGGAGGTATACCTGGCGACTATTTACGGTATTCGGAGCTTGATACCAAGCTTAAAGGCTTGTCTAAAGCAAAGAAACGCGGATATTGGCGTCGGTTCGTAAACGAGACGTCGAGGGAGACATCAATGAGCACTTTTTGGAACACAGCCCGAAGAATGCGGAATCGCGTAACGGTCAACGAAAGCGAGGAGTCTTCAAGTCGGTGGATATTTGATTTTGCCAGGAAAGTATGTCCGGACTCTGTTCCTGAGCAAAACATTGTTCGCGAAGCGTCTCCGGGCCACGAAGCGATAGAATCACCTTTGACGATGGCAGAATTTTCAGTTGCCCTCCTGTCCTGTAACAATAACGCGCCTGGGTTAGATAGAATCAAATTCAACTTGTTGAAGAATCTACCCGGCAATGCCAAGAAGCGCTTGTTGAACTTGTTCAATAAGTTCCTGGAGCAAAACATTGTACCGCAGGATTGGAGGCAAGTGAAGGTGATCGCCATCCAAAAACCGGGGAAACCAGCTTCTGATCACAACTCTTATAGGCCGATTGCAATGCTATCCTGTATCCGGAAATTGATGGAAAAAATGATACTCCGTCGTTTAGACCATTGGGTCGAATCAAATGGTCTACTATCAGATACTCAGTTTGGCTTCCGCCGAGCCAAAGGGACGAATGAATGTCTTGCGTTGCTTTCAACAGATATTCAGCTGGCGTATGCTCGCAAAGAACAAATGGCGTCTGCGTTCTTGGACATTAAGGGGGCTTTTGATTCCGTTTCTATTGACATTCTTTCGGGCAAACTTCACCGACAAGGATTTTCTCCAATTTTAAACAATTTTTTGCACAATTTGTTGTCCGAAAAGCACATGCATTTTACGCATGGCGAATTGGCAACTTTTCGACTTAGCTACATGGGTCGTCCCTAGGGCTCATGTTTAAGCCCCCTTCTTTACAATTTTTATGTGAATGACATCGACGAATGTCTGGCAAATTCATGCAAGATAAGACAACTTGCAGACGACAGTGTAATCTCTGTTACAGGAGCCAAAGCTGCCGATTTGCAAGAATCATTGCAAGATACCTTGGACAATTTGTCTGCTTGGGCTTTACAGCTAGGTATCGAATTCTCTCCGGAGAAGACTGAGATAGTAGTTTTTTCTAGGAAGCATGAACCTGCTCAGCTTCAAACACAGTTAATGGGTAAAACGATTTCTCAGGTTTTAGTACACAAATATCTTGGTGTCTGGTTCGACTCTAAAGGCACCTGGGGTTGTCACGTGAGGTATCTGATGAAAAAATGTCAACAAAGAGTGAATTTTCTTCGTACAATAACCGAATCATGGTGGGGAGCCCACCCAGGAGACCTTATAAGGCTTTACCAAACAACGATATTGTCTGTAATTGAGTACGGGTGTTTCTGCTTCCGCTCCGCAGCAAACACACATTTGATCAAACTGGAGCGAATACAATATCGTTGTTTGCGTATCGCCTTAGGTTGCATGCAATCGACCCATACGATGAGTTTGGAGGTCTTAGCCGGAGTTCTACCGTTGAAAACCCGCTTCTGGAGCCTGTCTTCTCGTATTCTTATCAAATGTGAGGTCTTGAACCGTCCTGTGATTGAAAATTTTGAAAGGTCAATCGAACTCAATTCTCAAACCCGTTTTATGACATTGTATTTCAATCACATGTCCCAAAATATTAACCCTTCTTTGAATATTCCAAATCGTGTCAACTTATCAAATACTTCTGATTCTACTGTGTTTTTCAATACATCCATGATATAAGAAACTCGTGGAATCCCGGATCATTTACGCGTGCAGCAAATCCCCATATTTTTTTCTAATAAATATCGAAATATCAACTGCGACAATATGTTCTACACTGACGGATCACTTCTCGATGGGTCCACTGGCTTCGGTATGTTCAATAACAATTTAACCGTCTCCCATAAGATCGATAATCCTGCTTCTGTTTACGTCGCAGAATTAGCTGCAATTCAGTACACCCTAGGGATTATCGAAAAAATGCCCACGGACCATTATTTCATCTTTACGGACAGTCTCAGTTCCATTGAGGCTCTCCGATCGATGAAAGATGTTAAGCACTCTCCGTATTTCCTGGGGAAAATACGGGAACATTTGAGTGCTTTATCCGAAAAATCGTTTCAGATTACCTTAGCGTGGGTCCCTTCTCACTGCTCGATGCCGGGCAATGAGAAAGCGGACTCTTTGGCTAAGGTGGGCGCATCAAACGGTGAAATTTATGAAAGACCAATTGCTTTTAATGAATTTTTCGCATTTGTACGTCAGAACACGATCATCAGTTGGCAAAATTCTTGGACCAGAGGGGAACTGGGAAGGTGGTTACATTCCATTATACCCAAGGTATCGACGAATCCGTGGTTCAAGGGGTTGGATGTAGGTCGAGATTTCATTTGCGTGATGTCTCGGCTTATGTCCAATCACTATAGATTTGATGCGCATCTCCGTCGTATTGGGCTCGGAGAAAGTGGTATCTGTGCCTGTGGTGAAGGTTATCACGACATAGAGCACGTTGTTTGGTCATGCCCTGTACACCGTGACGCCAGGTCTAAATTAATAGCTTCCCTCCGGGCCGAGGGTAGAGAACCAGCTGTCCCTGTTCGTGATGTCTTGGCGAGTCGCGACCTACCCTACATGTCCCTTATATACATTTTCCTGAAATCCATCCATGCCCAAGTCTAGTCCCATTCCTTTCCACCCACATTCATCAAAACGGCAAGATCACGTCGTAGACCTCGATATTGGAACCAGCAAATTGAACCCCACACGAACTCGCCAGGAAAACCCGAGGCCTTTCTTGGTATCTTGGCTCAGCGGCACACACCATATGGCCACTTGAACACCAGCGAACAACAACAACGAACCAAAACCAGCAACTAGACCCCGCACAATACCCTCAGAACCCGAGGATTACAAGCCCCTGTCCCAGCTCATGACATCGTGGCTTACCAGAACAAATCCATACATGCTGCATATTCATTCGATGATCATCAGACTACAAAACACTGATTGAATAATACATGCTAGTTTTAAGATAGACTTAATTTCAGCTCGTAGTCGACAGCGAGGATAAAAAATTTGCTTATAGATTTTAAGTCATCCGATATAATTGGCGCCGTTAAACATTAAATTGTATTTGTGCCGTGTCAAATAAATGATTTGTGAAGAAAAAAATAATAATGACCACAACAAGGGTGATAAAATCTCACCTCGAGGGCATTATTCAGAAGTTTCTCCTATACGGCTAGGATATCGCATAAAACACAAAAAAGTACGTAACCGGTTATAGAATGAATTCTCTAGGAACGAGGATTTGTATTACTGATTGAAAAAACATTTCATTCTATCTTTTTTATTCCTGATTGGACTTATTACTGCGACCAGAAACATTAATCTTTTGTGATATCACGCGGGAGTATGCTGTACTCCGCACTTCTATTATTTGCATTATCACTATTGAGAGTAAGTGACGTAATAATTATAATTTGTGCTTGTGTGTATGGTTTTTCACCCTTTCTTTTTACGCTTACTATTCCGAGCTACGCTGCCTACGGCCAATGTTATCACCAACTTTAATTCCCTGGAGAGGTTCCTGTCTAGTTTTATTGTCAGAGGGATTTAGTTTTGTAGAGCGGTATTTGTCGAGGTTTCGAAGAAGTAAACATAAAAAAGGGTTAGTGGGGAACCTTGAGAATTAACCCATGCCTAACTCCGTTGACATCGAATGGCTTGGATTCTACTAAGATTCGAACCCATGACTACACGCTTGTCAGTGAAGTTACGATTCTGTCTCATGGCACACCATTTGACCCACTTCTGAACCAATTAAGGGACCATCCATTAATGATGTCACGCACTCAGGGAGGGGGGGGGGTTAGATTATTATGACATTTTGTGACATAGGGGGAGGGGGGGGTTAGCTTGAGTGTGACATCACTTTTCAACTTAAAAAAAAAAATAAACATTTAGACACATAGCTACACCACAGATGATACATACTTGCATTATGCATTTATAGTTCTACGATCCTTTTTTTGCTTGAGATTTGCTGAAGATTATATACGTTTAAAAAGCATAATATTCGTTAGTTCTATTTTGCCGTGCATGTTTGTAGAATAATGACAGCGCAATTTCATACATTTTTAGTCTCTTTTAATCCTATAAAAATGGTGACAAAATGTGGATAAGGATGGTCGATTTGCGACTACATCAACAAAATCCTTGAACTAAGGATAATTCAACGCTATTTCTAGTTATTTTTTAGAATCTTCTTTTCCTTTCATTTTCAGTTTTTCTTCCAGCAAAATCGTTCTAATTTAGAAAAAATTCTTTTTTCACAAATTTCTCAATTTTTAGTCAATTATCAAAGAAGCCCCCTTCTATAAAAACGTAACGAATTTAGGGGATGGGGTCAAGGAAGTTGTGACAGATTGTGGGGGAGGGGGGGTGTTAATTTTTCCAAATTTTGCATGACATCATTAATGGATGGTTCCTTAGGGTCACCAAATTAAAAAAAAACGGTAAAAAGTTATGAACTTTTATTTTTGCCAGGTTGAGCTCTAGACCAAATTTCTCTTTTTACGCGATTGATGCGTGCGCGCAAAAAAAGAATCGCGTAAAAAAATCGCGTAATTTGGAGCAAATCGTGTAAACAAATGCAAAATCTTTCGTTATGTGGTAAGTGCGTGTGTGTATATGTGTATGTATGTGTATGTATGGATATGTATGTGTATGTATGTGTATGTATGTGTGTGTTACATCTTGGCTCATAAACAATATTTCACATGTCACATATCGCTTAATTCCATGAAAATCACGTAAAAAAATCGTGTAAAATAGATTCACGTAACAAAAAAGTCGCGTAAAAACAGAATTCAGTGCACTCGAATTCATGAGGTTCATGAGTTTACGAAGGCTTCTTCATTGGATGATAAACAACTAATTGACCATTTTGGGCTGTTTTACGGAAACGTGAAGATGCCATCTTAGATTTCAAAATGGCGTTTGGAGTCGAATTCTGACTTCTGAATATTATTCCAGTGTCGGAATTTGCATAACACGTGTCAAGAGCAAGAGCGTTGTAAGGCCTTCATTTCGACTTTTCGAATGCATGTTCTACCAATCAACTGTTTGCAGTTCGTTGATCTCCGGTTTTTTTGCACAGGAGGAGCTCAGAATCCTAAAGAAATCTTAAATAAAGAGAAGACAGAGGTTGCTTACACATACATACTCTCTTTTCTCTCTGAGCGTGCTTGTTGTGGAGTAAGAGAGCTTAAAAATAAATCAGTTGTCACCCGTTATAAACTTCAAGGCGACGACCAATTAAGTGAAACGCAACAAGTTGACTCTTGACTCTTGACGGTTTTACATCAAGCATCGAAATTTTGCCCGCGTTTGTGACGTTGAATGATATGAAGCAAAGAGGACGGGCTCTCGAACTTGCTGTTCAATATAGCCGGGGAAGGTGCTATACGAAGTAAATGTGTGCAGAACAACGGCACCATAATCACGAAGTCTCACACGTTGTAACTTGGAAGCAACAAGGAAAAAATCTCCCTTTTGTAAGATATTTGTTAATTCGAAATCAACAACATTCGTCTCCAGTCATCAGAAGCGTTTGATAAACCCTAACATGTTATTACCCTTGTGTATAATTGTTACTAACGTTCTAGATCAACAACACAGGGAATAAGTTATCTTTAGAAAATAGTTCAAAAAACGTTAGCATTGAGAGCGTGTTCTTGCATAGGTGGAGATCTGCTTCTCCAGGCACGATGCAAGAAGCTTCTACAGAAACATTCACGGAATTAGGAACCGAAACGTGTCTGTCCCTGTCATGTACAATGACAGGGAAAGGAACCTGATAAGTCAGAGGTGGCCAGGCGTTGGAAACAACATTTTAATGTGCTGTTGAACGGCGAAGGAGACGAAGGCGTCGTACGGGACAGGATAGATATCCATGGACGAGCTGTAGAAAGCAGTTGAAGAGCTGAATAACTGCAAGTTATGCTCTTACATGGGAAAGCAAAAAAAATAGGCAAACTGGAAATATGATACAGATTTGGAAAAATATACCGCATCCCGACGGGACTCGAACCCGGTATATTTTTCCAAATCTGTATCATATGTCCAGTTCGCTTATTTTTCTCTTTCCTTACTGCACATACTGTCTGCTGAATAAACTTGTGTGTAAACGGGTAAAAGCCGTTGTTAAAAATAGAAATTTAGTTCGAAAAATTGAGCCCTACAGAGCACCTTCCGTTGTTTTGTCGCACTTGCAAGCACGACTCAGACTGACTTTGGTCTCGATCACACAGGTCTATGAGAGTTATCAGCATCAGCTGACTCTTCTGTGTGTGATGAGACATTCCTTTCAGTCGCATAATTAACGCTTGCACAGTAGTGTGTGTAGTTAGGGATGAGCAATAGAATAAGTCGGCAGTGGAATGTGATACGCATATAGATTGTGGAACAGTGCCACCGTCCCCCGTAGTTTAATTGGTCAAAACACCATGCCGGAGACAGGGAAATTGCTTTCGCCTATTTTTCACTTTCCCACTGCACATACTGTCTGCTTAATAAACCTACCACTTTGATGCAATAAAAATGGTGCTATGCACTTAAAAATAAATTCAAACTTCCCTCATTTTTCTCGACCAAAAAGGTATAAAACCCCTTAAACAAATCATTTGCCAGTTGGTCACAAATCTCAGCAGCAGGAGCGAGGCAGCAACAAACGTTTCGATTCCCCGATTGAGTGTTTTGGCCTTCTTCCCCGCGATAAAGCTTTGCCTTGTTTAGGTAACAACACAAGTAAGCATGCTGTGGTGAATCCTGCTGATCAAAATCTGCCACAATAACGGGACACGAGGCATATGGCATGTTTACTTGATTTACAAACAGCTTTTTCTGTGTGTTGCCAAAGTTCCCTCACTGTCGGGGCAGCACAAAGGTTGCGATATGTTAGAACGTTCTAACATAAGCGGCTTATTCGACTTACAGAAATAATTTAAAGACGATTTATTGAATCCTTCGTCTAGTGAAGATGAGAGAATGTCAAACTTTACAAAAAGGCGGAGCCTTTTTCGAAGCACTCTTCGGCTATAGAGAAGTGCTTCTGATCAATCTTTTTTTTTTGCGGAAGATGAAACAGATTGACGGTCCTATGATAACAGTAACATAGTGGGTTGTATCAGCTTGCCTTCAGCTTAAAAAAATCTCCTATCCGGCTCCTATCAGTAGTAACACGGTACTTTTGAGTGTGTATGTGTGGTCAGAGTGCCTTTATTTCCCCACTGTCGGGGCAGTCCAAAGGTTGCAATCAGCTTATCCAATTTTGAACAGCAAACTGTTTTTCTCAAGGCGACTAAACAAGTAAATAAAGATCAACCATTTTTTGAAAGGTTTCGAGTGGAAGTGAATTATTTTTTGTTGAGGTTCTCTTACTCCGTAACAAACACGCTCCGAGAGTATGTAATGTTAACTTTTTTCTTCCTCTTAATGCTAGTATCTTTTGTTATGTTTGTGTAAATTCAGCTCTGTTCAAAATGGCGTCGAAGCAAGAAACTTTGCGCAAACGCATTGTGTAATTCTAACAGTGATATGATATGTATGTTTGCATTCATTCGCAGAAATATTTGAATAGCTGTAATCTTTCTTTTCTTGGTTTGAGCTTTTGGAGTGCACCTGTGTTGACCAGAGGTTGAACACTGAGAATGATTTAAAATTCCCGGGTATCACACGAGCGATCAAATACGCTATGCTATGCTGAGCATAAATTTGATTCGTTTCTATGAGACTACAAAAAATGAAGCCTGAAAATATTTTAAATGAGGTTAGTTAGTGTAGCCTTGGACCTAAAAAAATGAGAATTTAGAGGCCCTTTTTGAAGTTAGCAGTTGAGTTATCTTTTTTGAATAAATTCAACTCAAAAACTGCTCAAGATTCTGGTTAATCAGTGGTCACTCATGTTGAGTGATCACAACTGTTCAAAAACTGTTTTGTTTATAATTTATTTTGACTAATGATCCCATTCCAGCCAGCTCTATTAATACACAAAGCTTTATGATCAAGACCAAACGAAAGAAGCGAAACTTAAAATAGATGCGTGTACTCGATCCAGATGGTGCTGTGGATGCCACACAAAGACATTCCGAAATTCAATAATTGATTTCACACGCAGTATTTGTAATAAAAAAAATTGTTACTATATAGTAGCAGTTTACCGCCCGCAAAAACCGTTAAATTTTTATTACATTTCAACCTGCTCTACTAGCAGACAGGTTGAACGAAACACAAATGTCGAACAACAAAGCGGATTTTATTATCAACAAACGTATTATTATTGTTATTATCCGAGTTTTCGACAGGCAGTATTTATTTGCCCCGCTAATTATCGAATAGTAAATAATTTCGGAGCTCATCCGTGGAAAAAGAAACATTTCTTCGCTGGGAAATGTTTTCGATACTTTCCATCCGGCTGCCAGTTAGCGGTCCATCTAGAACAGTAGTAAACAAGCCAACGAACGCTCCGCTTTCGAATGGTGCAGCGCGAGCGATTGATTTGCTTCGACTGTATTTATGCAAAGTACGCATTGAGTAAAATTATGGCTAGATTTATCTAGCGAGAAAACATATGAAACCTCCGCGCCGCGGGGCCATAAATTTCCGCAGCGAAAAAAAAGGTAAGTTATGGTTTGTTCTGGTCAAACAATAACCGGATTGAAATCTATAAATAAATAAATAATTCACTGCTTCGCCGTTTATCGTTGGCGCAGATTTCATGATCGTTCTGGGGCCCAGAGGTACGTCATTGTTTTCCTCTACCCACATAGGAGGACCTCAAGGTGGGGACGGCGAAATTTGCAATTCAATTCCACTCGACCGTCACTGCAGTCATGAAAGGCGAATTTTCCCCTAGGCAACGTGGGAGGGGGAATTTCGTCGAACTCGAGGACCCGCCGCAATATTTGCTATAAATGTTAAGTAATATTTAATGCCATGTTCGGGTGATGCAATGGTCATAAGAGGACTAACAATGTACTAAAGGTTGTTTTTCGTTTGGTGTAGCCGGGAAAAAATACCGGAGGGGCCAAAGTTGGACATGGGCTTCGAAGAGCATCAACGACCGGTCAACGGAGCGGTGATCTGGAATGCGATAAGAACCGTGTCACCGGCGGACTTTAGTGAACAGCGGAAGGTTATTTATTTATTGATGATCTCGCTCTCTCTCTCTCTGGTCGCTTCAGAATGCCAACAATTTTCAATCCTTTCTCGTGCCGATGGTAGGACAGCGGCAGATTTACTGCTTTAGCCTTCCGGGTTTCGTATGTTTAACACTCCAATAAGCGCAAATCAAAGGTGTGTTCGGCGATTGGTTTTGTGCTTCGATGATACGGGAAACCGAGCTACGAGCTACCGGAATGTGTCCCTCTTGCGAGTGGACATTTCCACCTGGGGTCGTTATATTGCGCAACACCTTTCTGTAAATTGTGTTGTGCAGTGTCACAAAATGGCGGTGGGATTTGCGAGCGGTGTAAATATTCTCATAAATGTATCCAGCTTATTGCCATAATTAATTACTCTGAATACTACATTTCACAGTTACCGTGTCAATATAACACCCAGGTGGTTTACTGAGGTAAGAATTTCATGCATTTAACAAGTGACTAAATTCTAATGAATATCTTTAAAGGTTAGGGATAAGAGGCTTGAAACAGAAATTTGAATTTCCAGCAGAGTGCTTATCGTACAGGCACACAAAATTCCATTCGCTCCAGTTACACCATATCCGCTTGCTTCCAATGGACAACCGACCCGACCATAACGACCACACACACTAACACACCATCCACATTCCCATGAAACTAATTCTCGATCTTCATTCTGATTTCCGTTCATAGCGATATCAAATTCAAAGCCGAAGGCCATATTCCCGTACTCCCAACAGCCGGGGAGAAGCACAGCAACCCAAAAATAGACCCCTAATCAGAGTCCTGCACTGAACCATGCACCACCGCACATTCTCACGGCCTTCCATGACCAATCGAGAAAGTACCCGCGAATGAATCCATAATAGCAGCCTGCTACGTGATGCGAAGGTTTCCTCTCTAGGGAAGCAGCACTCCATCGACGGTGATTCTAGCCAATTTCTAGTGTTACACTTGCCACACTAATGACACGTCACGAACGGTCCTTCCCGGTGTGTATTCTAGGGCCAGGATTTTCCGCTGACGGTTAACAACGGGGTATTGTATTTAATGCAATTCCGTTTCGATACTGGTAATGCGGTTTCACATTGAATAATGGCGAACTAAAATTACAGCTCTGGTAAACTAACTAATTACCCTCTTGTCACAAGTTTGAAAACGGCTAATGATGGCAGCACTGGTCTAACAATAAGAGTGTTCCACAATTTTCATTCGAAATAACGATCGTTCTTCGTGATATGGCGGCAAAAATAACGATAGAGTCACCTGGTTGATCATAAGATTTGGAACATATGTCCGTTACAGCAAAGGGGTTTTCTAGGTATTCCTTTAAACAGCTACTACACGATTAAAGCTTTCATCCAAAGCTCGATTATGAGTGTTGTTAACAGTTGCTCTAAAAACTTCACTATCCTAGATGTATCACTAAAGTTGTACAGGCTTTTGGTTAAAATCACACTAAATTCTACTCTTATGGTGCTAGATTAGCAAAACTAGTGGCGCCTTCTCACTCACAAACAGTGTTGTCAGCGGGCGGATAGATTTAGGAAAAGAACTCGTTTCCACACTTTCACTTTTTTTTCCAATTTCAAACCAATTATCAACAAACCACTCAAATTTCCGTCGAACCGCGGCCACCGAAAACAACCGGTCCCTCAGTGCACAGCCCCAAATCCGGTATGCAAAAATATTTCACCGCCTGTAGGCAGCTAGCCGCGCTGCCAATGCTGAGCAACGCAATTACCCAATCCACAATCCACCGGTCCAGCGGTGTGACCAGCGGACAACGATGACGGTGGTGATGATGGCGAATAAATCGGCGAAACTCGTGCGAGGCAACCTCCGAACCGGAACCCGGAGTGATGATCTTTTCCGTCGGCTGGTGGTAATCGACAGCTTGCAAACGCGACCGCGGGAAGATTACAACTGAATCCGGCCGAGCGGCAGTGAAAGTTCAAAACACAGGAATCAGCATGCCGCAGTCGGGCGGGAAACGCAGTGCCGTTGTTCGTCGTCATTGGGAGGAGAGCGACCGAGAGAAGCAGAAAAAATAAAATACAGAGCGAGAGAGAGAGAACAAGAGCGTGCCGCAACATTGATTTCCCGCGCTCCGCCGCACCGGTGCTGTTTTGTTGTTTTCCTCGCACAGCTGATCGCAAGCATCCCACCCCACAACCCACACCGGCGACGGAATGTTTTATACTTTTCCAATGCTGAGAGAAAGCTCAGAGAATTATTTTCTCTACATACTATGACGTAATCACGCTCACCAAGAGGGGGGGAAACCACGCCAAGCTACCGCAAAGAAAACTCCCCTGCGGCAGGTCGTTGGCCATAAAACTTACTGCGAGAGTTAGGAACTGATCTCTGTTTTCGATGGAAACTCTCTCGCATATACTTTATAACAGAGCTTACGAGTAGAGCTTTCCAGCGGCGTAGAACAGTTACGAATGCGTTAATGTGGAGAATAATGATTTTATGCTTTAGTCTTGAAAATCTTTAATATCCAATTTTTAGAAATGAAACGCTGTGATTTTATAGTGAGAAATAATGTTACCACTACTTTAATTTTTAATCCAACATTTCACCCAATGAACCATTCCAAGCGAAATTATTCCTATAATACAAAAATTTGTAATGGTCAGTTTTGATTCTGATTGAGCTTTGTACCTACATGTTTTTGATCAGATAACACATGACTCTTTTGCAGTCCTTTTGTTTATTGGCTTATTTTTGAAATAAAATCATTTAAAAATGCATTTCAAAAGTTTTGATCTCTACTAAAATGGCAATTTGTCGCAAAATGGAGCAAAAATATTTTTTAGAAGAACAAATTCATACTGTGGTCTTTTTTACGCGAAGGATGTATACACGCAAAAAACCGCGTAAATTTTGTAATCCGCGTAGAAATAAACTTCATTTGCTAATTTTTTTCAAACATTTCTACTGAATTCTTTCGAACAAGAATCAATGGCAGTGTAATTTCCGCATGTGAATAAAGCTGAAAATCAGGAAAAAAGGTGAGGCCAAATCGGGTAATATTCAGTAATTGGATTAAGTAAACTCATCTGATATTGCGCTTTCTTCAAAATAGACGATTCAATGATTATTCCACCTATAAGAGATGTATAGAATTTTTTTTTAGAACAGTAAGATACACAGCCAGTGTCTTTGAGAAAGTTGTAGCAGATGCCCTTTCTAGCAAATTCGTCGAAGATGTTGAATTTATATTTCTTATCTTTAAAAAGGTAAAAACAGTTTCATATGGAAGGTTTACTCAAATCATAATTTGCAGCATAACATTTTTCCAAGCTTTGCTACCTATTTTACAAAATTATCTTCTACAAAATTATTAGGCATCCAAAAATACATATTATTGCTGAACAACTCACTATAGTAAAAAATAAAAAAAAAGTTATTTGAACATCGGGTTTTCAGTGGTTATTTAAGTTTTAATTAATTCATTCGTTCGCAAAAATATACAGATAACTGATTAATATTCTGAAAGAACATTTGTTCTGCTTCCGAAGCGAGGATGTGCGAAATTTCGCGAAATCTTGAGTTTCTCGAAATTAAACAAAATTTAACGAAATTGAGCACACATTATTTTAATGAAAAGAAACAACTTATGATTTCTGAACCATTTTTTTTGCTGTTATAAACCTTTTTTTTTTTATTCTCGCTTATTTTCCGTCGGTCTATTTCCGCCACTGTTGTGGCCAATTATCGACGCTCAGGGAGGCGACTCCACACCCAGGTCCCTAACTCACGACCCGTTTATTAACGGACCGGCGCCAACGGCTTTACTTCCTCATGCGATGGAAGGCGTGATCCCAGAGATTTTTCGCCTCAGGAAATCTCCCGGTGTCGGCTAGGATTGAATCTAGACCAGTTGGGTTGGTTGTGAGTGGATCACGCCACCTCACAACCATCGACACCTATGTCGGCGGTGGGATACGAACCCAGGCGTCGAGCGTGGTTGGCGGAGACATTACCAACCACACTAGGCTCCCGCTCTGCTGTTATAAACCTTAATTAAGGTCCGAGAATGCTTCATAGCTTTAGACCTTATAAAGTTTAAAACATTTAGAGTTTATTTTTTTTTTTTTTGATTTCCGGCTTTTTTTCACATTTTCCACTTAATTAAACTCAAAATATCTCTCAACTTCCTTTACAAATATGAATTCAGCGAAAAACTTACATGAAAATCAAGAATTGTTGTTATTTTTCGAAGAATTTTGAGAAAAATTTCGTTCAGTTTCAAAAATCTCGAAATTTCGCCCAGCCTTATTCCAAAGGAATTTTAAATCATTTGTCTAATAGAGTCTTTTCAACAAAAACAATTTTTTCGTATACATGAAACCGCCTCCATTATAAAAGAGATTTGCTGAATTTGTTTTTAAATCACTTTTTGTTTCAAAAATGATTTTTTTTTTCAGTGCAGGGGAGAAGCTCTTGTCTGCTTATTAAAAGTTCACATTTCAAGTGTTTTCATCATTTTTTTTGCTGAAACTAGTGTATTTGGTGTGAGTGGTTACTGCAGGTTGTACAGGCGCTCGAATATGCAACGGTTTCAATGGATTCAGTAAGATAAGTACAAATTATTGTTTCGATTTTGTTATATGTTGATACTCGTGCTCATACCCAGTAAAAAATTTTCTACGCCCTATCTGCACTAAAAGTGCAGGAAAAAGTCACGTGTATGAATTGCAATATAGGATTTTTCCTGCTGTTTTTTTATCATCATAGATTCTGTATGCGTTTGCTTATGACGATGAGTGACATTTCCCGTACATACACTGGCAAACACGTACAAACCATTTCACGAACTGGTAAGATACACGGTATTTGTTGATGTTGATGAGGCTTTTACGTGCGTTTTACTAGCGGTTCCATGGTTTCAGTTAAAACTTCATTCATAAATTGATCTGTGAATTTTCCACTTTTTTCCGATAACGTTCGTAGTTGTGGTAGATGTGTGAACGTGTGGTTGATTTGTTTGGGTGACTTTATGCGGTGAATGGTTGTAGAAAGGAGCGACACATCTGTGCAAGCACTGCATTGTTGCAGTAATAACTTATTTCATTTCATGTTTTCAGCCGCAAAATGCAGCACAACACAATTACTGCTGTGTCGTGAATTAGTCAATCGTACTTCGAGAAGAATACAAAAAAAGAAAAACCTTTTCTTCTAAAAAATTGACCCCTATCGTTTGCTCAGCAGAATTTTGGGCAACTAAATTGTTTATCTAGAAAACTTATTTTGAAAAAAAATTATAGATGACCGATTTTTTTTCACTGCGCAATCTCAAGTTTGCCTATACCGTAACAAAACATCACATCATTCAAATGTATCGTTTCATGAAAAGCTAAATTTTTCGACCACGCATAAATGTATTGTATATGTATCTGAAATCCATAAAAGTTTTGACATTTGTGATATTTTCAACATTTTTGACATTTTTGATATTTGACATTTTTGATATTTGACATTTTTGATATTTTTGACATGCTTGACATTTTTGACATTTTTGAAATTTTTTGACATTTTTGACTTTTTTGACATTTATGACATTTATGACATTTTTGAAAATTTTGAAATTTTTTGACATTTTTGAAATTTTTGATATATTAAACAAAAATGACATTTGACATTTATGATATTTATGACATTTATGACATTAATGATATTTATGACATTTAAGACATTTATGACATTTGTGACATTTTTGACATTTTTGACATTTTTTGACATTTCTGACATTTTTGACATCTTTGACATTTTTTGACATTTTTGACATTTTTGACATTTATGACAATTATGACATTTTTGACATATTTGACAATTTTGACATGTTTGGACATTTTTTGACATTTTTTGAAATTTTTAACATATATGGCATATATGACATTAATGACATTTATAGCCTTTATGACAATTATGAAATTTATGACATTTATGACATTTATGACATTTATGACATTGATGACATTCATGACATTTATGACATTTATGACATTTGTGACATTTTTGACATTTTTGACATTTTTGACATTTTTGACATATTTGACATTTTTGACATTTTTGACATTTTTGACATTTTTGACATTTTTGACATTTTTGACATTTTTGACATTTTTGACATTTTTGACATTTTTGACATTTTTTGACATTTTTGACATTTTTGACATTTATGACATTTTTGACATATTTGACAATTTTGACATTTTTTGACATTTTTTTGAAATTTTTGACATATATGGCATATATGACATTAATGACATTCATAGCCTTTATGACATTTATGAAATTTATGACATTTATGACATTTATGACATTTATGACATTTATGACATTCATGACATTCATGACATTTATGACATTTATGACATTTATGACATTTATGACATTCATGACATTCATGACATTTATGACATTTATGACATTTATGACATTTATGACATTTATGACATTTATGACATTTATGACATTTATGACATTTATGACATTTATGACATTTATGAAATTTATGACATTTATGACATTTATGACATTTATGACATTTATGACATTTATGACATTTATGACATTTATGACATTTATGACATTTATGACATTTATGACATTTATGACATTTATGACATTTATGACATTTATGACATTTATGACATTCATGACATTTATGACATTTATGACATTTATGACATTTATGACATATATGACATTTTTAAAATTTATGACATTTTTTAAATTTATGACATTTTTGACATCTATGACATTTGACATTTTTGACATTTTTTACCTTTTTGACATTTTTGGTATTTTTGACATTTTTGACATTTCTGACATTTTTGACATATATGACATTTTAGAAATTTTCTACATTTATGACATTTATGACATTCATGAAATTTATGACATTTATGACATTTAGGACATTTAGGATATTTAGGACATTTTTGGCATTTATGACATTTTTGACACTTTTGAAATTTTTGTTACATTTTTCACATAATTAACATCTTTTTAATATTTTTACTTTTAGACATTTGTGACATTTTTGACATTTTCAAAAATATTTTGACATTCTTGACATTTTTAAAAATCTTCATTTTTTTACATATTTCACTTTTTTGACATTCCTTAAATTTTTGACATTTTTGACATTTTCGGCATTTCTGACATTTTTCATAGTTTTTAACTTATATCGCCACAAAAGTCGCTTTTTACGCGTTTTTTTATGCGGCTGTTTTCACGCGGATTCCGGAATTTACGCGGTTTTTATTTTTACGCGGTTTCCTTTTACACTTTTTAATTCTCAGTTCTTAGTTCTTAGTTTTTAATTCTAAGTTCTTAGTTCTTCGTTCTTAGTTCTCTTAGTTCTCTTAGTTCTCTTAGTTCTCTTGGTTCTCTTAATTCTCTTAGTTCTCTTAGTTCTCTTAGTTCTCTTAGTTCTCTTAGTTCTCTTAGTTCTCTTAGTTCTCTTAGTTCTCTTAGTTCTCTTAGTTCTCTTAGTTCTCTTAGTTCTATTAGTTCTCTTAGTTCTCTTAGTTCTCGTAGTTCTCTTAGTTCTCTCAGTTCTCTTAGTACTCTTAGTTATTCAAGGTCTCTTGGGTCTCCCAGATTTTTTAGGTCTCTTAGATCTCTGAGATTTCTTAGGTCTTTGGGTTCTTAGTTCTCTTGGGTCTCGTAGGTCTCTTAAGTCTTTTAGGTCTCTTATGTCTCTTTGGTCTCTTGGGCCTTCTAGGTCTGTCGGATCTTCAGAGTCTCTTAGTTCTCTTAGTTCTCTTAGTTCTCGTAGTTCTCTTAGTTCTCTCAGTTCTCTTAGTACTCTTAGTTATTCAAGGTCTCTTGGGTCTCCCAGATTTTTTAGGTCTCTTAGATCTCTGAGATTTCTTAGGTCTTTGGGTCCTTAGTTCTCTTGGGTCTCGTAGGTCTCTTAAGTCTCTTAGATCTCTGAGATTTCTTAGGTCTTTGGGTTCTTAGTTCTCTTGGGTCTCGTAGGTCTCTTAAATCTTTTAGGTCTCTTATGTCTTTTTGGTCTCTTGGGCCTCCTAGGTCAGTCAGATCTTCAGAGTCTCCTAGTTCTCTTAGTACTCTTAGTTCTCTTAGTTTTCTTAGTTATTTTGGGTCTCTTGGGTCTTCCAGGTCTTTTAGGTGTCCTAGTTCTCTGAGGTCTCTTAGGTCTCCCTGGTCTTTTAGGTCTCTTAGATCTCTAAGATCTCTTAGGTCTCTAGGTTATAAGTTGTCTTGGGTCTCGTAGGTCTTTTAAGTCTCTTAATTTCTAGTTCTTGATTCTTAGTTCATGATTCTCAATTCTTGGTTCTTAGTCCTCAGTTCATTGTTCTTAATTCTTGTTTTTAGTAATTGTAGCGTTATTCATGCAGCCATTGTCGTTCTTTGTCGGAAAATTTCAGACCCGTATCTTGTTTTCGTTTGGCCCGACACTCTCTGTTGCAAGATTGACCAAACAATTAACTTGATTTTTAATTTTTGATTTTAAAAAATTTGTAACTCTTAAGCCACTGAACCGTTTTTGAATCTTCAGGCATCAAATTCAGGGTAAATATTAGCCCTTCAAAGGAAAAATATTGTAATGTACTTTAAATAAAAACAGCTACACAAAAAAGTATGATACAAACCGTTTTTTGCCGAGAGGGTTTGAGACCCAGGAGACCCTATCATTTGATATTTTTTTGAATTTCTCATAGATTGTAGGGTATCGGTTCTATTATCGCCAGGTACTATCGACCGGGGGGTTAAAGAAGTCATAGAGAACTAATCGTTTGCAAGAAGGTGTTTGCGTTATGAAGAACCATTATGCAAAAAATCACGATCCTGGACATCATTTTGGACATCAAGTGTGAAAAAGGTTTTCTGTTAAGCAACTCTATGACAGTAAGTGTCATCATAAAGGCCAAACAATAAATTACGGGTTAGACATTTTTCTACAACGCGATTTAAAGTATAATCGGAGCAAAAAAATGTGATTGATTTTTTTTTTGCATAGAATTGCTGTATGCATATATCATTCATTGAACTTTTAACCTTTGAATATTCTGCTACCAGCTGTTATAAGTTGACTTCAAAGCAGCCAAGATGTCTAGCATTATTCGCTACAACAAACTCAATCAGGCGAAAAGAATGGAAATTATTGGTACATGAAAAATTCACTAAAAGACTCTTCTAGCATTTGCCTGCCCGCCAAGGGGCTTCGTGTAACCACCAGCAGCCAGAGCGATGCCGGTCGAGACAAGCCACATGCCCCGAGTGCGTGTGGCTTCCCCGGGCCGCTGTAACGGTACGTGCATTTACTGACAATATGCGGTCTAGGCATCAGCCGGTATTTAATTATAAAAATAAATTGAAACTCAATTCAATTAATAAATACTCCCGTAGCGATCGGCAGCCCAGTGAGTGCGCGTACGACGTACGAGGGCACACGCTCTGTTGCGTGCCGAGTTCCTTTTGCAGGGCTTTTCCCTGAAAGAAGAGCTTTTTTGCGCCCGGTAATTGAGAAAAATGTGAAAGCAAAGCACTTTTTATAATTAGCGAAATGCTTTGTTGTGAATCTCCCGATAGATGTTTGAAATACTGCCATTATAAAAGTTACAACATTTGTTTGCGTGCCACATGAGATCTAGTGAAATTAATTTTGCCTGTAAATAGCGTTGTGCAAACAACACACATGCAGTTTATGGATGGAGAAAATATCCTAGAGCAAGCAACTCAACAAGTGCGGCTCGAACCAAGCACACGTCTGTGTTCAATGGAAAGTAAACAAATCTCTGCCATAGAAAAAAGTTAATTTTCCACACCTGTGCATCCCACGACTCCGTACTGCATTCTGATCTTGTCAGAGTGGGAAAAATAGTGATGATTTTATGCTGGTTTTCTTCAGCCATAAAAAGTTACAAGTAGACTAAAAGTAAACAAGCAATTTTCTCTCAACATTAAAGAACCAGCTTCAATTGAGTTTGAAGGTGACCCACTTGTTTCCAACAGTGTGCATTTCATTTTTTCCCTTTTGCTTCATGATAAGAAAAACAAACAGGGATTTACCTTTGCAGCATGCGCCAACACGGACAGCACCGCATTCAGTTATGTTTACTTAATTCTGAAACTTTTATCCTCTGCAATCTATTGGATAATGTTTACTCCTCCTAGTAACCGCAGTAACCACGGACTGACAGACGAACTAAAATTAGAACTGATTAACCCGTTACTACTGGTTACTACTGCAACTGACATGAATATTCTGATCCGCATCTATCAAATCTGACGTCTGCTGCTCTGTGTCTGCCCTGTTTGCTAGTGCTGTGCAAGAGAAATCATTAAAATTTTCCAGCTAACTAAACATCGGAAAATATAAGCACACATACACAATCTTGATCGAGTGTAGAAATGAATGAGGCACTCTCTACCAGGTTCGTTCGGTCGTATTCAAAGAAAAACATTCTGTGCAATCTGTTTAAAAGCAGAATAAAACACTGGAAGGGTGTAATCAGTTAATTACACCTATGGCGGTTTGAATACCGACATTAAACACAGTGGTGTGATTTGGTACCTTTTTAATTAATATTCTGCTCGGCTGTTGCCAGTGTGAAGCTCACCTGAAGGTATCTGTTTGTTTCCATTACAACTGTAAAGCATGTAGTCACTCAAATAGTGCTGCTTTATTTCTGTATAATATTGAGTCGTAGGTAATATAAATCTCAGGGCGAACAAACAGGGTGTAAAATTTAATTCAATGAGCCAACGCCAGTGTGCGTAGGAATTTAACATTGAAGAAAGTATCCTAAAACGATCTTTTTCACATTAAAACTGCCATCAAGTGAAATTTCCCTCGGGCCTCAAGCAATTTCGACAGCAACACGCATCGC
Organism: Wyeomyia smithii; assembly: GCF_029784165.1. Taxonomy (NCBI): domain Eukaryota; kingdom Metazoa; phylum Arthropoda; class Insecta; order Diptera; family Culicidae; genus Wyeomyia; species Wyeomyia smithii. Next base: position 4,341,012 of record NC_073695.1, on the reverse strand, counting down.
GGAAATATATTTTCAACACATGACAACTTTACCTCTATCTTTAGCGACGAACTTTTTCATCGCCTCGATAAAGGAAAAATATAATACCCACAAATATCACATATCAAGCCGTTGTTTACCAACCCACACTGCGTCGCTTAAATATTCAATTAAATAATTACAACCGCCCGATGAAACATCGGCAATAATTACCCAGTTTGTCAACTCGCAAGAGCCCAGACATCGGTACCATTAATCTGCATAATATTTCACGGACCGAATGGCAAATGGCGTGTGTTTGTGTCCAACGATTGACATAGGATATGCGCCAGCTGGGTAGCGGGAAATGGAATTCAAGGGTTCTTGGTACACTTGTCATAAATAAACAGCAAATAAATATATGAACGCTCAGGTATTCGCAGTATGCATAATTACGTTCACTCGACTTTTGGCCTTTTGGTCCATTATACGGAAATGTCAACTAAACGTATTTCTCAACAATCCAGGATCAAATTATTGGCCCCGCATAATCCGGTTGATTTGCCTTACTTTAGGAGAACATATACAAAATTTCTGGATTTAATTTGTAGTTTATTATTTGCCAAGCTTAGTAGAGAGCTTAAGGTATAAATATCCACCAGTAAAACTAAGCTCATTTTATCCCGCTGCATATCAATTATTCTGTACAACTGATAAGCTTTCTGATGAAAAGAAAACACATTTCGAAAGATTATCGGGTTGGAATAAATTATGGCAGAGAGTTTTTACGACACCAGCCAAACCTTGTCGGCTTCCACCTGTAATTTAGGTGTGCTGCCAGACGTTGACGGCCGATTCGGGGAAACCACGTTAATTAACAGAAACACGTGTTTTTTATTGCAATCTGAATTATTTATTATCTTCGAGCAAGTTTACCGGGGCGCAAGTAGACTGTCTGCTCTTACTAAGGCGAAAAGCTATAACTGACTGTGACAGTGAGCTTTTAGTGAGAGTGTATGGAAAAAGATTATTTGCCTCGGTGACGACTCGACCAAACTGAGTGATTTAATTCGTCCATTTGAAGAATTTATTACCTGAGCACAGCTTTCTACAGGTTGTCTAGTTGAAAGGTTATGAGCTGAAATATTATCGTTTTTTAATTATTTCTACGAATGAGAATAATTGGCATGAAAATTTAATTTCTTCATGAACTTGAACATATTGCTCGCCTTGTAAATTATCTTACCACAGTCTTCTACATAGGGTGATTTGGATACGAAAGTATCGTTTAAATGACGATTTTGTTGTAGAGATGGCATCCTGTCTTACATTTTGCTTCCGATAAATAAGATTCAGATGCATTTTTTAAGGTTTTTTTTTCAACAAACTTTCAATACACCCAATATAAAAAAACATCGACTTCTCTTTGGAAGGCTTTTGCCTCAGATGATTTACGTATTTCTAGGAAAAGTGTCATGTCGTCTACATAAATTGAAACGTTAGAATGGCAGACTAAGTTCTCAATCATTGATAAACAACATGAAAAATAACGGACCTAGATGAGATCCTTGTGGTACTTGCGATGTAACATTCACAACAGAATTTTTTTTTATAAATTTTACTTGTTGTGTTATTAAAAAAATGTCAGAAATAGTAATGAGCTCGATCTTTTATATTGCGGGTTTTGTAAACATCACTATAATAAAAATCAATTCCAATTGAATTCTTATCGATTTTGTCATTGGATTGCATTGAGTCTCGTGTTACCAAAGAGGAACAGCTGGTGCTTAAATCATGCACAAATTATCGATTTTTCAAATCGGTTAATCAAACAATGAAACAGCGATTATTCTAACGGCGTACATGATATATTTGATTCATGTCAATCTTTGTATTGGTTTCAAATATTGCTAAAAGCATTGAGTTTTCCCCTAACTATCGGTATCATTTTGGTTTTTGGTTTTTTCAAAATAAAAAATTGAAAAAAATTGGTTTTTTCAAAATAAAAAATAGAAATTCGATTCACAATTTTTAATGAAGCCGCTAAGCATGGAAGAACTAAACCAAATACAAAAATCAACATACATTTTTGACAACACAATATGAATTAATTTCCGCTGTTACTTTGAAATTTAAAATTTCATGCATTTTAGCTCGTTTGTTAGGAAAAAATTGTATTCAAATACTTATTACTCTGCATAGAAAATGTCTTCAGGATAAATTTTGCAATTTGTGTGAACAAAAAAAAATTGCAATTTATTTGCAGTTTCATAACTGATACCATCTCAACTCTTTTAAAATAACCCTGATTTTTCTGGATTGTTAGGCTCGCCAAAAATTATTAAAACTTTGTGAATGCCTGAAAAAGTCAGGTCATTTTGTTTTTGAAGACCATTTGGGTTAAATACCATGAATTTTCATATACTACTCCACATTCTGATCTTAGTCATACACCAGTTGAATATTTTTTTAGCAAAAAAGCAAACCTTACACAAGATGTACACTGGGGTCTTTTTTACGTGGTTGGTTGTATCGCGTTGAAAAAATCCGCGTATAAAAAACCGCGTAGTTTCAAAAAATCGCGTAAAGAAACTCCATTCAATAATAAGACCCGATTAAAAATAATGGCACGTAAGTGAATATAAACTTTACCATTCTCTAAAAATAAAACAAAAATAAACTAAAAATATAGTAAAAGATGGGAAAGATGATGGTTCCGAGCTATATACTGAGGGGTACGAAATACGATATTATTTAGCTACAAATAAAACTTCGAAAAATCGTTACAATACGTGACGTTAAATTCCACTGCATCATTCAACAAAAGGGGGGAGATGTGCTACACATGGCGATCACCCTAAGAAGCATGAATAAAATGCAATGTTCTATATTACCATCGGGTCGATATGCATCACCATGCGAAGGACAACAGAGAATATCAGGTCAATTCCATCGCGTGTTATGGTGATGTTTACTTTTCGACCCGCTGTGGATCGTTTATTCCCGACTCTGGGATAAAACCAATGAACCAAAACAAGTAACGTTCAATGATTCCAGTAGCGAGTTAGTAATTTCTGAACTGCAGAAATTATCACCGCATCAAGTTTTCTGACTTGTAGAATGCCCACTCTCGGTGTCGTCGCGATTGATTGAACCAATCTTTGAAGCACACACGAGGAACGAGATTTTAATAAGGTTCCTTCCACTTGACATAATCGGTATAGTAAAGCAGTAAGCTTAATAAGCATTTCTTCAAATGGTGACACTGCCAATAACATGAAGTGCGGAGGACAGAAAACAACTGGTCAGGTCGCAGTGTTGACTCCTTACAGCGAAAACGAAGGAGTATTCAATCTTTGGATATCCCAAACCTACCTCTAACTTGCGTCTCAGCGGAACTAAATCAAACGGCGGCTGTGTTCATTCCCCTCACGTTTACTATTAGACAACATAGCTAAAGATAAGACACGAAGTGAAACGCAGTGTAAGAAGGAGTACTAAAGCCCAAAATTTTACCACGAACTCAAAAAGAAATGTAATTGTTTCATCAATGGCAATTCGAACATTCCGCGTCGAAGACTCGACAGAAGCGGACATACTAAGTGGTCACTCCATTATAATTCGGTCTGTGTATACAAAGAACGGTACGGTCTTTTCCAGTGGTGTGCTGTGTAAGAAAAATCCGCGTTGCAGGTCAACTGGTTAATGTGTGGCTGTGTCGCTGCAAAAAGATCTGATGATCGTACTACCGAAGACGTGGTGATTGCACTCTTAAGCGCAATGGATGTAAATTCCTTACCCCCAATACTTCCTCCTCGAACCCTTCCGATCCTGTCCATCCTGATCAATCCTCTTCTGTAGCTGATTCTCAACTAGTTGAGAATAAGTACCAGCGCAATATAGTGAATAGTGGATCGACGATGTTGTGACCAATTCGAGTCTGTCCGTTGAGTGCCTCTCGAAGGATGCTGTTGGCTGTTTTAAGAACAGCAGTCTTCCTGGGGTAAAAATCTTTGACTGCAAGCAATTTCGGTCCGTGGCATTCGTAGAGGGTAAGAAAATCTACACCCCGTCAGACTCCTATCGAGTCACATTGACCGGATCTGCTCTACCAAGCCACGCACTATGGTCGAAATCACGAAGTTTCACCAAAAAAGCTATAAGTTGGAAACCATTGATGCTAGAAATTTCATGTCGTGTAGTAAATTTCTCTACAAAGCAGATCTATTTTTTTATATAAATGGTTACTGGCGAGTTCCTATTATGCACAAAATAAATGGTATAACTTTTTATCTGATGAAACAGAGCGATGATTTCTTCTACAAGATTTTAAATAATCTAATTCTATGAAATTTTGTCAATCAAATTTTTTGCTCTATCTTGCTTCTATTTTTTGGTTTTGGTTAAAATGATAATTTTTGGAGGCACCCTATTCTCTCATTCGCACATATCCGCAACAATTTTTAACTTTAAAAGCTATGTTGTAATGTTTGTCGACTCTTGTAACCTTTATGGTTAAAATATACTTCACAGATACGAGTTTTCACATGAAAATTTGCAAATCTATCGTCTAAAACTATCTCGGTATTTCAACTCGATAAAAATTTGGAAAATATGCCCTGTGTGCTCTCAACCAATCAGAACTAAAAACCAGATCAAACAGCATCCAATAAGAGCATTTTCGGAACCGGGAAGATATCCAGAGGCCGAAAATAGACCCTATTTTTATGTTGAATATGGTTACTTTCGGTGTTTGAAAAACGACCTGAAATACCACCCAATATGGTCACTTAATTAAAATGATGCACAGGGGCTAAAAGTCTTCCTCAAATGCCATTTTGGAATCCAAAATGGTAACTTGCAGTTTCTAAAAGAAGCAAAATCATCTCGAAAAACCTGGAAATACGCAAAAAATAATCGACCATTTTTTATTTGAATAAAACTTTGCACACGTATTTGGCTTAGCAAATGGAGCATTATTCGCAGATGGAGCGATTTTTTAGACCCATGAGTTATTTTCGAAAAAGGCGTATGCGTAATTTTCAAGTGAAAATTTTCTAAAATAAACACTAAATTTCAATTTACAAAAAGAGGTATTGTTTTTTTTATTTTTTTTTTAAGAAACTTGAAGTGATTACGCAACTTAGTGTTTGAATTTAACTTTTTCACTTGAAATTTTTTTTTTTTCGCAGTGTTTATTTTTTAAGAGACATTATTAATTCCTCCCCACATTCTATCTTCCCCCCGCTTTTCTATACAACCAAAGGTTTCTAAGCTACAATGCCTTTGAATAAAACCTATCCCGAAACGCATACGCTCTTTTAGAATATAATTCATGGGTCTAAAAAATATCTCCATCTGCGAAAAATGATCCATTTGCTAAACCAAATACGTGTGCAAAGTTTCATTCAAATCGAAAACGATCGACCATAGGTTATTTGGCGCATTCTGCTCGAAACAGTATAAAATGGCCAAAAAAGCCTAAAATCTAAAATGATTTCCAAGTATTTTCGGAACCGGGATGATATCCATAAACCGCAAATCGACCCCAGTTACCATTTTGAATCTTTTTTGGATCGTCACGTTATTTTATTTTATTAGGGGTTGAATCGTAATTTTGGCATTGGTAAGAATTGAAAATAAATATATCACTGCAACATACCGGTTTAGATCATCAAATAGATACACTCCAGCCGGGTGTACTTTCGAACCTATTGCAAGAAATGCATTGACATAAGACAGGCTGTCGAAATTCTATGTTAATTTTGCGGTCGTGTTTTACACACAACTTCTTGAACTTTTTTTCAAAAATTATCCTAAATCTATTGATTCGTGTTTGTATTTTCTTTTCTTGGAAATATCTCTTACAAATTTGCTTCTCAAGTCTAATACTATTTTATAGCACAAATCATACTTTTGAAAAGCACATATAGATTATACAATCAAATTCAAATCTAATCGCTATAAGAACCACACGCTAATGAAAACCACCTACTGATAAGTGACGTGTTACCAGCACTCTGCTTCGCAAAGCATTAACCCGTATCGTTGTCTGTACCAGAATATTTTCCTTCAAGACATCACTTTTAAATACGTTCCAGCATCCAGTCATTGAAACCTGATGTCTGTGTATGGCGTGCTCACGCGTAATTGATTCGGCACGGGTCGAAACTTTTTATTCATGTTATTAGGTAACATTAGCATGTAATAATGTTGACCATTATGTTAAAGAAGTTGCCAACATTTCATTTATCTAGCGTCATATTGATTTTTTGTAATCCATTGTTTGTGTATACGGTTATAAACGTTGAAAATCTGACCTAACATCTGGTCGGTTTTATTTTCATTTTCATTCATTGTAGACACCGGTACAAAAAACAAAGATTTAGTTGATTGTTTGTTATATTTATTGATAAGAAGTTAATTTGAAAAAGCAAGACTTTACAGTACAGTGCATAAACAAGCTAGTCATTTTTTCAACAGTCAAGCAAACTAAAAGCGAAGCCTTGGTGCACTGGTTCCACTATCGGAACTTGACTTTCGGTTTATTTATTATACATTCGATCTAGTCTCTACCGAGTCAAGTTTCGAACAAACGACGACTGGCTTGCTACAAGAGCATCGTACTTTTAAACCAGCTGGGAGGCATCAATATTGCTCATAAATTCAAACTACACCTGAGCAATTCCACAGAAAAACGGGCAAACAATTTAGACGACTATTTTTGATTTGGCTGAAACTTTGCATAGACGTGTCTATAGGCAAAAGATGCCGTTTTGTGCTGTTGGTTGAATTTTTTGGAACACGACTCTTTTTTGAGAAACTATTGAAAAATGCTATTTTGGGAAGGTATTGATGATTAAAAATATTTTTAGAGCCAAAACGATTTGTTTGATCGGTGTGACGTCTTCGGCAAGGTTGTAAAAAATAGTTTTTTTTTCTTTTGTGAAAAAAGTTAAAGAAAAATTAAAAATCAATTGTCTAAAAAAGCACATTTTTTAAAAACCTCTTTTTTTCTTATAAAAACTACAAAAGATTACCTCAACAATGCAATCGGGCCGATCATAGAGAAATCAAGGGAAAAAAAGTTATGATTTTTTGAAAAAAAAATTACTTCGGGGGACATATTGTTTTCGAAAGTTGTTTCTTGTTAAAAAAATTAAAATTTTTCTCAAAAAATCAAAACATTTTTTCCTGATTTCTTCATGATCGGACCGGTTGCATTGTTAAGATAATCTTTTGTAGTTCAAAAAAAATAAATTTCTAAAATATGAGCTTTTTTAGATAATTAATTTTTTAAAAATTCAAAAATTTTGTTATTTAGAGTGTATATTTTTTCTCGAAGATACAAGACTAATACCTACAACTTTGTCGAAGACATCACAGCGATTAAACAAACCATTTTTGCCCCTAAAAATATTTGTAATCATCAATACCTTTCCGAAACAGCATTTTTGAATAAAGTTTCTCAGAAATGAGTCGTGTTCCAAAAAATTAAACCAATAGCACAAAATGTCATCTTTTGCCTATAGAAACGCCCATGCAAAGTTTCAGCCAAATCAAAAATTAAAATTTAAAATAAGTATTAAAACTGGGACATTTTTTGTGGAACTGCTCACTATTGAAGAGAAATGAAATAAAAATCATACCGAGTACATCAAATATTATGTTAGAGCGTTCGAATGTTCGTGAAAACATTTATTTAGCCTTCAGCTTGTTGATCATGAAAATATGCTTCGTTAGAATGTAAGCATAGAAATTTAAAATGAAAGCATGAAGACGTCAAGTATAACAATAATAAAATGGAAATACACCAATATAGGTATGATGATAGACTGGGACACGGTTATATGGGAAAAAAGCGTTGGTGTTATTTTTTCGCTCCCATGCACTTTTCGTGTTCCTTATGGGTCCTATAACAACTGTATAACTTTTCAGATCGTATGGGAAAAAAATCACGAGGCAAAAACAGTCAGAAAACTGGAATTTCCCTTGTTAATTATTTAATTCATTTTAACCGCAATGAGGTTAACAACTTAAAATTTTTTGAAAAGGCGCATGCTTTGTATAATGTGCGTGTAAAGTAGGAAATTTATAGGAAGTATGGCGGAGGTGAAAAGCATATCACCCAATGCCGTACTTGCCAACGTTATGGCCATGGTTCCAAATTCTGTAACATGGACCAAAAATGTCTTAATTGTGGAGACTCTTCTCACAAAAAGGACACATGTCCTGTGAAAGAGAGTAAAAATTTTCGCTGTGCGAATTGTAACGGCAACCATATGTCAAATTTTTATCAATGCCCAGTCCGTTTAGCAATTGTTAAGGCAAGGCAAGGTAAACAAAATTCAATTTCTCAATTAAAACCAACTTCAAAACAAAATTCTCCAAGCGTACCAATAACGCATAGTTTACCTACTCCTTTGCATACCCGTTTAACATATGCACAGGTTACAGGTAGTTCGAACATTCTACCGCCTAATGTTGGTAGTTCGAAAATGACCGCTAATATGGGTAAGCAAAACACGCTAGAAAATAATTGTACACCTATTACTCCAGCTAATATTGCTACCGAAAATATTTTTTCTAATGTCAACTGCCTGGGGCCTATTACGGCAGGTAAACTTTCTTTTTTGCAACAGGCAATGTTCGATCTTATGAACGCCATGTTGCAGGCAAAATCAATGTTTGAAGCCATTCAAATAGGCACAAATTTTACTATTAAAATTGTTTCTAAATTAAAATTTAGCAATGATTTTAAATAAAACAATTAAAATATTAAATTGGAATGCTCGCTCATTGAAGGCCAATGAGAAAGAGCTTTTTAATTTTTTAACAGTAAATAATGTGCATATTGCAATTATTACTGAAACATTTTTGAAACCTAACATAAAATTAAAATATGATCCCAATTACGTGGTTCATAGATATGATAGGATTCAGGGTTCCGGCGGTGGAGTTGCAATTGTTATTCATCGCCGTATCAAACATCGTGCTTTTCCCCATCTTGAGACGAAAGTTATTGAAACTTTGGGAATTGAAGTTCAAACTGAACTTGGGATTTTATTCATTGCCGCAGCATATTTACCATTTCAATGCACACGCGAGCTCAAAAATTATTTTAAAGGTGATTTACAAAAACTCACCAGAAATCGTTCGAAATTTTTCATAATCGGCGATTTTAACAATAATATTAATAATTCTCAAAGTAATTCCAATGGCAAAAATTTTATTCAATGATTGTTCTTCAGGATACTATTCTATTTTGTCTCCGAATAGTCCGACACGCTTTTCTTCTGTAAGAAACCCTTCAACAATTGATTTGGTGCTAACAGATCAAAGTCATGTATGTAGTGATTTGATCACACATGCTGACTTTGATTCTGACCATCTTCCAATAACTTTTTCCTTATCACATGAATCAGTTTTAAATCCTATGAGCTCCGTTTTTAATTATAGCAAGGCTAATTGGGAAAGATACAAAACTCATATTGAGAGAAATTTCAATAATGAGCTTGATTTGCAAAACGAAGTGAATATTGATTCCGCTTTGGAAGCATTAAAATGTACAATTGTTGATGCCAGGAATTATTCTGTTCCAAAGGCTCAAGTGAAATTTGATTCACCAATAATTGACGAAAATCTTCAACTTCTAATTCGTTTGAAAAATGTCCGCAGACGTCAATATCAACGTTCTCGTGACCCTGTTTTGAAAACTATTTATAAAGATTTACAGAAAGAGATTAAACATAGATTTACTCTTCTGAGAAATCAAAATTTTGAGACTAAAGTTGAAAAATTGAAACCATATTCAAAACCTTTTTGGAAGCTGTCGAAGATTCTTAAGAAACCTTCAAAGCCTATTCCAGTTTTAAAAGATGGTGAACGTTTTCTTGTATCCAATGAACAAAAGGCTCAAAGACTTGCTCAGCAGTTTGAGAGTGTTCATAACTCAAATTTGAATTTTGTGAGTCCAATTGAAAATGAAGTCACACGTCAATTTGATTTAATTTCTTCCCAAAATTTTTTACCTGCAGAAATAATTGAAACTAACTTGAATGAGATTAAATCAATTATTAAAAATATGAAAGCACCTGGTGACGATGGAATCTTTAATATACTAATCAAACATCTCCCTGAGAGCACAATGGAATTTTTAGTGAAAATTTTCAATTGCTGCTTCAAAATTGCATATTTTCCCAAATTATGGAAAAATGCAAAAATTACTCCAATTTTAAAACCGGATAAGAACCCAGCAGAAGTTTCAAGTTATTGACCAATCAGTTTGCTTTCTTCAATAAGTAAACTGTTTGAGAGAATTATTCTTAACAGAATGATGTCACACATCAACGAAAATTCAATTTTCGCAAATGAACAGTTTGGATTTCGCCATGGGCATTCCACAACTCATCAATTGCTCCGAGTTACTAATATGATACGAGCTAACAAATCTGAAGGTTATTCCACTGGAGCTGCTCTTTTAGACATAGAAAAAGCATTCAACAGTGTTTGGCATAAAGGTTTGATTGCGAAATTGCAAACTTTTAATTTTCCAATTTTCCTAATCAAAATTTTAAAAAAATTATCTTACTGATCGAACTTTGCAGGCTGTCTATCAGAATTCAAAATCTGAGATTTCCTGTCAGAGCAGGTGTACCTCAAGGTTCAGTCTTGGGTCCAGTCCTGTACAACATAGTCACTTCAGATCTTCCTGATTTGCCTCCAGGATGCACAAAGTCATTGTTCTGCGATGACACAAGCATTTCCGTAGAAGGAAAAAGTCTTCGTGTCATATGCAGTCGATTGCAGAAAAGTTTAGATATTTTTTCTTCCTACTTGCAAAAGTGGAAAATCTCTCCCAATGCTTCTAAAACTCAAATGATAATTTTTCCTCAAGCCAAACAATAATCACGTTGTCAAGATGAATGGGGTTATTTTAAGTTGGTCTGACAAGGTTAAGTACTTGGGACTAATTTACGATAAAAAACTTATTTTCAAAGAGCACATTGAGAGCACAAGCCAAGTGCATCAAATATACGAGATGTTTATATCCTCTCATTAACAGGAATTCTGAACTTTGTTTAAAGAACAAACTTTTGATTTACAAACAAATTTTTAGACCAGCAATGCTTTATGCTGTACCGATCTGGTCAAGTTGCTGTTCAACAAGGAAGAAAACGCTCCAAAGGATTCAGAATAAAATTCTGAAAATGATTTTGAAGCGTCCTCCTTGGTTTGGTACACTCGAATTACATAGACTTACTGGTGTTGAACCATTAGAAGCTATGTCAAATAAAATTATTAACAAAATCCTCAATTGCTACGATAAGCTCTCTTTATAGCCAATAAGTTAACAATTAAAATAGTTGTAAGTTTACTTCCCCTTTTCTGACAAGTAGGTTTAAATCCCTACGAACGATAAGTCCTAATTGCGAAAGCAAACAAATCCTAATAATGAAAATTACAAATTTCTGACAGTGTTGAGAAGTCACCATTTGTGATTGGACACACATACTCATTATTTACTAATATTTATCATAAATACTTAAGCTACTAACAAATCCCCCCCATAAAAAAAAAAATCGTATGGGAAAAACCACTTGTTCAAAACTTTTTCTATAGAGATGTCCAGTTGGCTCCTAAAAATATATCAATACATGATATTTATAGGAAATTTTCTTGGGAAAAACTCTTTCGAAGACCGCAAGGCGCTACCTTGCTTGTGAAAAAAGATATTTACCCCAGACTGATAGAATATCTGACGAACGGCTCACCATTGAATTTTACTAGCAATACTGCTGCAGCATGCTGCTGTTGCAAGTTCAACCATGTGATGAGAAATTATATCGCTCAAATTTATCTTGGAGTCTCCCCCGAAGATACTATGAGCAAAGATCACACTTTGAAAATTAATTCCACGCGAAATTATTTCTCATACTTGAGCAAGTTTGCAATAGCAGCATGCTGTAGCAGTGTTGCTGGAAAATTTCATTGGTGAGCCGTCCGTCAGACATTCAATCAGTTTGGGGTAAATAGCTGTTTCTACAAGCATCGTAGCGCCTTACGGTCTTCGGAAGAGTTTTTCCAAGGAAAATTTCCTACAAATATCATGTATTGATATATTTTAACAGTCAATTGGACATCTCTAGAGAATAAGTATTGAAAAAGTGGATTTTCTCATACAAAATCGTATGGAAACTTTAAAAATCGGGCGCAAATCGGGCGTTTCACCGATCGATCTGAAAAGTTACACAGTTGTTATGGGACCCATAAGTAACACGAAAAGTGCATGAGAGCTAACATTCATTTTTTGTCCCACCCTAGTAGTATGGTAAAGTAAACTCTTAAAGTGCGCTTGCGATATCTAGACATAACAATCCTAGAGTAAAACAGGATATTTTTCACAAACACGTTAATAATAAATTAAAAAAAAACTACTTTCATTCGATACACAGGTAGTTGCGTCATGTTATAAAAACATAAACAACTCCACTGCTATTTCTCTGATATGAAACGAATGCGCTAGCCACCATCGTGTCAACTAGCGCAACAGGTTGGTTGCTAGTCGGCCAAAAAGCACTACCAACTTTATCCAACCATCATGGCATAAAAAGCATAGCGAAAGCTCATTTATTTTTCCCTCTCCAGTACTCATTAAGTTCACCAGTGAACTCCGTGCACTAAATTGCGCATGTCCTTATGTCACCGACTGTCTTATCGCACCGATATCCGGTGCCACACCGGCTCCAAATTGGGAGAAGCTTATGCAGTTCATGAACACACCGGGCTGAGCAGCCGAAGCAGTGAGACCCTACCACGTGACTTTTCCTGCGGTGGTGTTAGTTACCATACATACAGCTAGTACTGGTAACCGCGGTGAGCAGCTGTTTCTGCATATTTTCTGTTTACCTCCGAACTGTTTGATATGCATATTCCATCCTTCGATACACGCACCACCAACCGGTATGCAATATTAATCGCAGCATGGCGCCACCAACGCAACGGTGGCCTTTAGAAGGGTCAGGGTGATCGAACATTACCGGTTTCCCATTAATAAATAGTAGATAGCATCGGCTGTCGACAGGCATGTTTGCAAATTAACGCATTGAGCGATGCATAGAGCGTCGATACTCGCACTTTTGAAAGGTCTCTACTTGGTACCTGTATCCTCAATCGTTGAAGTGAAGCACGTTTCCAGCAATGGACCTTCAAAATTTCAACCCAATTCAAGTCTCGTTCATTAACACGTGCTAAATTACGCTCAAATTTGTAACAGCAAAATGAACAATTCAAAAATCCCCCGACCCAACTCAACCCACCACCACCAATTTTTCAATTCCCGCGGTCGGTTTTGATATTATTTAGTAGTCTTTTCATCACACCAACATTTCCATTCCGCTTCCGTTCGCAGCAAAACAACGCTGCTCTAAATAGAATATTGTTCGCACCATTAGCTCCGACCTACCTATCGCAACTGATGTTGAGCTGTGTAATAATCCTATGGGAAAACTCACCTTCAGTCGGGTCAGACTCGAACCCATCAGCTAGTAGCCCCGCTCGAAAGCTGTGTTTGTTTCAGACCCAGCGAAGGTTACGAGTGGAAAAAAACCTAGAGAAAAACTTCGCAACCCGCGCGCACCGGCTGCAGGCTGATTTATTTCCTGATCCTGGCCATACCGGGAGCATTCGCAGCGCTTCGCTCGACTAACGTGACGCTGTGTGTTTGTATGAGACTTACCTGAAACGAGAGAAAGATGGAATTGGAATGAAAAAGAGTTTTTTTTTTTCTGTATATTCAAGGTATAATAATTGAAAACAAAATCTAATGCCGCATTGTTTATGCGTCACGGAAAGTGCGGAAAATTACGTAACGGTAGTGTTTGTTCCATCTTCCACCGGAAGGGGATTCAGTCTGCTATTATTGCTGTTGGGATGATGAAATTTCAATGGAGAAAATGTTATATCCGTTCGTCCGCACTGTCTTAGGAAGAGCTGCAATTTGATGGGGAAAGGAACAAACAGGGAATCAGATTGACATTTTCAATTACTTGTTCCCCAACTCTTTGACGATTTTCAATAGATTCCAAGTGCTATGGTTGTTTCTGTTTTTGATTGAATCAATCGAATCAATGTTTGTCGCCAAAATTTAAACATAAAATATCCAATACTTGTAAAAATAAAAAATTACCACCACTACTTAAATTATAAAAATAATTTTTTCCCATTATTTTAAGATACCTAAAAATAATTTACGTATTTTCCACGAATAAATTCACACTCTGTAACTGACATGTGACCAAGAACATACCTTTCATCCATCCGCATGCTGCTCCGGCTGATGTCACTCCAGGCGGACATCGATCGCGGCCGCTGGAAGAATCGGGACCCACGCCGCGACCCACCGCCGCCCATTCCGATGCTGCTGGCAATGCTATTGGCACTGCCGCCCGGTCCACCGCGTCCGGCACCATCGTACATCTCTGGGGGAAAATTAACATTGCGTAACGCTTTCCAACTGCCACTTGATGGCGAACAACTACTGTTCGACCTTTCCTCAGACATACCCAGTGCACTGTAGCTGATACGAAATTTACTCATTTTTCGCCTACCCCCTGCCGCATCAGAAACACTGAGCCTGCCAACCCGAGATTAACACGGTCCACAGCACGAATCGTCAGCGAATTTATCAAACCAATCAGAAGGGAATTTAGATAGTATTCTCAATTGGAAAATTTGAAATTTAGCATCACTTCTAACAAATTACCACAATTAATTCACACATGACACAAGCGCAGCACTACGAAGCACCAAGTCAGACTACCGTCTTAATTTAGAATTGATTGTCGCCGATCATCCTTCTCTAGCCTCCCCCACTCGGCATGAAGCCGGTTGCAGTTTTCACTATTCGCGTAGTCACCCGCAAAACCGTGGAACAGCCGAGCGTAATCGAAGTTTGGCTGAACATTTCGTTGCTTACTCTTGCTAATTTGTGCATCTGTTCGTGACAACGATAACGACAACGTCGATTGGAAACCTACACCGACTGGAGTAAAAAAGGGAGAAAAAAAATGACATTTCAATTCACCCGAAAGCAATATTCACCCAGCTTAGTTTGATGCAAATGTCGTTGCGCCGGCAACTGCCGCGTAGGAATTTCATACACCAACACACTCTGATGGCTTCTGCTTGACACATTGGCACTTACCTTTTTGACATTTCGAATTAAAAGAAACTTTTTACGTGGAAGGTAAGCTATAAATTGCTAATTTTTTGCCCGGATTCAGGTGCAGATTTTTTCGACAGTAAGATTGGATTCCAATCACGATATGGCGAATGTTGATTCGCCGAATCAGTAGCACAGGACAGGAGAGCAATTCGCGATTTGAATCTGTATCAATAGTGACCGACGGCAAAAGGCCAATTTGCCGCCAATCAAAACCATGCGGCAGTGCGGGA
The DNA here is from genome assembly GCF_029784165.1 of Wyeomyia smithii. Taxonomy (NCBI): domain Eukaryota; kingdom Metazoa; phylum Arthropoda; class Insecta; order Diptera; family Culicidae; genus Wyeomyia; species Wyeomyia smithii. The sequence continues at coordinate 4,325,598 of NC_073695.1, read as the reverse complement.
TGACGACGCATCCGTGATTTTCACTTGGAAAAAAGCAGGTACGACAGACAGGTGGCACGTATTTGTGCAAAGAATCAACTTTACGAACTAATTTCATTTTTTGTCATATGACTTACATTTTAAGTTTAGTAAAGCGGGCAATGTATGCAGTTTGTGAGGATGCGAAAATGAACGGGAATAGAAGGTGTGACTTTTAGGCTGGACGAGGGAAAATTTTTTCTAAGCCTAAAAGTCACACCTTCTATTCCCGTTCATTTTCGCATCCTCGCAAACTGCATACATTGCCCGCTTTACCAAAGAATCAAGCCTATCAAATAAATAACTCTATTGTAAATTAAAGTGTGATAGCAGCAGAGCAATTTTCACAGGATAAAGCACTCATAAAATTTTCAATAAAACGTAACAAAAAAAAAACGATTCCCATGCGGCTTTCGTGTTCAAATAGCTAATTCTCTCCTCTTAGGAGGAAACAAAACACATAAAAAAGTAACAAACATTTAATAACTGGAAATAGTAAAATATAGAAGAAACAACAGACGTAGTAAAAATCAACAAATAAGTCTGAAACAGGACAGAAATAGGACAGGAGCCGTCCACTTTCACCGCGGACAGAAAAATCGTCCTTTCAGACATCCCTCCACCCCACCGTGAACATTAAAAAAACCTTCTCACAAACAACACAATATCGCATGCTTAGCCTGGGGGCTAATAGCGGTCTCGATCAACTAGATTAGTTGGGAAAATTCGTTATCGATATTGTTTTTGACACATTTTGCATATGTAGGATAAGTACAACGATACACCGTGCCCCAGTGCTAAATCGAGAAAATTTTCAGCTCGAAAAGATCTCGACTGGATCGGGAATCGAACCCAATATCACAACCAATATCAATATCAAGTCTTGCCCTTAGAACTTCTTCAATTACGTAAGAACCAAACTTTAAAGTAACAACTTTTCATCACGAATGCATCTTGACAGTAATGTAGGACATACTAGGAATGAAATATGCAGTCTTTTTGCCACTTTTTTTTTTTCAAGAAATATACACCACATTTGAAGAAACAGACCGCGACCGCGAATATTTCTCGTATTTTCCTGAATATTCGAATTCTTTATCTGTCAATCAAATATCTGAATTCGAAATTCAGAACGCACTTAAAAATTCAGATGCTACGAAAGGTCCTGGACCTGGCAGTATAGCACCAATTTTTCTCAAAAACTTGGCAGAAGAACTATCTACACCTCTACTACACCTCTTTAATATGTCTCTGAAGAATGGAATTTTTCCAGAACTCTGGAAAACCTCATATTTAGTGCCAATTTTCAATTCTGGTGCTAATCTGACATTCGTAATTATCGTGGAATCGCCATTATCTCAAATTATTTGATTCAATAATTGATGAAAAAATCTTTCAGCAAGTAAAAAACCAAATTACAACTCAACAACAAGGCTTTTATAAAGGCCGATCAACTACCACAAATCTTTTGGATCTTTTGGATCATAACTTTCACTTTGACTGCAATGGACAACGGCAACCACGTAGAAGCTCTTTACACGGACTTTAGCAATGCATTTGACAGAATCGACATACCTTTATTGCTCTTCAAGCTCGAAAAATACGGAATTGAAACAAAATTTTTGGCATGGCTGCAGTCATACTTAACAAAACGAACACATATAGTCCGCTTTCAAAATTCCTTTTCGAACCCAATAGAAGTAACTTCCGGGGTTCCTCCAGGTTCTCACCTTGGCCCCTTTTCTTTTTATATTATACGTGAATGACATTTCCTTTCTTCTTAAATCAATACATGTGCTTGTATATGCTGACGACATGAAGCTCTTTAGGTGACATCCATAAATTACGTAACGCAAAGACAAGGACAAGGACCCCCATCCCCCCATATGTAACGAAACGTAACGCCAACACCAACCCCCCCTATAAAAATTACGTAATGCTGTAGAAGAATTTGCTTAATGAAAATGCTCGTTTTTGGAGAGTCTCTTCAGAGATTTTTTGTTACGTAACGCTAATCTTACCCCCCTCCCCCTCCCATATAACAAATCGTAACATTTAAGGATACTCCCCCTCCTTCTATGAGCGTTACGTAATTTATGGATGCCGCCTTATAGAAATATTCAATGCAGAAGACTGCGAAATATTCCAGAATGAAATTGATGTACTCTACACTTGGTGCAACAAAAGTCTATTGCAGCTCAACATTAAAATATGTATTTCAATAGCCTTCAGCAGAAAAACACTAACACCACCAACAGACATTTTCTTAGGAAACCAACCAGTAGAAAAATGCAAAATCGTAAAGGACCTAAGCGTAGTCTTAGACTCCAAACTTAAATTCATAGAACATTTTAACGCAACAATCAACAAAACAAATAGTATGCTGGGCTTTAAAAAACGCTTCGGCCATAATTTTCAACACCCATATACAATCAAACTGTTATATATAACATACGTCCGACCAATTCTGGAATACTGTAGCATTGTATGGAATCCCTATATTGTAACACATGAAGAACGCATTGGATCTGTCCAAAAACAATTTCTTTTGTACGCGCTTCGTAAGCTAAATTGGACAGCATTTCCCTTACCATTTTATGAAGCACGCTGCATGCTTATGGACATACAAGCACTTAAAGAACGCTGCGAACTTTCAATGCTTTATTTTATCAATGACATTATTTCTCAACGCGTGCAATCTTCTAAATTATTATCGCAACTAAATCATTATGCACCCAGTCTTAAATTAAGAATTTGTAAAATATTTTCGGAAAACTCTCACAGAACTCACTACTCAAAAAATGGCCCAATAAATCGCATGACGAGTCACTATAACTCAGTGCAACAATTTTTTGCCTTGGCTTCTATGTATGATTTTTTGATGAAGATTGGTGCGAAAAAAAATTTCCCGGAGGTTGAACATATTTCAACTTAAGGGGTAACAATGGCGCCATTCTGAATTTTTGAGAAACTGGAAATTTTTGATGTTTTTTCGACGCCATTTTATTTTTAGACCAAATATCAAAATTCTAAGAGTTTGACCACATATTAGCATCTTTTTACCCATCTTTTGAAAAAAAAAACATATTTCACAAAGCTAAATACGATTATTTCTGAGCAATAATGGCAATTTGCTAATATCTTAAAGTGGTAGTCAAATTATATCTTATTTTGAGTAAAAAAGTCTCCAGAAATCAAACCCAAAAACTACTGACTGCTGGAAATAATGTATAGAATATAAGACAACATTGTATTATTTTAACTGTAGTACATTTGCTTGACGAAATAAATAAATAAATAAATAAATAAACAAATAAATAAATAAATTATAGTAACCTTTTTCGGGCTCCAATCATTTCAAACAATGTAATGGTAAACATTTCAAAGAATGTGGGAGGAAAACGGTTACCGCTACATCCGTCCCCACTCCAATATGCTGTGAGTCTTCTTGAAGATGAAGATTTACATCGGCCTGTCTTGGTGTGTATCAAAATCTAAGCACGTGGAAATCCTGCTCCCGGTTGGGGTCATCATAAACACCGTGGTGGAATCTGGAATATCTTACCTAAGAGATAAAAACTGAGGTGAGTTTTCTTGTTCGAAAGTCTCTAGAGCGCATACCAAATATACATTACATATACATTGCTTCAGATCGTTTATATCTTCTTTTCCCTTAGTTTCCGTTACTAGCCATAACGCAGCTTTAAGTTTTTAATTTTTTTCGCCAATGTGATATGATAGCACTTCGTCCGAGTCTTTGAGTGTTAGTTTCATTCCATATACCAGAACTTGTTTTAGCCAATTCCATATTATACTAGAGATATCACATTTTTTATCAAGTGGCTTAGGGTTTCTTCTGAAGAACACTTTTCACACAAACTAGATTCTATACCTCTTATCCGATAGTTATATAATTTTTCTTATGTATGGCAATACCTTCAAATATGCTAAAAAAAAGTGCATTTACCCTTTGATGACAGAAAATTTTTGTTATGATTCTCTAGTATTTTCTCCCATAGAGGATTTGGCATGTCGTCTTGTACTTTACATGAAATATTCAATTCAGCAATAAAAGAATTTTAAATAGCTTGACTAGTATTAAGACGGTTGTTTTGTTTAACTTCGTGTGCTACAGTGATCCATTTTCTCATATTCCTAGTTAAACTTTTGTTTTTTGTTTGCTGTAGCATAAATGTGTCTTGAAAGGTGTTATTATTTTTTTTTGAGCAATCAGAATATTTTTGATAAATAAAGCTTTGGCTTTAGATTCAATATCGATTAGAGCAAGACCTCCTTTAAAAACAGGAAGGTAAAGTTCATTTCTAGGTACTTTTTAAATGTATCCTTTCCAGAGATATCTACCTGAAATTGATTTCAGAGCAGCTATGTGCTTGTTGTTGGGTGGAAACACTTAACAAATGTACCAGAGCTTGGAAAAGATACAGGTAATCCGCAGCCACGTTTTTTGAAATATGTCAAGATTCCTCCGGTTGTGTAATGCAATTTGTAATTTAATATCGTTAATGTTTTTTTCATAATTAATGTCTATCAATCTGTCACTCTTATTCCGCTCGGTTGTGGTGTGAGCAGCAAGTGTGTTAATTTTTTTTTTTTTTGAGAGTGGTAGAAGCACAGCACAAAGCAGAAGAACGAATTGTGGTGCAAAACATTCATACACGCAGCGCTCATGTTGGAGCAAAAAGGCGTGGTGAATTTTACCTCCGCTCATTTGTAGTCATTATTAAAAGAGAATAAGGAAATTGACGAGAAAATGCACTTTTATCGAAAATGGAAGGGTCTAATGGAGCGAGGAGTGGTACAATCGGCACTAAATCAGGGATTTTTGCATAGTGGCCCTATATGAATGATTCTCTAAATCTCTAAATCTGATCTAAATCTGAGAAGGTCGTTGATATTAGGTAGGCACAGTTGAGATGAAATGGCCCACATTTTGAACGTTTTTTTTGTCCCATATTGTTCAAATCTTAAATTAATGGCTGAACCAAGAAATTCGTTCCATTCACGCCTGTTAACTTCTTGAATACCTTAATTCATTTTCATGTCGCATCGCCTCGTCTCGCCTTTTTTGTCTCGGTAACTTTCATATTTTGTATATAGGGTAGGGAACATATTCAAAGCAGCGAATTGAGACGAAATACTCCAAATGTATGGGGTGATATTCAAACAAAAGTATATCAATCTGTTGTCGGATCCAAAACTAAGTTTGCAAACTTTACCAATAATCATTTAAAGTTACCAACCGAGGGACAGTATTTCAATCACCCCGAACCTATTTTAAGTAGTTTTCATCTGTGTCGCAGGTGGTTTTTTTCAGCACCCGAATCATCGTTTTGATTGATGTTTGTTCACAGATTTCTTCGTGATTTCGGTATTCACATATATTCGTAAGACAGCTAGACAATCAAAGTTTTCAGCTCCATCATTAAAATTGTCGATATTGATCAAAATTCAGGAGTTTGAGGCCTGTTTTCTGCGACTGATTAAAATAGGTGCCACTGTTTAAGCCGTACCTCACTCTAGTGTTTTCATATTTTTTCACATTCTATTTATTCTTTCGTGCTCTGATTGCCTCCCGACTATGGACTTTTTTAAAATCGCATCGTTTGAATAACCCATTCTAATTGCTAGGTTATTTCACAAACCAAACTAACAACTTTTCTGAGAGGTTTAAACCCTAACGCGATATAGCACCTCTTTGAAATTGATTTGAGTGACATGCGATTTAAAAAACTTTACACTGAAATGAGTATTTCTCGCTGAAACCGTGCGGTGTACGTTGAATATTTTGAAACTCAGCTTGGAAAATAGGTTCAATTGATTGGTTAACACTGATGCTCACCTATTTGTTTCTTGCATCTTATAGCATTTTTTCTCAGCTTTCCAATGCTGGTCTCAGATCGAAAATCGGTAGTTGCAAACACGATTAAAATTGCATTTTTCTGATATAATCCAAGATAGCGCCAAATTCAAAATGGCGGCCTAAATTCTGATCACTTCAAATGAAAGACCTATCATTCCTATTTACAGAAAAGTGCTACTTGTAGTACTTTACATAACGAATTTAGAGATATAGCTCAAATAATACATCAAGAATTGCTAAAACTTCAACTTTTCTGAAAACTGTTCTGCCCCTTGGTGACCAAGGCACAGTGAGGAATCGCTGGCCATCAGCCAAAAAAAAATTTTCGTTAGCTGTTTCATAATATTTTTTCTTTATTGCTATAACATTCAAGTGTCTAAATCCAAAATTTGGGCGCAATAACATGAAATCTGAATTTTTTATGACTTTTCAAAGCTTGGCGACTGACGTTTTTTGTCTTTTTTTGAAAAACATTAATTTGAAACGCTCTGTAGCTTCAACGATAGCTTGGATTTTTTTGATGTCAAAGGAAAAGTTGTTTTAAATATCGTGCAAAACAAACCCTTTTCATTAGATATTATAAAAGTTGGTCAAAGTAGGCCTGACACTAGAAAAAATTCAAAAAACGTGATTTTTTGTAGAAAAGTAGCTTAAAAGTTTAGTTGCCGCAGTTTTCCACGGTTGTGACTGCATTCAAAATTTAGTTAAAAACGTAAGCATTCAAATGCATACTGTCCGCTGTAGCGCAAAACTGCGCAAATTGTCACTTTAGTGAATAAAGCGATAGCAGTTTTTTTTAGTTTTTATTTTTGAAGTTGAAATTTCATCCAGGATTAATTTTAATCATAACCATGATCAATCATAATCAAAATTTATGATATCGTACTCAATCCGTAAGGATAAAATATATATTCGGGCAAAAATCACAAAATTTATCAATGAAAAGTTATAAAATAAGTGTTAAACAAGAAAACAGTAAACAATTTTTTATGAAATTTTATTTATGTCAAACTTTATCACTTTTTGCAAATTTGAAACAATATTAAAAACATTCAGCCCTTTTCAATTAATGATCGTGAAGTTCGCTAAACTGATTGAAGTGTCAAATATCTACCAAGTCTTCGGTTAACATTCACGCATACACTCTCATTTTTTTTTTTTTTTTTTGTATGCCTGAAGGGCATTGGGTAGAAAGCGCCACTGCGACAGGAATGTTTGTCTTTTGTGGCTGAATACACTCTCATACCTAGAGATCGGCTGGAAGATTATTTCCTCAGCGATTCGTCGTCAGTTTACTGAGTGATATACACAGTGAAAGACTGCGGAAAAATGAGCTCTTGTCGAGCTGGTACGTCTGGACACTACAATGGCGCAGCCAGAAACGCTCCCAAAAAGTAAGTATATGTATTTTTTGAACTCTGAGCGGTTCAAATTACCTTTATATAGGTAAATTCCGTTTCCATCGTGCGGATAATTGGTGAACTCTGGGCGGTTCAACTCCGGAATTACCCATGAACGGGTTAAATAAAAAAAAAAGAACTCTGAGCGGTTCTGTAGTAGATTTACCTTCGAGTGGGTAAAAAATTTCAATGCTGCCTTTGAGCGGGAACATTTGTTCAAATAAAAATGGACTTTGGAGCAGTCCAGAGAAAATTTGACACACACTCATACAACTACTCTCACCTCGGTGAAATAGTTGTTTGATTAAAAAATAAGGTTTAAGCTGCGCGATGCAGAGCAATATGAGTAATAGCATACATTATCCTTGTGTGGGTAAATTTGTTTTGCGTCCTCATCTCTAGCTGACTAGTGTTTTTCGTGCTTACCATTGGATTTCATTAACAGCAATTTTCGAATGCATTCTAGGAAATCCACAGGCCAAGCAGCGAAGAGAGAGAAGCAGTTATTGGAAGCTTTGGAGCTTGAAAAAAAAAAAACGGAGTGCAGCTCTATCGACGAAGCTAAAAAAAGCTCGTGCTGATAAGAAGCAGCTGGAAGCAAATTTGGAAGACGGTGGCAGTGTTTTTTTCCGTGGCCATTCCACGCTTCGCGAGGATTTTAGCACCAGTCAAAACGAGTCGATGTTATTGACCTCAATGTCATTCGCATCTATGAATATTCCTGAATGCAAACCCGATGATGGGGAGCAGGATATCGACAAGAATTCATATGAGCAGTGGAAAAGACTCCTCGAGGCTTCAATGAACTTAGTCGGAGTAACAGAAGAATCCATGAAATTCAACGTCTTCAAGATTAAGGCTGGTCGCAAACTATTGGAGATTTTTGAGGGTACCATTTCTTCGCCATCGATGCCAGGTGAAGCTCAGTCGCCGTACTCAAATGCTATTCGCCGTCTGGATGGATACTTCGGATCTCGTGATTACGTACTGCTACAACGCCAAAAACTTCGATCGACCTTTCAAAAACCCGATGAAAGTGATATGTGTACGGTGAGGAACAATTATTGGAAAACGTTGCGGATGTTTTGCAACATCACGCTCTGAACATTCAGGTTCGCAAAGCAGGACGAAAAATCAGCCGTAAAGGCGGTTCGCTCGCCGATTTGATGATCAAAATTCGTGCTTGTGAGGCCGAACAACTAAACGAAGAGATTTTTGCCAAGAACCATCGCCAGGATAAGCAAGCTAGCATCGCCGCTGTAGGTCGCGCTCATCCGTTTCAAGGTAGAAGTTCACACGATCAGAGACCTAGATTAATTGGACCTCCAAGTCGAGTTACTACTGAACGCCGTGGGAATGATGTACGGAACAGCGGTAGCCGATGTTAGCGGTGCACCAGCTACAATCACACACACGACGACTGCCATGCTAAGCTCAAGATTTGTCGCAACTGTAAAGTGCAGGGTCATATCGAAAGGGCATGCACCCAGATGCCAGGACAGAGCTCACTTCCATTCAAACGTCGTGCTGATGAAAACGTTGCCCCCGGGCCGAAGCGGGTTGCTGTAGTATCAACGGAGGAGGAAGATGTAAAGGAAGCAGTAAGTGACCATGAATAAATTAGATCAGGTTTACTATATCTTCAGTACTCACCAACACATATTTATCTTAATTTCATCAACTGTTTTCTGCTTTAGTTACATGAATATCTGAATTAAAATAAACTAATGAACTCTAACTAAATGTTCTAAAGCTTTATCTGCTTCTTTTTTTTGCCACAAAAAAACGGTTAAATATTACTCTGGAATCTTTGTGAAGCTTAAAGAAAATTACAACCTTCAGGTATATTGTAGCAGCATCTATTTGCTTTTAGGCTATCGAGTCCGTTAACAAACTGGATGTTTTTGATGATAGCAACGGCATTATCGTAGGCTATATTGCAAAGGTTCCTGTTGTGTTTCTCATCGATTCTGGATCCGAGGTTAACACAGTCAACGAAGAAGTTTTCGGCAAATTGACGAGTTCCGAGAATTTCAAAAAATCGATTTTTAACATTTCGAATGGTACAGATAGACCTCTTAGAGCGTATGCTTCCTCAAAGAATATTGAGGTGTGTGCTACGTTTGTTGCCGAGTTGCACATAACGGAAGATCGCCCGTGCTTCATGAAGAAGTTTTACGTGGTGCCAAATGCTAGAGCACTTCTAAGTAGAGGCACGGCTATCAGGTACAGTTTGCGAATCCCTTTTATGATATGATAATACTAATTTGGCTGTGATGCACTCGTATAGGTATAGCGTTCTGCAAATTGGTCTGAAAGTTTCTGTTGTTAAGGATTTTTCTGTTGAAATCGGAAAATTGATCCCCGGTGAAATATTTGTATTAACGCCGTCATCAGAGTTCCCGAAGTTTGCTGTGCCGCCTGTCATGCTTTCTTATGATCAGTCCAAACCTCCTTCAAGGATCATTTTCACTCACATTCCTCCAGCATTCAAACTTGAGACCGAGCGAAGATTGACCTCATAACATCTGGCATAATAGAACAGGTTTCCGAGGAGATGGACAAGTCATTCTGCTCGTCGTTACTCGTTGTACCTAAGGGCAAGGCGGACATTCGGCTGGTAGTCGACCTCCGCGGGCCAAACAAATGTATAGTAAGAACACCGTTTAGAATGCCGACAATCGATGAGATTTTTAGAGATCTCAAAGGTGCGCAGTGGTTTTCAACGATCGATCTGTCTAGTGCTTTTTTCACGTTGAAATCCATGAAAAATCGCGACATTTAACAAATTTCTTCGCTGGGGATACAATGTTTCGGTTCAAGCGTTTACCGTTCGGGCTGTGCAATGCTCCCGATATTTTCAAGGAGATTGTTCAAACTACCATCTTGTCCGGATGTAAAGGAGTCCGGAATTACCTAGACGATTTTTTGGTCTACGGAAAAACAAAAATGGAGCATGATGCAAATCTTAAATGCGTATTGGATCGGTTAGCGGAGCATAATGTAAGGATCAACAAAGAAAAATGTGTGTTTGGCCAACAGACCGTCAAGTTCCTGGGATACTCCATATCTCACGATGGTTTGCGGGTGCAGGAAGATAAGATGAAAGCGGTAAGAGAGTTTCGACGTCCGCGGTCACAACTAGAGGTTAAGAGTTTTTTGGGTTTGGTGACCTTTTCTGAACGATTTATCCTTCATAGAGCTGAAAAAACGGTTAATCTACGAAATCTGGCCAAATCTGAAGTTTTTTATTGGCGAGACGAGGAGGAAAAAGAGTTTAAATTCCTACAAAATGACGCTCTTCAAACAATCAGCAAGCTTGGTTTCTTCAGTCATGAAGACGAAACGGAGTTATACGTCGATGCATCCCTCGTTGGCCTCGGAGCCGTCCCAGTTCAGTTTGATAGCTGTTCTGTCCCAAGAATCATATCGTGCGCATCAAAGGCGCTTTCCGAAACCGAGAAGAAATATCCTCAGACCCAAAAGGAGGCCTTAGCGATGGTCTGGGGTATCGAAAGATTTTCTCTCTATTTAACTGGGAAATCTTTTACTGTAAGGACGGACTCTGAGGCGAACGAGTTCATCTTTGGCGGTAGGTACAGGTGTGGAAAACGTGCCGTAACTCGTGCTGATACCTGGGCGCTAAGACTGCAGTCGTACGATTTTTCGGTAAAGCGTATACCAGGACATCTCAACATTGCAGACGTTCTATCGCGTTTGATAGCTGAAACACAAAAAGACGATTCTTTCGATGAGGAATTTGATAAACATATTTTGTACGCCATCGACGGCGGGCTCATGGATATTTCATGGAAAGACATTCAGTTGGCGGCAGAAGCGGATACGGAACAACAGGAGATTAGATGTGCTATCAGTTCTATGTACTGGCCAGAAAACTTGCGGCGTTATGAAGCCCAAGCGAAATTCCTTCGTACCCTAGGGCCCATTATTTTTAAGGTTCGGGAGAGTTACTCGTTGCAGTGGACACCTATTCGAGATATCTTTTTGCAGTCGAGATAAAAACGATCGATGCGAGATGCACCAACGAGGCGTTGTGCAAAGTTTTCTGTACTTGGGGTCTGCCTCTGATTTTGCAGAGTGACAACGGTCCGCCTTTCCAAAGACAGGAATTTATCAACTATTGGCAGGATAAAGGGGTCAAGGTGAGGAAGTCCATTCCACTCCATCCCCAATCGAACGGCGCCATCGAGCGCCAGAACCAAGGCATAATCAAAGCTCTCGCCAGTGCGAAGCAGGATAACAGAAATTGGAGAGTGGCTCTTGAAGATTACGTTCACTCTCATAATACGCTAAAGCCTCACTCAAGACTGGGAATCACTCCATTCGAGTTGATGATGGGTTGGAAATATAGGGGCACATTTCCGTGCCTCTGGGAGTCAAACGTCAGGTCACAGGAAGTAGATAGAGACGAAGTGCGTGAAAAAGATTCACTAGCTAAGCTTATGAGCAAGAAGTACGCTGATCAGCATCGTGGGTCAAAGATGTCGGATATTGTCGTCGGAGACAGAGTTGTGGTTGCAGTGGCGAAACGGAACAAGATGGATCCTACATTCTCTAGGGAGAGATACACAGTACTCGTGAGAGAAGGGGCAAAAGTGATTATTATCAGTGATAGAGGAGTACAATACACGCGCAATATCCGGGACATAAAGTTGGCAGCAGATTCTGGTAACAATGAAAATGACCAGGATTCAGATGAGCAGCACGATGGAGTTGAAGATCAAGGACCACAACTCACTGATATTTCTATTGATTTCCCTAATGACTCTAAAGTACAGAAAGAAGCTCGCGACAAAGTAAAGGAAGAACATTTCAAACGAAAGTCAAAAAGAGTTTCACGAAAGCCAGATCGTTTTAAAGATATGTTCCTATATCGCGTTTATCAATGAAGAGTAGGAGAGAAAGAGGATGTAGGGGATACGGGTTACATAAAATAAATATTCAGATTAAAAAATAAATTTATGTTATTTCATACTACATTACAAGCATATTATATCCAGAATCCTGCGGTTATACTGCTAACATTATCTCAATGTTTGGAATACTGTGGGTAGACTGTATCTACCAAGTCTTCGGTTGACATTCACGCATACACTCTCATACCTAGAGATCGGCTGGAAGATTATTTCCTCAGCGATTCGTCGTTTACTGAGTGATTTACACAGTGAAAGACTGCGGAAAAATGAGCTCTTGTCGAGCTGGTACGTCTGGATACTACAGTCTTTTTTTCTCTATTTCTAATAACTATGCGCATTTATATCAAATTTGAAAGACCTTGTGCACCTAGTGACCTAGTTTCAGCGAGAATTGCTCAAATGACGAAATGATATAAATTCTAAAAAATTGGAGGCTCCTGTGTAAAATTTGGTTGTGGAATGAAATCTAGCAGGGAAAAATTAGCGCTCTCATAGGTCATCCGTTCATCGTTTCCAGTCTTGTACAATGTTTCATGGTATAGTGACGATTTCGATTCGGGTGCCTGACGTATTAGCTAAGTTCTCGCCAACGGTTTGACACGTAAGTGATTTGATTGTGGTGTCAAATACTTTTCTCATTTTGTTCAGAGAAAATGGTGGCTGAAGCGCATCGAGAGTCGAAGAAAGTTTACAGGAAAGTTGCTTATATTGAACGTGCCGTGATTACTGTTATCGCTTTAAAAATGGTAATTTCGATGTTGACGACTGTCCGCGTGAAGGAAGGAACTGTAGCAACTGCTCAATGGGAATCCATGCCAAACGCAGGAACAGCTTGCTTCAGTACTAGGAGTTATCTGCCAGGTCATTTACTTTCATACTTTACACAATACGTTCCAAAATAAAACTTTTTAAAGATTTTTTTTATCGTTTTATCAGAAAAATAACAGAACTTAGTTGCGCACCTAATAGTTTACGATCTGACCTCAAAGGTGGCGCTACGATCCCAACTTTTTTCTCTTACACTCCATAGTTTTGAAAGAGAAAATGAAATTTTATAAAACTTTCTAAAGGATACAAAATTTCTAACAGGAAAAAATCTGGAAAGAATTTTAATAAATGCTCGTCAAACCCATTTTCATTAAATTTGGTCACACAATAGAAAAGCAACTCTAAACGGATTGCTTTCGATCGAAATGTAGACAAATGTTGATTTTTGTGTTTTTGTACATGCTATGGGCTTGAGCTTGACGCCCACACATTTCAGAGTTATTCTTCCGTGATGGATCTGAGCTAATGAAATTGCTATTTGGAGTTTCCCATCTCTAATAGACATTGACTCAGTAGATTTTTGTATAAATTAATAACGACGCCGGCTACGTCCTAACGGTCGGTTAGGGAAAAAAGGAGGAGCTATAACAATCGTTGTTGTCAGAGATCAAGTTTACCCCTGCATCTCCAACAACTGTGATGAAAAGGAAGAAATGTGTCACCGCGGGATTTTTATACTTTTACCTTTCCTTCTACGCATTTACTACTGTTATTTTTTACCGAGCCTCATAAGTCACTCGCAACTAGTACCGGCAGCTAGAACTCCCTGGAGAGGTATTCATTCAACTGTGTGTCGCTCTAAACTCTGTAACCTTGAGGCAACGCAGTTCCCCAAAATAGAATTCCGTATCCGCTTTAAAGAAAGAAGTCCTTTATTGGCAACGTGAAAAGATCACGTAATCTAAGATAGAGGAACGAGGAAGGCGAATGAATAATTTCTCGTTCATAAGGCTAATTTAAAGAAAACGCCGAAACAGGTAATAATTATCACCCGTTCAGAAATGTATCATAACTCGTGACAAGATGAATGACGTAACTTTTCTCGCCGGTTCTTTCTACTTCACAGCTTCCCTAGCAGAGTGGGATGGCAAATTTTCACCTGTTCCCAAAGTGCCGTCAACGCCGCGGGGTATCATAATTAAGAGAACCGTCAAAGAAAGACACACAAATTAGTTTCACATCCGCCACGTGACGACACGGTGGATGAAATAATATGCTATTGTTGAAATAAAATGCTATTGTTGGTTTAAAAACGTGAACATTGTTTTTAGAGTTAAATATGTCGTGTCTCAGGATCAACCAAAAGTTTTACTACCAAAGCGTGACCAGAGAGACTTTGTTATCATATGGTTATGCTCGAGTTGTTTGAATGCAGGCATTAATTTCTCGTGCTTCCGGTGCGCTTTTCACCTAGTTTCCATTTCAGGCTTTATGAACCCGACGACTAATGTGTGTACGTACCGATAACGTGTCAGAGTAGTGTTGTGTGAATGTACTGCAAACATGCATGAGGAAACATTTTACCTCTCTCAATTAAAAAAGTGGTAGCTGTTTGACATTTTCTGCATACCATTTTCCTCTATCATGAACAATGAACAGAAACAGGTGTCTTGGAAAAGGATGCTTTGCCTACCACCCTCGTCAAGAGAGTTCCATCGGGCATAGCGGAGACTAGCAAACAGGGAAGATGCATTGCTGTGAAGATACCTTGAGACAACAGTGTGTTCTTTTTTCGGTGTACAGTGTTGAATTGAAACGTATTGTTTCTGGATGTCATACAGCTGTACTTTGCTTACCAAAATCGATATTTCTATCCGAAACAAAATAAAACTGCTACTGTCATTGGTACACGAGGAGTTTTGAGTTGGATTATTTTTTTACAAATTTTTCTCTACTCACCCATTTGTGAGTAAAATGAAAAACTTTTAATCTAATGCGATTTTTTAAGAAAACTTGCTTCCTATTAGGGTAGCAGGACATCGTATCAAATCACGAAATAATAGTCACCACCCACGACCTTTCTGCCATTAGCTCTTATGGTACGGTCGGCGGTCGGTCGCTCTGCAAGGACGTGGAAATCACTGCAGTCAAGGCGGTAGGCGGAAACCACAGAGAGGCAGTTCAACTGGTTGGGTATGAATTATTCATTCCGATGCGGGAAGTTACCCCTGCGAATTTATCCATGGTAGGTGTGAAATGACACACTTCAAATAATCCCAAAACAAGCTTAGTTTTAGTAAGAGCTTGTAAGACCAACTTTCGGATCTGTGTCCTAGGGGAGGCTTCATTGGAGCTCAGTCATCGTAAAGATGGTGTTTTCATTGCCAGCTCGAAGACCATTGGCGGAGGTCTCTATATTGGAAGTGAGTACAAACCCCTTGACTGCATGTTCAGCACGAGCTCGTAGTGGATGAAAGTTTTCGCATTATTTACGGATAATGTACACGAAGACTGGGGGTTCGCTAAAAACTTTCCACGAAGGCTCTTGGCATGTTTCGGATTAGTGTGCTAAATCACATTTCTGACACTAATTGAGTTGATTGTTGAATGCGTGTTATTTGCTGACTTTGCAGGACTCTCTTTCGGAGTGCGCTAAATTATTTCGAAACTATACTCAACTTAAATTTTCATTCCACCTTCGCTGAAGGTTATCATGTCAGCTACTGATGGTGATGGTTTGAAGTAAAATGCCCATTAGATGACTCTTGAGTGAATTTTAAAATCGAATCAATATTTTTATTGCTCCTTTGAACTTCCGTTTGAGCAAAAATTGGCCTCAGAATAGCTGTTACAAACGAAGTTTACTCGAACTTTGGAGATTAGTTTATAATTTTTTAAAACAAAATATTATTTTTGCGCTACGAAGCATTCTCTCAGTGCATGGAACTCCTTAAAATGTGGAAGCGTTGAGTTAGTGTTTCAATAGTCGTCGTCATAGTTATCGTCTGCTTCGCTAAAAAAACCGACTTCATTTTAATTACAATTAATTTTCCCGAATTGTTTGGTTCGTAGAAGGTAAACAGCAAAACTTTGAAATTTAATTCATAATTTCTTAGAACAAAACAATATTTTATCATGACAAATTATTTTCTCGGTGCTATGACGACGACTATTGGGGCACAAACTCAACTGAAGAATTCTTCAATTGAGTTTGTGCCCCAGTAGCCATCGTCATTGTCTACACTGCTAAAAACCCGATTTATTTACATCAAAATCTATTTATTTTCGCTTGGATTCCCGGTTCATCAGTCCAAGCAGTGAATTAAATTAAGTACTACTTATCCTTCAACGCTCGGCAATGTAGTTTGTCTTTCTCAAGAAGACGATTCAACAATTTAACGAGTTGTCGATTTAACAGTTCAATGATTTAACGATTTAACGATTTAACGATTTAACGATTTAACTATTTACACTATTTACCGAACGATTCAACGATTCGAATAAGCTTATGCATTCATTAGCAATTGTTAAAAAACCGTTCGGTTCCATGGGAACGATTGTATTCTCACGAAATGGTGCCGCGTGATTGTTGGATGAAATTCGATGACACGTCACATGTTCACATGTTACACCATGCCCCTTCAGAAAAATGATGTCATGTAAAGGAAATTATTTTGACTTTGAATGCCTGTCACAAATTTTCGTTTTGCAATCTTTAAAGAATTAAGTAAAAAAATATTAGGAAATAATAACAAAAATATGTTTAAAGAAATGAAATATCTCAGAAAACCTACTTAAAAAAAATTAAAAATATGTATTTTTTTTCAACAAATAACTAACACATAGCATAAAATGGCATTTCTAGCTCATAACATCATCTGTGCAAAGTTCCAGTCAGATCAAAAATGGTCCTTTAAAATGGTTGCCCATTTTTCGTGGAATTGCTCAGATATAGATACCTTATGCTCAAATTCAAATACTTAAGTAGAAAGGAGAATCAGAGTATTAGTTCAGAATCGAAAACTCGTTAGTTCGCTTCATTTTACAGACAAAACTGAACATTGTTTGTTCCATCTGGAGACATTGCAAATTGAAACCAAAGCGTACATATGCTGAATAAATAAAAGCACAAAAAAAAAAGAATTCCTTTTACATTCTTCTATCTGGTCGTCCAGTTTAAATTCCGTACAACCCACACCGGAAATCGGATTGTCATAAAACTCTCCAGCTAGGCCATGGGCGGCAGCATTTACAGAAACCTTTCAAATTGCAGTGACCACACAGAATCCGATTGGTGAAGCCTTACAAGGTCGGCTGAAGAATATTTCCGGCATGGGAAACTGTGACCCGAAGCTTGTGCTGGCAGCGGCAGAAGCACACTCGACATTGTGCTGTTATGTAAAACTTTTTTTCCTTGACAGACAACAGTTTTCCAACTGTCAAGAGTAGCGGCGTCTGTTGAAAAAAAATGTTCGTTAAGTAAGAAATAACGTACTAGAAAATTCTTTGATAGGTTAGTGCAGCAGTTGGACACTGGAAAACTGATGCATTTCCAAAGTCAAACTCAATTGCATCAGCTTTAAACCTCCGACCTAGATTAGCCGTCTATGAGCTGCAACTTGAGAGTGGGATACTGATGCTATCTTTGCTTTGCTCTGTTTTGCTTTGTAAGTCCCTACGCTGATCCGCAAACACCCAAACCGACAATAAATCTGGTTGTAAAATACTAGTCCTTGAGAGGGAAAGCTTCATGTGCGGTTCACTATACTAAGGGTAACCATCTCAAATGCTGTATCAGTACTTTCCTTGTGATGAAAAATATACAGGTTCAGAAGTGCAAGCGAAAGTTTTATTGAAGTGGTTTCGGAGAAAACTTTCCCAACAATTCCCATTTGGATCCTCCAACTTTAAGCCGATTTTTGGTAACATAGAATCACTTTTTCGAAGCTTGAGTTGAAATCTGAACAACACTGCCGTCGAGTGGTCCGCAAGTCCGCTTCGATTTTGTGCCTCGTAAATGTGCTGTGTCATCGCCCCGGTCCTAGTCGTTCGAACGTTAATGTACCGTATGATTTGTGCCCAGGCAATATTCGTTCCCGGCGACAGCATCGCCATCGGCCGTCATTGTATTTTTTCAAGTGGAGTGCTTTTTTGTGGATTTCATTTTAGAACTCCCACGGCTGACGAAAACTTACCGATAAATAAGATGATAAAAATAGTTTTCATCGCTTCCGGATATGAGACCATCAAAAAGTTTTCTGGAAATACCGTGGCGAAATCTAAAAAAAGATTCAAACCGAATTCGAAAGTTTTGTTTCATTGCAGAACCCAAAAACTATACATATAAATAGATACCGAAAGATCATCAGTTCCCACTCGGTGAGCTGCAGTTGAAAAGGAAATTTAAAAGATAACTGTGATTTTGAGTGGAAATACTGCCGCAGATGCTTGAAACATATTGTAATTCAACCTGATCGGAAAAGTACAACCAAGTAAACAATTGAAAGGAATAATGACCGGCATTAGCATAGTATTGAAACATCTCTATAGTGCTTTCGAAAGTTTCCTCAATTTTCTTTTCAAATTGAACGCACTGGGAACCATTGGTTCCAACATATTTTGGAGATGTTGATTCAAAATACGAGTTTTATATTTAAAATACATCAGTTCTAAAGTTTTGCATCGCTCAATTTTGCATTATGAAAAACATTCTAACCAAATAACTGGTTTAGACCAAGAAAGTGTAGGATATTCGTACAATGATATTGCTTTTATTGCATAAAAATGCGTGAATATCATAACAGTTTCATAGATAAGACTCGTCAACACAGGTTTTGCTTTAATAAAAATAAATAAAAAAAAAGATTAAAGGCCTTAATTCACACTTTTCAATTTTATTTTATCACTTCGCAGATACCGTGGAATGGGGTGAAATTGATCAGTGGGGTGAAATTGATCACCTGAAAATTCGTGATAAAAAATACTAATCAAAAGATATTGCTCTTACAACACTAGGCAATGTTAACGCCACTTTTGCATGATTCACATACCTGTCAAAGTTAACCCTTGTATGCCCGGTGCAATTTTTCATATTTTCGAAAAATTCTTCTAACTCAGTCAATACTCAATCAAATTTGATCAAACAAGTTTCCAAATAATGAAAAAAGTATTAAATTTACTTGAAGTAATCTTAGTTAAGGGTTAATTATGTTGAATTTGGAGAAGTGAGTAAAGCTTGATACAAGCACAAAAAATGTAATTTTCAACAATGATCATTCCATACCATCAATGAAATACTGATGAAATCGCTGGAAACCACAAAGATTTTAATTTCAGAACTAGTTTTTGAGCTTTTGCAACAAACCGAATTGAAATCGGTCTAACGACGATCAAATAAGAGCAAATTTAGCAACAAGCAGCTCGTGAACCAAAATAAACAAATTTTACCCTGAAATATCTTTATTTTCGTTTCCAAACTAACTGTAAATGATATTTTTCAGTACAGAAATCATCATTTATCTTGAACATATCGAAAAAAATCACAATGCCAAAAGAATGTATGGAATTCAATGGTGATCAATTTCACCCCAATTTACCTAATAGTACCTTATAGAATTATCGAATTTATTTCATTAAGTAGACAATAGAAATTTCACCAATTGCCATAGAGGTTTACTGGAGCACATACCAGTACTTGTTTTAAAATTATACTATTTCGAGCAAAATGTACATGAAGCTTGTTAATTGGAAATTGTTATGAAAATTGATCAATTTCACCCCATTCCATGGTACGTATTTCAACACCGACTTGGTGTCATTAGTAAGCCCTTGTTTTATGGAACAAACTTGTTGAAAACACTGGGTACATCAAATTATTTTTTCACAGCCAAGTTGAAACGATCAACGATTTTCTGAGTTTGGATCACCTTACATAAGAAGGCTGTTAGGGCCACGCACAAATGTGTGGGATTTACTGGAGAGACATACAATAATTATTATATTTTCATTTGCACAATAGAGTTAATCCGAAGGACATTAAAAAAATGTTTTTGGGATCATGTACATGTATGTGGTTTGCAATAAAGACAACTGCCAAACTTCTATAGAAAGAAATTTAAGAAATTTGTCACAGTGCAGTTAGAAGCATCCCAACTCAAATTCTGACAGTAGACAAAACAGTGCCTAAATCGGATTTCACTTTATTGGTTCAATTGAGTAGGTTTGGTTCAATCTACAGCAGCGGCTCTCAACCTGGGGTACCTGGGGAAGCCTTCAGGGGGTACGCGGAAGAAAAATCAGCAATGGCGGACAAAGGAGTTTTTTTATAATACTTCATTTCTTGTTCAGACTTGCTCTTAGAAAAAAAAGGTTGAGAGCCGCTGATCTACAGCTTCAATAGGCGTCTGTGCTACAGACGGTAAACTTGCAGGCTCCAGAATCGGTCGATCCCACCGATGAAACTCTGCCAAATTTGGGGAAAAGCAGATGAAATTTTGTGTATAAATATGTGGTCCCCGTGGTTCTGTGGTTAGCGATGTCGGTCGGCTAGCTCTCCCACACGGTTGTGATATCGGGTTCGATTCCCGATCAGGTCGAGGATCTTTGCGAGCTGAAAATTTTCTCGACTCAGCACTGGGGCACGGTGTATCGTTGTACTTATTCTACAACATGCAAAATGTGCCGAAAACAATATCGATAACGAATTCTCTCAACTAATCTAGTTGATCGAGATCGCATGAGCCCCCCAGGCTAGCGTGCGATATTGTTTTTTTTAGATGAAATTTTCAATGGAGAGTAATAAGAATCAGAAATGCAAAACAAAATTGTAACTGAAGCTGTTAGTATGTTATGATAAAAACCTTTCAGGTTGTGTTTTCAATTTGATCCCGTTAGGTGTTGAAATAACAGAAATTGTAGCAAAAATTATTCCACTAGTATCAAACCCATATCAAGCTTTGTTACTAACGTATCAGCTTTCTAACAAAATAAGATAGCATATAGAACAGTATAATAACAACCATTGTCAGGAATAACAGGTTTAGATAGAGATGAAAAATCTGTTAGACTTGTTTCAGAGCAACTTCATTTCAGAATTTATTATCATAACTCATTCAGATTCAATTTCGTTATCAAAAGCATATGGGAAAATACAAAATCGTATCAAAATTTGTTATTTGTATCTCGTGTTGATAGAATTTTGTAATTTTTTAGTTATGCTCTTCTGATCGGGTAAACGTCAAAATCCTTCCCGTTTTACTTCACGTAAGGATACTTTCCGAAATTTCTACCCTCCTCTCCCCTTATAATAGGGCTAAGTAAGATTTTGCATTACCCCTCTACAAATCTTGTATAAGATTTTGTTTTTTAGAAGAAATTTGTTTTTGAAGAAGAAACATATTTTCAATTTATAGCGTATTCGAAGAGAATAAAAAGAAATCAAGCAACGTTATTCAATTAATATCATGTTGAAGAATATAAAACTGAAAACATAATCATTCAGCTAAGATAAACTCACTGCTTTCCCAAAGGTTAGCTGATAAGATTTCGGTGAAAAATAATTCAACTGTTTGTTTTTTTTTCTTGACATAGGACTACGTCTAGGTCTAACCGCACTATATTGATATACATTCTGCGGAAACTGAAACCAAGGTGTAACGTTAGAATGAAAGATTTCAAACGGTGACACTGATGTAACCACATGATGGATTACAATAATCAATATGTCGTTGGACTGATAAATTGATGGACAACTTTGTGATTCCTCAGTTATCATCATCATTTCATTGTTAAACAGTAAAAATTTCATATAAATTTCAAGGTCAAACTTTCACGAACAATGTACCAATCACATGCGAGCACGCCTGTATAGCCTGCAATGATGGTGATCGGCGATAAAATCGGCGATAAACATTCGAACTTTTTCAGCGTGTGAGTCAACTTCGTCTCTCAGTCGGTTCTAACATTTATCGTACGATATGCCAGTCCGAGCGAACCAATTCGAAGATTCGCTGAGATAATTCATTCTCTCTCAGAGATGGAATTTCTAATAGCTCTACAAACAAAAGGGAAGAATCGCTAGACGATAATTATCGGAAAAGAGAAGCAATTGCGATCGCTTGAACAATTCTCCTCCTTTCTTTCTGAGTCGCAAGTGTTGACAGTAAAATAGGTTTTTCATCGTTTAACAAAATGTTGCAAGCTGTTGTCATTGTCAACTCAATGTTCTTTTGTTCGTCGGTTTTATTTGCATCGAAGGTTTGTATGTTGGCCGATATCAAAGTTTTTTTCAACAAGCAAAAACCTGCACAAATTTTGGAAAAAAATCCGCAAATATAAATAGATTCGAAAAAAGCTTGAAAGCTATGCACAAAGTAACAACAAATGTTTGCCATTTGAAAAAAACAAAATCGGCAACGGACTCTGAAAATCTGCATTTCACAGACAACTCTGTAAATCTGGTATCCCTGTTTTGTGCTGCCTTTTAGTTGGTCTAACGCTTGCAGTTTTTTCCCTCTCTGAGTTTTTGGTTTGCGATACTATTTTACGATTATCGGGACACTCTCACTCACAAGGTGACTCAAACCAAAGATTTTTGTTCCACGGCTCGATCGGATCGGGAGACGATAATGAATTACCGATTGAAACCGATGAGAGAATCGAGAAAGCGTATGAACAAGCGACGATAATGTCGCATACAGTTAACAGGCTATAAAGTTCCCGAAGTATTCTTTCGGCAGTTTATTTGTCACACAAGTTCTCTTCTCAAGAGACGATACAAAACATCGCGTATTATAAGTGATCAGAATCCAATAGGATTCTCTCATGATAATTCTCTGATACGATTTTAACCATCCTTGATAGCCTGCTGTATAGTGGTAAAAAATGACAGAACTTCCCCGTCCCAATAGGTCAACTAGTGTTCGCTTCCATGAGCCTAGACTGATTTGATGTCTTGAAGGTGAAGCTTTTCCGGAAAGTTACCACCTTCACTATCATTCGGTTTTACGTTCTGCTGTTAGAATGTTATTAAAACTGATGTCTTGAAGGTAAACATGCTGGCACAGGCAACAGTACTGCACCGAGCAATGTATGAATAGTGCGCTGGTCACTCGTCGTCTATCAGTGCAGTAGAACTCGATATTCATGTGTGTGCAGCCGATCAAATGAAGACTATATTGCCGCTGTCGACGCACAGTGCGGGTTAACGCGTAGGTATCGTTTTGCGAACTGGAACACAATCGAATTGCCGTTTGATTTGTTTGTTTGAAGTGTCGTTCTGTTTCGTATAGTAGCAAATATCAGAATTCAATATGATCATTCCGGTGCCGCAAAATACGCTGCGCCACCGGGGACAAAAAAAATCTGTACGTGTCGATAGAGGCAGGTAGCAGGGTATATCAATTAGGTCCATTGTACTGATAAAATGCGTTGTTTATTTTTGAACTCTACACTGTGTTTTTCTCATGTCCATTTTAAATTTTATGTGAATATAAGTTTTTTTTTTAAAACTGTAATTCTTCATCGTTATTTTTTCCATGAACTTGTAACTGCAGGAAGATTTTCTTATGTGGCATATTTGCCGCTTGGTGATCGGAGAGTGAGCCATCGTTCATAAGACAGATAAATATTGTTACTAAATCGTACTCAACTTAGGTCTGTATAGAAGCTTGCCTTTTCGCGTATTGAAGAAAATTGACTGTATTAGAATGAATGGCATTCATCAATGTTAAAGAGATTATTTTATTTTTTCTTCTAAAATAGAGTGCTGTAAATAAATAATCAAAATACAGACCCAGTTCGATTTTGCCAAACACGGCACGGCAGAATCTTTCTGTTGCCAAGATTGAACCATGCCAAAAATAAAAGGTTCTCTTTTCATGACTTTTGTTCATAGATATTTCCACCAGGTTTAGTTCCAAGTTGTTCAAGGTGTCGCTTTATAAATTAAGGCTGACGACCTAGATACTTGATATTACTACCCGAGTGATTAGAGACTTAGTACTGCTTAGATCATGATCATTAAATTACCGGCACATGTTCCGATCATATTCCAGGAACCGTTTTACCGTTACCGATCATCCGCTTCGGCAACATAAATAACCAAAATACCCTTCTTTTGGAGGATGTTGAGCTCAAATTGGTTGAAATAATCAAGAAAACTAAGAAATGTGCTCGTTTTTATTTATTTATTTATTCATTTATTTATTTATTTCGTCAAACAAAAGTAGACTACATATGTTTATAACTATCTTACATGCTATATGTTATTTATACTAGTAAAAGAGGAAGAAAAAAAGAGTTTATACATAATTGAATAATGGTTTCTCTACTTGACGGATTATTACAATGAATGTATTCTACCGATTTAAATTACGCGTTGAATTGAAATATTGTTTTAATTTAGTTCTCGACATAGAAAAGTCAATTGCTTCACAGTGTTGGTTACGCACTAACATCGTTTGATTAATAGGCCCGTATTTAGCTTTTTTTTACACCAAATATAAAAATATTTTATCTCGTTACTTAAAATGTGTACATTTCAATGAATAGTTTTATGTCGTCGGCATAAATAAGAGTTTTTACATATTTAAGAATAAAGGAAATGTCGTTTACAAATAATATAAATAGTAGAGGGCCCATGTGAGAGCCTTGAGGAACTCCTGAGGTTACCTGAGTAGGTTTCGATAGTGGATCTTTAAATTTGACGATCTGTCAAATACGATTCAACCCATTTGAGTAAATGTGGATGAGTTCCAATTTTTCGTAACTTGAAGAGAAGCAGGGGTATATCAATGCGATCGAAAGCTTTACTGAAATCAGTATATAAGGTTTCAACATAATTTCCTTTATCCATTGCGTTCAAAGAGAAGTTAATAAACTCGAGTAAGTTAGTTGTTGTTGAGCGCCCTTTGAAAAAACCGTGTGGCGTTGGAGTAATTCTGTTTTTTATTTGGTAGAATAAATTTTCGTTTATTATTGCTTCAAAAAGCTTAGGTATACAAGAAAGAATGACTATGCCTCGATAGTTGCTAATGTCAGTTTTTTCACCAGATTTGAACACAGGCACTAGATATGAGTTTTTCCAGATTTTCGGGAAGCAACCGGATTCCAGCGACATATTGAAAATCAACAACAGTGGGGAAGTTAGCTCTTTAGCTAAATGTTTCATAAATGCTGGCGGAATTCCGTCTGCTCCCGGACCTTTAGGCGCATCCAGAGCTTTGAAAGTATCTTCAATTTCGCGTGCGCTGACATGTTCAATATTGAAATAGTTGGAAAACTCAGGAAAGTTGATGAAGAATGTATAGTCACGATCAGATTCTGAGAAGGTTGTATAATTTTGTTGAAAAAAACCAGCAAATAGATCAGTGATGCCTGCCAGATTCTCTTCAACTTTGTCATGCAGTTGCATTTTTGAAGGAAAATTTTCAGATTTTAACTTTGATTTAACATATTTGAAAAAATTTGTTGGAAAAGATTTGATTTCAAGCTCAGTGTTAAGTATGAACTCTTCAAACGCGTTACTAATAGCATCGTTTAATTTTGGAACATGTGTACCAAAATCTAACCGTGCCAAAAGTAAAACAAGCTCAAATCAAACAGAGCCTCAATGGGAAATATAAAACTATTGTGGTCCTACGTCAACTATGCGGTCGTGTCTTGGATACCACCCTCCTACTATTTCGTTTTAGTTTTGTAAGTTATTGTTTGTATTTTCAATTTTTCCATCTTTCGTGAGATACACGATGAAAGAAGGTTATCGAAACTCAACATCAAGTGGTCCTTTGCCAGTAAAATATAACAATAGTAAATCAACATATTGTTAATTGTTAATTTTTTGAAGAATTGCCATTTCGTCTGTCTTAGTTTTTCGTAATAAATATTAACAATGCGTAACCATCATAATATTTATAAAAATAAAGGAGGAGGGTGATATCCAAGACACGACCGCATAGTTGACATAGGACTACAATAGTTTTATATTTCCTTTGAGGCTCTGTTTGATTGGATCTCGTTTTACGTTTGACACGGTTCGATTTTGGTACACATGTGCCAAAAACGAGCGATTATGTTTAATCACATTTTTTAGTTTTCTTGATTTTTTCAGCCATTTTAAGCACATCCTTAACATCTTTCAAAAGAAAGATATGTTAAAACGGTTCCTGAGAAATGACCGGGACACGTTCCGGTAATATAATGATCATGATCAAAGTAGTACCACAGACAGACGTCCAAGCAAGAACAACATCGATCAAAATTTCCGTGTAAATTTTCAAAGTAAATTGCGTTATAAATCACTTGTACACTAGCGCCGCCTGGTGACCTTATCGCTACAATACATTTTTTTTCGCTGGTGTACGAGGCTGGCGGTACTGGTAGCTCTATCTGGTTACGGATTGCTACTACAATAAACTTTACACTAGTTTGGAACTCAGCTTGGACGACTGTCTGCGGTAGTACTATGCCTCTAATTACTCGGATGGTAATATCAAGTATCTAGGTCGTCAGCCTGAAATTCATCAAGCGACACCTCAAACGACTTGGAACTAAAACTAGCTCATTGGTGGCCATATCTACTGTCAAGGCCGTCCTTGGCCATTTAAAAAGTCATGAAAAGATACCTGGCAGGGTTCGATTTTGGCAACAGAGAAAATACTGACGTGTTGGCAAAATCGAACGGGGTCTTTATTTTGATTATTAATTTGCAGGAATCTATTTTAAATGAAAAAAAAATATCTTTACGTTGATGAATACCTTTAATTTAAATACAGTCGATTTTCTTTAATAAGCAAAACGGCATTCTATAAAATAATAAATTGAGTATGATTTAGTAGAAATTAAACTTCCTTCTATATCTATTTGCCTTGTGAGAGATGGCTCACTCACCGCTGAAAAATCAGAATGTAGAGTTCAAAAATGAACAACGCATTTTATCTCTATAATGCACCAAAATTAAATCCCCTGCTATCTGCCTCTAACGACACGTACAGAATTTTGCTGTCCCCGGTGGCGCAACGTATTTTGCGGCACCCGAATCATATTGAATAGTGAGATTTGCTACTATTCGAAACAAGAAGAAGAAGAAGACAATGACAATTCGATTGTGTTCCAGATCGCAAAACGACACCTACGCATGCACACGAATGAATATCGAGTTCTTCTGCACTGATAGACAACGAGTGACCAGCGCTATATTCATACATTGCTCGGTGCAATGCTGTAGCCTGTGCCAGAATGTTTTCCTTCAAGACATCAGTTTTAATAACATTCTAACAGCAGAACGTAAAACTGAATGATAGTGAAGGTGGCTACGAACTTTCCGAAAATGCTACACCTTCAAGACATCAATAAAGTCTAGGCTCATAGAAGCAAACATTAGTTGACCTATTCTGCCGCTCATGGCAAGTCCATCACATTTGCAAAGCAAAGCAAAGCCTTGGTGCTACATTCCGATTCGGAACTTGACCTTCTGTTTACTACACACAGACTTCGCAGCCAACCGTTAAGTGTACAGGACAATTGCGGGGCTAGCGCTACGATCCAACTGACACTAACAGTCTCTCCCGAGACAAGACTCGAACCTACGACAACTGGCTTATTAGGCCAGCATCGTACCTCGAGACCAGCTCTGGATTTGTATTTTTATCAATTTTGAGTTTATCTATGGAATCAATTCCTTTTAATATCTACTTTCGATAGAACAAATATTTTTGAATACTTCGTTCTGAGCGTTTTGAAAAATGTGTCAGTCATATCGAGTACTTCGGTACGCTACTTAGCTGTTTTCATAACGAAGCAAACATTTTCCTAAGTTATAGGTGTTCTTTCATATTTGCTTCAAGTTCCTACACCTAAACTGATTTCGATTTTATCAGTTGTATCAAATGTAAAAAAAAATTCTAATTTTATTTTGAGCGGCGCAGTTGGTACATTTTTTCTGTGTGAGCTCATCACTGCGACCAGAGATTAGATCTATTGTGATATTGCCCAAGTGTTTTCTGTACTCCGCACTTCAAATTATTGGCAGTATCCAAGCATGGAAAAGTTCACTCACTAGCAATATTTCATGCAAATGTGTTCTTTGATTCATCAGTTATCGTTCAACTATTTCCACTCGCGTACAAGTTTTCCATAGAAACGCTGTTGATTGTTTTTCGCTTCTAAGAGTTCCGACTACCATAGAAGGAGACTGAATGATTCAAACACGATAGTATTTATTGTATCCAAGTTCTCTTGCACTCAACATTATCGCGAGAATCTTTGAGAAGTTATCGCCAGTGATACAAAACTATGAATCCAAATGAACGTTAGATTGCGTTCAATTGTTTGCTTACCGGAGGAAGCAGATATCATCAATGCTAACGAAAATTGCAGCATGGTGCATTAGCATGTGATACTTGATATCACCAAGAATTATCGTGGTATATCACGGTGAAAGCACGACGTGGAGTAGCCGAATTCAGCCTACAAGCAGCCAACATTTGAAAGAATCATTGCGATCGCTTGAGTGCAATCATTTACGATTCTTTCGTGAAACACTCGCTAGATGTAGCTCGCTCCGCCTAAAGCAGGCAATACTGAAACAAAATCATCAAAGAAAGCTACCATATATTTCATTGCTTTAAGTTGTCTCTTGCAAGCTTGAGAATGTGTAACTTTTAATAGCGATGGTTTGCTAGGATTGAAAGCTTATAAATAGCACGTTCAGAAATGATACCTGAATGATTGTTATGCGATACGAGTTTTTCCATCCTTGGCAGTATCACTATTGAAATGAGTGATACGCTTATCCTTCATATCCGTGCTTGTGTGTAAGTTTCACCTTTCCGTTTCAAGCTTACTACTCTACTATACCGAGCTTCTGTCCCTCCTAACAATATCGTCTAATTACAATTCCCTGGAGAGAACTTTCGTACGTTACTCACACCAGTTTTATTATAACAGGGACTTATATTTTTGTTAGAAGGAGAGCCAACAGAGGTACTGTAGAATTCAGATTGGAGGAAAGGTACTTGGTGGGAAGCCTGAGAATAAACCCATGCTTAAGTCCTTTGGCAACCACCAAATGGCCTGATTCTACTAAGATTCGAACCCACAACCATCCGCCTACCAAGGCGGACTCTGTAACCTTGCGGCTACGGAGCTCCCCGCAGTTGGTACATTGTGTTATTATTGGCACGGGGAGATCCTGTCAATTTTTTTTTTGCCACTGCTATACAGGATATAACAGCAAGCAGTTGGTGTCTACTCATGAAGTCTGTGCCAGGCGTGCTCGAATGTAATTGGTACATTGTTCGTGAAAATTCGACCTCGAAACTTTTATGAAATTTTTACTGTTTAATAATGAAGTGATAATGATAACTGAAGTATCACAAAATTGACCATCATTTTATCAGTCCAACGACATATTGATTGTTGTGATCCAGCATGTGGTAACATCAGTATTACCGATTGAAATCTTTCATTCCAACGTCGCACTTTGGTTTTAGTTTCCGCAGAATGTATCCCGATATAGTGCGGTTAGACCTAGTCCCACGTCAAAAATCAAGATGCTAATACCAAACAAATCTAAACAATGACCAATTCAGGTTTCTTCAAGGTGATAGTAATTTAAACTTAAAATCGAACATTTATTTCGATATTCTAATTAATATCCTTCCAATAAAGAGTTTGTTCGAGAGCTACCGGAGAAATATCACGTCAAGTTACCCAAATAAATATAACATTTTCCTACCACAAAAATTTATCGCACTTTAAATAAGGTTGGACGCAACAAAGCTCAATACTTTCGGTGATTTATTTACTGTATTTTAAAACCACAATAAATACGGTTCATCGTTTGTAATCAGTGAACCTCGTAAAACGGCCCGAATGAATTATTGAACCCCATCACTGGGAAAATATTCAACCATTCAACGCAAGCAATCAGTAATGGTTCGAACACTCATCGCGCTTAAGGTTTATTGTTATTACTCGCCATTGAATGGCGTTAAAAAAATCGAATTTCATCACTGCCCATCTGGATGTCCACAGTTGCAGTTCCAATTATAATAAAAGTACCATAAATTTAACGGTTGATAGCGCTCGCAGCGATCTGATGGCACTCGTTCGTACGCTTAAGTAGAAGAAAAAAAAAAGAAACGAGGATTCTTGTTATCTGGGTTCGTTTGGCTTCACTAGAGACCAATAAATCATCCGATGAACTCCCAACACAACCCGGGCTATCTGATCAGCGGAAGCGGGATTATCTATTAAGTACTAGATTTTTGTGGCTTTGGATGATGTGGGATGATAAATGGGCTGTAGTAAATGAGAAGGACGGATTCATAATTTGAAACCTCATTTGGTCATTAGGTTGAACGTGATTTGTAAGCTACTGTCATCCGAGTAAATCATCCTAGCATCCCGTTCCAATAACGTATTCTTCTGTTTTATTCCTGAATGAACGTCATCGGTATAACAATTTTTCCGATAGATACACTCGTTTCTCGAAAGCCTCTTGTCTGCTAGAAGCTGCTGAAGCATACTTGAGATAAACACTGCACAATTTCGTGTCGTCGTTGTTGAAGTACCGGGGAAGCGTGGGACATTTTCCTGTCACAAACACTGCATGACGACGACGACGTGGTGAACAGTTCCGCCAAAGCAACGCAGGTGAGCCGGTGAAAATTCGAATATGCTAAATTCCGCCAGGGAGGCACTCTGCGTGCTGTGAATTTAACATGAGAGCGTTTATTGTGCATACCAACGGTCCCGAAAGTAAACACACACTCGCGATGTGGATCGATAAATCTTCATATGTGTCAGTCGTAAAATTTTTGTTTCTCCATCTAGGAAAATCGAAATTGGCACAGTAGAGGGCCGTACTTTCGATTGACGGGTTGGGAAATTTACGAGCACTAAGCTACTGCTGTACTAATAATAATCTCACAGCTACTGGCATTTTCAGGTGGCCAGACTGTCAGAACCAGTAGGGAGTTGCTTAGAATTCACGGATTGATCTTTGAGGCGTTCGTGTGAGGCCATCGTAAAGTGGTTACTGTAGCTTCGATCCGGTTTTGGTTTTTTTGTCTGTCATGTGTACCAGACATAACCAATGGAGAAATAATAAAATTTTACAATAATTCAAGGTGCTTGGCATGTAAAAATATTAATCAATATTTCATTCATCAGAATATATTTCCTTCAAAACATCCTAGCCAAAAAAACGCATCCAAAAGTTGAGTATGAAAATGAACCAAAAAAACACGCAGTTTAAGAGTGACCCCTACAGAACATTCCATATTTTCCAAGTTCGCTCTTATGTATGGCAGATACACATATTCGTGAATCGATCTGTCTTTGTTCGGAAAAATCCTTCTCGCAGTCGGTTGAAAGGTTGCAGTGCGTTGTCGCACCAAGGCAAACCAAGACGCTCTCACGTCTTCGCATCTATATCTTCTCAACAAGTGCCTCTGCGGATATAAATGACACACTAAATCGGTGGGAAAACAATGAAGCTGATGGCGGCTGGTGGCAGCTTCCAGAAGAAGATGATGGTTCATTTGTTATTCCCTCGGTGTTGTTGTCAGAGGACTGGATGTGGCGAATAAAGGGAATCGGGTTAGCTAGATATAACAACGAAGATGACAGATAATCATTGTCATCATCATCGTTCGTTCACTCGTCCATGATGTCCTACATTTGGGGAGGTTGGCTATTTTTCTGTCTTTAGTGTTATGTTCTCTATCCGATGTACATAGCATGCAATGCGGATTACTTGTGTTCTAGTTTCGGTTTATGTCTTAATATAACGGTATGCTGAGACACCAACTTTTTTCCTTTTCCAAATTGAAGGTAAGCTAATTTTACTAGGAAAAAAAAATAAAGTGCCTAAATACCGATGCTCTTTTACACGGTCCAATTCAAGGGAACGTTGTAATTGCACCATATTATCTTGGAAGGACAAAAAGAAATATCGGATTTGTCGCAAAAAAAATCAGAGAAATTTCAGATACTAATTCTACAAGCTTAAAACTAAGACTGTTTGAGTCGTTGATTCGGGTGAAATCTTTCTTCTAGTTTAACCTTATTCCAAGTAGTTTCGTTAGAACAAAAACCTTATGATAAGAATATGAAAATTAAATAAAAAGATAAAGAGTTTGTTTATGAGACACAACCGCAGAGTTAACGTAGAATACCACAGCCAATGAGATGCCATAAGACCAATGACAACCATAAGACAGTTCTTGGAATAGGTTTGGGAATATACTCAATTGGGGTTAATCAATTCAATGGTCTCTCTGCTCCAGATGCCGTTTACCTCTATATCCGGCACCGGTAACGACAATGAACAGCAGAAGCTAAGTGCAGCTATGCGGTTTCACTGGCTGCCGTATCCAAAACAAGAATGAAATTGAATTGTTTTGAGGCTGTTTTTTGTATCAGTTGCACTAAGATATCTTAATTTAGGCAGTGCCTACGAAGAGACTATAGACGAGAGCATATAGTACATTCCCCATCTATAGTATAACAGTTCAAATGACAATTTTCTGCATTTTACGATAGCGTAGATAATTTATAACTGATTGCTGCAAATAGTAAGACTTGCGCAAAAAATAATGTAATTAGGGCTCACTAGCACAACAAGCAATCAGATAAACTTTGAGGCTTAGCTGAAGTCAAAAAATGTTAATTGTGTTAGTCAATGCCAATTATTGACAACTGAATGTTTTTCAACACCACAAATTTTTTATTTAGTTCTGAATGATTTACTGTGATATTTAAAATCAACATGAAGTGATTTATTTGCAATTATATATGAAAATTTTAATCGCTATACTTATAGCCACACACGCTATAAACATGCACAGAAGCGCTATAGACCTGCATGCACACACGCTATACAGTTGGCCACGCACGTTATATAGCCATCCACACTATATAATAAGCCACACACGCTATATAGCAATCCACGCACGCTAGCGACACACGCTATAGATATTCACATACGTTAGGGGCCATCCACATACCACGTGGACAGATTTTTAACGATTTTGACCCACCCCCCGCCTTCCCCTCCGTGGACAACAGCCCATATATATTCTAAAAAAATTGTATGGACCGTGGACATTAACTAAATGATTTTCCAATCGATTGCTGCAAAAATGACAAAAATCGGTTGGAAAGTGACTGAGTTTCAAACGTTTGAAATTGAACAATTTTTGTGACGTTCTCGATGTTTTCGGTTTTGAAATTGGATCCCTGTATTGAAGTTGGGTTCCCTGTTGCCGTAAGACGTATTCTACGTCAAAAAAGAAAAAAAAAGTCTTGAAAAACTTGGAGGTTATATACAAGACACGACGTAGAACTTCGCATACTACTAACAAATCCATTGCATAGAGTGTATCGTTAATGAGTCATAAAATCGACTATAGCTTGCTCAAATCGAGAAACTTTTCATTGAATAAACGCTCTACTGTCTATTGTATGAAAGTAATACAACACTTCCATATCTACGAACCTATTTCAACTAAGCAATATCCCAAATAGTCACGATGGCATCCATTCCCGTACTTCTCGTATGCTATTGGAGTGCTATCGGCTTTTAATTCGCACTGAACAAAACTGAACAGACTGAACAGAATAAGACAGTTTTATTTTAAAGTCTGGCGCTCTAGGACTTTCGTAAAAATAATTAATTTTCAATCATTCTTCAGTTGTCTTGAGAAGCTGTTCAAAATTGTATATGCTGATTGCAACTTTTGTGCTGCCCCGAAGTGAGGGAATAAGCAAATCTGACAACACACACAACCGGGCAAATGATTTGTTTGGGCCGAAAGCAAATTCGGAAAGCCAGCTGATGCCAGGGTTTGCAATCCCGGGAACGATTTCCCGGGAATTACTTTTTCCCGGGATTCCCGCATTATACGAAGTAAATATTTTTTTGAAATGACGGTCAATATTTACTTGCCGAGTACTATCAATTTATTTGCTTCGGTTATTTGTCGAAAATATTTGCTGTCTTATTCAGTAAACGAAAAATTAGGCAAATATTTGCTTCGTCCAATCTCATTCTTTGATAATTAGTTCACTACTGAGCGAATAGTGATTACTTTCTTTGCCATTGATAAAAATTAAATTGAATCGATTAAGAAAATTTGAAACCCGTGAATCAATGCGACCAGAAATAAATAATTTAATAAAAACTCAGTCAGCGTAATTTGGGTCATCTTTGAGATTAATTACGTATACATTTGAATGCTCTGAAACTAACTTATTTAGAGTCATATTGAACAGATTATTAATTATTCTATCATTTCCTTTCATTTCCTTTCATCATTTTCTTTCAGTTTGTCTCGGTCTTTCAAAGAAAACTACCGAGAGGCTAAAAAACGTTCTATTTTTTTTTATTCTCGCTTATTTTCCGTCGGTCTATTTCCGCCACTGTTGTGGCCAATTACCGACGCCCAGGGAGGCGACTCCACACCCAGGTCCCTAACTCACGACCCGTTTATTAACGGACCGGCGCCAACAGCTTTACTTCCTCATGCGATGGAAGGCGTGATCCCAGAGATTTTTCGCCTCAGGAAATCTCCCGGTGTCGGCTAGGATTGAATCTAGACCAGTTGGGTTGGTTGTAAGTGGATCACGCCACCTCACAACCATCGACACCTATGTCGGCGGTGGGATTCGAACCCAGGCGTCGAGCGTGGTTGGCGGAGACGTTACCAACCACACTAGGCCCCCGCTAAATAACGTTCTAGTTGAACAATCAAAATTCTTACATGGAATCCTACTCTCTAATCAATGGTGATACCAATTACAAAAGGGTTTGTTACGCCAATGAAAACTAGATTTATTATGCAGTTTATTTTTTAAAAATAATTCGCATCGTGTAATGGCACAGTAAATATATTTGATAAAAATAAGCGAAGAGGCTCTGCTATAAACTTGAATAAGTTTTGTTTTGTGATTCGTTTTTCATGTGAATTGATAATGAAATTGTAAACGATTTTCAGATACTTTTTATAATTCAACTTTTATTGAAATATCATTTTTGCTAAGAAATTTTTTCCATTCCCGGTTCCCGGGAAATGAGATTTTTTACTCCCGTTTCCCGGGAAATCAATTTCCGGGAATATTGCAAACCCTAGCTGTACTGGCATAGAAAATTAACAATTCATCGAAAAGGATGTAACGTCTAAAAGAAAGTATGAGGGTTAGTGCCGATGACTTAAACGCAGACAGGACGGAAGATTACGAAAAATGGTTATTCCCAACCGCGGAATCAACATGAAACAGCGTGATTTATTCGTATTATATACTGAATAGAAACTCATCACGCCACGTAACGACGCTAAGAGAATGGTCGTTAATTTTACCCAGCAAATTATCATTTAAGATTCAAGTTAACTATATTGATATTTGGTCTCTGGATTCGGTATCTAAAGTTCCTATTTTTAAGTCACTCAAGCGCAACCAGCTTTGAAAACGTCAATTTTCTGAAGCCTTTTTCGTTTATGCTAATTCTATCCCTTTCACTTTTCCTTATATGGACTGTGTCCATATAAGAATCCATTTTCTGCATCTCTTTCTCATTTTCTGTATCTCACTTTCTCTCTTTCTCTCTCTCTATCTCTCTTTCTCCCTCTTTCTCCCTCTTTCTTTCTCTCTCTTTCTCTCTCTCTCTTTCTCTCTCTCTCTCTTTCTCTCTCTCTTTCTCTCTCTCTCACTCTCTCTTTCTCTCTCTCTATTTCTCTGACACTCTCGCTCTATCTCTCTTTCACTCTCTCTTTATCTCTCTTTCACTCTTTCTCTCTACCTCTCTTTTCTCTTCCACTCTCTCTCGTGAAATGAGCAAAGAGGTAAAAAAGCGGCGATTATTTAATTTGGATATTTTTGTCATATAAAAAAAGAATTCATAAAAAAGGATTACAATAATAAAAAAAATGATTAGATTTCGAAAGCAAACTGATAACTATCTACAACGACAAAAAACGGGTGCGATGACGAATAGTAGTTCAGTACAGTAGCATTACAATGCCTTTTTCTCTCTCTCACTCTTTCTCTATCTCTCTCTCTCTCTTTCTCTCTCTCTCTCTCTCTCTCTCTCTTTCTCACTCTCTCTTTCTCTTGCTCACTCTCTATTTCTCTGACACTCTCGCTCTATCTCTCTTTCACTCTTTCTCTCTACCTCTCTTTTCTCTCCCAATCACTTTCTCTCACTCTGTATCTCTCATTCACTCTCTCTCTCTTTCTTTCTCTAACTTTCTTTCTTTCACTCTCTCTCTTTTTCTCTATCTATCTTTCACTCTCTCGCTATCTCTCTTCATCTCTCTTTCATTCTCTCTCTATCTCTCTTTCCCTCTCTCTTTATCTCTCCTCTACTCTCTCTTTCTATCTCTCTTTAACTCTCTCTCTCTCCCACTCTTTCTCTTTCTCTCTCACTCCTTCTCTTTCCCTCTCTCTCTCCTTCTCTTGCTCTCTCTCTTACTCCTTTTCTTTCCCTCTCTCTCTATGTCTCTCTTTCTCCCTCTCTCTTTCTCCCTCTTTCTTTCTCCCTCTCTTTTTCTATCTCTTTTTCTCTCTCTCTCTATCTCACTCTCACTTTCTCTCTCTCTCTCTTTCTCTCTCTCTTTCTCTCTCTTTCTCTCTCTTTCTCTCTCTCTCTTTCTCTCTCTCTCTCTTTCTCTCTTTTGCTCACTCTCTATTTCTCTGACACTCTCGCTCTATCTCTCTTTCACTCTCTCTCTACCTCTCTTTTCTCACTCTCTCTTTCTCTCTAGCTTTCTTTCACTCTCTCTCTTTCTCTATCTCTCTTTCACTCTCTCTCTCTCTCTATCTCTCTTTCACTCTCTCTCCATCTTTTTTTCACTCCCTCTCCCTATCTCGCTTCCATTCTCTCTCTATCTCTCCTCTACTCTCTTTTTCTTTCTCTCTTTAACTCTCTCTCTCTCTCTCTTTCTCACTCTTTCTCTCTCTCTCACTCCTTCTCTTTTTCTCTCTCTCACTTCTTCTCTTTCTCTCTCTCACTCCTGCTCCTTCTCCTTATCTCTCTCACGTTTTCTCTTTTTCTCTCTCACTCCTTCTCTTTCCCTCTCTTTCCTTCTCTTGCTCTCTCTCACTACTTATCTTACTCGCTCTCTCTCTCTTACTCCTTTTCTCTCTCTCTCTCTCTCTCTTTTACTCCTTCTCTTTCTCTCGTTTTCTCTCCCGAGATCTCGTGAAATAAGCGAAGAGGTAAAAAGCGGCGATTACTTAATTTGGATATTTTTGTCATATAAAAAAAATAGATAAAATTATTAAAAGATTCGAGTTCATAAAAAAGGATCACAATAATAAAAAAATTGATCAGATTTCGAAAGCAAACTGATAACTACCTACAATGACAAAAAACGGGTGCGATGACGAATAGTAATTCAGTACAGTAGCATTACAGTGCCAATGAAAATCCACTCAAAAAAAAAAGTTGCCTTAAAAATTTTATTGAAAAAATTATAGCTGGGGCTTGGGACTGACAGTTCGGTTTTTATTTTCAAAAGAATACCAGATCTCGACGTTTTATGTATTTCTTAAACATTTACTATCGAAAAACAAGGTTTCGATTTCGACAATATGGGACATCGCCGCATATTTCTTCTGATAAATCACACCAGTGAGCGCAACTGTTTTTGTATCGCCATCTATTAAAGAATTGTAGAAACAATCGATTTTTCCATTCACATCTACACTTGATGTCGTTATTTGGCTATGCATATTAAAATGGATCATCGTGAAATGGAATTTGTTGAAGTTTGATAGTTTGCCAGAGCAAAATTTTATTAATTCCGTTTGAGGCCTCAAAAATCCTCAACTTATTGGTAGTCGATTACTAGTGAGTCGATTGCGCATTGCAATTCAAATATGAAGATTTGTTAGAGAAATCTTAATTTTTGCAACCTTGATCCACCATAAAGAGTGTTGTGCGCATCCGCTTCCGATCACACGGTTCTAATTTTGAGCTGTTGTCCGGGATCCCGGGATTTGAATAAAAATATCCCATGTTCAATCTATTAGTTAAGTCGTACCTATTACAATCTATTAGACTTAACTTTTCAGCCTCTCGGTGTCACCTTACCCTTGGCAAAACTCGAGCGTTTTTAGCTTCCCAGAAAATAATTCATATTTTGCGGCTCAACATGGCTTCAGAGACAATTTTCTATTTGATAACGTCATCCCGGTTCTGTAAACACTAATATTGGAGAACTCACAGCTTTCCAGCAACCAAGTAAGACCCTATCTTGGATATTACAATTGCATCGTACACTGGATGTTTTGCGCATAATCCCGAATACCAAAATTCCAATATTGGGAAGTACTTGAACCGATTCTACAGAAACCTTAGTTTGCAGAGACTGTAAGTCACCAATTGGATTTTGGAATAGCGTCAGACATTAACTTTCAACCATGTCATTCCAGAAATATCAATATTAAAGCGTGTTCGTTAATTTTACACCACTTTTCAGAAAACCTGAGTAACTATTTAGGATTCAAATTAGCTTCCGATATCAATATTTGATCTCAGGACATCTTTCCGATTCCGAAAATATTCACATTGCAGAATGTAAAGGGTCAAAAAATTGGTCAACTTCGATTTGCCATATGCGCCAAGTTGACATAATTGTTGAATGTGGCCAAATCAACCATAACCAATGTAATAAAAGTGTTTGTAGAACGTTTTTAGACTGCCAGGAAGACAGTATCGGGGGGAAATCGAAATCCCAAATCCGCAAAACCGACGAACAGAGTGGCCAGCAGTTCCAAGCGGAATCACAACCCTTCCGTCCGAGATGTCGCTAGTAATCTGGGAGTATCGTCTACAATTGTGAATCGAAATAAAAGCCGAGCCAGACTGTCGACTTGCAAAAAAGGTGGTGACTCCAAATCGTGACGATAAGTAAAACAAGTCGGCCAGACAACGTGAAGATGCTGACGATGTTTGATTGGGTGGTAAAAGATGATGAAACTTACGTCAAAGTAGACTTCAAACAGCTTCCTGAACAGGAATATTACACGGTAACTGGAAGCGGAAAGGTGGTTTGTGAGATTTTCAAACGCATAAATCTGTCGAAGTTTGCAAAGGAATATCTCGTGCGGCAGGCTATCTATTATTGTGGCTTGAAGAGCAGCGTTTTCATCGCGAAAGATTTTGTCAACCAGGAAATTTATGTGCAGGAATGTCTGAAAAAACGTCTATTGCCTTTCCTCAAGCAATACAGTTTTACCGTTCTGTTTTAGACGGATTCGGCATCTTGTACCCTCCCAACTCCGCTCTACAGAAAAACACTGGGTTGTTGCCATCTTGGATTTTCGTCAAAAATTATGTCCCAGTTTATAGACATAAATTTCCAGACATAACTGAGAACCTTCCCTTATTCATCGATTTTATTCTGATAAAGTACAATGAGGACTTCTTCCTCCTTACTTTCTCCCCAAAAAACTTTTTTTCAATGCGAAGAACAGGCATGCCAAGTTTGGTGAAAATTGGGTCACGCATTCCAAAGTTATGGTGGAATATATATATATGGCAGGGTGACAGCGGAAAGAGTCATATCAGATTACCAAAACCGACGATGAACATTTTGTTTATTGGCCCCAAAAAATGGCCTGTGCGAAATTTCAGCTCAATCGAACATCGTATAGGGGTGCTCCAGAGCGCTTAAAAATGAGAGTTTTGACCTTAGGCATCCTAAACTTGATTTTTCATTAGGATGGTTCATACTTTAAAGTCCCAGAAAGTCGATTTTTGGGTAAAAAAAAATATTTCGAGATAACATCAAATCACGACGTTTTATGCATTTTTTATCCATTTAGTATCGAACTTTTTTCCGATATTCGCAATTCCATGGCCCCCTCCCTCGTCACTCCCTCTAGTACATTTACAAAAAAATCACTTTTAGCGCTTTAAGGAACCCTAAACCATATGGACCCTAACCGATGGAGCTGGAGTTTTGTATTTTTCTTGTCAATTTTTGAGCCGATAACCAAAATGCATTTGGTCGGATCTTCAAATTCGATGATGAAAATTTTTACTTACAGTCATTGTAACCCCAATATATGGGACATGAGGCTTTTTTTCGAGAAGACGAAACTTTTGAGCACTACTCCTAGCGAAATTCTAAAAGTCGCTTTTCATTGCCACCCTAATGTGCATGGATGCACAAAATGAAAAAATCGTTGATGCTGAGAATAAAGAACAACCTTTAACCAGTCCAAAGCTCCAAAACGAACTAACAGTACGGCATTCTAATAAATAAAAATAATTTTCTAGGTTCAGAAAATAAAGAAAAAAAATTTTGTTGGCATCATTTTTTCTTTTGCCTTTTGGTACACGAAATATACCACCCATTGCCCTCGGTCATGGGGCTCTGTCTTCCGTGACTCTACCTTCTGCGATTCTGCTTTCTGTACCGAACCTAAATAAACAACTTCTGCCAAGTTTCGACTAGACAGATGTGTTGACGGTGAAGATTTGTTTCGTGAAGGGTATGCGAAAATAAAAATCTGCGAAGGCAACAGATTGCAGTGCACCAAACGTTTATCTGTTTAATTAAATCTGCTCGCTTCATTCCGCTCCGTCTGAAAGGTGAGACTTGCTTTGGAAACAGACTCACTAGCATACCTTTATACAATGCCTTGCATAGGCGTTTGTTTAACAAGTAGCTAAATAACTGGTAGGATTAACTGCAAAAAGCATTAACGGATGCACGAATAAACATAAATATTCGCTTTTTGAATTCACAAAGGGAAAGTAAAGAATCTCTAAGCTTAATAGATAATGGTTTGCACAAATTTATTTGTTAGAATAAAAAAATGCTGGCAAGTATTTTTCATGACCCCATTGAATCGAAACCAGCAGTTCATTTTTCGTTTCCTTTTGAATCCGAAGATTGCAACGATTCAATGGAGATAGCTCAGTACATTTATCTTTCATCTGGAGAAAAATCCCATTGGCGTCGTACGTTTGCTATTGGCAGCACATGCACTGCAGAAGCTCTGATTAAGGTCAGACTTGGTGACCTGGCGGATTGTTGGTTGTGTACGTAACAATGAATCGGCTGTATTCTAACTGGGAATCGCCAACAATTGTTTTCGTATCGCTAGCACTATTAAATTTCAACGATTCTTTTGTTCGATTGTCGCCAAACGGGCATTCATCGGTGATAAAGTTCAGACAATGCAAGGCGACGATTTTATTTTTCGGTAGTGAAATAATCATCGTAATAAGGCTAGCTAACAGTGAAATGAAAATTTCCGCCAAGCAGCATTGCAATTGCTCCAGGTTAGTCATAGCGAAGCGATCCTTATTACGAGATGAGAAAAAGCTTGAAATTTTTCCGACAATACCGTCGCTTCATGCTAGGAGTAGAAGCCATCAAGGTTACTTGCTGAGGCATTAGTTCCGGTGGGATGGTTTTAATATCCAAATGTGTTTCCCGATGAGATTTGTGGTTCTAGGTGCGTTAATGTTGTGTAATTCGCTTTGCGATTTTTGTACTTTTACAATGTTGCAACACTGTTTTTTTTTTTAAATTCGACAGCTGTTTAAAATTATCGAATTACGCTCGTTCTCTTTTTGGCGATTTCCCATAATATTCCAAAGTTACCCTGCCCCTGCGTATTTTGTAGTAATCTTCTAGTTATGCTCCAGCAGTGAATCATGTAGATTAGCTTTTCTATATTCAATAAGCTGCTTAGGAGAGCTTATAACCGATACATAATCTATCAGAACATCTGTCGCCAATTGTCGTGAATTATGACTACTAATCACATCAATCCTTTCCTCCCATTTCATTGGCTTTCGCTGTCGGTCAGGCGGTTCGACCTCACATTGTACCACACGCTCTGGAAGCGCTTCCCTGTCGAAAGTTTCAACAACGTGAAGCATATTTGTTGAAGCTTTTAGCAAACAAGCAGCTGCTGCTCTCACAGTTTGTCTCAATTTGCGTGCTTCCCTAATAGTCCCACGCACAATGGCAAAACCGCTTTCCAGCTCAACCGTGGCATTATGCTAAAATGTGATTCGTAGGCAAACCATACGCACCGTCGTCGTCCTGAAACTGGAAATTGTTTGCGTTGGAGTTATTACGATATTTTTCTGTCGAATCTTACATTTTATTTTTGCCGTGAGAAAAATCCTACAGTCCTTTGCAGACCGGGTTGCGCCGTAATTCAGGCATGTAATTTTCTGCTTGTCCGCACCGTGCCTTCACATGGTGCCCGCCGGCAGTTCGTGTGTGCGTGCGTGCGTTTACCGCGTTCATGAAAGTCATCGTAATCGAAGAAAATGGCAAATATTTTTTCTAATCAAACCGGAGCCATCCGGTACATTAAAAGGCATGTTAGTTGAATGGAGGGTAAACTTATGGCCCCACAGGTCGAGCTCGAGTTTCAAATCCAGTGCAGTGGAAACATGGATGAAATCGTAGCCAACATAAGCCTTGAAACATACGACATCTCTGTTAAACTTCTATTGTGAAAAAATGTACATATTATTTACCCGGTTGGCAGATTGCAGATATGTGTAAAACTCTGTCGAAGCTAACTTTTCACACAAGTTCTTTCATGCCAAGCAGGAGACCAATGGGCAGAGGTATGTGTGAAACAGGATTTTTTTCAAAAGCTTTAATTTTGCTGGCAGTATAAAGTTGGCTGTTGTTTCTGCTGTGTTCTGTGTGTACTTTTCGTATTTAAACTTTCTACTTAGAGAGTAGCTCAGCAAAAGTTATGTCACAAAAATATGCTGGTTATTTTTTGCATTTTTTTACCACGTTGGACAAAATACGGGTCGAATTATTTTGGAAGTAGTATGAGGCATCAGAAATTTAAATGGACCATTTATTTTTTATCTGCTCAATTCATCTGGCGTAATACTTAACATCGGTTTTATTTATGAATCAGACTCTATCTGCCTATTTAAATAGACTTTTGATGAGTTCTCTATACATTGCCATTAAAACTCTTTTTTTTTAGTATAACATTTACCAGTGATTATCTACAATTTATCAACGTTCCACAATATGGTTTGCTATAACGAAACAAACAATTTCATCAAAAAAAGTTTATTCTTATCTCTGATTTAACCAAACCAAAGATTGACGATTTTTACTAAATAATACACTAATCTACAAAATCTGCAAATATCTGCAGACAAAATCATTTCTATAATACATTATAAGTAAACCATCATTCAATCCAGATAAAGGCATTTGTCTCTCGCTATCTCTCTGTGTAGATATTTGTAAGTATTTTGGTACATTATTTCAATGAAAATCTTCAACAACTAAATAAATAAAAGAGATCAAAATAAACTTTCCTTGGTGAAATTGTGTGTTTTATTATAGCAAAAAACATTGTAGAACATTGAAAAATTTGAGAAAATCACCATAAAAAGTTATACTGGAAAAATTATTTTAAACTTCACAATAGCTCATTTAAATTGGGCGATAAAAGTACGGTGTCTTCGACAAAGTTGTTTCTTACGAAATATGCTACAACTATACTCAACAAAGCGGATTTTTGTTTGAAAAAAACAGTGAGAAAATTAATTTTCATTTCTCTCTTTTAGGTAGATTGATCAAAACATTCTACCTGCTATAAAATGGAGAATAATTGAGAAAACAACTTTGCCGAAGACACCACAGCTTTGAAATCAATAGCAATTAGGTTCGTAAATAACACTAATTTACGTACATCGTCAATAATCAAAAAACACGTGAGATAGAAATATGTATGTTTAGTTATAGCAAACAATAGTGTAAAACGATGTAAAAATTGTAGGAAATCACTATGAAAAGTTAAATTGAAAACAAATTATTTTTGGGGGTAATCCATAGAAAACTCCACAAAATTCCAAAATAGGTAGATAGAAGTACCATGCCTTCAACAAAGTTGTTTCTTTTTAAATGTGCTAAAAGTTTTCCGAACAAAGTGGATTTCTGTAATCCGAAATAAAAAAATCAAAATTCGATTCTCACTATTAAGTAAATTGGTCACAATTGTCACAACTCTACTGAAGACACTGCGGCTCCAAAACCTTTTTTTTGTCAAATTTATCCGATCACGAGCCCCCGTACTTTCTACAGTCCAAGTCGGCCAACAAACCACCGTCAGAAGCGACGGCCTTTTGTAGGCAAATAACTAATTTACTTATATACTACGATTGCTCGAACATGAATTACGCTGGACGTGGAAAAGTTCTTGATGGAGAAACTTTTACTTCTCACGAATTCCTAATTTCGTTTGTCCAGAAGTGCTTAAATTTTAGTTTAAGGAGTAAATGTAGTAATAAAAATAGAAAATTAAACTAACTGAAAATATGATTGTAGAAACTACGAAAAATATAGTTCAGCAGGTGGGACTCGAACCCACAACTTTTAATGTGCTTCAATAAAAAAAATTGAATTTATTTTTTGAATGTTGTAAAAAAAGAGTGCACAATTTCAAAATTTATTTTTTCAATATTGTCAAATAAAAGTTCATATTTTTTTAAATTTCTAACTTTTAGGGCATTTTTTTAATATTTTTGATAAATTTGTCAATTTTGACATTTATGACATTTATGGCATTCATGACATTTATAACATTAATATCTTTATGGCATTTATGACATTTATGACATTTAT
Source organism: Wyeomyia smithii (assembly GCF_029784165.1). Taxonomy (NCBI): domain Eukaryota; kingdom Metazoa; phylum Arthropoda; class Insecta; order Diptera; family Culicidae; genus Wyeomyia; species Wyeomyia smithii. The sequence goes on along the minus strand of NC_073695.1, from coordinate 4,280,948 downwards.
GACATTTATGACATTTATGACATTTATGACATTTATGACATTAATGACATTAATGACATTTATGACATTTATGACATTTATGACATTTATGACATTTATGACATTTATGACATTTATGATATCTGGAAAAATTTCTTTGTCGGTGATCCTGAAAATTTTTTGCGTGAGTAAAACACTAACTGCACTAAAATATCACTTTGCTAACAATATGTAGAAAAATAAAGCTAATTTGGATTGTTTTGTATATATATTGCAATAGTGTATTTATTTTTGTCGCCACTTTAAAAACACTAATCACCAACAAAGAAATTGCTCCAGTCATTTCTCCGTGCCTCTTTTAAAAAGATCATAATGGCGTAACATAACATCATACAACAATTAAAATCAGTGCGCAAATACGAAAAATTATTCAACACTGCAATTGTATTTATTATTTTCTCCATGACTGTATGACATTTATGACATTATTGACATTTATGACATTTAAGACATTTATGACATTTATGACATTTATGACATTTATGAAATTTATGACATTTATGACATTTGTGACATTTATGACATTTTTGACATTTATGACATTTATGACATTTATGACATTTATGACATTTTTGACATTTATGACATTTATGACATTTATGACATTTATGACATTTATGACATTTATGAAATTTATGACATTTATGACATTTATGACATTAATGACATTTATTACATTTATGACATTTATGACATTTATGACATTCATGACATTTATGACATTTATGACATTTATGACATTTATGACATTTATGACATTTATGACATTTATGACATTTATGACATTTATGACATTTATAACATTTATGACATTTATGACATTTATGACATTTATGACATTTATAACATTCATGACATTTATGACATTTATGACATGTATGACATTTATGTCATTTATGACATTTATGACATTTATGACATTTATGACATTTATGACATTTATGACATTCATGACATTTATGACATTTATGACATTTATGACATTTATGACTTTTATGACATTTATGACATTTATGACATTTATGACATTTATGACATTTATGACATTTATGACATTTATGACATTTATGACATTTATAACATTTATGACATTTATGACATTTATGACATTTATGACATCTATGACATTTATGACATTTATGACATTTATGACATTTATGACATTTATGACATTTATGACATTAATGACATTTATGACATTTATGACATTTATGACATTTATGACATTTATGACATTTATGACATTTATGACATTTATGACATTTATGACATTTATGACATTTATGACATTTATGACATTTATGACATTTATGACATTTATGACATTTATGATATTTATAACATTTATGACATTTATGACATTTATGACATTTATGACATTTATGACATTTATGACATTTATGACATTTATGACATTTATGACATTTATGACATATATGACATTTATGACATTTATGACATTTATGACATTTATGACATTTATGACATTTATGACATTTATGACATTTATGACATTTATGACATTTATGACATTTATGACATTTATGACATTTATGACATTTATGACATTTATGACATTTATGACATATATGACATATATGACATTTATGACATTTATGACATTTATGACACTTTTACATTTTAGGTATTTCAACTCACAGAGGAATCACATGTTCTATCGAACAGTACAACAAGCAGCATAATTTCTGTTTTCCTCAAAAATTTCGAAAAAAAATATCTCATGTTTCTCCATTTCGAACGTTTTCTAAAAATTTTGTAAGAACTTAAAGTTTTCACTAAGAAAACAGGAGGAAAATTCAATTTGTTTTGACGTAGCACCATGTCTCCCAGGAAGTGTAAAATACAAATCTAAAAACAGAAAAGAAAAAAATACATGTCCAATTTCAAATGCTTGGTACTTTTACAACGGATTGCCTCAATTCTTATAGTAATCGATTGAAGAATTACGTTGGTCAACACAGGTGCGGTCCTAAAGCTCAAGCTGCGAAACATTAAAGATTATAGCTGTTTAACCATTCCTGTGAGTTTTGGTGCCCCAAGCCATTTTAAAAACGCGTCAAAAGCTCCCACCCACGCAAAGGCGAACGTTAACCGTGCGCCTCCTTCAACTGTTAAATTGGTGGAAACGCTTAGTTAACCATTTGGCAGCGTTGAACGAACAATGTCGGATGGATAACCACGCGTCTACACCAATTCAACAGTGAAAGGAAGCGCACGGCTCTCGTTCGCGTTAGAATGGGTGGGAGGTTTTGGCGCGTGTTCGAAATGGCTAGGGCATCAAAATTCTCAGCAATGGTTGAAGAGCTATAATCTTCCATTTTTTTGTTTATTTTGAGCTTTAGGACCGCTTTTTTTCTCTTTGGTCGACTAGTGTATCTACGTATCTGTCTAGGGTATAACTGCCTTTAATGGACCACTTGGGAGGGTAGCTGCAAATTTGGCAAGAAAAAGTGTAAATGTCTAAACTGAATTAAGTATTCCATTATGTATAAACTTGAAGTAACATGTTTATAATCATTTCTGTATGAAAAACACTATTTTCTCATAATAAAAGAAATAAATCATCGCTTCAGTTTCCTTTAATGGGCCACCGTTTCCTTATTTGGAACACAACAATTTCCTAATTTGGGCCAGGTCTAAATACTACATCTCTTCAACCGTAGCTGCCGCTAATGAAACTAACTCTGGCTTACGCACTGAGAGTTCTGAATCTGGATCAACTATGGACTGCACCCGTTCTTCCGTCATAGGGAATGCTTTACGTGCCATCCGAGTTATCCAGCGAACAAATGAGTCCTCTTCCGCGGCAGTCAATGCAGTTTGTTTACCTTTTCGTGGTTTTCCTGACCACTTGCTGCTTGCACGGAACATTACGGTGGATCATGGAACATTGGAGCGCCTGCGAGCTCCTCTAGTCGGAACACCACTTTTTATTGCTTGAAGACCCTCAGTAACAGCTGCTTTAGTATATTTTTTACCAATTTCCGGCGTTTTTTTTTTTCATTATAGCAGCAATTTATACAATAACACGATTATAACAAAATTTATGGTAACTATGGTAACTATGATTCGCGGCGTTATTTCGATGATAGCTCTTGTTCAATATGAAGCATGCCGGAATAAGGAAAACAGTATTATTTCCATCCTTAATTGGGCCACTACTTTTTTCAATATTTTAAGTGTTTTTCAAGTAAAATTTATTGCTAACCTTTTAAAGACACTCTTATCCTACCCGTTCATCGAAAATCTGATTATTTTCGCTCGGAAAGTGTGATGTCAGTACAGTTTTTGGTAAAGCCATTTCCTATAAAAACGTTAACAAACCATGGCAAACCAGGTAGCTGTTACATTGCAACATGTTGCAACATGTTGCAACATTTCTAATGAAGAACATTATTGAAGTTATAAAAGCATAAATCATAATAAGTATATTTATAATGTGTAATTTAGTGTAAAAAGTTCAGGTGGTCCACTAAAGGAAGTGGTCTATATTAGGCAGATCTACCTTAAATGCAGAAAACTATAACTCGATTATGCAAACTATTATACTCTTGAAAATTATCAACGCAGATTTGGACCCCTGATTGGTCGCTTAATGCTTGCTTTCCCTAGCACGGACGACCGTATTATATGCCTAGTTAATAAATTACTTTTTAACTATGAATCCACATTATTCAAAAAATTATTATAGTAAAAGATGGAACGGTCGTTGTTTATTCATATCCCCGAAAAGATGCTAATTGAGCAGCAGCCCGAAAATTTTTGGCATGTTACCCTTTCTCCGTATTCTGACAATTTAGAGAGTTGCGAACTTTAGCAAAGTTGTTCGAGCTATCAGTGATTTTCAGTTGGTGCGAATTTTGATTCAAAATTCGTTTACCACATGACGCTAGTGTGCATATAGTTTCAAGTATTTCAAACTTAATTTATCTCGGGAGTCCAACCACTTCTTGAAGAGCTGCGGTCTTCGGGAAAGTAGTTCAGGAGGTCAGGTTTATGGACAGCGGTTTATATTTAGGAACAAATAAAATAAAAATCTTTTCCGATGAATCACATATTGGATAGGGCTTTCTGGACCAGAGTTTTTTTCTGTTGAGATAATAACTTTTAAAAACATCAAATTTTTTTTTTGTTTGGCTGACACTGGCCGAAGATCGCAAATAAAATATAAGAAGATCGCAAATAAAATATAAGTTAAGCGGGATAAGTTGTGGTCAAAATACGACAAATACCATGCATACTAGCGCCACATATCGGTAGAACTCTACAATAAATCATTCAGCATGCAGGAACCCTCAAACTTCTGGAAAACTTTGTTAAAACGAAGCATTTTGTTTACACTAGTGCCACAAAATTCTGCACTGAGCTGTCCCTTAACCAAAAGCTCTTTATCTTCCTTTACCTTTGCTTAAGACCGCAACGTTTTAGGAACTCGGAATCACGAATTGGCTTAAGGTCACAATAGAGAGGATTGAGTGCAGACTAGCGCCACGTAGCAGTGTAATTTCGAACTGCACTGTCCACTATCCAAAAGCCCTTGAGTTTCAGAAAAAGCTTGCTGAACACCGCAACTTTTTGGGAAGTCGGAATCGCGAGATAAGTTAAAATCAAAATACGAAAAATTGTGTACACACTAGCCCCTCATAACAGTGGAATTCCAGAAACCCATCGATATACCAGAAACCCTCGATATTCTGAAGATGTTTGCTGAAGATCACCTGAGCTGAACAAGTTTGCTGTAGTTCGGCGGAGACCTGAGATATCTGTCTATTCCAGGTGATGCTAAACATTTCGAGGGGTGTTGCAATATACAAGCTGGGTCTTGCAATATTTAGTGAAGCGATTCCAAACTTATGGCGGGTGGTGTATTTAATGTATTATTGTAGTATACTTAATGGTCAATAAATTTTATATTGAAAAAAAATGGGAATTTAGTCGTTTTGCTTTTGCACAAACAAATCACCTTCGGATAGTGCGACCATCGAACAGAATTTAGCAGCAGCGGTACTGGCTGCTCCCTCTATGAACTCGGCCTTGTTTTGGTAACGACCAGCGTTGCCAAGTATTCACTTCAAATTTTGCACAAAAATCACTTCAAATGTCATTTCAAATGTTGCTTACCTCGAAAAATTAATCCGGAAAAAATGATCTTTTCTCTGCTTTTTCGTTTTTTCTGCTTTTTCCAGATATTGACGAAATCGAGCTGGAATTAAAAGTGCAATCTGAATTTTACCCTGCATACAGTCTGACTGTTGAAACATGTTCACGCCGCACAGAGTTTGTCTCATTCCTAGTACTGCCTATAATCGCATATCAGTCCCATCTGGAAAATCACCGAGATGAGAAAACAGCGCTGTTTGGGATGGGTTATTCTTATTTTTTCGACATAATGTAATGAAATAGACCTTAATTATAACTTATACATGAAAGAATTGCCTTTTCCGTGAAAATTACAATGAAAAATAAGGAAGAGAGTGATATGCGATTATTAAGGCCATCGTGTAGGAAAATAATCGCATACGAGTCGTACTTTCAACCGCTCGGTGTAGGGATAATCATATTTTTCTCAAGTATTTTGAATACGGGCAGACGTTTATGGCCGCAGACAGCTTTTAAGTATGCTGCATGAAGAATGGCGGAGACGACCACCCATTACTTACCCCGACTTTAAGGTCGTCGTTGAAAAGCAAAATATAAGTTGAAGTCTTGGATTTGCTACTGAACAATTTCCTGTGTTACGTCACCAGTGTATCGCAATACATGCTGAATAAAATTACTCCGCATTAGCCCGTGCATTTAACATACTGAAAAAGTGGTATTGAGAAAGAAAAGTTTCCAATTTCATTACAACAGTGACTTGACGGAAGACTACGGCGATGAAAAGAGATACAAGCTGTGTTTAGCTAATCAACGATTTCTTCTGAGTTCTGACGATTTAACCCTCTAGTGCCCAATGCCGCCATTTGGCGGGCTTTAGTCGAACCTCTAAAAAGCTTCAATAAATACCTAAAAAGTGTTTATAATGATTCATAGTGATTTTACCGAAGCCCATCTAGAAATTAACTTGGGCACTAGAAGGTTAAACTTGAATGATCATTTGAAGTGAGCAGATCATCTACAGAAAATTACAGAAAGCAGCATTGCTCAAGCCTATTATCCCTCTAATTAACCAACAACCTTTCGGGACCGAACTTTCAGAAAATGTTGCAGTTTCAGTGTCTACTTAAAATTAACTTTTGTGTGAAATTGATTAGAAAAAACCTTGCATTTATTAATTATTTGATGAATTTTTTAACGATTAAAAGCCTAAAAAACAACACCGAGAATTTGTTTTATGGATTGAAGAAAAAATATGGCCATACTCAAAAAAAAACATTTGGTGGGACTGATATGCGATTATTTTTAAGACGGGACAATTTGACCTCACATTTTTTTCTGACTTTTTTTAATAAACATACTTTCTTGTTTCCTTAATCGATAGTAAAGCAAGAAATAGATGGTATCTGATATTTAACTCAAAAACGATGAAAATCCATATGGGACTGGTATGCGATTATAGGCAGTTTAGTGATGCCGTATTTATATGTGCATATTAAGATTCGATAGCACTGCAACACTTCGTTCGCACAAAATTTTGAAAATATTTATTATACTTCATTCAAAATGTTGGAACGCCAAAAAAAAACAGCTGTTGATTCGACTCTACAGCAGCAATTCGAACTCCATTCTGACTTCTGCCAGCACGAACAGAATTTGGTTGTCCTCCAGCCGCATAGTTGCAATATGCAACACGCAACAGTGGAATAAACTGTTGCGTAACTGAGAGTGCGTTGCATTTTCTGCTATAGGCCCCCATTCGACAGGAAATGAAGAAAACGCTTGTCGTTTGAAGCCGTAACACTTATATGGTTAAGTGTGTGAGAGCTCAATCGGTTGCCAATATGAAATGAGATTTATTGTGTATTGTGTCGTATGGTAGAACTGGGAAAAGACAAAATCTAATAAAAAAGGAGAATCCAGTTACAAAACCGGTGTGGCCTCTTACAACATCAAATAGCACTCCTTGGTCTATAGAAAAGCCTGCTTCTATTCGAACGAATGTTTTTACTATCGGATGATGTGACCGTCACACACTGTTTTCGAAGCAAGAACGTAATCGAAATTATTTTGACCCAGAACATTGATTTTAGAGCCGTATTGTCTTCAGTAAAGTTTTCCCATTGATTATTCTTCACATTATAGTAATTTCAATCCAACGAATAATTTACCTAAAAGTGAGAAATGAATTTTACTTTGCATATTTTTGCATTTGAACATTCACTTTGTTCAGCAAAGTTGTGGCACATTTTATAAGAAACAACTCTGACGAAGACGGCATACTTTTATCTGCCTATTTGAACGGATTTTCCATAGTATGCCCCTAAAATCTTTTTTTTTTTGCAATTTCTCAATGTTACACAATGTTATTTTCCATAATAATACTCACAATTTCATCAAAGAAAGTCTATTTTATTTTTAAGTTGAAGATTTCTATTAAAATAATGTACTTATTCACTTTTTTTCAGGTCATTCTGTCTCATTATATTTTAGAATTTATGATAATGTGGTTTGTGAAACATAAGCAACCAAACCGAAAACAAATGAGATAGGGTAAGGAACGGCTTAACCAGTAGCACCTATTTTAATCAGTCGCAGGAAACAGGCCTCAAATTCCTGCTTTTTGATCAATCTCGTCAATTTCAATGATGGAAAAGAATCAATAATCACAAAGAAATCTGTGAACATACATCGTTTGAAACTAATCGACCTATATTGCAGCCGTTCAGGAGCCACTTCGGGTGCTGCAAAAAAACGCCTGCAAAACAGATGGAAACTGCTTAAAATAGGTTCGGGGTGATTGGAATAGTGTCCCTCGATTGGTAACTTTAATTGATTATTGTTAAAGTTTGCTAACTTAGTTTTACAATCTGAAAACAAGTTCTGACAGAGAAAACGATAAAGAACAGATTGATATACTGCTGTTTGAATTTCACCCAACACATTTCGAGTATTTCGTCTGAGTACACAGGCGGTTCCTAAAGCTGCTTAGAATATGTTCCCTACCCTACGTACAAATTGTTGGTTTTATTAAAATGTGTGCTTGACATATGCAAATGTGATATCACTCAACTCTAGTATAAGCAAAACGGTTTGTGAATGGGTGATTAATGAAAATGTAAATATTTCCTGAGCCCACAGAGCTTGTGAATTTCAATTATGTACACATTAATCATGCTGCCATACAACACATACGACACTCTACTAACGAAACACACGCATTGGATGACATCCATTCACAGTTTTCACCACCAGCCAGGAGCAATTAAAGCAGACAGCTTTTCCGACCCGGCTTAGGTTAGCAGAAATGTGATACCGCATCGAGGCTGGGTGTAGGCCTCCAATAATCAACGCTCGCAGCCGATGTGGGTCATTCAGGAATGGAATCTTATCGAGTTGCCACGATACGAGAGAAACCTTTTTTAGCGCAATCTATAAAAAGGCTGAAACCCTGCCCTCACTCAGTGTTCGGTAGTCAACCGTTACTCGTTTATCATCGAGCTTTGTTTCGGAAGGCACCTTTGCAGAAGAGTGTAAAAACCGGTTATTCAAGGAAATAGAAAATTTCAATGGACAATATAAAAAGGAAATGTTTAATTAAAATTAATTCCAGCAACCATTTTTTTATCACCGCAAATGAGGGGTTTCGCTATTACTGATAACTCGAAAATGTAAGAAAACGGTTCACATTATTTTTTGTAAAGCCATAATATGTGGGTTAAAAAACTGCTTTAGTATTTTCCATAACAGCGAAACTCTAATGCCGATGCTATTAACGATAATGATGATGTTGAAGCCAATTCACAGTCACAGCAGACAAGCAAACTGACATTTTCACAACTGCTGCCCATTATTACGCCAATCGAAGCGGACGGTAATTCTATTACGCCATATGCGCGATTGATGGTGATTGCGTGCTACAGCAACAAATGACCACCCGGTACCGAAGGGTACGTGTCCAAACGATTCAAAATTGGTTGAAACGAAGCAATATAAGGATTCAAAGTTATATAATATAGGATTTATTGTCAAATGTTTTTTTTTTTTTTTTTCAAATCGAAACAGCTTAAAGCTTGGCACAAGTGGACTGGGGTTGTTTAGTTTTATGATAACAATACAACACAGTGGGGAAAAAAATCACTCACTGAATGACCTGAATGCACTCGAAATTGCTCCCGACTGGGTTGTTCAATTTCAGCAACACATGACTATGCATTCTACAGACTGGTATGTTAAATTTGAATAGTTTGTGTTTGTTTTACCTTCAGAACGTTTTTTTGCAGAGAAAAAATCGACTCAAATAGTACAAAACAACAAGTATTTTAAATGTATCACCCCTACGCTGCACAATTCCAACTGCACTTCGCTCTTCTATGATTTACGGGCTGCTCTCGAGTGCAGCCATAGTGGAAACGTCCCATTTTTGTAGAGTTGACGTACCTCCTACCCGGATAACCAGATACGATGATGATAGCTTGGATTGCTCATCCGTGCCAAATGGACCAAAACAGCACAGGTAAATTTATCATACAGTTACGTGCAATTTAGGCTCTGCAGTTGGATATACGATTTACGTCATTTTCGCCCAGATATAGCTTTGACACTTCATACGGGAAAAAGAATTACTCAGGAAAATGTTTTCCTTTTAGCGATCAAGTGATAACAAGGAAATACAGCAAACGACACCGCGCTAATATTTTTTCATTACAGAGTTCTTTATGTGCGCTGTTGGGAAAACTTTCCTGCCAGACTAACGATCCCCTGCTCCTCGTTGCTAGAAGCCTCAAGGAAACGCAGCGGTGTTGTTACTGAGTGTCGCTTATGAACTTAGACGATGCGAAACTGGTGACGAAAACAGAAAACGGTAATTGGAAATTCAGGCGGCTTCTGGACCAAGTTGGGTGGGGTGGAAACTTATCCCACGAGAGAGTAGCAATTGATTGAACAAGAATTTGGTAATTTTTTCGTTCAAACTTCGTTTGCCAAAGTTGCAGCTTCGGGGCCTGTTGTTGCCACTCACGAACACACAGTGGGAGGGTTTCAAGGTTTTCTGGTATGCAGAAGGTGATAATGTGCCTAGAGACAAAGAAGAGCTGGCGGGATAGCAAACCGAAAACGTGTATTTATAAGTCATTCATTTGGCAGCAGATATGGGCAGCTTCCATTAGTTCGCTGTAGAGAGATTTAATATTTTATTGTAACCTTCAAAATGTAATTTCTTAAATTAACTCCAGGTTTAGTTTCATATAAGTCATGAGAATATTTGAAATCCGATGTCAAATCTATGTATATTGGAATATTTGAGTGTCAAACACTCAACACTCGCCCTGAAATGTATATATATTTTGATCTTGGCATTTTTAACTCTGACACTACTGACATGTGGGAATCCTAATTTCTTTTTTTGAACATAAAATTTCGTAATTTTTGATGCTATAAGTCTGAATTACATTTTTAAAATTTCGGAATCTGGAAGCCTGGAGCTTAGATTATTTTGAAAATCCAGTTGATTGAAAAATTTTGAATCTCAGAATATCTAGCTCCCGAAATGCTGAAATTTTGCTTCACAAATCTGCTAATCTTGTTATCTCGGAATCTAGGAGCCGTCAGTTTTCGGAATTTTAACGTAGAATTTCGTCTTGCTTCAGTAAAAATTGACCATGGAATGAAACGACAGAATTAAAGATTACAAATGCTCTTAAATTTGTTACCACTGAACGGGTTATAGTTATAGTTCAACCAATCGCTTGCCCGCAATGATGCAATCCAAGCACAGACGACGCAAGATGATAAAATTTTATATAAGCAAACTCTCAGTGGGAGAGGAGCCTTGTAGAAAACAAATTGGTAGAGAAAACGAATCATTTCTTCGTTATTTTCTATCGTCAACGTTTTCGTAAATGGTAATATTAACTACTTCAATTAAACGTTTTCTGAGTTCAATGAAGCGCCAAGCATGGAAATTTTCACTCACTAGCAATATTTAATGCTAATGTGTTCTTTGATTCATCAAGTATCGTTTAATTATTTCCGCTCGCGTACAAGTGTTCCATAGAAACGCTGCTGATTGTTTTTCGCTTCTAAGAGTTCTGAGTACCATAGAAGGAGACTGAATGATTCAAACACGATAATATTTATTGTATCCAAGTTCACACGCATTTAACGGTATCGCGAGAACCTTTGAGATATTATCGCCAGTGATACAAAATTATGAATCCAAATGAACGTTAGATTGCGTTCAACTGCTTTCCTACCGAAACAAGTAGGTATCATCAAAGCTTACGGAAAAGATAGCATGGTGCATTAGCATGTGATATTTAAAATCACTAAGAATCATCGCGGTATATCACGGCGAAAGCACAACGTGGAGTAGCCGAATTACGCCTGCAAGCAACCAACATTTGAAAGAATCGTTTCGATCGCTTGAGTGCAATCGTATACGATTCTTTCGTGAAACACTCGCTATATGTAGCTCGCTCCACCTAAAGCATGCAATACTGAAACAAAATCATCAAAGAAAGCTACCATATATTTCTTTGCTATAAGTTGTCTCTTGCATGCGTGAGAATGTGTAACTTTTAAGGTGAAACGGGACGTGGTCGCGATCAACTCGAATTTTGCAATCTAATTCTCTCTTGATTTATGAAGACTACGTCATGAAACTTTGATCAATTGTTTTAACAACTGTTGTATACCTGAAGTAGCGATTTGAGTGCTGTTTATTTAGTGGAAGCCGAATTTTTTACGATCAAAATACAATAGTAAAAAGTAGGAGGGTGGTATTCAAGACACGACCGCATGACGTTGACTACCGTATTCTTATGAAAAAAAAAATATATTCCATTAAAGCAAATAGTAGAGGGAATTGCAACGCTTCTTTTACAAAACTTCTGTAACAAAATTTCGAGGCACTAAAAGTTACCAGCTGCCGATTATTCTCGTTTACTGGTTAGTCCGTCCAGAATTCCAGCCATTTTAGTATTTTGCAGTAGCCATTTATTACTAACAGCCACCAGCATAACGGGTGAAACCGGCACGAGATGACCGGTACTATTTTGTCTTTCCTCCTTTTAGCTGCTAACACCGAGCATCCGTATGTATCCGGTACGGTTTAATAATGAAACTGATGGGGTGAAATGTTCGAACGTTACGTTTTATACCAAGGCTTCGTCAGATAATTAGAAAAAAGAAGGGGCTACATAGATGATGGAATGGTAGAGACAAATGTTTCTTGAAAGCTGCGCCGGCCGCTGTCGTAATATTAACACCAACACAAACATGCATTTTTGCAAGGTTTTTTCCGCTAGCAGCAGCATTTGGTAAAACAGAAAATTCAATTAGCCGCTTCTGTACCAAAATAGAAGTTCAACATGCTGATTTACGTTTGTGACTACAAATTTGTGGAGAACAACCTAAAATGGCCAAATATCACCCGAAACTTAAACCAATCATTGAAAATAGAGAGAAATGAAAAGGAAATATTACTAAAATTCGTCGCTTCAAATCGAAATAAAAACCTTCACAATCCACAGTGGTTCAGAACGTCGAATTAGCGATTTTGTGCAAAAACCGCTGTTATTAGGTTTGTAGTACTTTAAAAAGACAGTTTGTGTTTGGAAAGCCGCTTCTTTTTGCAAAACAAAAAATAGACTGGTCTATTTATTATCACATATACCGATTATTTATCACATATAACTTTCTTGCAGAGAAAGATACAATTCTGATTTTTTTCAGGAGAGCTGTAGGTCTACTTATTTTGAACTGCTTTGTCGAAGAAAGCTAGTCTTTATCTTGGATGCTTTCCTAAATTTTAAATTTTTTTGTTTTGATCTTATCAAAACGCAGTCTTAAAACAACTTTTAGAGATTTTCAAGGCGCCCATTTTCATTTCCTCTGAATACTTGAAAGCGCTATTCAACGCCCTTTTCGAATGTTTGTATCTAGCAAAACAGCAGACACAAACTAAAACTATTATTTATGTTTGAAAGGTCGAACTTCTGTGCAATCAAGTGTATGCCCTAACCTACTGCAAGAAGTACATTGACAGAAAACAGGCTCTCGTGATTCTACGTTAACCTTACGGTCGTGTCTCATACACAACCTCTTGAACTTTTCAATCCTCAAATTTAAAAACCATAGAGTCTGTATTGGAATGATGGAGTCTTGCCATCTTGAAGACTTGAATTTAGGAGTCTAGAAGTCTAAATCTGAAACCTGGGATTTCGAGATCTTGAAATCTTGAGACCTGGAAGGCTCACGCTCCAAATCCTGAAAAAAGAAATATCTTAAAGGCTTACAATCTAGAATCAAGGAGTCTTAAAATCTGAGTATCTTATATGTATTGATGAAATCTCAAGATTTTGAATCATGGATTCCATGGATTTAGGGTTCTTCATTTTATAAAGCTCGGAATCTCCACTTTTTGAAGTCGTTTTTTTTTTCCTTGAAGGAGACTGAACCACTTACGCTAAGTGCGTATGAGCAGGTTCATCACTAAGTCATACATAATTCGAAGTTTAGAATCTTAAAGTGTAAACATATTTGAATCCTGAAATTTGACGATTACGTTTTTTTTTTTTTTTTTGAAACAATGAATCAAGAAATCTAGGAATTTCACGACCTTGGATTTTAATATAAAAAAAACTTAGAATTTGAAACTTAGTAATCTCGTAATCTAGAAATTTTTGAATATTACATATAAAAAACCGAGTCATGAAGTTAAGAATTTCAGGATTCTTGGTTCCTTAGGTTTCTGACCTGTGTGGTTGTAGAGACTCTAAGGTTTTTGGAAGAATTTTTTGGAAACAAATTTTTTAGCAAAAAGCGATTCCGAGATAAGCCTAATTTTCACGCTTCTTCCGAAACCATTCCTGCCAAGACCGCAAGGTCCACTCACTCCACAATAGATCATGGAGTCTTGCAATCTTCGAATCCTGGAGTTCTAATTTTCGGTATACAGGAAAAAAATAAAAATTGAATCCCAAAGTCCTGAAATATTCGAAGTTTTGATATTTTAAAGGTTTGTAATCTAGAATCTTAAGTCTCGGAGTCTTAAGATCCGAGAATCTTATATTTTTGGAATCCCAAGACAAATTCCACGAGTCTCAAAATATTAGGTTTCTGCATACAAAAAACCGAATCATGAAGTATAGAAATTCAGATTTCTTAGATCTTTGGGTTTCCGGTTTGTTGACTCTACGATTTTACGATTTTTAAAAATTAGAATTTAAGAATTCTTTAGAATTAAATTTTTATTGACAAAAACGTTTTGAAACGTTTCTTTCTTCCAGGACCTACAAGGTCCACTAAATCCTTTATGTCCTGTATGTTCTATTTTTCTTATTAGTCATTTCTACCAATCTGTCCAATTTGTCCTATCTGCCCTGTCTGTCTTTTTATGTCAGAAGCCATGGATCATGGAGTCGTGCAAACTTCGAACCTTGGAGTTTGGAACTTCGGCGCCCAGGAGTAAAATAGAAATCAAATCCCAAAATTCTAAAATGTTTCGAATCTTAAAATCTTTAAGGCTTCTAATTTAAAATCTTGGAGTCTTAAGATCCGAGTATATTATATTTTTGGAATTCCATGTCAATTTGATGTCAATGTCGAAACAAACGAACCTTGGATTCTTGGAATCCTAAAGTGTTGTATACAGAAGCCAAGAAATCTTAGAACATAAGAATTCTGAATATGTTAAAATTTTGCAATCTACAATCTAGGAACCCCAAAACTCAAGAATCATCGGTTTTAGAAGTAACAGATGTTGCTGATTGGATTCCGTTAATTTTGGATTCTTGGAAACTCTCTTAGAATGCGGGAACTTTGTTATCTCATAATCTAGAAATTTTAAAATCGTGCATTTAACTGTCGGTCAATTAACCATGTACGAAGTATTGAATTTTCGGATTCTTGGATCTTCAGCTTGCTGGTCCATTGACTCTAAGACAATTGCATTTTTGGAATCTAGGATTCTTGCCTATCTGTATCTAGAAGTAGCGATCGAAATATCTCAATAGAACTTCTTTTTTATTTTTCCACATTAAATAGAATCTTAGAACAAATTTTTTACCAAAAACAGTTAAAATCTTAATTTCATTCTTCTTTTTCAAAAACTTTCCTGTCACGATCGACAAGGTCCACTTTTTTGTCTTGTTAGTTCTATTAGTCCTATCTGTTTTTTTTTCTGTCATTTCAAACCAGAAACCCAAACGTGCCAAATCTTAAATGCTTTGAATTTCATCGGTATCTTGCGAGCTTTATCCGATCCTTAAAAATTGGGAATCTCAAATTTGATAATTTTGGAATCTCGGAACTATAAAATCTCGAATCCTGAAGAGATTGTATATTTTAATTTTGGATTCTAGAATTCTGGCAATACTGACATATACGAAACAGGATATCTCTAAATCGTATTACTGTAAAATCTCAAAATCTTCCATTTATGAAATTCTTAAATCATATAATTAGAAAAAATAATCTGGACTCTTTACCGAAATCATGGACCCTACAAGCTTGGAATCCTGGAGTCGTGAATTTCAGCGTTCAGGAATAAAATAAAAATAAATCCCAAACTCCTGGCATATTTGTAATCTTGATCTTGATCTTGATGGCATGTTAATTATAGATTATATGGGTAATAATAGGGGTGTAGAGATCCAAGAAGCTTATCTTTTTTGTAATCTCAAGAAGTTAAACTATTCGATTCCATTAATCTTGGATTCAGAAGCCACAAAAACATGAAGTTAAATCATTATTTAATTCTGAAAACACAATTTTAAACAACCTTAAAACCTCGGCAACTTGAAATCAGAAATAATTGAAAGCTTAAAGCAATCAAAGAATATTTAAACTTTGAAACCCTGAAAATTTGGGTTTTTTTTTTGATATTCAAGGTAAAAAAAAACTCCAAAAATTCCAAGATTTTAAATTTGGATTTTGCAACATTCAAAACACGAACTTTAAAATCATAAACCTTGGAATACTGATAGATCAGTTTTATAAACTGGAATTTTGACATCTTGCATTTAAAAATACTCGGCGCATCGAAGTATTGGGTTTCGAGATTTTTGGATCTGTAGGTTTGACATCTTTTGACGCCACAACTCTTTTCCTGCCTATCTGCAGAGCTTGATATACAAGCTGCCATGTATTAAATTTTAAAGATTATAAATCTCTTAAGAAGATTCCTAAGCGCCAAATTATGTTTTGCAAATTAGTAAATAAATCATGGAGTCTTTCAAAGTAGGCAGTGGATTTCTTAAAACTCTTCAAATCGCTAGGAGCAAATGGAATTTATCCAGTACTTTTACAAAAAAGTAAGGATATTTAAGTCCCCATTTCGGATAGAGATACTGTTGACTAGCATTAGACTAAGCTACATTACTGGTAAATGGCGAAAAGTCCACGAGTCCCAAAGCATACAGACCAATGAGATCAAAATCTGTCATTCGTAAAACGAGGAAATCCTTTTTTTTTTTCGGAAATTCGGAAATCCCAAACTCCTGGCATATTTGTAATCTTGATCTTGATCTTGATGGCTTGTTAATTATAGATTATATGGGTAATAATAGGGGTGTAGAGATCCAAGAAGCTTATCTTTTTTGTAATCTCAAGATGTTAAACTATTCGATTCCATTAATCTTGGATTCAGGAGCCACAAAATCATGAAGTTAAAGCATTATCCAATTCTGAAAACACAATTTTAAACAACCTTAAAACCTCGGCAACTTGAAATCAGAAATAATTGAAAGCTTAAAGCAATCAAAGAATATTAAAACTTTGAAACCCTGAAAATTTGGGTTTTTTTCGATATCCAAGGTAAAAAAAAACTCCAAAAATTCCAAGATTTTAAATTTGGATTTTGCAACATTCAAAACACGAACTTTAAAATCATAAACCTTGGAATACTGATAGATCAGTTTTATAAACTGGAATTTTGACATCTTGCATTTAAAAATACTCGGCGCATCGAAGTATTGGGTTTCGAGATTTTTGGATCTGTAGGTTTGACATCTTTTGACGCCACAACTCTTTTCCTGCCTATCTGCAGAGCTTGATATACAAACTGCCATGTATTAAATTTTAAAGATTATAAATCTCTTAAGAAGATTCCTAAGCGCCAAATTATGTTTTGCAAATTAGTAAATAAATCATGGAGTCTTTCAAAGTAGGCAGTGGATTTCTTAAAACTTTTCAAATCGCTAGGAGCAAATGGAATTTATCCAGTACTTTTACAAAAAAGTAAGGATATTTTAGTCCCCATTTCGGATAGAGATACTGTTGACTAGCATTATACTAAGCTACATTACTGGTAAATGGCGAAAAGTCCACGAGTCCCAAAGCATACAGACCAATGAGATCAAAATCTGTCATTCGGAAAACGAGGTAAAAAATAATAATCCAGATATCAAACAAGCATATTTGAAAAGTGGAACAATAAATTCCAGTTTGCCTATCAATCCACTTAATCAACTGAAACAGAACTTCACACGTGGGTTTCAAAACTAGAAAAATCGGGTATGCTTCCCACAAATCTATTAGGAATTTTTATTTATCATATAGGACAGTTTAGGTGTGATGTTTTTCAAAAAGTTTGCGAATAGTTAACTCAATTAATAAAAATCCATATGGGACAATTTTGCTTTTAGGGGTAGTAAATGTTTGTCCTTCTGAAGCAGTCATCAGCCCATTTACAACAAAGGTATGATATTGCGACTCTTAAGTTGAGAGAAACACAGTGGAAGCTATCCAAGCAAACCTACGTTGTATGTTCGACCAAAAATTCAATTTAAACGATCATCTGGAGTATGCAATTTCAAAAACATAAAACGAGGGTTAATCAATGGATATACTCGGCAATAGTGAGACCAAGAGTAACTTACGCTTCGTTAGTGGGATGGCCTAGAATTAAACAGATATTAGTTCAGAAAAAGTTAGATAAACTACAACGCCTGGCATGCTTATCAACAACTGGAGTGATGGCCAGTGTACCATTCAAAGCCTTAGAAGCCCTTTTATATCTTCTACCCTTGCATCAATATCTACAACTTGAAGCAGAAAAAGGTGCTCTCAGGCTCAAATGTGTTAAAACTTTCCAGGAATGGAATCTTAAGATCTTATTTACGGATCCTCAAAGATTATACATCTAAAATAGGCGAATCTAGTCTAAAGCAGGGATAACGCGACCAAGAATTAATATATCAATTACAATGGGAATGTGGCCCACAGTTTTTCAAGCTAAAAACATATGCTATTTTAACGTTCACAAATATATACTTGGATAGGAAATATAGGCATACCAATGTATCTGAATTTCCTAAGATATTCTATCAGCCCTCAATGTACTTCAATCTACTTCTGAAGTCATAAATAATTAGGAACATGGAATCAAGTGATATCCTGAACCCTAACATTTTTTCAAAATTTTGAGCTATGAAATCTAAGAACTTCAAGGTTTTTAATGTGAATCCCTAGTAATGAAGACTAACAATGTAAAATCATGAAACTTAGAATGTTGAAATTTTTTAACTCATTGAACCTTGAATTTTGAAAATCTTACATACCTATAAAAATCGAAAACTCGAAGTACTAAATTGCGGGATTCCTGAGTTCTTAGGATTTCTACCTCAAGACTCGCTTGTATTTTTGGATCCTTGAATCCGTGTCTATTGTGAAGTACCCAAAAATTAGTTTACGAGACTATGTAGTAGTTTCATTTATTAAGAACTTAACATGCCAATTTTCGGCCTGCGAAAAAGAAAATAAAGCATTATATGTTTTACATTGCTATCGTCGCGAAAACAACAATTCCTTTCTGTTTTACTGCTCTGCAGTCTGCTTTTCAATCCGTAACGTAATGAAAATACTCTAGTTTGCTAAAATATCAAGAAGTAGCCAAGCAAACGGTATCAAAAATTCTGTTTTAGCTTGTATACTATATTTTTGACGTAGGACTACGTCTAACCGCACTATATCGAGATACATTCTGCGGAAACTGAAACCAAAGTGTAACGTTGGAATGAAAGATTTCAAACGATAATGCTGATGTAACCACATGATGGATTACAATAATCAATATGTCGTTGGATTGTTGAAATGATGGACAATTTTGTGATTCCTCAGTTATCACTATCATTTCATTGTTTAACAGTGAAAATTTAATAAAAGTTTCAAGGTCGAATTTTCACGAACAATGTACCAATCACATGCGAGAACCCCTGGCACAGACTTCATGAATAGACACCAACTGGTTGCTGTGATATGCCGTATAGCAGTGGCAAAAAAATTTTGACAGAATCTCCCCGTCCCAATAGGTCAACTTACGTTTGCTTCTATGAGCCTAGACTATATTGATGTCTTGAAGGTGAAGCTTTTTCGGAAAGTTCGTAACCACCTCCACTATCAGACAGTTTCACGTTCTGCTGTCAGAATGTTATTAAAACTGATGTCTTGATGGAAAACACGCTGGCACAGACAACAGTACTGCACCGAGCAATGTATGAATAGAGCGCTGGTCACTCGTCGTCTCTCAGTACAGTAGAACTCGATATCCATTTGGGTGCAGCCAAGCCAAGTTTAGACTACATTGCCGTTGTCGACGCACAGTGGGGCGTGTTGGGTTAACGCGTAGGTATCGTTTGGCGATCTGGAATACAATCGAATTGCCGTTTGAATTGTCTTCTTCTTCTTCTTGTTTCGTACATGTAGTAGCAAATATCAGGATTCAATATGATTATTCGCAAAATACGCTGCGCCACCGGGGAACGCAAAATTCTGTACGTGTCGGTAGAGGCAGATAGCAGGGTATATAAATAAGGTTAATTGTACAGATAAAATGCGTTGTTATTGTTTATTAACTCTACATTCTGTTTTTCTCATGTCCATTTTAAATTATCTGTGAATAACATTTTTGTTCAAAAACTGTAATTTTGTATCGTTATTTTTTCCACGAACTTGTAATTGCAGGAAAATTTTATTATGTGACATCTTTGCCGCTTGGTGATTGGAAAGTGAGCCAAAACAAAAAATAAATATTGTTTAATTTCTACTAAATCGTACTCAATTTAGGTCTGTATAGTAGCTTGCCTTTTCACGTATTGAAGAAAATTGACTGTATTAGAATGAAAGATATTCATCAATGTTAAAGAGAATATTTTTTCTTCTAAAATAGAGTGCTGCAAATAAATAATCAAAATACAGACGCCGTTTGATTTTGCCAAACACGACATGTCAGAATTTGCCAAAAATGAACGGTTCTCTTTTCATAACGTTTTTTCATAGATATTTCCACTAATGAACTAGTTTTAGTTCCAAGCTTGAATTGTGGCCGATGACCTAGATACTTGATATTACTACACTGAAAATATTTTTTCGTTATTCTTTGCACGCACATTTCGTAAACATGAGATTTGTAGATTGTACAGTACTTTTGCTGGTTGTATAGAACATTCGTACTGCAAGTTATTGAATAGAATTGCAACTTTACGCATAATTTGTACAATTCACGAATGTACTTTCATACGAACGTGGATAACAACGAACAAAAAAACGGAAGCACGAGTATTTACTTGAACGAAATTTTTGTGTTTTGTTATTTTTGATTTCGTATAATGTACATGTTATTGCGTATGCTTACTAATTTTTCATACTATTTACATTATGCAGCGTTTGTTTGTACGATTGTTTGGCTTCATTTCTTGAACCTTTACATTATGCAGCGTTCTTTATACGAGTTATTTGTGTAAACTTATTAATTTTTAGTACTATTTACATAATGCGACGTTCTTTGTACGAATTACTTGCGTGAGCTTACTAATTTTTCGTACTATTCACATTATGCAGCCTTTGTTTGTACGATTGATTGCGTTTATTTTTAAAACCTTTCGTTACGTATACGAATATGATTCTGTAACCGTTTTGACAGTTCTGACAAAAGTACCTTTATATTTATTACGCAAAATAAAATAAATAAAACATACGTTTTCGTGGAATTAACTAAAATATATTTTCAGTGTACCCGAGTAATTAGACTTAGTACTGCTTAGATCATGATCATTATACATATAACCGGCACATGTTCCGGTCATGTTCCAGGAACCGTTTTACCAATTCCGGTCATTCGCTTTGGCAACATAAAGAACCAAAATACTTTTCTTTCGGAGGATGTTGAGCTTAAATTTGTTGAAATAATCAAGAAGACTAAAAAATGTGTTTAGACATAATCGCTCGTTTTGGCACATGTGTGCCAAAATCGAACCGTGCTAGAAGTAAAACGAGCTCAAATCAAACAAAGCCTCAAAGGGAAATATAAAACTATTGTAGTCCTACGTCAACTATCACGGATACCACCCTCCTACTATTTATCTTCGCAGCTGTGACACCAGTTCCCTTTTCTCACTTCCATGTATCTTGTGTCGGGGCTCCTACGTGCTAGTACAATTATAGTCTCATGAGCAAAAAAAACGCTGTGACTCAGCTGGTAAACGAGAAAACAAAAACGTTTTGCTACGAATAGTTACACTTGGATTTCCTTTACTTTTAATAAATGCAAGCTGACCCACCCACAATAATGCGGGCTGCTGTTCCAACGAAACGTTATGTAAACATCAAAATTCAGGCATCCCATCATTTGTACAGCTCGTAGAAACCAAAAATCATGAATTTACTTTCCCTGCCCTCGATGGTCTCGAGACTCGAGAGAAATAAACGTTTCATAATGATCGAAGCCATCACATTTCGACAGTGTATGAAATTCCATACTTTGCAAGTTTGCAACATATTAATGATGATCCTTACAATTTTCGGCCACTCTTCCGTAGCAAATCAATCGGACCACTTTACTTCCACCCCACTGAACATCATCAATCAAACATCTGGCTGTTGAATTCAGGCGTCCGATGACCAGTTCCAATCATCATCCACCCATCATCCGGATAAATCACCATCAATTCAACTCTAGGTTATTCACTTTTTTCACTATTGTCACATTCCACCTGGTACCACCCATTTTCTGGTGTTTCCACCACCCACAAAGGGGCACCTCTTTATCCTTGAGGCACCCGATCCCGCACTCTGCACACACAATGGAAATTTGTAATCCTCTTTTCTCTCTTGTTTGATTCGTTATCGGATTGACTCAAAGATTTTGCACTATTTCACGGCCTAAGCCTAGGTCACCTTCTGCTGTCCGCCGCTCGGGGTCCAAGCGCAGGAATCCTTTCACCCTCGCTCACACGTCTTTCGGCCAACCGGCAGCGGAACAAAGGTTTCACCTGAATGCGCCATCGTCGAAAACGGACACATCACGTAGCTACGCACCGCCGAATTCGCAGCCAAACCGTGGCAGACTGAAGTGAATCCTGCTGGGTGACGTCCACCGACTGCTGGCAGCCTCAGCTCAGCATCAGCATGCTCGCTCTTGTTTCGCGTCACCACCGGAACCAGTGTGACCGATAAACAATGAATGAACTGGGTGCTCACGGGTGACTCGCGGGTGAGAAGTCATCGTGGCTACGTTAGTTCATGCTCAGGAAAGTGCACCTGAATTACGCTACGGTTGGGTGGGCTTGCCACAGAGTGGCACCATACTCTTGAAGCAGAGGAAATAGGTCAACGGTTTACACTGCCGACCGGAAACGAGGCGGATGTGCTCAAACTGTCCGGAAATGGTTAGAAGTAATGATAATAACTAAATACTGGCAAAATCGGAATGATACAGTAGAATTCTTTAGCCGCTTTGTTTGGTTAATATTAGTTAATCACTAATGTCTGATTCGTTTTAAAGTTGATACGCACTTGTTAATTAACTTCGGTATTGATTCGATTATTACTTTCACTTTGCTCTTATAATATTGTTATTTTAAGCTTAACGCAGCTCTGAATCGAAAGTTTGGATTTCATACCTAATAAATAGACTTAGATTCGACGGTGTTCCGGCATGTTCTTAGTGTCTTGTAAAATGAACGAATTTATATCTGAATTTAACAATCAGTTCTAATGAATTTCGAGCGATTCCTCCTCTCAGTCCTTGATTTAAAGAACTGTTTTTTAATAGCATTGGCCAATACAGGTGTGGTTTCAAAAAGCTCAAACTAGAAAAATCGAATGACTTAGTTGGATCCTGAAACAGCGAAATCATATCGTTGACAATTAAATTACATTATTATTATTATTACTTATTTTTAATTCATCTGACAAGTTATCAAGCAATGGAACGCGTGAGAAAATATGCTTACGTAATTATTGAACGGCCCCTAAGAAGCTTTTATTAATTTACTACATCAATGAAATAAAATTACGGCACATTTTAGGATACTGGTAGTTGCTTAGGTTTCTTGACACTAAACCTCAAATATATCCAACAGTTCTTGCAGGTTTTGCCAGCCGGAAAATCGGTCAACGACCATTAAAATTCTAAGATCATCAGCATAGAACACGTCACATCTTCCTCTAAGGCGGGCTGTGACATCATTTATAAACAAAACGAAAAGGAGCGGTCCAGGATTACTTCCTTGGGGAACGCCGAGAGTGTTTGTAAATAGTCGGGATGTGTAGGATCCAAGTTTGACACTTAGGCTCCTATCACTTTGGTACGATTACAAATCATTTAACCAGGTCTTTGCAGACACCCATTCTAACGAGTTTGTGGAGTAATATTCGATCGTCAATTTTATGAGATACAGTCTGAAGTGAAACAAAGCAAGTTAGTTGCCACATAACGACCAGGATAAAAACCATGTTGACCACTGGAGAAGCTATTTTTTGTGTGAAACAGCAGGTGATCACTGAGAATCATTTCAAATAATTTCGAGCAGACGCTTAGTGATGTTTTTTTTCTGTATGGACTTCCTCACTGCGACCAAAATCGTAGATCTATTGTGAGATATGCCCGGGTGTCTGCTGTATCCCGCACTTCTTTTATTAGTCACACCGCTATTGAGAAGTGGCATGCTTATTATTATTGTTTATCAGTGCTTGTGTGTAATGTGATACTCTTCCTTTTACCCGCTTACTGTTCTACTATACCGATGCTCGTTCCTCTTGCCAAATATCACCAATTATAATTCCCTGGAGAAGTGTCGTAGTACGTCCTTCTTGCCAGTTTTATTAATAAAAGGGACTTATGAACTGTTAAGAGAAAGTCACGCAAAGGTGTTATAGATTTCAGCGTAAAGGAAGGGTAAGTGGTGGGGAGCCTGAGAATGAACCCATACTTCAAGTCTCCAGTTTTGACATCGAATGGCCTGATTCTACTAACATTCGAACCCACGACCATTCGCTTGACAAAGCGGACTTTGTAACCTTGCGGCTACGCAGCTCCCCAGTGATGTTATACCTCGATAGTTACGAACATCTTGTCTGTTTCCTTTTTCATGTATCAGAGAAATATGAGAGTTTTTCCAAAGAGCTTAGAATCTGCCTGGCTGTAAAGACCAATTGAATATTTTTACCAATGGATTGGCAAGCTCACTCATGCATTTTTGGAATACGATAGCAGGGGCTCCACATTTTCGAAACAAAACAATGAAACTGAATATTTCGCGCAGTCATTTCGATTCGAACAGCTTTATTTTCATTTCGTTCCTTTCGGATACTGCTATCGAATCACTTCTTTTTTTCTTTCCCGTCCGGTGTTCATCGCGTCACGCAAGTCCCGATCAATTTTATGGAGATTCCTTTTGCTGTTAATAGCGCCCCATAGCTACTTCGGGTTGTGAGCGTCCTCCGTTTCTTATCGTCACGATTTTACTTTCTCCCTCTTCCCTATATATGCGTGAAGTACTGTATGGAATGGTTTTCAACGGAAAGCGACGGGTCAAAGAGTCACTATAACCTGATAATTGTCAATTGGAAATGACTTTCTCAGGCTCTCGGTTATCTTAGGAACGTCAGCCGAAATCATTTTTATTGGGATCGGAAGCGGCGAGTAAAGCTTCATCAGTACACGCAAAAGTTATAGTGTGCGTAACCAGATCATTTATGAGCTCTTTTAGAGCATTTGATGATCTATCTTGGAACCATTACAACGCATGTGCGTTGGGCATAACGCATTTGATGCTCTAGCTCCGAACCACTTCGCTTAGAACGATTTCATCGGTGTTTATATCGTTGCAATGATTTGTAGTGGTATTGGTAACGTTTTTCAGGAGCCTGCTCTAGTTGATGCAGTGTATACAGCATTGGTTGCTGATAATTGAGGTACTTTTAAGTTTATTGAAATATCACCTGATCGATTCATTTTCAAGAACCAGATCATTCAAAAACAATATTGAAGCAACAATAATTAGAGAAGACATTGGATATGTTAAATTTTGCATTTAACTATGATGTTAAACAGTAACATTAATCGCTACAGTCGACATACTTGTTTGTCGACTGTGGCGATTAATTCTGTAAATTTATCGGCTTACTGTTTATGTTGATACCGATGCACATAAATTAAGCAAAAACATGTATGAACATCACGTAGAGGAAAATGAATAATCATCAGTTAATACATTTAATTATCGCCTCACTTATTGAAAGTTTAGACAAATAAAATGATAAAGCAATGGCAAAAAACACTAATATGTTTACATATATTCTGCAAGTAAGAATGTTTCCATCCAACATTCTAAGTTTTCTCGATACAGATTTATCGGCCCAAGATACAGAGAAACAGATTTTTTCAAAAAAAAATACAGGTATAAATGTGGCAACCCTGCTTACACCACAGCTGAGCGGGAGAAGAGTGGTGAATCTCTCTAGAGAGAATGCATAGCAGAACGCCGCGCGGAGTACACTGCTGAGATCAATTCGATATAATTCGAAGAGCAAACCAGCGTGACGTACGGCTTGATTTTTTTTTCCAGTTTCGAGATGCGTAGTAAACACCGTTGTCTACTTCCCTACCTGGGTATATGTTTCTCTCCCAAAGCACGTTCTGCAGTGATCTCTGTTGTGTTTAAGCGTATTGTGATTTCGTGTGAAAAAAATCACACCAGTTTGCTATCTCTCTGGAGAAATATTTCAGCACGATTTGCTGCTCTCTTCAAGCAAGTGCGTCGCTTTGCTCAGTAGTGTGAGGCTCTGGTTGTAGTGGACGTGAATAACGGCGCAGAACGATTTGCCTTGCCGTGTAGTAATAATACACATTTGGATTTGAATCATGTCTATGTATTCCTTGTGCAGCTGATGTGTTATGCTTTCCACACATTTTTGTGCGTTAATAACGCAGACAATGTGTGAACTGAGAGGCTACAGTGGCTGCGTAAGACTTGAACTTTTGCGTGTAGTAGCAGTAACAGTTGTGTTGAAAACAGTAGAAACATTATCAGCAAACAAAACACATTTAGGGTAGGGAACATATTCTAAGCAGCTTTAGGAACCGCCTGTGTATTCAGACGAAATACTCGAAATGTGTTGGGTGAAACTCAAACAGTAGTCTATCAATTTGTTTGCTATCGTTTTCTCTGTCAGAACTTGTTTCCAGTTGGTAAAACTAAGTTAGCAAACTTTGACAATCCAATCACCCCGAACCTATTTTAAGCAGTTTCCATCTGTTTTGCAGGCGTTTTTTTTTTCAGCACCCGAAGTGGCTCCTGAACGGCTGCAATATAGATCGATTAGTTTCAAATGATGTATGTTCACAGATTTCTTTGTGATCAACGGTATTTCTTATATTCGTAAGACAGCTAAACAATCAAAGTTTTCGTTTTGATCATTGAAATTGTTGATATTGATCAAAATGCAGGAGTTTGAGGCCTGTTTTCTTCTACTGATTAAAATAGGCACTACTGCTTAAGCCGTTCCCTACCCTAATCAATGAGTCCACAAACTTTTTGGGTTTCACCGCAGATTTATTTGCATGTAAGTAACGTACTGTTTATACAATCGAGAGTTCAATCTACGGTACGATTAACTTACTTGCCTAAAATTGCTTCTAGAGAGCGGTATGCGAATTTTGCGATAGTGACGCTGACATGCTTTTATTTCGCGCTTTAGAACATACTCGCAAAGAAGGGTTTTTTCACGGGACTTTCTTGGTTTACGCTGGACAGGAACATTTGAATCTATAGTAGTAGCACCTCCACAAACCTCGGTACAGCATCGACGACGTCAGCTCTATCGGACATACTGTTGTAGTGTTACGCGGCTAAAAATTCCCTCAAGGCATTGAAATCAATGCGCCTAGAACCAAATCAAGGTGTATTATCATACGAGCATAAGGAAATGCGACTTATCCCCTTTAGAATTATATCATATCAATTCATTTTAAAGAAAGGAACAGCTGCTTCAACAACGGAACACTGCTCCAGGTTACAGAAAGGAAGATCGAGAATATTTCTTCAAGGATTGCTGATGCTGCAAGTTCATCTCAATTATAGACTATATTGTATCAATAAGTTTATGTCAATAAATTTAAATAACATTCATAAATTAACTCATTGAAAATGATATGGTGGCCCTGAAAAGGTTTACGGAAACACCCATATTGAAAGGTACTTTATCATTTTAGGTTATTTTCCTGTAACCAGAAGTCGCCACTTTGGATTTCATGGCGTCTAGAGTCGACCTCTTAGCATCATTCTTGTTCTAGAAATACCCATACTGGGTGGTGTTCAGCCATTTTAGGCTGTTCTCCAGAAACTGTAAGTTGCCACCTTGGATTAAAAAGATGTCTGAAATTGTCTTTTGGCTTCTGTGCATCATCCCGATCATTTTTAGCTGTTTTCGGGAGAAAAATTGGTTGAAATATTTGTATTTGTATTTGTATTTGTATTTGTACTTGTATTTGTATTTGTATTTGTATTTGTATTTGTATTTGTATTTGTATTTGTATTTGTATTTGTATTTGTATTTGTATTTGTATTTGTATTTGTATTTGTATTTGTATTTGTATTTGTATTTGTATTTGTATTTGTATTTGTATTTGTATTTGTATTTGTATTTGTATTTGTATTTGTATTTGTATTTGTATTTGTATTTGTATTTGTATTTGTATTTGTGTTTGTATTTGTACTTGTATTTGTATTTGTATTTGTGTTTGTATTTGTACTTGTATTTGTATTTGTATTTGTAGTTGTATTTGTATTTGTATTCGTATTTGTATTTGTATTTGTATTTGTATTTGTATTTGTATTTGTATTTGTATTTGTATTTGTATTTGTATTTGTATTTGTATTTGTATTTGTATTTGTATTTGTATTTGTATTTGTATTTGTATTTGTATTTGTATTTGTATTTGTATTTGTATTTGTATTTGTATTTGTATTTGTATTTGTATTTGTATTTGTATTTGTATTTGTATTTGTATTTGTATTTGTATTTGTATTTGTATTTGTATTTGTATTTGTATTTGTATTTGTATTTGTATTTGTATTTGTATTTGTATTTGTATTTGTATTTGTATTTGTATTTGTATTTGTATTTGTATTTGTATTTGTATTTGTATTTGTATTTGTATTTGTATTTGTATTTGTATTTGTATTTGTATTTGTATTTGTATTTGTATTTGTATTTGTATTTGTATTTGTATTTGTATTTGTATTTGTATTTGTATTTGTATTTGTATTTGTATTTGTATTTGTATTTGTATTTGTATTTGTATTTGTATTTGTATTTGTATTTGTATTTGTATTTGTATTTGTATTTGTATTTGTATTTGTATTTGTATTTGTATTTGTATTTGTATTTGTATTTGTATTTGTATTTGTATTTGTATTTGTATTTGTATTTGTATTTGTATTTGTATTTGTATTTGTATTTGTATTTGTATTTGTATTTGTATTTGTATTTGTATTTGTATTTGTATTTGTATTTGTATTTGTATTTGTATTTGTATTTGTATTTGTATTTGTATTTGTATTTGTATTTGTATTTGTATTTGTATTTGTATTTGTATTTGTATTTGTATTTGTATTTGTATTTGTATTTGTATTTGTATTTGTATTTGTATTTGTATTTGTATTTGTATTTGTATTTGTATTTGTATTTGTATTTGTATTTGTATTTGTATTTGTATTTGTATTTGTATTTGTATTTGTATTTGTATTTGTATTTGTATTTGTATTTGTATTTGTATTTGTATTTGTATTTGTATTTGTATTTGTATTTGTATTTGTATTTGTATTTGTATTTGTATTTGTATTTGTATTTGTATTTGTATTTGTATTTGTATTTGTATTTGTATTTGTATTTGTATTTGTATTTGTATTTGTATTTGTATTTGTATTTGTATTTGTATTTGTATTTGTATTTGTATTTGTATTTGTATTTGTATTTGTATTTGTATTTGTATTTGTATTTGTATTTGTATTTGTATTTGTATTTGTATTTGTATTTGTATTTGTATTTGTATTTGTATTTGTATTTGTATTTGTATTTGTATTTGTATTTGTATTTGTATTTGTATTTGTATTTGTATTTGTATTTGTATTTGTATTTGTATTTGTATTTGTATTTGTATTTGTATTTGTATTTGTATTTGTATTTGTATTTGTATTTGTATTTGTATTTGTATTTGTATTTGTATTTGTATTTGTATTTGTATTTGTATTTGTATTTGTATTTGTATTTGTATTTGTATTTGTATTTGTATTTGTATTTGTATTTGTATTTGTATTTGTATTTGTATTTGTATTTGTATTTGTATTTGTATTTGTATTTGTATTTGTATTTGTATTTGTATTTGTATTTGTATTTGTATTTGTATTTGTATTTGTATTTGTATTTGTATTTGTATTTGTATTTGTATTTGTATTTGTATTGTATTTGTATTTGTATTTGTATTTGTATTTGTATTTGTATTTGTATTTGTATTTGTATTTGTATTTGTATTTGTATTTGTATTTGTATTTGTATTTGTATTTGTATTTGTATTTGTATTTGTATTTGTATTTGTATTTGTATTTGTATTTGTATTTTGTATTTGTATTTGTATTTGTATTTGTATTTGTATTTGTATTTGTATTTGTATTTGTATTTGTATTTGTATTTGTATTGTATTTGTTTTGTATTTGTATTTGTATTTGTATTTGTATTTGTATTTGTATTTGTATTTGTATTTGTATTTGTATTTGTATTGTATTTGTATTTGTATTTGTATTTGTATTTGTATTTGTATTTGTATTTGTATTTGTATTTGTATTTGTATTTGTATTTGTATTTGTATTTGTATTTGTATTTGTATTTGTATTTGTATTTGTATTTGTATTTGTATTTGTATTTGTATTTGTATTTGTATTTGTATTTGTATTTGTATTTGTATTTGTATTTGTATTTGTATTTGTATTTGTATTTGTATTTGTATTTGTATTTGTATTTGTATTTGTATTGTATTTGTATTTGTATTTGTATTTGTATTTGTATTTGTATTTGTATTTGTATTTGTATTTGTATTTGTATTTGTATTTGTATTTGTATTTGTATTTGTATTTGTATTTGTATTTGTATTTGTATTTGTATTTGTATTTGTATTTGTATTTGTATTTGTATTTGTATTTGTATTTGTATTTGTATTGTTGTATTTGTATTTGTATTTGTATTTGTATTTGTATTTGTATTTGTATTGTATTTGTATTTGTATTTGTATTTGTATTTGTATTTGTATTGTATTTGTATTTGTATTTGTATTTGTATTTGTATTTGCGTATTTGTATTTGTATTTGTATTTGTATTTGTATTTGTATTTGTATTTGTATTTGTATTTGTATTTGTATTTGTATTTGTATTTGTATTGTATTTGTATTTGTATTTGTATTTGTATTTGTATTTGTATTTGTATTTGTATTTGTATTTGTATTTGTATTGTATTTGTATTTGTATTTGTATTTGTATTTGTATTTGTATTTGTATTTGTATTTGTATTTGTATTTGTATTTGTATTTGTATTTGTATTTGTATTTGTATTGTATTTGTATTTGTATTTGTATTTGTATTTGTATTTGTATTTGTATTTGTATTTGTATTTGTATTTGTATTTGTATTTGTATTTGTATTTGTATTGTATTTGTATTTGTATTTGTATTTGTATTTGTATTTGTATTTGTATTTGTATTTGTATTTGTAGTATTTGTATTTGTATTTGTATTTGTATTTGTATTTGTATTTGTATTTGTATTTGTATTTGTATTTGTATTTGTATTTGTATTTGTATTTGTATTTGTATTTGTATTTGTATTTGTATTTGTATTTGTATTTGTATTTGTATTTGTATTTGTATTTGTATTTGTATTTGTATTTGTATTTGTATTTGTATTTGTATTTGTATTTGTATTTGTATTTGTATTTGTATTTGTATTTGTATTTGTATTTGTATTTGTATTTGTATTTGTATTTGTATTTGTATTTGTATTTGTATTTGTATTTGTATTTGTATTTGTATTTGTATTTGTATTTGTATTTGTATTTGTATTTGTATTTGTATTTGTATTTGTATTTGTATTTGTATTTGTATTTGTATTTGTATTTGTATTTGTATTTGTATTTGTATTTGTATTTGTATTTGTATTTGTATTTGTATTTGTATTTGTATTTGTATTTGTATTTGTATTTGTATTTGTATTTGTATTTGTATTTGTATTTGTATTTGTATTTGTATTTGTATTTGTATTTGTATTTGTATTTGTATTTGTATTTGTATTTGTATTTGTATTTGTATTTGTATTTGTATTTGTATTTGTATTTGTATTTGTATTTGTATTTGTATTTGTATTTGTATTTGTATTTGTATTTGTATTTGTATTTGTATTTGTATTTGTATTTGTATTTGTATTTGTATTTGTATTTGTATTTGTATTTGTATTTGTATTTGTATTTGTATTTGTATTTGTATTTGTATTTGTATTTGTATTTGTATTTGTATTTGTATTTGTATTTGTATTTGTATTTGTATTTGTATTTGTATTTGTATTTGTATTTGTATTTGTATTTGTATTTGTATTTGTATTTGTATTTGTATTTGTATTTTGTATTTGTATTTGTATTTGTATTTGTATTTGTATTTGTATTTGTATTTGTATTTGTATTTGTATTTGTATTTGTATTTGTATTGTATTTGTATTTGTATTTGTATTTGTATTTGTATTTGTATTTGTATTTGTATTTGTATTTGTATTTGTATTTGTATTTGTATTTGTATTTGTATTTGTTTTTGTATTTGTATTTGTATTTGTATTTGTATTTGTATTTGTATTTGTATTTGTATTTGTATTTGTATTTGTATTTGTATTTGTATTTGTATTTGTATTTGAATAATCCATAAATAGTCTTAATGAATAAATAAACTAGTTAATCACATTTCTAAGTCTGGTTACAAAATACACAAAATTTACAAAATTCAAAGTACTCTTCAACATCAGTAAAACTACGAACACACGCTGTGAACGGTTCAATATTTCCAAACAAGGTACGGTGATAAATTGGTTGCAATAACGTCGTGTTTCGAAGAGATCTGTTTGGGATACGAAAATTCACCATTTGGAGTAGTCCAGGGGCATCAATTTCCCCATTTAGGAGCTTAGCGATAAACAATGATTGCTGTAACTTCCTTCGACGTTCAAGAGTATCTAATCCCAGTAGCCGGCACCTATCATAATATGAAGGTAAACTGTCGGGGTTACGTTACGGTAAGTTCCTTAGGGCCAAGCGAATAAACCGTTTTTGAACCCGTTCAATCCTAAGTCTCCAAGTAATCTGGTAAGAATGCCATATAATGACTGCATATTCTAAAATTGGACGTGCAAGTGCGCAGTACAAAGACTTCCAACAATGTGGGTCAGAAAAGTCCTTAGCAACCTTAGATACAAAACCCAGTTGTCGTGTAGCTTTCGATATCAATCCAGAACGGTGCAGATCAAAGGTCATTTTTGAGTCCAATAAAATTCCCAAATCAGTCTGTGCTGATTTGTCCAAAGGTCCTTTCTTCAAACAGCAATATATAATAAACCACGAGTTGGCCTATTTGAAACTGAAATTCATTATTCAGTATAACCACGATGTAAAGGATAATGACGATTCTGTGGTGCTTATGAATTTGTATTTACTCCGATAGCGAACTGATTGGAACTGACTCTATACGCTATTGCCAACTTCCTTCTTACTCCCTAGCTGCTAACGGTGTGCAAAAAGAGAGCTCTATTGATCTTGTTAGAAGAGACTCCTAACGAGAGCGATAACGGGCAATGTTTCCTGTCCAGCCTAGCTTAGATTTATCGTTTTTTGATTGTAGGATATTGGTAGGAAAATAGGGCAATGTGTTTAAATTTTGTACAATGATTGACTTAAATCTAATGCCGCTAACTCTAGTAAGTAATTTGCCGTCAATATGGTAATCGAACACTGTTGGTTGTAATTTACGATGAAATGAGATAACCTGGCATTTTTCAACACTAATAATCAGTTTGTTTCTGTGGCACCAGTCAACTAACAAACTTGAACAGGTTTGTAAACGCCAACAATGCTCCTGCGTTTGTACTATAGCATACAACTCTAAGTCAACGTTTATCCAGTATCAAAGCAGCGTCATTGAAATACAGAATAAATAGAAGCGGTCCGAGATTGCTGCCTTGTGGGACACCAGACTTATTTGAAAATGGCCGTGATACACAACCATCAATCATCAGTCGAAGTTCACGATCAGTTAGATGGGATTCCAACCAGGTCACCAGTTGAGTAGAAATCCCAAGCCGGGACAATTTGTGTAACAATATTTGATGGTTAATTTTATCGAATGCTGCCTTCAAGTCAGTATAAATCGTCCCGCCGATCGGTTTTGTAGTTTCCAAGCCTATATGGATCAGACAGACAGACAAAACTGCAGTTTTCACGACTTCACCTAATAGACGACTCTAACTTAATCTAAATTTTTACCAATTCTTGTGTCTTCATATTTTCTAGATTTTTTACCAATGGCACAGCAGCCCTGTATCCACAATTTCATTTGTACCTAAATTCCCATTTGAGTATGTTCAGTACCAAAGAGATGCTCAAAGGCGAAAATTCGACCTCAAAAGCCATTTAAAAACCCAAAAAGGCGACTTTCTGTGAAATTGCCTAAATTAACTTAATACCATCCAATAGAAATATTTCACAAACCGGAGTGAGACATCCAGAAATCGACCGAAATGAATACGGAATTTTAAAATGGCGACTTCCGGGTTCAGAAATAACATCCTTAATTGTCTCAAATCATCCGATATGCGTATATCCGAAATCCAAACGCCGTCAATCAACCCTAAATGTGTTATATAACAAAAGTTCACATCAATGGACAACGTAATCCTAATTCCTTAACAAAAAAAAACCCTAAATGTCATATGAAAATACAAATAAAAAAACGAAATTTGGTACCCGGATAACAATTCCAAATCCAAAGATGATGTTCAGAAGCCGGAAATCGATCTGGTTTGTTTCTAATTTATTTATTCGTGGAACGGATCACTAAAAATCACAATGTCTATTATTTTCAAATAAATAATAAAAACTTAAATATTTTCACCCAATAACTAGATTCATCAAATTTTATAAAATTTGAACAAATTTTCATGTTATTTGAAATGTTTTTAAAAAGGCGAATCTCACAAGAACTATATTGTATAGAATTGTTTGAAATTTTCACAGTTGGTGCATCTTGATTTTTAGTCCATAAAAATATTCTAAACTAAATCGACACTACAAAAAAAATGTACTCTTAGAACAATAAAATACAAGTATATATTGGCGAAAGTGAAAACAGATTAATTGAGGTTTCATAAGGTAAGCGACCTTGCGACTATTTTTTTCTGTTTCACCCTTAACCATCAAAAAAATTTTACTTTTTACTTGAGTATCGAGAGAAAATCTCAACAAAAAACGAATATAGCGAAACTTAATGAAAAACTCCAGCTCACTTTGCTATGCCAAATACGTGCGCAAAGTTTAGCTCAAATAAAAAAAAGCCGATAAAATATTAATGCATATTTTCAGATCATTCTGGTCGAAAGCGCTCGGAAGTAAAATGATTGGAAGCATCGAGACAATATAACAACTCAACCTATCTTAAGCACTGGATTATATATAATACTAGTCAAAGCTAGGGTAAATTAACCTATAGTGGACGTCTTTGCTTTATTAACATATAGAGGACCAACTGTCAGATTACCTTAATTTATCATAACATAAATCGGAATTTATAGATGTTTGTGATGCAGATTATTTGGATATGATGTTTCCAGATGGAAGTTTTCTGCGATTACCTTAAGTTTTCGGATAAATTGAGTTATACTGGCGAGTGGACCACTTTATGGTTTGCAATGGAAGTTATATAAAAATCAAATGGAGTTAAGTCGAAGAAATATTTAGACTTTTTTGAGGTAGGTTCCATTAAAGCAAGTACAATTGGAACATTTTTATATACAAAATTGATCTGTATCAAGATGCAAATTTTATAGAAGAAAAGCTTCGTACCTTCCTATATAGTGGACCACTCGTCAGATTAACTCAATTTCTCTTAACATCAATCGGAATTGGAAGGACGTGGTCCATCCGAGGTAGTTTCACCCTAAATGAAGCTCGTCATTCTGATGCAGATTAGCTAAATAGGATGTTTGGGATTTTAGAAAAGAGGTCCACTATGGGTTAAGTCACACTATTATTAACTTGTGTTCTTCAAATTATTATTATATTATTATTTTAGACATTTCGAACTCACTGATCTTGACACAATGTGCTGTAAACTACAACTCATTCCGGATTGGAGATAGTGGATCTCTTCTCTACCATGAGAGTGAGATGAACTGTAAACAAAAATTGTTGCATGTATGCGCTTGCCCCTCTTCAGAGGCGTCCTTGATGGGTGACTGTCACGTGCGTCCCATTGTCATCGCCAACGGTAACTCCTTACTATCGAGTGAACTTCAGGATCAATGCGCTGAACTTTAGTTTCTATGTTTCCGTCAAACCGGGACTCATTTGCTAGAGAATTTTTGTCCTTACTCTCTAATTTTGCACTCTCCGACTGTAGGTGCTATAAAGCTCCTTGAGCAAAAAAGCTCTGCTAGGTATCGGATAATCTTTTGCTAAAAACAGCTGGAAACATTCGGAGCAAATTCAACGAACCGAACGTAAGCGGATAACAAATGCCAATATATCCTGTTTCAATCGAATTGCATTATCATGCTTAATGCTTAAAGGATCAAATTGTAGTAGGAAAGTAAATATCTCTTACTTATCTTGCGGCCTTCCACATTTTACCTCCCGTTGATCCGAGCGACAGATGGACATTCGCAGATCAAATGGCAACCGACAACCAGGAGGAATAAATTATTCATAATATAATTACAATCGCTCAGTCACCTGTGGCACTCCAATTTCCATCTTCTGGCTGGCGTGATCATGGGCAGTTCAGGCTCGAGGCCAGCTGGACGTAGCAGAAGTAGAATATGAAAAACGAATGTGATCCACACACGGCGTGGCGTGTCAAGCATCCATCGCTTGACTGGGCGTAAGTGGGACTTGGCT
Organism: Wyeomyia smithii; assembly: GCF_029784165.1. Classification (NCBI taxonomy): domain Eukaryota; kingdom Metazoa; phylum Arthropoda; class Insecta; order Diptera; family Culicidae; genus Wyeomyia; species Wyeomyia smithii. The sequence continues at coordinate 4,244,315 of NC_073695.1, read as the reverse complement.
TTTAGGGTGATAAATTTGGCTCTGGAAACTGCGAATTTAGACATTATCTAACCATTGATTAATGTATATTCATCATATTACCATCTATTTGAACAATTCTTGAATCAAATGTAAAACTGTTTCAAACCTAGGTTGAATAAAACTTTCTCACAGCGAGTTGACATTTGTGGTAGAAATATTATGCGTTATGTGGACAGAACACTAAACACCTATGCTGGGGTCTAGCTCAGATACAAGGCCTGCGGTGGCAGACTAGAGAGCAGTAGCAATTTTCTCAAACGGTACGAAATCCACACAAATTAATAACACTAGAAACCATTATGAGGTGGTATGTGGTAGAAGCAAAGTGAACATTTCAGCAGAGACACTAATAGACTTTTGTGAACGGAACGCGGAACGCGGAACGCGTACACTGCAAACCACTTTTAGTCATTACCAAAATCCACCCACGGATTTTCCAATTTCATTAATAATAGAGCCAGTTCAGTAGAGCTTCGAGTGAAATTGGGTACATAACACTTTTCGTTTTTTTGAGTGTTTTCATAGAACATGTTCAACATAATAAAAGCTGGAATACTTCTGGCCCGTTCCAAGCAACCAAAACCGTTAATGACAATGGCGCCTACATGTTATGTCTAGATAATAAACAGCTGCACACAAAAGCGCTTAATGGGTATATCAGCGAAGCATGAACGTTGCACTTTGCTAAAGCCCACTCTAGAGAATGTAGTTTAGTGTCAATGCTCGACGTTCAATTTTCACACCTATTGTGAGCACACTTTGGGGGCCGATTTCATATCAGGAATCACGTGTGAAACCTAACCGTCGTTAAAATTAATGCACTCGGATAGCGATTGTACTCTTAACAGTCTTCGAACTAAACAGAACGCAAAAAATCCTAGCAGGTAGGTAATCAGGTAATGAACAATCAAACGCGATATTCTCCGGGCTTAAATTGGTTTCATAAAATTCAACGGTTTAATATTCGGTTCAATAGAGTGGTGCATAACAAGTATCACATCGTTATCACATCGTAATCACATCTGATGCCGAAATAGTATGTCTTAAATGGTTTTAAATCCCATATTGTTAATTTCGGCTCGGGAGAGACTGTTAGGGTCAGTAGGATCGTAGCGCTAGCCTCGCAATTGTCCTGTACACTAAACAGTCGGCTGTAAAGTCTGTGTATAAATAAACAGAATACGAATCGGAATGTAGCACCAAGGCTTTCCTTTTTTTATGGTTTCAAAATGATGTCTTGTTTTTGAAGCCATTTAAAATCTAGGTTTATTTTAGGTTACTTTCGGTTGCTTTCAAATTCGATACAAATTATATATATCATCTACCTACACGATTCTACCATCAACAGTTCAATTAGTTGAAAAGCTTCTAGTTATTCATAGATGAAATTTATCAATTTGTTGAAGACCGTTCTCTCAAAAGTTGCCATGTGCTTCTGAAACACTACAGGAAACATTTAACCGTATCATATTTAAACAGTTTTGTATTGTACGTGAAATCCATCATTATGTCAAGCTCAGGCGAAGTGAAGCGGTGAAGTCTCAAAAGTAAGCTGGTTCTATCTTAAACATGAAACAAAAAAATGTTCGCATTCCACCAATAATTCCAACTTTAAAGTAAATATTTTGTATAAGAAGAGTTTCTACATTAATTTTGAATTACATAGAAGCATTTTACTAACAAATATTCTGCAATCATTCATTTTTTGACTCCATTATTCCATTAGCAATCATGAGGATGAATTATGATCGAGAATTGACCTTTTTTTTTAATGTTTTTTTAATTAAAGTTAATGAAATTTTCTGAACATTATCAGAAGAAGTTTATGATGCTGGTGTAAAAACTATTATTGAAGTATTTAAACCCTTCGTTATTTTGTGTTCGATAATCGCCCGGTTAAAAAGTGAAAGCATAGATCCTGTGGTATTCCGCTTTCTCTTCTGTTGGTTTAAAACAGGCATAAACACCGCATCGATAAAGCTAAATCTTAGCGGCATCTGCATTCTTCGGAACCGGAGAAAAAGCTATATCCGGTGAATTCTTTTTTTGCTGGCTTGTAGCATAATACAGCACAGGCTATTTGTCGACTTTAAAACTTTGCTACCGGCGGAGTTTGCTGAGCTACCGTAAACATAAATAATTTCACCAAACTTAAACAAAAATAGACAACAACAATGATGTTTTTTTTTCAGGAACAGTGTTGTCTTGGCTTGCCTTCGAACAATAATATAGTTTCACTGTCCGATGCTGCATTGATTTTCTGTAGTATCAGAAAAATCAAAAAATGTTTTTTTTTTTTTTCAAAACAACACTCAAAAACATAAAATTAAGAAAGCTTCAGGCAACGCATTATCCATAAAAAAAACATTCTAGTGTCCCGTATCTATGTCATCACAACAGACAAAAAATAGTAGGAGGGTGGTATCCAAGACACGACCGCATAGTTGACGTAGGACTACAATATTTTTATATTTTTATTTTGAAGCTATGTTTGATTTGAGCTCGTTTTACTTTTGTAGTTTGCTTGATTTATTTTAACCAATTTAAGCTCAACATCTTCCAAAGGGAAGTTATTTTGGTTCGGGTGGTAATATCAATTATCTAGGTCGTCAGCCCAAATTTATCAAGCGACACCTCAAACGACTTGAAACTAAAACTAGTCCATTGGTGGCCGTTTCTACTGTTAAGGTCGTCTTTGACCATTTAAAAAGTCATGAAAAAAGAACCGTTCATTGTTGCATGGTTCGGTTTTGGCAACAGAAAAAATTCTGGCGTTTTGCCAAAATCGAACGGGGTCTGTATTTTGATTATTTCTTTGCAGCACTCTATCTTAGAAAAAAAAAATATTCTCTCTAACATTCACAATGGTCCAGAAACCAAATTTAGGGGGAAATTTGGGTCTAGAGCTCTATACAATGTTTTAGAACAAAACTTTTTTTTTACAAAGTTACTTAAATTATTGGACCTATAAAATTGTAGAACAAGGTATTCTATCTACAAAAATTAAAAAGTTAGATACTTGATAGCATCGAAAATTTTGGTCACCCTAATTTTTGATACTTTTTCAATAAGCGCTTTATCATATGTAACAACTTCGTAGAAGAAAGTTTTTCTCTAAAATATTGCTATAGAGCTTTAGACCCAAATTCCCCCCAAAAGTTTCTGGACCATTGATGAATACCTTTCATTCTAATACAGCGAGTTTTCTTTAATACGCAGAAAGGCAACCCTCTATAAAATATTTAATTGAGTACGATTTAGTAGAAATTAAACTTCCTTCTATATCTATTTGTCGTGTTGAAGTTGGCTCACTCACCGATCACAAAGCGGTAAAGATGTCACATAGATTTTTTTCCTGCAGTTACAAGCTCGTGGAAAAAATATCGATAACGAATTACAGTTTTAGTAGAAAATGTATATTCACAGAAAATTTGAAATTGAAATAGAAGTTTATGAACATGTTAACATTTAATTTTACCCAATTTAAATATTTTAATAGTATACAGAATCAATCAGAAAAAAATTGATCAATTTCAAGATACCAAAGAACAACCATATTAACCATATAAAAATACCATATTCGAAAGTTATATGTCCGTTATCTTCGAAAATAAAGTGGGCTAGAATGATGAACAACATTAGCCTCAGCAATTAATGTTTGCATAGTGTTGTTCAATTACAAGTAACGTTATGGAATGTAATATTTTCTTGCAAATGCTAATTCAAAAGAATTTCCAATTGAAAAATACAAATACTAATGTCGGAACTCTAATATCAAGATGAAATGAATTTGGTTTTCCTCTTGCAACTAGTATCGTCATATTAGACTAAATTCATTTAGTTAGTAAAATATAATCATCAGTACAGCTTGTTTAACTACCTATTCAAAGATCTGTACGGAACATTTTGGTTTTCTATTGTCTTTTTAATACCCTATATTCAGTTATTTGAATAAATCTGAAAAAAGCAGAGTGTAGAGTTCAGAAAAATCATATTGAATTCTGATATTTGCTGCTATACGAAACAAGAAGAAGAAGAAAACACTTCAAACGACAATTCGATTGTGTTCCACGCCCCACTGTTCGTCAATAGCGGCAATGTAGTTTTCACTTGGCTTGACTGCACGAAAATGAATATTGAGTTTTTCTGCACTGATAGACGACGAGTAACCAGCGCATGCATTGCTCGGTGCAGTACTGTTGCCTGTGCCATCATTTTTTCCTTCAATACATCAGTTTTATTAACATTAACATATATATTAACAACAGAACGTAATACTGTCTGATAGTGGAGGTGGATACGAACTTTCCGAAAAAGCTTCACCTTCAAGACATCAAAATATTCTAGGCTCATGGAAGCTAACATTAGTTGACCTATTGGGACGGGAAGATTCTGTCTATTTTTTTTGCCACTGCTGTACAGGATATCACAGCAGGCAGTTGGTGTCTATTCATGAAGTCTGTGCCAGGCGTGCTCGCATATGATTGGTACATTGTTGGTGAGAATTCGACCTTGAAACTTTTATCCAATTTTCACTGTTTAACAATGAAGTGATAATGAAAATTGAAGAATAACAAAATTGTCCATCATTTCATCAATCCAACGACATATTGATTATTGTGATCCATCATGTGGTTACAGCAGTATAACCGTTTGAAATCTTTCATTCCGACGTTACATCTTGGTTTTAGTTTCCACGGAATGTATCTGGATATAGTGCGGTTAGACGTAGTCCTACGTCAAAAAGCAGCAAATTCTTAATCCGACGAAAACTAGATCCAAAACCTTAAAAAAATTTAATAATGAAGCCAGCGAAAGCCGCTTCAGCATTTATTTTTTTAAATTTGAGTTTTGGTTGATCAGCCCCCTCTAAAACACAATAAACCTTTGTTGCTGTTAAGACTATGCTTAATTAAGCAATGACAAAGAGAGTCATTTGGTGTTATTTAATGTACGAATATAATTGAAAATGTAAATATAAGTTCGACAAATATAAGCTTGATGTGATTGCCTCTATATGAAACGGAATTCGTAAATGTAAATAAATGTGATGTGTAAATGGTAATTTGGAATTGGTAAAATTTATCAGTACTAGAGAAACATTTCAAAAGGTCCAATCTGCTTTTATCGACTTTTTGATCGATCATTTTCATTCAATCCCCTGAACCTATTAAGAACCTCTTAAGACACGTTATTTGCACAATTTGGTAGCGGAGGGATCACTCTAGCCTTCTGAACAAGAATCACACTTGGGAGAATTACTAAAGCTGAACCATTACCCAAATGAAAAGAGACTCCGGAAAAACGATGAAATCAGATAGGACCTTTTGAAATGTTTATCTAGAGTATACGTTGGAGAGTTGTGGTATTGTTTATGTTGTGTTTCGTGTTATGTGGTAGTTCCTGATTTATGCAATTTATGAAATCCATTTTAGTTTTTACAGACTCAAAGCAAAGCAAATAGTTGTACCTTTCTTATTCGTGACTGATTGTTCTGAATTCGGCGTGTGGGTATTTTTCAGAGACACATTCTGTTCGGGAAAACGATTTGACTGATGTTGATAATATCCATTATCCATTTTAGGTCACTTGCGTGATACAATTGCTTCGCCGAACACTAGCCTCCTCTCTAGATGGTATTACGTCCGACTGCTGATTGTCTATTTGTTATACATTCTCCTTTTATGTATTTATTTATTTTTCATATCTATTTTTGATTTTTCTAACTTTTGAGTATTTTTTTTTTGCTCTCATGCAGATTTTTATTGACAAATATATGGGTCATGGATGGTGCTCATACACGGTTATCCTATTTTTAGGCTTCGGATGCATGAATGTTGCCAGATTTTAAATTTTATACGAGTAAAAAGGCCGCGTTATTATCGTCCTTGTCCTCGAGCCGATTGTCGTGGTATGAAAGAGCGTATTGATTGTGATTGAAGACGATATCACGAAGGGCTAACGATCTTTATAGGTAATATGGGAAGATGGAAGAGATATTAGCCTGATCTTTGTTGTTTGAAAACCGTGTTAATTTTTGCATCTCCATAGAGATCACAGGAAGGAAATTTTTGTTAGTAGAGAAGGGTAAGTTGGAACAGGTCTCACTTTCATAAGTGATGCAATAATACGTATTTTTCATAACCGTTTCTATCGAGCTATTTCCGATTTATTATCGTCCTTGTCCTCGAGCCGATTGTCGTGGTATGAAAGAGCGTATTGATTGTGATTGAAGACGATATCACGAAGGGCTAACGATCTTTATAGGTAATATTCGCGCGTAAATTTATCACTTTAATGTTACGTTATACCATTCCGTTCATCTTCTATTATTCGAGATTCAACTAGATTTTTTGCTCTAATATATAGGAATTTGTTTATTTGATGATACGAACCACTCACACGTGTGCCTGGCCCCAAAAGCACCTTTAATGTTGGTTTAAACAGGATCAAAATCACCAAACATAATACACTCCTGGTATTCACTACGCAAACCACAAACACTATTGTCTGTTGGTTCGAAGAAGTCTCGAGTCGGAAAATGCTGTGAAATCTTATGCTATAGTAAATTAACCCAACACACTCGTGCGCGGCCCCAACAGCATTTTTACTGTATGTTAGTCTGAACAGAAAATAAATCGGAAATAGCTCGATAGAAACGGTTATGAAAAATACGTATTATTGCATCACTTATGAAAGTGAGACCTGTTCCAACTTACCCTTCTCTACTAACAAAAATTTCCTTCCTGTGATCTTTATGGAGATGCAAAAGTTAACACGGTTTTCAAACAACAAAGATCAGGCTAATATCTCTTCCATCTTCCCACCTGATTGCAAGGAGGTGGCCGGAGTCGTTATTGATCCTTCGAAGTAAAAAAGCAAAGCAAAGCCTTGTTGCTACATTCCGATTCGAAACTCGACCTTCTAATTATTATACGCAGACTTAGCAGCCAACTGTTCAAGTGTACAGGGCAATCGTGGGACTAGGCGCTACAACCCTACTGACACCTACAGTCTTTCTCGAGCCGGGATTCGAGCTCACGACGACTGGCTGTGCGAGCGCATCGTACCTTAAGACCAGCTGGAAGGGGTATCCTTTAAAATATCCAGTCACTAAAACTTGTACAATGAGGATAGTCGGTCACTCCCTGCACCAAATAAAGGGTTTTTCAGTAAGAGTGCTACGAAAGTAGACCGATAACGACTGTAAACGACGCAATATTTTTACCGCTCTCTTAACATTTCTCTTCAGTGAAATTTGCCATTTTATAATGGAAAGAGACACGATCCAACAACGAGTCGAGATTATTCAAGTGCGCTACGCCTAATTCATAATCATAATCGTCCTGCCAAATCAACAATTGAGCGTTTAGTGGAAAAATGTGGAAATTGAATCCACAGGCACGGTACTGTTTTTGTTCGGTAACCGCTAACGTTATCATAGAAGTGCAAACGGTTCAAATGCAGCATTTTTGTGCAAATAAAAAATAATTTCCGAAAGACTTTCCGAAATTCGCCATTGAGGAAACCCATGTCAAATGATCCAAAAGTATGCAACAATTTAATCCACCATTTTTTAAGCCACCATAAATATTTGCATACGTGCTCGGTTATTTTTAATTTTTTTGTTCTCGAGAGTAATTTTTTAAAAGAGCGTATGCATTTTGGTATACAATTTATTGATATTATTATAAATTAGAAACTTTTGGTTATATTAAAAAACTTTTGACGTAGGACTACGCCTATCTGGAAGTTAGGTACCTGAATTTGAAAATCTAGTAATTCAACCGGGGAAAACCAGGGAAAAGTGATCAGGTTTTGAATGCTTATATTTCAGTCATTTATAATCTGGATATCGAGGTTTTGGCATCAATCGATCAAAAATTCTTTTACGGTTAAAATTATGTAACAAATATGACCTATTGTTTGAGATACACTATTGAAAAATTGGTAAAAAACATCGATTGCCTAAATCATACTGAGCAGCCAATCACTACCTCTCTTCCCAAGCACAGCCGACACTAACGGATACAACCGATCTGACTTTGTAGACGATTTGTTGTTGTTGTTGTTTTACTCGACGTCACTTTCTGTTTCCGATGCTTATCTACTTTCCTTACCATTCCCTATTCTTCTTAACTCCTCTCTCTTTTCAACTAACTGACAAAACCTTGATATAAAAGGTACCATTCGAACATTTCACCCCATCAGTTTCAATCCAAAACCGTACCAATGACATACGGACGCTAGGTGTTAGCCGTTGAAAGGAGAAAAGACAAAATAGTACCGGTCACTTCGTGCCGGTTTCACCCGTAATGCTGGCGGCTGTTACTAGTACATGGCTACTGCAAAAGTATTAAAATGGCTGGAATTATGGCCTTAATAATAATCAGAGAACAAGAATCATCGGCAACTGGCACCTTTTGGTGCCTCAAAGTGTTGTAATTGAAGTGGCTAGTCACATTTCATATTTTACAAAACGTTGCTGATAGCGGGGAAAGCCTTACAAATAAGCATATTTTTCTTAGTGTTCATTTTTCGACAGCGTACATAGGAGTAAATCAAGTAAAAACCTGAAAACCATGTTCTGCATAGTCTCATTTTGAAGTGTGATTCCTACTGAATCTTTCGACAGCTTATGAGCATCCGGAAGTATTATTAACTTTTGTTACAGCGGGTTGAAATCGATGAAATTTTAGTTTTCTGTTGTTGCATTCGATGCTCCCGTACCGTTCACTGTTTTTCAAAACTATCAAGTGCAACGTAGTGATTTATCATCAAACCAACTATGGTTATTGTCAAAGAAGGTTAGTTTAATCAATCTGTAAACTAAAAAGACGAATAAACAGTTTAGATATTGCCAGGGAACATATTAATAAACACAAAAATGCTGTAAATGACCTTTTTTTTATATGTCATATTATATGAAGTATGTTAAGTTTCAATGAGTTTCAATGTAAACAGTCAATTGCAAATAAAAACATGTATGTTTCTGGTAAAACTGTTGGTATTAGAATATCCGAATCAATCCGAACTCGTGAGATACATCATTTTGAAAATCATGGAAAAATTTCAGTTTTTCAGCTTCCGGCAGTGTTTTTGCGTTAGTTCCAAGACATAGATACATCAAAATTTACAGATAACGTCCTTAAAACTGCTTAGCATAACATTCGGCTTTATCCTTGGTATCCAATGACTCCTACATTGCATAAAAAATAAAAAAACGGTCAAACTTGTTCACCCGTAGCAAATCAAATGTTGCGAGCGAAATGTTCGTATACGGGCAATGATGATAAAACTAGTGACTCTTCAGATTGAATAATAAATAAATCAGTGTTAGCCCTGCACCTTACTGATCTAAAAAAACTGTTATATTTCATTCATAAAGGCTCAGCCATACATTGTAGAAAAGAAACTACCATTGAATCCGAACCACATCATCAGAAAAGTAACAAATCGTTCAAAGGTGGGTTATTTCATTGAAACTTTCAGTCACAACTATTTATTTTACTATATTTCGATCCATTGGGGTACATCCACATTCCACGTGGACAAGTGGGGGGGGTCTGTATAATGTCCACGGTCCATACAAATTTTTCAGAATTTATATGGGCAGTTGTCTACGAAGGGGGATGGGGGGGGGGGTCAAAATCGCTAAAAATCTGTCCACGTGGAATGTGGATAGCCTCTTATACGTTTCCAGTCCAAAAATCCTTTGAAATAATGTTGATCAGGTTTGATGTTCTAAGTGCTCCACTGTGCAGCGGCCGGCGCAGTGAATCGTTCTGGTTCTGGTCGAATAGGTTCGTATTTGCTGCTTTTTTAGAAAAAGAGTATCTACCGAATTTGCTAATTCTAATGTTTGTCTTGTCATTTCAAGCTACAAACAAATGCTATTCTAATTCGAATATCTGCGAAGTGGAGATGCCAATATAAATATGGTTTCAATCATATATTTTATTTATATTAATTATTAATTGTTGTTCAAAGCGCTCTAAAGTCTCAGCAAATAAAAATGCACTGTTAGATAAAAAATTATAAAATAATACCGTAGTCCTACGTCATGCGGTCGTGTTTTTGATACCATCCTCTTAATTTTTGGGAACGAGTTGTATAATATTGATGAAGCTTTCCAAAAAAACACACTGAGACAAAAAAAATTAAATAAAGAAATTTTCTTTTGTCTTTTGACGTTTTATTCTTTTGACATAGAACTACGTTTCTCAAGAACCTCGGCTAATAGAAGTTTAGAACGAAAATCTAAAAATTCCTACGTTCTACAATTCTACAATTCCTACGTTGATGCAGCAACCGATTAAATAATAATTATCCACGCATCCGCCCAAATGCAGAATTTTAATTCGAACTATTAAAAATGATCAAGTCTTGTTGAAACGCAGATTTCGACCGCTTAACGCGTACTTTCCTTAAGATGGTCGACAGATTATTATACCTAGTTAAACGGCAATGCAGTATTTGGGCTATATAAGGCTGAATAAGCCTGTTTCTACTTAAACCAATCAGTTTACTAGTGGACGGCCGCTAGGCAGGTCCTAACTGAGTAGCAGCGGGTACCAGCAGCGGTAGTGATATCAGCATCAGCGGTAGGTGAAGCGGTACTGCTTCTTCTGTAATTAAGTTATTTTTCTAGATATATATCTCTGAGAAGGCGGATTTTCAACTCTTTTGTGTGTTAGGACTAAAACGTGATTGTTTCACGTTTAAAAAAGGACTAAAACGTGATTGTTTCATCAGACTTTCATGATGATATGAGACTGAGAAACGCAGCCTCGTCGCTCTCTTAGCTTCGCATAGGGGGCAGCGGAGCTCTAGTGTTTAGTAAAATGTGTCGTGGAGCCAAAAAGGTTGGGAACCACTGCTGTAGGGGATGGCCCAGATATGCGATCAGCATCATATCCTATATCAATTTACACAAAAAATTTTCTTCATAAGGACAAATTGAGTATCAATTGAAGAATTAATATTTTCTCGTTCACTTATTACACTTCATTCATAATGTGGTTACGCCTTGACAAGGACGCTAGTAAATTCAACATCATTTCCATGTCTCAGTGCGAACTGATTTTGATTTCTTCACTAAGCTACATTCTGTGAAAACTGGATTGAACATGTAATGGTTTTGGTTGGCGGAATGGAAGATTTTAGATGCTAATAGCGCTCAAACAACTGTTCCGATTTCAATAGTTAATATACCGTTGGGAAACTAAAATATACAAGATTTGTATAACAGGATAATTTTAGTTACCATTTTCTTATTGCTCCGTGAAAATTGCGGAAAAGTTTGGAGGTCGAATATCCACATTCATTTTTCATACGATTGCTATATTTCCCTAACGCAGACTTCAAAAACATAGACGAAATGATTTCACGCATTCAGTCATTGGCTAGCACTGCCAGCCAATTGGCATCGCATTCATCACCCAACGTAAGCGACGAAGAAAGAAAGTAGAGATGCTTCCACGAGATTGGTTCTTCCCCCAATCACCCAAATTCTCCACACTGAGTGACGCTATAAAAGGACATTCCGTGTTGAGAGAAGACCATCATCATTCATTCATTCTCTGCTAGCGTGTTGAGCAGTATAGTCGTTATATTTTTTGCGCTGCTTTGTACGTTCTATATAACAAGTTTCTTTTCGCGTTGGATTTCCCGTCGAGTACCTTGGAGTATCTTCTGGATCTCGCCTAGGGTACTTCCATGGCTGGCAACAAGCCGCTCTTTCCTGTTACATTAGACGATATAACCGACAGTGACTGCGCGGAGCAGTCGACCGATGGTTTTCACCAAGTGAAGAAAAAGAAGACAATGGACAGCCAAAATTCATCTGCTGCAACAACATCCACCGGTTCGAAACACAAACGCAAGCAGGCCGTGCCCCCCGGTTCGGCGGACCCAGAATCGAATCGGCTGCTGCAAAATAAGTTCGCACTGCTGCCGGTAGAAAATGGTAACAACGAGCCCATCGCTAAAAAAGAGCGAGTCCCCCCGCTATTTACCCCCCTCCGGGACATGCTAAAGCTACAAGCGGAGCTTGCCAACTTATCGTTGGAGCCTCTCTACAAAAAATGTAGCAAAGGCACCAAAATCCTGTGCTCCAACATGGAGGAGTACAACAAAGTGAGCGATCTACTAGCCACGCACCAGGTGCCCTACTACACGCACGACAACCCAGCAACGAAGCCACTGAAAGTGGTACTACGAGGTTTGCCAGCTTTGGCTGCATCGACAGTGAAAGCCGAGCTTGAGCAGGTTGGCTTTAAAGTGGAAGCGGTTTTCCCGATGAATCGTCGATCCCAAACCGTCAAGGACGACCCCTACCGAGACGAGCTGTTCTTAGTACACTTCACTAAGAGAAGCACGACTCTTGGTGCACTGCGTAACACCAAACATCTGTTCCACACCATCATCCAGTGGGAACCGTATCGTCCTCAACACCGTGACGTAACCCAGTGTACCATCTGTTTGTGGTTCGGCCATGGTACACGAAACTGCAAAATGATTCCGCGTTGTGACAAGTGCGCTGGGGTGCATCGCTCTTCGACCTGCCTTCAACCTGATGACTCCGAGCCGAAATGCGCGAACTGTGACCAAAACCATCGTGCCACCAGCCGGAGCTGCCCGAAGCGTGCGGAATTTATTCGCATTCGTAAGGTAGCGTCAACAGCCAATCAGAACGGACGTCATCGAAAGCCTCCCCCGGCTCATACACCAGATCAGTTTCCACCGATCCGGACCAGACATGTGGTCCCCGTGTTGGAGCCGCTTCCGCTCCCGAATAGCAGTCAACCGAATCGTAGCACGCCTGCTGCGAAATTTTCTGCGCAGCCCCGTCTCGCCGCCGCTGCTGCTCTCTCAAACCAAGGACCCACCCCGACTCCCGGATTGTCATACGCTGGCGCTACTTCTGGGACGTTTGCTGGTTCTACTGAAGACGACCCTCCACTATCAACAGAGGAGTTAGTCAAAATCATCTCCGCTGCATTCGAAATCCAGCGTAAATATAAAACCCGCAGCCAGCAGCTTGCTGCAATCGTCGCCCTAATCTCCAACAATGGACCATAAGCCCTTCGTTATTGCGAATTGGAATGCTTGTTCTCTAAGGAACAAACACGTTGAGCTTCTTGATTTCCTTGGCGAGAAGGAGGTCGATATTGCCGTCATTACGGAGACTCATCTGAAGCCGGAAGTTAACATCTTCCTTCCGGGCTTCCAGCTGGTACGACTAGACAGCATCAATGCCGGGGGCGGAGGAGTTGCCATCGCTGTGAGGAACAACATCAAGCGTCGCCTGCTGCCGAGTTTCCAGCTTAAGACTATCGAAGCCATCGGGGTTGAAGTCGAAACCTCGCTCGGCCCAATCATCATCATCGCAGCGTACTGTCCCAAGCAAACCACCACCCGAGACGGTACCGCTGCGAAATTACGAAACGATCTGGCCAAGCTGACTCGGCGGCGGGCGAAGTACATCATTGCTGGAGACCTGAACGCTCGGCACGAGGTGTGGGGCAACCGAAGACAAAACAGGAATGGCATCATCCTGGCGGAAGACCTTGAGACCGGGCACTACAACATCTTGGCACCGGAGTGCCCTTCCAGAATCTCCCGGTCCGGGGTTCACTCTGTCCTGGACATATTCCTGTCCAACATGGCAATCTTAGAGGTTCCAGTGGTGTTCGAGGAGCTTTCGTCGGATCACTATCCGGTGGTGCTGACCTTAGGTGCCTCTACTGAGACGGTGGCCAATCAACCCAGGCGAGATTACCATCGCGCCGACTGGGTCCGGTTTCAGCGTATCGTCGACGAGAACACCAACACCGACCACCCGTTGAACACTCCAGCGGAGATCGACCAGGCGTTGGACACACTCCAGCGTGCGATTGTCGTCGCACGTGACTCGGCGGTCCCAGTACAGCAAACTCAGGTGAGTACCCCCCTCCATATTGACAGCACCACTAAACACATCATAAGGTTGCGCAACATCTATCGGCGCCAGTACCAACGAACTGGTGACCGATCCAAGAAGATCATGAGCAACCGACTGACCAAGGTTATCCAGGAACGCATTCAAGATCTGCGGAACCACGAGTTTGGCCAAAAGCTCCGCCAGATTCCACCAAACTCAAAACCTTTTTGGTCCTTAACCAAAATTTTTAAAAAGAGACCAAAACCCATTTCTCCGCTTGTTCCGTCCGGGGAAGGTGAACTACTCATAACACCTGTTGAAAAGGCGAACGCGCTGGGGCAGCAGTTCGTGTCGTCACACAATTTGGGGCGAAACATCGTCAGCCCTTTCGAGCTGGCTGTTTCTGAGGGAGTTACTATGGTCGACAATTCGAGCAGTTTAGTCCCAGAGGAAGTACGAGTGACGGCGGATGAGCTCATCGGTCTAGCGAGGAGATCTAGAAATATGAAGGCCCCCGGTTTTGATAACACATTTAACCTCGAGCTCAAGCACCTGAGTCACGGCTCATTTGCTTTTGTAGCACGTGTTTTCAACCGGTGCTGGGAGCTTGGCTACTTCCCTTCAATGTGGAAGTTAGCTAAAGTCATCCCAGTACTGAAGCCGGGAAAAGATCCTTCTATTCCTAAGAGCTATCGTCCAATCAGCCTACTCTCTGCCCTCTCCAAGCTGTTTGAAAAGTCGATCCAGAGCCGCCTGCCTGTGTCCTCCCTGAGGAACAGTTTGGTTTCCGCAAGGGCAGGTCCACCATCCATCAGCTCAATCGAGTTACGAACATCATCCAGCGGAACAAGTCGGTGTCCAAGACGGCAGCAATGGCGCTCTTGGACATTGAAAAGGCTTTTGACAATGTGTGGCATGATGGCCTGGTGTACAAGCTGCATCGACACAATTTTCCGTTATACTTGATCAAAATCATCAAAAGCTATCTCTCGGACAGAGCCTTTCGGGTTTCCTTGCACAATGTGTGCTCAGAGCAACTAAACATCGATGCAGGAGTGCCCCAAGGTAGTATCTTGGGACCACTCCTGTATAACATTTACACCTCGGACATCCCACCTCTCCCGGGAGGTGGAGTGTTGTCACAATTTGCGGATGATACCGCGATCATGTACAAAGGTCGCATCATTCGCGCTTTGACACGCAAACTGCAAGGAGGCCTGAATGCTCTGAATGAGTACTATACCAGCTGGAAAATTGTGATCAATGTGGCCAAGACCCAGGTCATTTTGTTCCCACATTCGAGATCGTCCAGGCTTGTTCCTGCTGACGATTGCAGGATACGGTTCGGTGGCTCCCTTATAGAGTGGTCCAACGTGGTGGTCTATCTTGGTCTGTCTCTAGACAGTCATCTAATTTTTCGGGCTCATGTCGATAAGACAGTGACCAAATGCTGCATTCTCATCAGGGCATTGTACCCCCTGATTTGCAGGAATTCGAAATTGTGTCTGAAGCATAAGATGGCTGTCTGAAGACAGATCATTCGACCGGTACTGCACGAAATATGGAGGGAGGTGCTCCATCTCCGAGCACGCCATTATCCGCGAACTTTAGGTTAAGATTGTAAATAGTAGAATAAGTAGGTTAAGTAGGTAGAATAATTTTAAATAATTAAATCCTGATGTTCAAACATCAAAAACAATTAATACTTTAATTAAAATATGTAAAATGAGCAACAAAAACAAAAATTAAGAAAAATCAAAGTTGAAATGCATTGAAGCAAAACACTTGCATTGTAAAATTATTGTAAATTACCAATTAACAAATCAGAAATACATTGAACATTTAGTCAAAAAAAAAAAAAAAGAGAGAAGACCATTCCCTGGTCGACCGTCAAGGCGAACAGTTCGGCTTCCCTTCGATCTGAGTTGGACCCCACCAGTGGTTATCTAGTTCAGATATCGTTGTTAGAATACAGCGCGAAATTGGACGTGAACGGCACTGAGGACCATTGGAAGCCGTTGGAAGAGACCATTGGAAGACTTGGAAGCCGTTTGGGTGCTTGCTGATAGTGTAGGTATAGTGTGTCGTATATCAAGCGTGTGTCTGAGTAGCGTGTGGGTGTGTGAAAAACGTGTGTATGTGTGAATAGCGTGTGTGTATGTGTGAATAGCGTGTGTGTATGTGTGGCGTGTGTGTGTATGTGTGAATAGCGTGTGTGTGTATGTATGAGTGGTGTGTGTGTATGTGTGAGTGCTGTGTGCGTGTATGTGTAAGTAACGTGTGTGTTTGTTTAAGTAACGTGTGTGTAAGTGTAAGTAACGTGTGTGTATGAGTAAGTAACGTGTGTGTATGTGTAAGTAACGTGTGCGTGTGAGTAAGTAACGTGTGTGTGTGTGTGTGTGAGTAGTCTGTGTGTGAGTAGTCTGTGTGTGAGTAGTGTGTGTGTGTGAGTGAGTCGTGTGTGTGTGTGAGTAGTGTGTGTGTGTGAGTAGTGTGTGTGTGTGTGTGAGTAGTGTGTGTGTGTGTGTGAATAGTGTGTGTGTGTGTTTGTGTGTGCATAGCGTGTGTGTGTATTACGTGGCTGTGTGTATGTGTGTCTAACATGTGGGTGCAAAAATGCATTTATCCGAGGTAAATATATTGATGACAGAATACTTGTATAGGCAACAAGTTAATTATTTTTCCAATAACGACTTCAACTGGTATTTCTATGATAGTGACAATAATTTTATGCTAGTTATTTTCAGCACTGAGCTTGTTTTGCATTTATTTGTAACATGGGACTGACCAAAATTCATATTTTTCTAAACAACTTAGCTTTTTTTTGCGATTTTTCGAGAGCACCGGCTATGTGAAAAAGTTTTTGAGGTTTAAGCAAAAAGTGATGAGAAATTACATGGGACTGTTATGCATTTATGGGCAGTTCATGTGGGTATTGGTATTTGTATGCTGTGGTTTATGACAGGTGTATGTGTTTTTTTTGTGACATGCTCATGGATTATTGTGTATAGTATTTGTACGTTTGGTGTGTGTTATGTACTATGGCTATAGCAGAATGAAATCGTTACACCCACCGAAGTCCCACGGCAATCCTACTTTTGTGCACTCAAGCACATACCCTTTAACTTTTTTTTCATCAGCAACATACAACACATAACAGCAGAGTAATAAAATGTTGCGTAACTGAGTGCGGCATTGTCAAACTTTAATTATGCAAACACTGTACAATTGAAAATGGTCAAGCCTCGTTGAGTCACGAATTTCGATTGATCTGATTGGCCGTTTGGTGCTCACTTTCTCTAACACAATCGACAGAATGTTATACCTAGTGGACCGTGAATGCACTATTTGGGCTATATAAGAATCTGCTTCTCTACAAACTAATCATTTTACTAGTGGATGACCACTCGGACGGTCCCCAATAGCAGCGGATATCAGCAGCGACAACGGATAGCAGCAATAGTAGTGTTATTGGCTGAATGGCTTATTCCCACCATCGGAAATAGCACAGAGATCCGATCAGCATCATATCCGATATTTAATTGAGCAATAAACTGCCCTTTCGAGAACAAATTGAATACTTAATCGAATAATTGATAATTAGTACGAGCAGCGGGTAACAATAGCGGTAGTGGGGGTGGTAGCGTCAGGGGTAGGTGCAGCGGCCCATTCTTGAGTAAAATACTACAAGGTATACAGCCCAAAGGGTTGTATGAAAAGGTGACGTAGGACTAAATGTATATATAATATGCTGCGATAAACTGTTCATAGGCAACACTACCGTTTATATTTGATGGTCTTTATTGTAAAACTAACAATGCATAAATGCATGAAAAATATTCACTAGTAGTAGTTGCGAAAATTCTCATAACTCTTATCTTCAAGCATCTTTAGTTCTGAAAAGAACCGATTTCATAATCTTCAGTATGAAATTCGTGCTACAGAACGCTGATGATCGCACCATCGGTAGCATTGAATATTTTGCTTGACCGCGCATAATAAAGTTTGCTCTACGCTGTGCCCTCCAGTAACTGTGCCAGCTAAATATTCTGCAGCGTACGATGGTAACTGTTGCTGCCGTATGCAACATAAAGGTAACATGCTCCGCAGTGCCTGGAAGTTGACTCGTATGCAGCTCTCGTTTCTCAATGTCGCGTACCTCTAACAGCTATACTCCACTCGCTATTGTGTGACAAACTAGACTGAAGCTGAATTTTCTACACGCAGTCTTTTGTATCGAGCTCAACGTAGGTTTTTGCCATTAGCTTAGAGAAAGAGAAACAAACCAAAACACCTTCGATACTACTGAGTGATTTTCATAAGCATCAAAAGGAAGTTCTTAGATTAACTAATTTTCGTTACTTATATTTGACTGATAACGGTGTTCGAGTGGCCTCAAAGAAATAATTGAGCCGGAAAATCACTCAATTTAGCAGTCAAAATTCTTGAAGTGAGGGTTATATCTTGCTGTGATAAACTATTCATAGGCAACACTACCGTTTATCTTTGGTGCGCCCTGGTCGTTATTGTAAAAATGATTATTGAGAAATAGAAGAACATTTCACACTAGTAGTAGCAGTAGCACATTTTATCTATCCACCGACATATAAATGACTAAGGTATAATCGTTTGAAATCTGACGCAACATTTGCCAGTTTCATTTTCAATTTCACAAAATGTAATCTAGTATAAAAAACAAAGACGTAGTCCTACGTCAAAATAATAGAAGGGTTATGTGCAGAGCCACGACCGCAAGGTTGACCTGAAATTATATAGAGCTGTTCATGACAACAGTTGTAGTGTTGCATTCTGGGGTGATCGCAAATTTTTTAAATGAAAGACGCTATGATTACTATATCCAACAGTTATAAACAGCTCTCTAGAAATATTGAGCCCCTGAAAAGATTCGAAATGGCAACATGAGGATTAAAACTTGTTATTATTGATGGAACTTTACGTTATTCTACGTAAGGGGCCATCCATATACCACGTGGACAGCTTTGGGGGGGGGGGGGTTGGCTAATGTCCACGGTCCATACAACTTTTTTTAGAATTTATATGGGCAGTTGTCCACGGATGGGGAAGGGGGGGGGACAAAATCGTTAAAAATCTGTCCACGTGGTATGTGGATGGCCCCTAAACCTTGCGGTCGTGGCTTTGCGTACGTATCTTCTAATATTCTTTTTTCATTAAAAATTAAATTGAAAATTGAAGTTATAACGATAACTACTGATCAAAAGTGCAGGATGGAGAAGTCTGGAACAATCAAACCTTTCTACAAGGTTAAATTTCAATAGTTGGAGATATGGAGATATGTAAAAAAAAAAGAAGGAACAATCTTTATAAAAAATTTGCCTCATATTTTTTCATCCTGGACTTTGAAAAAAAATTTACGAGACCGGCTAAAAATATAAAAAAGTTTATTTTTTTATAATTTCGTCGTACTGCTGTATTTGAGTATTTTCCAGGAAAAATACACCGAAACACAAAGACTAAACAGACTTAAAGTTGAGCCTAAATCAAAAATATAGAATGCAAATTCAAACAAACAAGCGAAATTTTAGACTAAATCCGATACGATGATTCGAATTCAGTGAGATTTGAATCGCCACAAGTAGTGAGCTTAGGTTTAAAGGTTTCTGCTATAAGGTTTCGCGTTAATGCCTATTTCCTGCCGAGAACCAGCTATACGATAGTCTCGAAATGTTATTTTATGAGTTTCTCATCATGTTCCACAAAAAACTATCAATTTTATCTACTGGCAACTGATAATTTCTCAATGACGTAGTTCTGAACGTTTCAGAATACAAAAAACGAAATATGTATTGTTCCCCAAAAGTTTCGTTTTACTATCGGTCGGGTTTATTACGTGAGGCTATTTTTCTTACTGTTTCAAGGGTCGATTTTGTTTCCCCATCAGTAAATCAAAACCTTTCTGGATACAAAAATAAATGTTTAGGGATAAACCCACAATTAATATTTGCACTATTGTTATGCTAAAATATATGATGACTATATTTTAACAGCCATCAGCATAGCACGACCATTTAGAGCGCACACATTAGTCCTTTTCTAAGTCATACAGTGTGCTTCATTCCATCAAATAATACAATTAAAAATCTGTATCATCAATCTAAAAACTCTGAGCGTTTCACCGTTTCATCGCCAACAGAGATAATTAAATCATTTTTCACATACTCACTTCTTTTTGGCTCACTTATTTTTAGCGATGAAACTGTCAACCCCCTTTTTTGGAAACAGGTTGAATACCATTTGGACTGTCAAAAACATGAAATAATAAATTGACTGTACTTTCCAAAAACTTGATTGATGGAAAAATAAATAAACATAGCGCCCTCAACGATCCCTGTCAAAGCATCTCACTCGGAAGAACTTCCTTCCCAGAGATGTCCAACGTCAAACTTGATTGACATGCAATCTTCCAAACTGAGTGAATCCATTTAAGATTAGTTGATGAGGACAACAATGGCAACTACCTACATGATAAAATCGTTGCTTCAAAGCACTTTCCCGCACGGTGTCGTGTATCCGTTAAGGTTAAGTTCAACACGTGACTAAACAACACAAAACCTTTGACACCCAAAACGGGAAAAAACGGCGGCTGGAAAATGTCGTCCCCAAAACATACCCTTCACTCAGCCCCCGTTTTTCTACACACGCACACACACACACATCATCAGTTGAAAAAGCACAGAAAAGTGTTGCAAATGCCATACACGTTTCGTCAATTTGACACAAAGCACAACTCCGAAAGGGGAATCGCTGTCTCCCGGCGTAGAAGCTTATTCTAGCAATGGTAAAAACGTTCTGCCGGTTCCACTACTTCTTTGTCCCGCAACTCGTACTTTCTTCCGCAGAGGATGAAAATAGAAATATTGCCACACAGCAGGAGTTTTCTTCGGTCTTGTTGAGCAGAATCTTTGCCTATGCGTTGGAGGTTGTACGCGACATAAAAGCATTCTTAATCATTCACCCAGTTTATTGCCGTAACGCTCTCGTAAAAAATTTACATTTTATTATTTTTAAAAGATGCTCGACACAAATGGTTCAAATCTGCAATCAGGATTTTAACGAACATCCACAAGTAACAAGCAACCAAAAAAAAACAGCAATCACGACCACTGTGCCGCAATAATGGAATTGGAATGATTTGTTCACGTTCATAAATTGATGATGCGTGAGTGGTAGCTCGATTACGTTTCGGGGAGAGCTTTTACGTGCACTGGCTTTTCGGCACCGGCGGCGGCGGGTACGACATTGTGGCATAGCCATCCTTGCGACACGCCCAGGTACTTCCTATCGAACAGGGGAAAAGGCTTAGTCGTTTGTTTTCGCCAAACAATGGCCATCGTTTCCAAACTGGATTTTGGTTATTGGTGAGAGCTTAGAGAATGTAACGGACCGCGGGCGGGGAATGATTTAGGTCAACTTGATTGCTAACGACGGGCGCTATTTTCGCGTCCGGCCTAGGCCTAGGAATGCTGGTTTATTGCTTGTGACGACATCGGACTGCCGAGCGATTCGAAGGGATTTCGTTTTGCTACATGGTTGTGTTGCAATTATTATCGACGCTAGTGGTTTTAATATACTTACTTGAGAGATTTCTATTCATAGAGAAAAACAAACGAACTTACCTGAAAAGAGAGAGAAAAAGCAGAATTTTTATTTAATGAAATACCATTCGTCACCATCAAAACAAAGCAAAGCAGGCGCCCAGTATTCAGTACTGTTTGTATTGCACTTTCAACCCTATTCTTTGTATGGTACAAAGTAGACTTCTTCATCCTTTCACTAGAGCTGTGACCATTGAAAAATGCGTGCTAACCCAGCGAATGACGCACACTGTCAACCACAATTTGTTTAATCTGCACAGTTGAAAAGCAATTCTTTTATGCGAATACTTTGCCATGAATTCCAAACCCGCACTGGCAGACCACTGCCACAACCGAGTAAATTTAATGAACGTTACACCTGCACTGTTTCATTCATTCAAGAGTAACTTTCGCACGTCTAGGGCTGCCAAGAACAAATTAAATTACGTCACAGTGGTAGGGATATTGCTATTCTCGTAGCTCACCCGGAACGAGAACGGAAGCAAGACACAGTTGAATACAAATTTCATTTATTAAAACCAAAATAGGTAGATCTTTCAATTGCGGTTTCGAAGGAAGTTCTAATGAACATCGACATCTTATTAAACCGGATATATTTTGTTTCATTTTTAACTTCAAAGAATTGAGCCTAAATGACCGGCTGCGGTTGATTACCGTTATTGCCAGGCCTCTTTTAACTTTAAAAATCAGTCGGCTAAACATAATAAATAAAAGAAACGTTAACAAAAAGTAAAAACCATCCGGAGTGTCAAGAAGAAGCACTTTAAACACGTTCTATAAAACCGGGTTAGTTTGAAGCAAAATTAAGAATTACAAGACTTAGAGAGAAAATCCAGCAGCAAAAAAGAGAGTGAATTTTCCTATTGGATTAAGAGCAAAGACATCGCCCGTCTATTTCGCTTCGTAAATAATCTACTTCCACAGCCACTCAACGGGTGCGAAAGCATTCCAGCTTTCGTCTTTCAAACTGCACTCCACTGCGGGATGGTAAATATTTGCGTTTACCTTAGTTTGGATGTTTCAAAGCTTTTCAAAGCTTCACGCCGCCCGGTCGGGTCGAGCGGACGACATGGTACAGAGAGCGGAAAACAAACAAATTAAGGTGGCAGTCAAGTGTAAGTCCAACTTTCGTTCGTTCCATGAGAGAAAAAAACGGGGTTCTGTTTGATGTCCTCGAATTGAGGTGCAGGAGAAAAAAAAATCCTGACATCTGTTGTAGCTACCGTGTGCCCGTAGGATAATACTACAAAATGTAACCGGATGAGTGGGCTTTGTGTTGGAGCAAACTTGACACGGACGGATTACTTATTGCATAACTCTTGCGGGTTTCTGCGTTGTTTGACATAATCAATTTCAATTTTACTCTAAAGTCACGCCGGATTCGAAGTCGGGCACAAAAGGTCTTTTCATAATATTAGACGCTATAATTCAACGAAATTAATCCGAAAATCTTTTTACTTTGGAACTACTTTCCATCTTCTCGCTTCTTGGTGCTTCGCATAAAGCACAATTTCTGCCAGGAAAACATGACAACCTTATCACAACCGAGTATTAAATGTTTCACAAGGTTGTTTCGCGGTTGATTTACAACTTTCAACACAAAATAGGGTGGCAGGTGAGAGGCAACAAATGACACCTTTCATGTGTAACACCCCATAGAATTCTACTGGAGAAGTAACACGGTCGGTTTACGTACATTTCTGGCAAGTACAAGTTAATTGAATTGCTATAACAGATCACCACCAGTAGTAATACCCAGACTCTAGGTTCAAGGTGACTCACGGATTCGAAGATGGAAGCGATTTACATATTAAATATATCACACAACAAACCAATAAGTACCTGTCATTATCATTGTACATTTCTTCTCCCAGCAATGATTTTATTTTCAAACGATTTGTTGATCCGAACAACAATGATACAAAATTGAAAAATCCACTACAAACCGGCCGTAACCAACTTCTGCACAGTAGCTACCTAACTGCTAACCAGCTGACAGCGGTTGTTGACAACCGCTTGACGATTATTTTCACTGACTGGCTTGCGACAATCGGGACGGGAAATTATTACTTTTTAATTGCTAAAGCAATCGACTGACGGCCTCCGAATAGCCATGCGAAAAAGTGGATCATTACGATATCTTATCGTGTGAGTTTCGTGATTGACACCGAGACTTCGGGGCAGACTGTTCCTGACTACTGGCGGTGTTTCGCTCACAGATAGTCGGGAATAAAGGTCATAGCACGGGACAGTCTAGCTAATGTTTGAACCCATTGGAGACCGTGGGTATTGGGAATCACTTCTACCGATACGAGAAGCTGTCTGTGGAAGGGTTAAATATGTTGGTAGTGTGGAAGTGATAAGTAATAAGTCCAACGGTTATGGTGTGTCAAATGTATATTCTTAGCTAGGGCTTAAAATTGTAGCGAATCATGACGAATCGTCTGTAGATAACACTGTTTTTAACTTTGAGCTGTTTGAATTGGGATTAAACGAAACGATTGTGATACTCGTATCTTATTTTTGAGATTTCGGTAGCTGAATTCATTCATTGCCTCTTTCTTTGACAGGAGGGCCTCAACCTTTGCATAAGGTGTCTATAAAATACGCACTCTTACCAAAAGGCTGTAGAAAACACACACGAAAACATCTCGGGATGTAGTTGATGTTCTTTTTTTCCACACTTTTACTGAAAAATTAAACAGCGGTAATTACTCTACAATTTTCCAAGGCCAAAACATTCAAAAATCGTATCCATGGTCGCCATGTGACCCTAAATTAATCCGATTTTTGATGGCAAATGAGAACCATACATTCTCTGTTAGAAAATGAAAAAATTAAATTAAATATTTATAAAAAAAAAACAAATGAGTGGTGTGCATAGCCGCGACCGCAAAGTTACGTAGAACTACGCTACAACACTTGCATTGTTGCATTCGAGTGTGATCGTAACTAAAAAGTTCGAAGTAAACTTTTTTTTATTCTCGTCCGTCTAGTTCCGCCACTGTTGTTGTGCCAATCACCGACGCCCAGGGAGGCGACTCCACCCAGGACCCTAACTCACGACCCGTTTATTAACGGACCGGCGCCAACGGCTTTACTTCCTCATGCGATGGAAGGCGTGATACCAGAGATTTTTCGCCTCAGAAAATCTTCCGGTGTCGGCTAGGATTGAATCTAGACCTGTTGGGTTGGTTGTGAGTGGATCACGCCACCCCACAACCATCGACACCTATATCGGCGTTGGGATTCGAACCCAGGCGTCGCGCGTGGTTGGCGGAGACGTTACCAACCACGCTAGGCCCCCGCCCCAAGTTCGAAGTAAACTTCTCCTTTACAATAATTCGTTGAATGATAGACGCTAAGATTACGATAGACTATTTTATATCAATGTTAAAAATTGTTTTGTATACAACAATAATAAAATATGTCTCTGGACATGATGTGATGGCTCTGCAAAATTGGACGTCAACATCTCGAATTTCAAATGGACGTAAATTTTTAATCTTTCCAGTGTAACACTGGACACGTTATTTCCAGAGTTATTTTATTAGTTTTGGATATGCAACAATGCAAGTAATGTAAAAAACAGCCTTGAGTAGTTAGTTCTACGTTAACTGGTGGTCGTGGCTTTGCACGCAAACATTCTGTTTTTTTTTCTTAGCAGAAGAGCGCACTCCTTGTTACGCAACATTTTGTTACACTGTTGAGTGTTGCATATTGCAGCTATGCGGCTGGAGAGCAATAAAACTCTATTTGTGCTGACAGACATGAGTTCGAATTGTTGCTGTGAAGTCGAATTAATTTCGTTTTCGTTGAGCCATTCCAATATTTTAAATAGGGTGTGATGAATATTGGTAATATTTTGTGCAAATAAGAAGTTGAAGTGCTATCAAATTTTAATTTGCACATATAAACACGACATTAGTGGACAGTAGTGGGAACTTCTTGAGAGAATGTTTATATTTAATTATTTATTTGTTTCACCCTCATAAAGACAATAACACAGTGCCACAAAAATTGCTTTTTTGCCTTGGTTTCAATATATAATTTTTTGTGTATTTTGATGCAGAACCATGTCTCCTTGAGTTTGAACATCTTTCAACTTAGGGGCAAAAATGGCGCCATTTTGAATTTTTGAGAAATGGGAAATTTTTGTTGTTTTTTCGACGCTATTTTGTTTTAAGGCCAAATAACAAAATTCTAAGAGTTTGTCCACACATAAGCATCTTCTTACCCATCTTTAAAAAAAACAGATCTAAAACCGGATGAAAACTGAGCTCAAAACGGTGATTCTACGAAAACGGTTTGTTGATGCAAGTTTAACCAATCATTAAACTTTGCACAGATGTTCCACAAATGAGCTAAAAATGTCATTTTAGCCGTAAAATATCTTTTAACTTATTTATCAAACGATTTTCCGATTTTTGTATAGTTGTATTAATCTAGCGGTTAAATCTGCAATAAACATTAATAATCGACTCAATATGAACAGCAAAAAAATTTCAAACTTAATTAAAACTATCTGAAGAGCTAAAAAGCGATAGCATTTTGTGAAAAACAATTTTAGCGTCACTGGTTAATCGCTTGAAATATATACAGAACTGCATGTTTCATAATCTGCAAGCTAAGAAAATTCAGCATTGCTTCAAAAACGTGTTTGTGGCCTTGAGAAAGGCTGAACTGAAATTGAATTAAAACTAGACTGTAATTGAGCTGAATCTGAACTTAAACCAAACGGAAACTGAACTTAAATTATACTGTAACTTAGCTGCAACTAAACTGTAACTAAATTGTAACTGAACTGAATTTGAACTGCAACTATAATTGAACTGTAGCCGAGCTGAAACCAAACTGAAGCTCAAGTAAAACTGAACTAAAACCTAACTGAAACTAAATTACAACTGAACTGTAACCGAATTGAAATAAGACTGTAACTGAACTGCAACTGAACTGTAACTAAACTGTAACCGAAATGTAAGTGGAAAGAAACTGAACTGAATTTAGAATGTAACTGAGCAGAAACTTACTAAAATTAAACTGAAACTTAACTGAAACTAAACTAAACTGAATTGATATTAGACAGCAACTGAGCTGTAACTAAACTATAACTAAGCTAAAATTGGAATGTAACTTGGCAACTGAACTGTAACTGAATCGAAACTGAACTGGAACTGTACTAGAACCGAACTGAAACTGCACTACAACTGAGCTAAAACTGAAGTAAGACTGAGCTGAAACTGAAATAAAATTGAGCTGAAGCTGAACTGAAACTAAACTGAAAATGAGCTGAAACTGAGCTAAAACTAAACTGTAACTGATTTGAAACTGAATTAAAACTAAACTGGAACTTAACTGAAATTGAACGGAACCTGAACTGGAACTAACCTGAAACTAAACTGAAACTGAAATTAAACCTAACTGAAACTGAACTAAAATTAGACTGTAACTTAGCTGCAACTGAACTGTAACTGGACTGAAACTTAACTGAATCTGAACTGAAACTATAACTGAGCGATAACTGAGCTGAAACTAAATTGAAACTCAACTAAAATTGAACCATAACCTAACTGAAACTGAGCTGAAATTGAATAATTAGACTGTAACTGAACTGTGGAAAGAAACTGAACTGAGTTTAGACTGTAACTGAACAGAAACTGAACTAAAATTAAACTGAAACCGAACTGGAACTAAACTAAAACTAAATTAATATTAGCCAGCAACTGAGCTGCAAGTGAACTGTTACTGAACTAACACTAAACTAAAATTGGAATGTAATTGAGCGGAAACTGAACTGTAACTGAATCGAAACTGAACTGAAACTGAACTAAAACTGAATTGAAATTGAACTGTAACTGAACTGAAATCAAACTAAAAATGAGCTGAACCTGAAATAAAACTTAACTGTAACTGAACTGATATTGAACTTAACTGAAACTGAACTGAGACTGAACTTAAACTGAACTAAAATTTACCTGAAACTGAACTGTAAATGAATCATAACTGAACTGTAACTGAACTGAAACTAAACTAAATATAAGCTGAAACTGAACCAAAACTTAACTATAACTGAACTGAAATTGATTGAAACTGAACTGAAACTGAACTAAAACTAAACCACAACTGAACTAACATTGAAACCGAATTGTAACTGAACTGAAACTAAATTGAAACTGAAATGAAACCTAACAAAAATTGACTGTAATTGCGCTGAAGATGAA